>NC_090213.1:10510912-11710912 GCF_033026475.1 Channa argus | reverse complement strand
TGGTGCATTGACATTATAACCATCTAGAACTATAGACTTTGAGCATATACAGAATTAAGTTTGTTAATAAAGCTCAATATCCTCTTTCTAGATGGTAAAAAAAATCTAACTATAGCACTAAATGTATAGACAGTTTACTTTAATGAGTGTCGTGTAATAGTGGATAGTGTTCACTATCCACGGTTAAAAAATACTTAGACATTGACGCTGCAGCTCAAATAAAGAGGCTGTGGCAGGTTATAATTTCAGTGTCTGAAACGGGGGAAGCACTTTGGGATTTAGGGGCTGCAGCTGCGTGCCCCCAGTCCAGGCCAAAGTCTTTTTACAAAGCTGACAGTTAAACATATAGACACTGTAACCTGAGAACATAGAGCGAGAGGGAGGGAACATAGAAAAACAAATTCAGTGCAGTCAGTGTGTGTTAAGGAGAATGGGATGGATTAGTGCAGGATGGGGAGGGTGGAGCATCCCCCCCCCCCTTCCACCCACTTAGAGAGATAACTGCACACTTGTTTAACGAGAAACAATAGGATGAGAAAGACGATGGGATGTATGTATGTATTCACCAGGCAATTTCAAGGATCACTTTAGTAGATGCATGATGATGGAGAATGGTTGTATGCCTCATTAAATTAATGATTTGCAGTGAACTGTTTAGACCTAATTTTCGGTAAAATCCATTTAGTTTATCCATCAGCACTGATTGATTTTAGGATTAGTTTGCCTATTGTTTGAATAGTTCATGTCATACGTGCAGAAACTGTACTGAAAAAACTAATCACTTTTATGTCAGTGTAATAAATGAAACTAGAGGCCCAGCCCAGCCCAAACAGCTAGCCTGGCCAACTAATTCTTTCTAACTAGTAACGACAATAGAAAAGCAAAGACAAAACAAACAAGAAATTGTGTCTTCATACTTTTCATGAAATTGTTGGGAGGAGATCAGCTCAGTATCACTAAACAGCGAGAGCAGCAGCTGTAACCACATCCTTGACCCCCACAACCCTCTGACCCACATCCCAACCTGCACACAAGACAGGCTATAAATATATGCTAAGGAAAGTGGCTGTTTGACACACCCCACCATTATCAATAAGAGGGTTAATTCAAAAAAAAAAAAAAAAAAACACATTGTTGGTGAGACAGATGAAGAAGATAAAAAGAATTTTGCTCCGCATGCAGGGACACAAAACAATTAACACCAACCAAAACAATTGGGGATATCCTGTTTTTCCCAAGCCCACTCCTCCAAGAATAGCTCGGCATGGCAGGGAGGTTGTTGAGGCTCTTATCACAGCGAACACTGTAATGGCCTGTGTGGCGAGGAAGCATCTCTTATTGTTTTCCCACAGACTTCCTTTCAGATTAAAAGCTGAAGTAACCAAACCTTTAACACTGTCATTCTTGTCCTCCACTGCCTGCCTCATTACAACAGCGTATGTCCATCAGCGTTTTCAGCTAATGTTACACAGACCCCACCCCCCACCTTATCTTAAGTTGTTGGCTCATATGGACGAGGTTGCAATGTAAAACACATACTTTATTGACTCACACTTTCCTGGGAAGGGTCAGTCTTATTCGTACAGCAGTATCTACTATAGTTTCACAACCTCTAAACATTTGTCAAACTGTGTATTTGAGTTGTATCAGCAATGTTTTTTAAGCAATAAGTAAACAGCAAAGTGAAACATGAACTAAAATGCTGCTGGTGCATTGCAGTGCATATCTCAGTGAGAATCCCATGCATCTATAGGGTCTGCACATTGCTTGCACTACTATGGCTTTTGCATCATAAACACACACACATTCACACTTCTACTATATCTATGTCACCCTGAGCGTGCTACTTTTCATATCCACGCTCACTGATAGTTTGGCATGTGAAAGTATTAAAGGCTCATAACGAGAAGCTTTACACAGCAGCTGCTGCTCTGCTATGTGTGCACTGCTGGCACACCTGCCTCCCTAAGTAAACCCACACTGCAGGTATTTGTGGCATGCAATCCAGCCCCAAGCCAGGGGAATTGTGCACATGTGCAGGGGGTACACAGACTTTGGTAGAGGTCAAAAAGTCAGCAATTTTAACAGCAAGGTCAAATCGAACGGTTGGAGTGTAGGTTGGGCTGAAGGTTTGGGATGGTGCAACAGCTTCAGTCCATCCCAGCGGCTGAGCTTCTTTTTCTTCAGTCTACATGCTGCCAATGTGAAGATGTGTATGAGGGTTTATTGTGTTGTAAAGTAGCCCTGGTGGTGTTTTAACCATTTGGCTCATGGTTCATTTAGTTTTTGTGTTTTTACAGTATCTACCCTCTGGTCTGGTAGGCCCACTGATGCCAAATTGGATTGTTTCCAGTGTGTGTATGTTCTCTACCCCTACATTAAGAGATATAGCAACATGAGTCTTCAACTGAATTTCAGTTCAAATATTGTTGTATATCGACAACACAACATAGTAGAATGTTTTATTTTCTGAATTCAAGTAGTACTGCAAGTCAAAACAGCACATCATTTGTTTTTCCCCTGACAGCAGTCAAAATTGGGTTTGATTTGTGGTCTACCATGTGTTTAAACTCCAAATGACAAAAGACACACCTATAATCTTGTTTAAATAGAGAGTTAGGGTACATTAAGATACTCACTTAATACCCTTTGTTATGTTTTTCCCTCAGAGCAAAACTGAAGATCGAGCCAAAACACACACTAAACGGCTCCACATGCAGACTTTGTCCAAACAGAACAGTGTAACAATGGGGTTGCTCTGAATCCTGTCATTTTACAAGGTAAACGTAGATCAATTTAATGTTAGCTGTTGTAAATGCAAACAGAGAGGTTCCCCCGGCAAACTTATGACTCAAGGTCATTATGGTCGAGCAGCACTGACACCAAATGCACTGCATAGTGAAAGATGTGAACCTGTCTCTCTGACTGTCAGGGCCAACTGTCGAGGACAGGCGGTCATGGGAAAACTTAGTGGGTGATGCACTGTGATGGTTTGTTAGTTTGTCTCAGCTGAGTGAAGACCAGCTGAAAGACATTGGCTAAATTTACAGTCCAGTGGGCGAATGACTTGCCAAATATATGATAGCTCAATTTGGCAAAGATCTCCAAGCATTATTTTCCAATCGACTGAGAGTATTTTTAGAATAACTGATTCAAGCAAGAAAGAACATCAGATCACATGTATTTAGGTGTATTTGACCTTTAAAAAAATGCAAATCTGCCACTTTTTAATAACAGGCCAAAAAGAAAAGGTATTGTAATTAAACATGATCTGCAAGACAGAAACAACTTAAATAGTTATCAGTTAGCTTGTTAAGACATTGAGTTTGTCTTCTTTTTGTGTGCTCAGTTTTGACTTACTTCCTAATTTAACAATTCAACATTATGAAAAGTGATGATGATGATGGTATATTGTTTCAAATTATCTTTCCAAGAAAGTGCAGATTGTGCAGAGTCGTGTCTTTGCTGTGGTTGAACTGACATGGTTTGGCAGACCATGTCTCACACATCACCCACACTGTCTGAAGATAGATGGTGGAGGAGTAGCATCAGTCTCCAGCCTGAGTTTGGTTGCACGTGGTCTACCACACCTTTCAAGTGAATTGTTGAGTGGCAGGGGAGAAGCTTTCATGTTAACCAACACTTGTAAACACACTGGTAATTACTGCATCGCATTAGCTGCAAATGTCTGATGATTATGCAGAAAGTGTTTTAAAGGGAAGTCACTGTTCATTGCAGGATGCTTTTCAGCAGTGGTGCTGTTGTGCATGCATCCACGAAAGTGCCACTTCACGCCTGGAATTTACACACATCAGTGTAGGATAGCTGTATTAATATATGTGTCCTCTTCCCTGACCCACTTTATTACTGGGCCTCTTTCCTCTCATGCCTGTCCTTCTTGCTG
The DNA here is from genome assembly GCF_033026475.1 of Channa argus. Taxonomy (NCBI): domain Eukaryota; kingdom Metazoa; phylum Chordata; class Actinopteri; order Anabantiformes; family Channidae; genus Channa; species Channa argus. The sequence goes on along the minus strand of NC_090213.1, from coordinate 11,707,008 downwards.
GTTTCTTTTTTCTTTCCTCCCTTGCCTATCAAACATGTTTCCTGTCTATTAAGGGAAGACAAAAAAGCACTTAAAACACGTGTCCATACATTGCTTATGTCTAAAGGTTAAGAAAACGGTAACACTTTGAACTTAGGCAACCCATTGCAAACGTAATAACTGGGAAAGGAGCAAAGGAGAAAGGTCAATTTGATGCAGCAACAAGAATGAAAGATGGGTAACATACTCCAGGACTTTCTTACAGACCAATGTTAAACTTGGTGTGCTTAGGCCTTTCCACAACATTAACCATGTGTCTGTTTTTGAAACCATGATGACATTAGGATAGTACTCATATTAACTCATATCATAATATTTCACTAAACCTAACCATGTAGTCTTTGTGCCTAAACCTAGTTCTGTGGTTCAGCATAACCAAACCATCATGACTCCACAATTGTAAGCTGAGGTTTATAATTGTTACCTTGACAAGGAGGGTCAGATAAGCCCGCTGTCAATTTGGTCCTTGCATTGAAGTGCTATTTCAAAACACTCTTATAACATTAACATACATAATTACAGCAAAGAAACTGAGGTTTGGGTGTATTAGGGCGTTGATGGGCAATCTCCTTTGCTGTATAATTAATAAGTCTACGTTATTTGAGTTAGCAGCTTTGCGCTGGTAGCTGTATGGGCAGTACTTTCTTTGCTTAGTTGCTAAACTATTGCTGAATTATTGTTGTTTAGTGGTTTTGTAAAAAGTCAGTTTATGTCTGTCTGGTCTATTCACAAATTATGATGAGTCATGTCATCAAGTCAACTTTGGCTGGAAGAAAAGGTGAGAATTTTAGTAAGTTTTACTAGAACCTATCTAAATTGCTTCATTAACACTAGTTCTCTCAAAAGATCCTGCACCAAAGAAAGGAATTGAATTGTTTGATTACAAGGACCAAAGGTTACTACTCTGAAGTGGCTGTAGATTTTTTTTCTTTTTTCAGTATCTCCTAATTGGTAGGGGTACGGTGCCAAGACTCAATGTGAGAGTGAAGTAGTAACTCAATGCCAGGAGAATGGCCCGGCCACAAGAAGAAGAAGTATTGTTCTTGGCATGGATCGAAGCGACCAAATCCAAGTACCCAGATGGACTCCGACAGGCTCCAGCAATAATACCCACGCTATGCGAGAATGGAGGTCACCTCAGGATAAACACTAGCTGTCTCTTTTCAAAAATATTTCACTGCATGCAAGTCTTATCTACCTCAGCACACAGAGAAGACCTACTTGGTGAACAATTAATCTCAAATCTAAACAGAGACGACACACTCAGAGTTCAAGCTGAAGTTTCAAATTATATGGGCAGCTGAATGCTTGGATGAGCACAGACCCAGAGACCCCACCTTTGCATTTAGAAAATCTACTACCTTCTTTTCTTATGTGTAAGCACTGCTGAGATTCAGCCACATGTAGGGCTTTAATTTAATGCCTCTTGCTAAAAGGTACTATATAAGCACTCTAGCATTGTACTCTTCAACTAAAGATGCATCTAAATTCACTATTAAATAAATTAGTGCATTAAAGAGTTTTGACAAAGGACTAAAAAGTGTCTGCAGCAAGTCATAGTTGGTTCATTTTAATTATTTGCATTTTGCACACAAACAAATGAGCCAGATTACCATGAAGACGTCACTGTCTCTACTGTAGCCTGTAAAAGGTGTATTTGTTAATTGCTTTGCCAATACTGCAGGCATATATCCAAAGATAAGTGGCAGCTCTGGAAAGTTTGCTCTCCTGTCTATGTGTATGTATGCTAGTAGGACAGCATGCAAACTCAGACAGGTTGCTCTTTACTCAGATGAGGTGTATGCTGTGTCAACACATTAGGGGACTAATCTGATAATTATTACACAGCTGAATTACCATATCCCACAGAGCCAACTTCTGCTACTAATGTCTAGAAAAATGCAGACAGGGACACACACACGTGCAAATGTGAAAACATTGATCTGCATGTGCAAACCACAAAATAAGAAAGGTAAAAGCTGAAAAGAAGTGTGCCACCCACAGAAAATCACACGTCACCCTTAAACGTTACTTTCACAATCACAAAAGATAACACAGAACCTATTATAGTATAGATTTAACTGCACATCTGCACATTTAATGTGTAAATGTATTATGTTGAATATTTACACTTTATGAGCTTTACACGACTTCTCTGAACGGGAGTGATGCTTTTCTTTCTCCCCATTTGTCTGTCTCTCATCCTCTCCATCTCCATCTCTTTCCAGGTTTTTCTCTTAGGAAAACCATAAACCACAGCAGCCATAGCGACAGAGAGCAAAGGAAGACCTGGCCCGGGCCTGTCACCTTGGAGAGTCCTGATTGGTTGAGGCCCTCTGTGTGAGCTTTGTTGCTGTGTGGATCGCGAGGCAGGCAGTTCTCTGAGCGTTGCCGTGGACGCAGAGCTATCTCAGCAGTCCTGTCAGGGTGGATTTACACCACAGGCTCAAAGCTTATTTTTTCACTCCTGTGACACATTTTGTTGCTGGATGAAAAGCAACCTTAATATTAGAGTTCATACTAACCTCAATGTGAAGGACAAAAGATTGGCCGACATATTAGTTGTCCGGCACATCTGCAGGCTGATTAGCAAGATCATAAGCACAGGAATGGGTCTTTAATACGAGTTGCGTTGCAGTTGTAATGTAGCTTTGTTCAAGAGATTCAAGCTGCAGTGTATTATGTTGAATATTTCCATCATTTTAGCAATTCAAATGGGTGTGACGTTGTACTCACTTATGCAGGTTTCTAACCTAGTTGCAAAAACAATTAATCCAAAACATTCATCATGAAAATGTGACAAAACACATTAAGTGAAGGGTACATTTTCACTGCCTGAAGCACCGGGCAGCGCATTGTTGAAATTAGCCGAGCGGGGACAGGGTGTGCAGGGCGGAGCAGAGTGGATGAATGTATTTTGAATCTCATGCTAGCACTGGCTAGCAAGTCTCATATGCCGGTTTAAATATCACTGTGGTTTAAATACGAAGGCCTTAAATATACAATAGTATACACTTGATGGCAGGGATGATGAGAATCTGACCTTTTCACGTGACAGTGATTAATTAAGGGGCATCCAGTGATTTAAGATGTGGCAGCAGCATGTATTATGGCATAGAATAAGTTTTTATATTATATTTATTCTGTTTAAAAGATAAGAATCCAAATTAAAGTTTAGCTTAGTTTAGTTCACCGTGACCCTAAACAAGATAAGCGGTTACAGATAATGGACGGATGGATAGTTTAGTTCACAAGTATCCAACCACTTTGGATCCATGCATATCCTGTTCAGGGTCACAGAGGGTATTGAAACTTATCCCAGGATGCACCAGGGTCATCAGTCCATCAGAGGGCTGTCTTTTATACTTTAATCACAGTAAAGTTCAGGTAGGAAACAGCGCAGATGTGAATCTGCTTTCAATGCCATTGTTAGTCATCCTATCTTCATTTGTTGTTGCCCTGTGGCACTGTGTTGACAGATGAGGTTAAAATACAGTGAATAACTCCTGACAGTTGTTTCCTCAGTAGGAAAGAGACATACAATGACTTCTCTGATTCTGTTGTTTCCAGACTGGGCCCAGATTGAGGTGATGACTTCCTATGACTCCTCTGACTCCCTTTTGTCTGTATTGTGGATATACAGTATGTTGATCTAGACCCCGTGTGTCTGTCACAAATAACATTGTGGTGATGAAGTGCGAAGAAAAATGATTCTTTGTGTTTTCGTAACGTTTTTCTTCAGTTTTTCTTCATTTCCTAACGCCTTCCTAACTCCTAACTTTACAAAACAATTTAAAGATCTTTTTTACCTTAAACTAGATGGAAACTTATCTATCTTAAATTAGATAAACAGAATCATTCACTGTATTCACTGCAGTGCAGAGTGGTCTGTAATTACCTGTTAATGTCTCACCACATTAGACAGCAATGTGACCCCTCGGGCTGTTCCCACTTTTAACTCACAAAAGTAACACATGAGTGTAATTGCTTGAAAGACACACACACACACACACACACACACACACACACACACACACACACACACACACACGATCATTATTCATTGTATATGTAGAATTATACTCCTCTACATTTCAGTGTGGTCTGAGTTTGTTTACTTCGTGGTTTCTTATGATGAGGTCTCTGTGTCATTTCTGTGTGCATCACTGTGGAAATTACCTTGTCACCTGGATTTGGCCCTGCCTCAGCCATTGCTGGTATGTCTGCTTTGTTATCCCTTGAAGAGGCCCCTCATTTGTTTATCGACTGAGAAGCTATGGTGACCTCTGCCCAAAGACATTTTTCCCCATTTTGAAAAGCTATTTAGTTTGAACTGCTACTGCTCCAACTAGGACCCTCACCTCCTCCTGTCAACTCAGACAAACAATTCGACATCTTTCGACCTGTTGGACTGCTGATTTATATTGTAAAAAAATCAACAAAACAGTTTAAAGTTGTTTCTTTCTCTTGCTTCTCGGTCACAAGTTAACCCCTAATAGAGATTGTTGTAAGGAGTTGATGAGCTGCCAGACAAAACTAAACAGCACCCAAAACACTGACCTGAATTTTTTTATCAATTATCTTGAAACCAAAAGCCTTCTAAATATACTTATTGTTAAATGATTGTGTCATTAGCTGTGCACAGTGGCCTGGTTTGCTCAGTTTTGCACAACCGAAGAGCAAAAACAGGATAAATGGATGTGCTGGTAGACGAGTTCAGTCCATGTACAAAAAATTTTTCATAGAAATGTTTTAAACAGAGCAAACTGTACTGAATCACCACTATTGACATTTTGCTTAATAGAAAAAAATACAAACAGGCAACTGCTCTAAACGGTGTGTGTGTATAACTGTGTATTTCCTAGTGTAATTCAGAAATGAAGATAAATGGGTGTTTGCATGCACAGATACAAATGTTTGAGCAACAACAGCTACCGATTCATAGAATGACATGAAAATGAGTCCCAGAACAATGAAATTAGCATTTTTACACTTCCAGTTCCCTTGTCCTAAAGTGTATTGTTAGGTTTTTGTTGAATGGTAAGAGATTCCTCACATTTTACACTAAAACATAGAATTCATCATTGAATCAGTTGCTAACTAGTGGATAAATGAGACTTTGGAGGCTGTCATCGTGACATTAGCATTTAATGTTTTCAGCATGATGACATTAACCATCATCAACTTTTGTTTATCAGAGAAGTTGTTTTTTGCATCATTCAAAGGCCAATAATAAAATCCCGCCGGCTTTTCATCAAAAGAACAAGGAACATGCAAACCTCTGAGTTGGCCTAAAAAACATCACCCCTACAGGGCTCTATTGTCACTAGACAACCAGCTATGCTGCAGAATACCACCCTCTGTGCTCTTCAGATGCTTCAGAGCTCAGCTGTGCAACAGGAGAAAGTAAAAGAAAGCTGAACTTTATGCAAATACGCTCTGATGCAGTTCAGCTAGAGAAACCGAAACAGAGAGAGAGAGTAGGTTTACTGCCCAAAGTGGAGGAATTATAAACTGAAAAGGGGAAAAGGTAATGTTGCGGTTTCCCGCTTATAAACTATTTCTATATAACCCATCATTTAATTTAGTTACAGGGACAGAAAAAACAAGAAGGCCTTTTTAAAACCACTACTGACTCAGTAACGCGACTCAGATAGTCTTAAAAAATTAATGGAACAGCACAACACACCCACAGACCTCCAGCATCACACGAGGCCAACTGAAGAACAAATACATTGTATTGGTAGAGTACGTGTGAACGCCCAGTGACAGTTTAGCACTGTGACCTTTTGATATTCAATTTTCACTTTCGCCTTTTTTTAAACCAAACAACTCCTTCTCACTGTCAGTAATCTGGTGGACAAGCATGAGCATTAGCTCAGTCTGCTAAAGATGGATTTTAACATTAAAATGCTTGTCTCCTTCTTGTCCTTTGGTTTGGGACTGGACACATCAGCCAGTGTTTATGCTTTGATACCAAAAGCAGCAAATAATGCCAATAATGCCTTAAATAAAAAAATCAAAATTCTTTACCATAGTAGGGTATTTTTTTTAATATTTTTTATATCCCTGTTTAGTCACAGCGAGTACAGTCTTCAGTCATGTTTAGAATTGCAATATAAATGTGACATTCTGTGGGCCCCTATTAACCCTGGTGTTTAGAAGTTACTCTTACTGTTAAAAGATTTTCAGAAGTGTTACAGATAGCAAGAGTTTAAAAGCTGAATATGTGTACTGTCAGAATAATGAACTGGAAAGCCACTAAGATAATTAATTATTATTAGATAGCATCAAATTTTCTGTAAATAGAAAAGACACAAAGCCCTGACTTGATTTGATGTTGTGGTTAAGACAAATATCACTATCCTTTGAAAACTGAATTTCTGCTGGCAATCCTTTCAAAGGATCATTTAAAATAATTATGCATTATGTGAATCCCTGTCAAAAATATAACATTAAGCAACAATATAAACAACAAGTTTCTAAATCAACTATTCCAGTAAAGAGCCTGCAGTTAATCCAAAATGCTGCAGCAAGAGTGCTGACTGGAACTAGCAAGAGAGATCGTATTTCACCTTCACTAACTTCTCTCCTGTGGAACCAGCTCCCAGTTCAGATTTGGGAAGCAGACACTCTCTCTACTTTTAAGTCTAGGCTTAAAACCTTCCTCTTTAATAAAGCATATAGTTAGTCATAGGTATGCTGCTATAGGCTTGGACTGCTGGGGGACCCACCCCCCGATGCACTGAGCTCCTTTCCTCCTCTTGACCCTCTCTCCTCTCCTCTCACCCCGCAGTTGTCACCACTGTATGTCATTAACTCTGTGTGTTCTCTCCTGTAGTTGTCTTTGTCCTTCTCTGTCCCCCTCTCTCGGTCCCTTTCTGCAGGTGTCCCCGGCTTTGAAGCTGTGTGTCTTACAGCGTGCAGCCACTGGTCCTACCAACCTGTTTTGTTGTTGCTTTTTGTTCCTCTGTTCTTTTCTCTCTTCACTTTCCACTCACCCCAACCGGTCAAGGCAGATGGCCGTTCACCCTGAGCCTTGTGGCTGGAGGTTTCTTCCGTTAAAGGGAGTTTTTCCTCTCCATTGTTGCCTATGGATTGCTCCAGGGGGAATTGTCAGGTTCTCTCTATACATCTTTATAATCTTGACTTTATTGTGTAAAGTGCCCTGAGATGACTTTGTTGTGAATTGGCGCTATATAAATAAAGTTGAATTGAATTGAATTGAATTCCTACTTATTTTGTGACAAAGCAACATGTGAAAGAAGAAAACCTTTTAGGTCCTCAGACACTGTTCTTCATCATTTAGCACCCATAGTCTTGCAGGGCTTGTCTAACCCTCAGAGATAAGTCCAGATCCCAAAGCCTCCCCTCTCCCAGCCATCAGATGTAGTATGTGCAACAGCATGCAGTAACACTCAAAGTTAATTAGTCTGGAAACTTAAGGCTGCTCACAATTCACAGTGCACTAGATATATAATTATAGCTACAGGCTTTTGGGGGTATGAGGGCAATGAAATTGCTCAAAGATGAGCAGAAATGAGAGACAGAAAATATAATTTTCTTTTTTTGTTGTTTTGTTTTGCTTTACAGAGTTCATTTTCTCATTTAACAGCTGCCCTTTAGAGGAATTGGTAATTATTGTACTGTGAGAACACAAATAACAAAACAACACTAAGATTTTAATTTGTATTTTTGAAAGAGCATAAAATCAAATTTTAAATCACCAATCAAAAGAGCTGCGTTTACTTTTAAGGTGTTGCAGATACTAAAATGTGTTAATGATGCTGCAACTAGATGAGTTGAGAGGCCAGGTCATAGTTCAAACCTGGAGGCCATGCTTGCAAGTGACCATTTCAATAAACCTTTAGCCCTTGTAGTCTTCCCAGCACCCCCAGTCTGCAACAAGGGCCTGTAAAAACATCTGGTTTTTCGTTCCTATATCAATAAGCAATGGAAAGGTTAGAAACACAGATGCTAATACGAATAATATTTTTTATCATTACCAGAAACTATTGTTCTATCCTGCAGGAAATAATGCTACTGATTCATTAGTCAAATTACATTACGTGTACACGTCAAAAGGGAAGACAATGTACATTTGACACTAGTAGTGATACTCAAAACAAGACTATAGAGTATATCAGTCCACCCACTCTAATTAGACACAGGAATTTTTTTACATAATTTTCTCGGTTGCATTATCAATTTCCCTCCTATAACAGTCACTTACAGTATTACAACATTGTCTAAGGTTAATGCTTTAATGTTAAAATAAACTGGTCAGGCTAATTCCACTTTTACTATCACATTAACTTTTTGTTGGCCAGTTGAAGTCTACACAGCACATAATTATGTTATCATAAAATACACACATAAACTGTATATGTTGATAAGTATATGTGAATAATCATGTGTGAACAGAATGACTCATTAAACACTGTAACTTCATAACCTCAGGACATTGCATTGTAAATGTGTAAAACACTTACTGATATTGAGGCATGTATTACCTCAGAGTGTGAGATCCTAGTGGGATCATTATAAAAATGCTTTTTATTCTACAAAATGCCAAGAGCAGCCAGTGCTTCCTATTAGTGGCTTTGGAAGTTAGAGGAAATGTCTCAGTGTATTCACAGTGATTAAATGAATGTATCACGTTGCAGGGAAAAGTCTATGTTGGTGTGGGTGCAAGCAGCAGAGTGTTAGAGGTCAGAATGATGAAGAGAAGTTGCAAATGATCCATCAATTATAGCAAATAATGAACCTGAAATAAACTTTCTTCAGTATAAACACTGTAATAGTAATAATTAATATTTTCCCAAGCAAAATATTCATTATTGTTGATGATATGTTTTTTGCCTTTGATGATAGTCATAAAATGAACAGCAAAGAATGATCAGATCACATACCCTTAGCCATGAGGTGGAAAATAATTACCAATCTTGCAGCCTAATAATGTCTCTGGACATAGTCAAAAGCAACATGTTAATTTTTGTTTCAGGATTTTCAGGGAATATCATATCTCAGCATTCACAGAGGAGATTAGCCTATCAGCATCAGGGCTAAACTAGCTCTGCAGGGCATCTCATCGTGAAACTTTCCAGCCTTTGGTCCACTGATGAAAAGCATGGCTCGGCATCCTGCTAATACTCTAATTAAAGGCAAACAGATGCACAGCGTGCTCCCCCACATAATCAGTGGCCCCCTTCACCAAGATTCATTTTCACAATGGTGTGTATTTTCTCCATCATTCAGTCTTTATAAGAAGCTTATTAGGTAAAATAGCTTGAATGTGATGTACTTTGTAATGTAGGGGGGGAAGCTTTGTTCAAAAGGTCAAGGAAAAACTTTTGACTTTATGTTTATTGAAAAATATAACAGTTCTTTAACAGAACATTGGGATCTACATTAGAAGATTACGGCATTAGGGACTACATTAGCAAAATGTTCGCTAATATATTATTTCAAACTCTTATTTTGTATAATTTTGAAGAATGCCAAGGTCTTTAAGACCAAATGTCAGCGCTATAGACAAATAAAAGTGTTACTGAAAGCTAAAGCGTAAGGAGAAACTCAGTGGTCGAACTTCTTTGCAAAGAAAGTGAGTCCACACATGGTGTCTGCTCAGATGGGAAAATGCACATTTTGAAGCCAACCAGCTGCAAATGCAATCAGCGGAGGTTGTTACACGACTATGTAAGTAGTGCCAACATGTGAAAGTTTTTAACAGGCTCCAGCTGAAAGTGTTCGGAGTCGCTGCAAACTAAACCTGTCATTGCCATTAATTCAGACCAAAAAATCTCAACTAATGCAAAAGTAACTGCGCACCAGTTGGGCTTGTAGCATCTTGACCAATGCATGTAGAAAGTTAACTACACAGTTAATGTTGTGACATTTTAGGGGCCATTATCTAAAGTTCTTCTGCACCAGGTTTATAGTATCTAATACTTTACAAGGTACTGGGCGAAAAAAAACAACCCAAAAATATAAAGTGCCTAAAAAATACAAATTCATGAATCAACTGAGAAACGGGCATCAGCAGCTGCAGGAAGCCAGTGTAGAGATCAGAAAAGGGGTGTGACATTGCTCTTTTTTGGCTGATTAAAAATGAGGGAGCTGCTGCGTTTTGGATCATCTGCAAGGGTTTGATTGTGGATATCGGTAACCACATTAACAAAGCTTTGCAGTAATCAAGACAAGATATGACCCGCGCCTGCACAATGAGTTGGGTTTTATATTCCGTGAGGTAGGGTCTGATCTTTCTGATGTTGTAGAGGGCAAATCTGCGTGCCCTAGAGACTGAGGAGATGTGGTCCTTAAAGCTCAGTTGGTCGTCAATGATGACCCCCAGATTCCTGGCCCACTTAGTGGGGACAATCACTGTAGTTCCAATGTTGTTGCTGATGTTGTGTGGCATTGAAGGACTTCACTAGTTTGCTTACATCTTCTTGTACAAATAAAGGCGGGGATCCATACTGACTCCAAAAATAGTAGAAACACTTTGAGCCTGTGGCATCAACACATGAAAACCACATATTTAGTGTGACTAATTCAGAAAATTAAATGAATTTGTTTCAGAGACGTGACCAGTGGGGGTCCAACTAGTGCAGGTGTCGAACACACCATAAAAACTAGGCCACAAGACACTCACTAACTGAATGTTGGCCAACAGCGGCCGTCCGCTTGATGTGTTATGGTCAGAGCTGGATAGTCTAGCTTAGGATAAAGACTGAAAACAGCAAACCTGCCTATGTTCACAGGTAACAGTGTCAATATTACCAATTTAAACAAGCAGGTCATAGGCAAATAATGTTATCCTTGTCTTTTAACTTCACGTCTGTGTAGTTATTTGACTTATGTCACGATTTTCCCTCCCTGACAATGACACCAGAAGTCAGTATGGAAGCTACCAAAACTTATCCAGTGTGGGTGGTCAGTGAATGTGAAAAGTTTCATACAGAGAAAAACAATAAAATTCAAACTCACATCGTCCTCCCCTGGGGGCCAATTAATAAAAGATGTTGATGCTGTTGATGCAAAGGACAGAAGCTACATACTGAAAGACTAATGTAATACAATTTCTCACATTGCAGACACAAAGTTCTCAAAGTTCACATAGTTCTTTGAAGTGGAGTTTGATATGCGGACAACTTTCCATTCTCTGAAGAGGCTGGTAAATACAAAATTAAAAGTTGACCTGCACTCCTACACAACCCAAAGATGGATTGTTGAAAATGTTTCCAGGTGTATTAACCTGACTCATCCACAGTTACCAACTCTGTCCTGCGTCATCAAGTCTCTGTATTGGCTTTTGCAGCAGTCATTAGACCAGCTGAAAACTTCACCACTCAAATGCTCAAAACAGGGTTAACACAAACAACTGGGTGAAGTCCTAAGTTGTAGTATATCTATAAGGATTCGTACTGTTGCACACTTAGTTGATTTCACTTTTAACTCACTGCATGGTGTTCCTGTCTTTGCTGCAAATCAATACTTCCACTTAATCTCTTTGACATCACCACTGTCTTAACACCTGTGTTTGTTTGTGCACAAAATCTAAGCAGTTGTTACACTGTGTGTCTTCCTGTGTGTGTGCTGTATTTGTGTGTGCAGCATGAAACTGTGATTGTGTGCTGACACACAGCTGCAGCAGCTACATTCATACAGGTGTCATCTTGTTCGGGAAAGCTGATATTAGGTTTCTTGACATTGTCAGAGCAGGTGCAATGAATTACCTTCCAGTGCTCATCTTTGTACAAGCTTTTTTTCTGTGTAATCTTCTACCTTCCCCGTCTTATTTCTTACAGCCTCAAGCAGGATCTTGACTTTTCCGATCTCTAACCTGACTCTAAAGAAGTATGACTTCCCTCGAATGTGGACATGTTTCATAGAGCTCTATTGTGTTTCTGGGTCAGGAAGAGATGAGAACCCACAATTATCATCACATCACATGTGGTCGGAGAATTCGCGGAAGTTTATCAGCTGATTCACAAGTGAAGCCTCTTACTCTTACCTCTAACATTTCAAAGAATAGGGAAGTAGAATAACCACACTATTCTGTATAGGTATAGGGGGAAATCGATGCCAGCCACAGGATAGCAGATTTGCGGTTAAATACGTACAGTACAGATGGTGAGTAAATGCAGTTGGAAATTACATGAAATTTCTCAGAAATGTTTTTCAAAGTGCACTCCTATTTGCTACCGGAAAGTTAGCAGATGCCCATGCAAATGCAGTATGTTTCATGTGGAACACCTAAAAGAAAAAAGGTTAGGTTTACTGTAGACTAGTGTAGCTTAAAGACTAGATGCAGGGGGAAAGAGCCACACCTACAGTGTCAACAATTCCAAAGCTCAGTAATTAACACAATGTAACATTAATAATTATTCTACTGTAAAGAAAAAAACAACACATAACACGAGGAGTTATGTTACATAACCATTTCTTAGGAAATAACGGCTTATGAAGCTTCTGTACAGACATATGCAAAATATTAAGACTTACAGTTAGTCCTAAGTAGCATTAGGTGATGTAATGATAACATATTTGCGTATATCTATGGTCTACAATTCACCAAAATCAAACTGTAATGTTAAACAAGAAATTGTACATATTGGATGATCAATACAGTATAAAGTACTCCATCAACATACTTCAGAATATTTATCAAAGCAGCTTTGTGCGATACTACAGCACAAAAGCTGTTTTGGCAATGCTGATGGATGTTATTGCATTACCATTGTTAGAGGGGTCACCTCAGAGGTTTTGCTTCTCCCTTGATCCAGTTAAGCAAAAGAGAAACAAGCAACAATGAGACAGAGCACCGTTCTGCCATGAGTTGAATGGATTCCAAGAACCCTCTAAGGGGTTTGTCTGGGGCCAACCAATGTTTTCTTTCTTTACCTTTAAAAACACATACAAAAGGCTGCCCTCATCACACCCCTATAATATAGATCTGCTTACTGTTGAAGATACTATATATGTATAGTAAATTACATTTGGATGTGTATAAAAATGATTGAGTGAAAACTAAAAACTATTGACACATTTCAAACTGGTTTGTGGCAGTTTCCCTAAACAGAAAAGGCTCTTCTCTGGGTCTCAAGTGATCTTTTAATGCACAGTAACAATCTTGCTGAATCAGCCTTGTAAAGGTTTTTGTTTTATCTTTAAGACACAAGTCTATTAGTGAGTTCAAAATCAATCAACTGAAGCTCGGCCTTGTGGCATTCCCCAATGTTCTGTCCTGGGCCCAGTTCTGATTACATGGTATATACTTGGAGATTATTTTTCCTGTGTTCATTTCATTCCATCTTGATTATTGTTTTTCTATTTTCACCAGCATCAAAAACAGTTTCTTAAATAGTAAAAAGGGAATCTATCAAGCTCCAGAAAATGCCTTAGAACTAGATCACGACTCCTCTGACTATAGACTATAGGACAATAAACCACCTACCTGCGTTAAAAAAGAGGAACTGCAACCTTACATCATAATAAGAATCTGAGCTTCTCTGGTTAGTTTGTGTTGGTTGTTCCCTGCTTCAGGTTTAACACAAAGGAAATGTGTTATTTTACAACCATGGAACATGTATAGTTGCAAAAAAGTAATTGCACTGTTTGCTTTCCTGGTTTTTCACATATAGCGATCAGAAGATATGATCAGATCTTCAGCAAAGTCACCAATGTCAACAAACACAATATTCATGATATTACTCATGATTTTTCATGTCTGTGTCTGAATGGATAGTGTGGAGTTGGAGCTAACAGACGTTGAAAAGCAGTTACTTTTGAGGTAAAGCAATAACTAAAGACTTAAAGGATTCAGATCGGATGTTGTTAACATCTCTGTTCAACCATAGTCAACCATATGGAAAACATTAAACAGGCTTATAGGATGAAGAAGCCATGCCTCTCTAAAAGAAACATTGCACCATGCCTGAAGTTTGCCAAAGACCACCTTAATACTCCAAACAACTACTGGTAAAAGAAGCCAGGTGATGCAGTAGGACAATAAATACAACCCAATTTGACGTCGAAAAGTTCAAACCATGTTAAAATACAGTGCCATGAAAATTTAGTAATTTAGGTGCTGGGAAATCACCAGACATCCTAAGATTATGTGTAAGCTAGTAGTATGTAGTTCTGTAAGGACAAGTGGTGTGAAATTCCTCCTTATCATTGTGCAGGTCCAGTTCACAGCTGCAGGAAGCATAAGTTTATTGCTGCCAAAGGTAATTCAACCAGTTGCCACTACTTTACATTACATAATTGATATTTGTGACTTTTGTGAAGATCAGATCAAATTTCATGACCAATCTTGTGATCAAATAACCACAACATTAAGAAAAGTGCCATTACTTTTTACCTTTTTTACATTTGTGAAGTTTTATAGACATGGAACAATTTGTGCTCTGTACAGACAGAGTGAACAAAGCAGACATAGAAACAGAGCAGACAGCCGTGGTTGAGAGTGTGTTAGACGTTTGTCTAGACGACAAGCAAGATCCTTCCCGTCATTGTTGGTTGGCACTGAAGGGCTGCAAAACAGGAAATAATTTCTGAGGGAAAATATACAGCCATAAACATTAGAACCTTAAAGACACATGTAGTGAAAGTTATGAGAATGTAATTGTGTTTTTTTTTTTTTTTTTCGGTTTTACTAGTCCTGTCATCCTTTTTATGTGACCCACACATTTTCTCAGGTGGGGTACAAAGCCTATGATTGTCAATTTATTATAATTAAGCCCTATGCATTGAAACTTTGGTCTTTACAGTCAATATTTAGCAATCTGTGCTTCAGACTATGGTTAAATTAGCTCTTTGAATGGTCTGTCAGTGAATCCAGACTGAGATTTATTAACCAGATTTGTTTGTTGGAATATAGGACTTTTATTGCTGGAATAAGTTTTAGTGGGGAAGACAAAAAATTAAATTAAATAAAAATCACAGTTACGTATTTGCATTGGTCTCTTGCGCCATCTTGTGGAAAGTGTATTCACATTGTGTATTCACATTGTGTATTCACATAACCAATGTTCATGAGGAAACAACAGAATTATAAAACTAACTAAAACATCCTATATAATATACCTGTACGCAGATAATGACACGCATTTATTAATGTGCAACACACAACAGATTTTTTCTATTTATATAGCAACATCATGGGTGATACTTAGATATTATTTCACACAGATGTATGTTATCTCTCCCCACCTCAGCAAACTTCTTTAAATCAGTGCAACATTTTTATTTGCTAGTGATGTAAAAAAAAACAGGTGGAAACCATGTTGAAATACACTGCCATGAACATTTATTAAATATGCATATTGGACCTACTGCTTACAAGTGCTAACAGTAATACATGTGTACTATTATGGGGGTTTTAATGGTATCACAACTTTTTCAGTATAATTTTAGTAACCCTACTTAGATCCTCAATACTTTTTTCGAACATTTAAATTGTAAAATGAATTTAAAGCTGCAGGAATCTGTTTAGATGAGTTGGTTGCCTATCCATTTACATGTAAAAGACATAGCGTTAATGAACATAATATAATAAAGATATAATAAAGTAAAGTATATGAAGTAGCCAATGTGTTTACTAATTAATTAAACAGTTCAGTTTACGTTTGTTTAGCAGACAGGACAATCTCGTCCATGTGCGGCTACCGTAGGGAGTCACGTGACTCTGTTTCTTATGTTCCTGATGATTGACTGTCGGTGGGGCAGGAAAGAAAAACCGTCGCTTCTTTTAAATTTTATTTAGTTGAATAAAACGATAAGCATGGAGATTGGGACAGAAATAAGCAAGAAAATAAGAGTGAGTTGCATTATGAGTTGAATATGGGCGATTTTCTGAGGACTTTACAGCCGAAATAACATTAACGTTAGCTTTCTAAAGACACAGTTTGCTAGTCTTAGCCTGTTAGCTTAATCTCCTTTCAGACATGCAGTGGAATTCAGATATTGTCCTGACTTTTCTTGGAGTGGTTGTATGTGTGAACGAAAATGTCCGAGTAAAACGCTGCCGACATTAAGCGTATTATTTTCTTCAAGCCCCCTAGTGCAGACTCCTTATTATGCTCGTGAGCTCGTGCGTGTAGCACGCTGCTCTCTGCCGAATCGTTTGGAGGATTGAAAGTGATCGAGCGGTCGTGTGTACGGTGTTTATTTCACTCAACGGCTGTTGTACTCGAGTGATTGACCCTATTTTTTCAGCCTATTATTTGACACACACGCTCTTAGCATTCAATTTAGCAAAATAACTAAATAAATAAATTAGACATCATAAAACATTTTAATCAAAACGACCAACTCTTTACCTCTTGAGACTGAATGGCAACTTTGTGAGATTTGGCTGCATATTGTACATCATTTCATCAGTCGTATCATCTTCACTGTAATGTTTGTGGTCTGTTTCAGGCTGCTATCAAAGGCAAGCTTCAAGAACTCGGTGCATATATCGGTAAGTGAATAACAATGTTGTTGTCAGGGACAAAATCCACTTGGGACCAAGTCTAACATTAGCAGCATGCATTACTGTATGTGTTTACCATTTCAGACGAAGAGCTTCCTGATTATATTATGGTGATGGTGGCAAACAAGAAGACGTCCCAGCAGATGGCTGATGATCTCTCCCTTTTTCTTGGAAACAACACAATTAAGTTTACATCCTGGTATGATCAAAACAATATTCTCCTATTGTGTGTGTTTTTTTTCTTTAAGTCACATACTGCAAGATTTTTGTATATAATATATTTTTAGCTCTGTTTATTGTATCAGTTCTTTGTCATTATTTTTTTATAGGCTACATGGCGTGCTGGAGAAATTAAGATCTGTTGCAGTTGGTAAGGCATTCTTATTCACATAACATTTTCAGGATTTTATAACTAGCTAATTTATATTATGAGCATGCATATCCTTGCATATTGTATATATTTTGTTTAAATTGCTTTTTTTTCCACTGTTGCATTGATGTTTAAGAGCCTGCACCCCTCAAACATCAACTCCAGTCTGACAGCGGAACTGGAGCTGGGAAGACTCGATCAGTAAGTGAACACAGCAGAACGGAGGAGTCCAAGGTGTTGACAGTTTCCAGCTCTGGCTCTGATAGGGCTGAAGCGCGTGTGTCTAGTTCTGCCCACGATAGCAGGTACCTTATTCAGGGTTTAGGTTTCATTGTCCTTACCTATATACAAGCTAGATTCTGCTAATGAAAATTTTGAATTTTTATGTTGTTGTTTTTTTTTTTTTTTTTTTTTTACAGAAGAGGGGCCTTGGAGAAAAGTTCTTCTCGGCTTACCTCCACTGTTAAACCTCTCATAGAGCTACTTCCCTCAGAGGCTGTTATTGACATCAAACCAGAGGTGGATGATGACTTCATTGCTGAGGACCCTGTAGAAATAGGGACCAGCCATGGTCGAACACGTAGCACACCAAGTAGACCCACTGCTGAAATCTATAGACCAGGTCAGAGCAAGTTTTCATCTCTTACCTCTGCAGCCATTGGTCGGTCTATAGGAGGATCCTCTCACGCCAGGCAGCAGGACAGTAGAAGCATCAGAACCACCAGAACTGGGTCCAGTAAGGTACTGCGATTAAACGTGAAAATAGTTGGTCTAGCAAGATAATGTGGGCTTTGCTTCAATCAATTTTCAGGTGTAGGTAAAGATCCATAATGCTAATGATTGGACCATAATGTTCAGCAGGAGGAGTTGTCAAGAAAGCGTAAGGCTCCAGTAGCGAGTTCAGTGGTCCGAGTAAACCGAGCCACAGATGAAGACAGTGATGACGGTGAAGAGGAGGATTCAAACTATGGAGGAAGAGGCCTGTCCAGTAGAGTGTCCCTGCCCTCTAAACCTGAACGCAAGTCAGTGTTAAAACCTCATGATATTTAAGACCTTTGAATGCATTGTGTAAATAGTGGCCAAGTCAGGGTTGTAGATAGTTGTTAGAAACCAAAATAATTTGTCCGGGGTGTTTGCATTTAAGCCAAAAATAGAAATAATATAGCAAAATTAGGCAGTGATTTCTCTTTTGGTATTTTGTTGTTTTCCACTGGAGAAACATAGCATACCTATACTCAAAACACTGTTTATATGAAAAGAAAAAACCAAACATAGAAAACTGACATTGTTTGCTGTGCTTGCTGTATTCTGTTAGACCTACTCTCCCTCCAGCCAAACAAGCTAACAGGAATCTGATATTGAAGGCCATCTCTGAGGCTCAGGACTCAATAACCAAAACCACAGCTTACCCCACAAGTATGTTTCACACTGCCAAACACGTGACCATGAATATATTAGAGTTTAACCTTAAGCCATTCACAGCCGGCATTGGTGCTTTCTTACTCTGACTTTTTTTCCCAACAGTACCGCAGAGACAGACAGTTCCTGTGGCACCTCGTACGCGCTTGGCCAGCAGCGAGGAGATGACAGCCGCAATCCAGCTAGTTCAGGAGCACCTCCACAGCCTGGGCCCTCAAGTACAGGCCTACACTTCTCCAGAGCTACCTTCTGCAAGACCACATGGTATGTGAAGAATATAATTACAACAGCATTTGGAGTCCCTTTTAGTGAGATAAACTAATCAAAAACTTCATAAACTAGTCAAAAAACTTATTTTCAAGGTGGCTAACTAAAGAATATCACTCTGGTTTTGAACATGCATGATAAATTAATGTATGGCTAAATCTAACTAGAGAGTAGTGCAAAAAGAACTAGTTAATAACTACTCATTCTGTAATTTCCAGGTAATTTAATACCAGATTTTGTTGTCTTGCAATGATTTTGAGCTGCCCTTTAGGTAAGAAATTAGCAATGAACTACTGAAGCCTTATTTTATGTTTTTCTGTTGTTTTGTTTATCTTTTTGATTTTATATTTTTTTCCCAGCTCCAACGAGATCATTAGCATCACGCCTTCAGTTAGATTTAGCAGAAAGCAGTGATGGAAGAGAGCAGAATGACTATGGTGAGTTTGATTATCTTTTTCTTTTTGCTTTAATAGGTCAACTTCATAAAAGTGTAAAAATAAATGTTTCTTCTTTTAAATATGTACTCAATGTAGCAGATTTAGAAGTTTTAACACAAGGATTTCTGGGTTTGTGATCAACTTTTAGGTGTTGAGGTCGCTGCAGGCAGTGAAGCAAAAGCATTTGACACCCGCTCCTTCATAATGAGCCGACCTCAACTGGAGGAAGCACAAGCCAGACCTCAGCAGCGTCATCAGCTTAAAAAGGAAGTCCAGCCTGCTTTACCACGCACTGTCCAGGCTAGGTATAAGTAAACATCCTTCAGTTGATGCATAAAGCTAATATGTGGTGTTTGTGTCTTTTTATGGATTTTTGCTGATTTTATGGTGTGCTTGCTTTGCTTTATTGTGCTCTTTTCACATGCTGACATTAGTTTGGAGAAGGTTGACTACGCCAGCCCCAAGTTCATAGTAACATTAGATGGGGTACCGAGCCCACTGGGAATCCTTGCAGACACTGAAATGGAGTTAGATGATGTGAGACCACCTACAAAGGTCACTGCAGCCACTGTCAACAAGGAGCCCAAAGTCAGCGTTCTTCACAGGCTACAGGGATTGGTTACATCATCAGAAGGTAGGTGTGGAGTCTTGTCAGAAATGTTGCTGTAGTTTAGTATAATACCACAAAATTAGCAATAGATTTTATGTATATAATACATTTCAGAACAAAGTTACAAAGCGATTCAATACATTCTATTATTAATCATAGATTTTATAATTATTCAGTTTTTTATTAATCATATCTGTGCTTAATGTAATCTCTTGACAGATGATGTGATGGATGTTGAGATGGAGGACGCTGCCTCTTTGAAGAAACAGAAAGTTATGGAGCGCTGTAAGTTCTGGCCTGTCTGTAAAAGTGGAGATGCGTGTTTGTATCATCACCCTACAACACAGTGCAAGTGAGTATTTTGATAATAAGCTGAAGAAATCATCATAGAACTTTTATTATTCTCAATCATCAAGCTTAATTGTTTTTGTATGTGTGTGTCTTGTGTTTGTAAAGGACCTTTCCCAATTGCAAGTATGGGGAAAAATGCCTTTTTGTCCATCCTAACTGTAAATACGACGCCAGGTGCACCAAGCCAGACTGTCCCTTCACTCATGTCAGCCGCAGAGGCACAGCTGCTCCTCCACCCAAGCCAGGTGCTCTCACTCAATATAATACCAGCAAGCACCATTATAAAGCAAATCATTTTTACCAGTTATCTGTAATTTTTTAAGGCATTGTTAAGAGTTTCCGATTAACTGGATACATTTTGTTCACAGCGGTGCCAGTAGTGCAAACTACGAGTGTGTGTCGCTTCTTCCCGGATTGCAAGAAGATGGACTGCTTGTTTTATCATCCCAAGGTAAAATAATCTGACGTTTAGTAGATGAGCTAACATTATATAATGGTCACTTTATTATATACTGATTTGTGTTTCATTTTTACTCTTTTAATGCTGAGTAGTTCTGAATTTTGATCCCCTTGTCTACAGCCTTGTCGCTTCGCAGCGCAGTGTAAACGAGTTGGATGTACCTTCTACCATCCGACCACATCGGTGCCTCCAAGACACGCATTGAAGTGGACAAAAACACAGAGCAGGTAAACAGATGGGGAAGGTATTAAGTGTGAGGCACTGAATACCACATTGTATGTAGTGTAGCGTTTGGAGCCTGTGAATAATACTCACCATACCTGCCACACCACAAGTATTGAAGTCAGTTAATGTACTAATGTTGTTCTTTCTTTTTGTCCCACAGTTAGTTCACAAACACTGATGAGGCGAAGTTATGGATGAAGATCTGTCTGTAATTTTTATTCTTAAAATGAACTGTAATTTCATTTTATTGTTCAGACGGATTTTTAAGAGATTTGTTTTGTAAGATGAACAGTCAGGCTTTTGCTGATGCTCTGACAATATTAAAATACTAACTAGTAAACTTTACATTCATCTTGTCATTTGTTGTATGCTCTTTGCAGCGTGGTTCATGGAGATCTTCAACACATTGTTTTTTTTATTCATTTGATTAATTTATGAACTATTCAGTGAGAGTAATTGTTTGCTCATTAGTGGAGCTTCTATACTAGATCTATACTAAGTTGTAAGTAGTATAGAATTATTGAAATTTGCAGTAACTGTAAAATAAAATGCTGTATGTGAGAAGCAGCTTCTTCTAATGAGGTTAAAGTTTTTGTTCCCCTAACAATGGCAAACCAGAGACCTAACAAACCATGAGATAATTTTTTTTTCTATGGGTGACTTTATTTATTAAGTCATGCTTTGCATCTATAGGCATTAAGTTACTGCTGTTTACTGTTTTTTTTTCTACAGAAATATAAAAATAAAGCTAATTATAAGTTGTTTAAATATATAAAATGTCCTAAAACAATGATTTCTACACTAATTTGTTACAATTTCAAGATCATCATGTAGCAGATGATTTTTATATGCATTATAGTAATTTATAGTAATTTCATAGTAATTTATAATTACTATGATTATGCCCTAGTGTTAATTGGATTACTTTTGTAATATATACTCAGTTCCATTACTACTTAAATCAGAATTAAGAGAGCTAAGGAATAGTTCAGTTTTGTTTTTTTTAAAGTCATATTTAAAAACACATTCTTCATATTTTTATTGTATTCAGTAATAATAACTAAATAATTAAAACATGATCTATATAATGTACATTGCTTTAAATTGCTTTATACATGACACTGAGTACCTGAAGCTGATTAAACAGCATTTCCAAAAACACTTGAAACAGGAATTACAAATGTAAAACTTCTCCTAAAGAAAACAAACCTAATTTAGTTACTCTGGAAAAATTTAAACTCGTATTGTGATTTGATGTGTGGAAAAACTGCTTATTTACTAGGTTAAAAATGACATTATCTCCCTATTGCTTTCACAACAGCTTGGTCAAAGCAGATCAGATGACTTCCGTGGTTTCTGCGTGCTGCGTGATGACGTCCTTTTTATCAAAGTCAAAACCCCGATGAGCACGGGAGTTGCTTGCCGGGTGCGGTGGCGCGCGCCTGTAATCCAAGCTACCGGGAGGCTGAGGCTGGCGGATCGTTTGAGCTCAGGAGTTCTGAGCTGCAGCGGACTATGCCGATCGGGTGTCCGCACTAAGTTCGGTATCGATATGGTGCTCCTGGGGGAGCCCGGGACCACCAGGTCGCCTAAGGAGGGGTGCACCGGCCCAGGTCGGAAACGGAGCAGGTCAAAGCCCCCGTGCCGCTCAGTAGTGGGATCGCGCCTGTGAATAGACGCTGTAGCGCAGCCTGAGTAATACAGCGAGACCCAGTCTTTTTACGATCACTGCTAAACTACTGTCACGTCACACGTTGTATCTTTACACCACACGACTGCTTCATCACTGCTGCTTTCCTTTCTTATTCCCATCACAAATCAGAAGAGCAGCTGTTTATGCATGAAAACTGCTTGTCCTGCACCACCTCCACCTGGAGGACAGCAGCAACTACACCTACCGTGTAGATAGTTTTGTGTAGATAGTTTTGTTCGTTTAAAATGACAACGTTTGACAACGGAAACACAGTGGGCCTCAATTTGTTATCTTGTTAGGAAACATCTTCTGTGTGTATGATGTTGGAAAGTTACACCACAAGATTTAGTCATGGATATCACTTTTGACTTGGCAAATCTGACTAGAACACCCTGAGTTGGATTATCTGTCTCTGATTTAATCCATTTTCTAACTTCAACTGAATGTGTTTGTCCTGTTTGAGGCACTGACTTGAATCTTTTGTCTCAATAACACTGTGACTTTAGAACTAAACAGTAACTGTCTCTATCCACCACAGTGAATACTTCTCCAGATGTTCTGCAGGCAAAGTAAAACTGCAAACACTCAAGTGTTCCCTGCTGAGTTACTCTTAAAGGCACCGCGTTCGCATTCAGCTTATCTGTGTTTGTAGTTCAAAATACAGCAGCTGCTCAAATAAAGGAGAAGCAACAGATGCTTTTTAAGTTCACTCATCAAAGTTAAAGTTTTCTCGTTTGAACGATTATGACGTAAACAAAGTTTGTTTACTTTTTATCTGCTGTCAGTACAACATGATTCTGAATAATATATTGAGTATTTGATTTTCAGGAAAGTATTTATTTAAATGTCTATATTGGTCCATTTGTTTTACACGCTCCCTGTGTTTAAATTAAGAAATAAATGTGGATCATTTTCTAAATGTGGGTTACAGTCTCTCAGCTATTAAAAAGACTAGACCATATCACAACCCTTGTTGAAAATGTTTTATTATTGATTTAGAACTTTGAGATTATACTAATGGGTGTCCTAAATTTTAGTGTGAACTGTTCCAATATTAGGAATGGGACATAATCAGGGACAGTTTGCTATATTTCCTCTTTCTTCTTTGAGTGTGACGTGCATTATGTTTTCTGATAAGATTAGAAAATACCCTGGAGTTTCAGAAAAGTTAAAGTCCACAACCAGTGAATGTAAAAATCTAATCTCAGACAGCTGGTGAATGTAGTGAAAATGAGCGGGATTTCTGATCACATGATAAAAATGTATTTTCCTTTGTTATTCTGACTCGTGTTGACTCTGACTGAGGGACATCCATGTAGTGACAACATCTGCTGGAGCTGCAGTTTGACGTCTGCTGGAGGAACAGAGACCTGCAAGTTTTATGAAAGTTTTATTGTATTAATTATGTCGGTTTCCTTTTAGTATTGGCACAATCTCCTCATGAGATGCAGTTTTCAGTCAGAACTGCTCCACATTAACAGAGGGACATAATCTGATACAGTTTCATACAGGAACATTTTTCTCTGCATTGTTTTTGTCTGATATGGTTCGGAAACATTGTGTGGATTATAAAAAGTTGTTGTGTGCTTATTGAAGTTTATATAAACACAGTGACTGACTCTGATTATGTTACAATACAATGGATCAACATCTACTGCAACTACAGTTTTATCTTTGCAACGACAGCGTGCTGTGTGATGACGTCCTGTTTATAAAAGTCAAAACCCCAATGAGCACGGAAGTTGCTTGCCGGGTGCGGTGGCGCGCGCCTGTAATCCAAGCTACCGGGAGGCTGAGGCTGGCGGATCGTTTGAGCTCAGGAGCTCTGAGCTGCAGCGGACTATGTCGATCGGGTGTCCGCACTAAGTTCGGTATCGATATGGTGCTCCTGGGGGAGCCCGGGACCACCAGGTCGCCTAAGGAGGGGTGCACCGGCCCAGGTCGGAAACGGAGCAGGTCAAAGTCCCCGTGCCGCTCAGTAGTGGGATCGCGCCTGTGAATAGACGCTGCAGTGCAGCCTGAGTAATACAGCGAGAACCAGTCTTTTTACGATCACTGCTAAACTACTGTCACGTCACACGTTGTATCTTTACACCACACGGCTGCTTCATCACTGCTGCTTTCTTTTCTTATTCCCATCACAAATCAGAGGAGCAGCTGTTTATGCATGAAAACTGCTTGTCCTGCACCACCTCCACCTGGAGGACAGCAGCAACTACACCAACCGCACTCAGCACGTAATACTGTAATTCTCATCGTGTCCTGCGGGTGGAACTATATATAGCGGGTGGAGCTGCTACACTTCTAAAATGGGCATATCTGTCCAAAAAACACTCTAGGCTAGTATCTGTGCTTTACTGATTTGTTCTACTGAGATGTGACACTGTAGCAACACATAATCAATATTCCCTTTAAATGTTCTCCATCCATAATACAAAAATCAGAGAGTTGTCCTGCATTTTTGCATTCTGTCTGGTCTGAAACTGTGACATTGTTTCAGTAAACCTATATTTATTCAAACTGTTCACATGTCAATACTGTCACTTCTTCAGACAATGAAGAATTAGAAGATTTGATTTGATGATTTGCTTGTCAACATCTTTGGAACCAACATGTGTGCATTTAGGATTGGACAGACTGAAATATCACACACCAAAGCTTGAGTTATCAGATCAGATCAGTTAGTTTTCCCACGGTGCTCTAGTTGTGAAAGAATGGCATAATTGGAAAAAACTCAGGGATATTCTCAGTTCAAGAGGAAGTGTTACCTCATAGCTGGGTTGTTTTTTTTTTGTTTTTTTTTTGTCTTTTTGGCTTCTCCCGTGAGTTCAGGGTCGCCACAGCGGATCGTTGTCCGCATGTTAATTTGGCATAGTTTTTACGCAGGATGCCCTTCCAGACGAAACCCTCCCCAATTTCTACCGGGCTTGGACCGCTACTGCACAGCTGGAGAGGGGAATGGGCTGTCAGGGGTTCAGTGTCACAGGAACACTTCGACATATAGCCGGGGCCGGGGATCGAACCCTGGGGTCCGTGGACGACTGCCTTCACCAACTGTGCTCAGAGCTGGGTTGATGCTACATAAAAAAGGACTATTTGGAATTACTTTGATGTCTTCAAAGTAAGAAATTTTCCCGCTTAATTAGTTTCCAATGAACCACCAATCTAAAGATAATATGAAACTACATTGTTTCCCATATTCAAAGGAAGGTTTTCACAAAACTCTGGTGACATTTATGGTAAACCTGAAACTATACTGAACCAGTTACAATATCTTCTAATGACCAGCTCCAGTCACTCGTCATACGTCTGAATACAGGTCAAAGATGTGTATGCTTTAAACAAAGTTTTTTCCTCCCTGTCTCTGGGGATAAAATACTTTCATACCAGCAAATCAAATTAAACGTTTCACAAAATGGACATTTAACAGACATTTTCTACAAAGTCGTATTAATGACCTTTTGTTCTGAAGTATTCCCCTGCAATCAGTGTCATCACACTTCAAATACATGTGTCAGTGCTGTTATTTTTACAGGCAACAGTGTTTACAGCATTCTTTAGTTTACCTAAAAAAAAAATGGTGCTTATTAGAAACCTCCCACAGCCATTTCCAGGGAAGACAGACCACAAATGAGGGCTGTCAGTTTGCTATCTAACTAAATGGCCCATTAGGGGGTTTTTCTATGTAAGTGAGGCCTGAAGAAGAGGTGTTACCACTATCTCATCAGTGGTTCTAATTCATGTAAACTGCACTTATCAGCTGTCATTTCTATTAAACTGACCTTAGGATGAAAGCATTGTGAATAAAAGTTGTGATACTTGTTGCTGTTAATGACATGCTATCTGTTTTTTCACTGCTTCTATGAAATGTATTGAGAATCAGAATATAAATGGAACATAACAAAAGAAAAGCAATGATCAAAATGGCAGTTCACTCACCTTTTAAAAAACCTTTACAAACCTAATTAGGTTTCCCTGGAGCCCCACACTTGTAAAAGCTCGGCCATTCAGGTCATTTCAGGCTTAGAGATAAACTCAATACAGAAATTGGGCCACACTAAGTCCAAATGTCTTGATTTGTTTTCCCTAACTCTGTATTTGTAGTGTATTGTGTCTGGCGAAGGCAGAATTCGCCTAATCACTAATTCCTCGCCATTCTCTCTTTTCTTTTTACAGTCTCAACTCTTTTGGACAGCGTTAAATGCCAAGTATTAGAAATGTCTGCCCTTGCCCAAGCGCTTCAAAATTCCTGTGATGGTAGAACATGTTTTTGTGTGGGAGGACTGTTCTGCCAAGCAAAGCTGTTTTGGTCCTGATTCTTCTCTCACAAGAAAATCTTGTTCTTGCACCACCAAATGCTACCTCGTGATGGGGGCAAACAGAAAAATAATGCACTGGTAAAGGACACGGCAGCTTTGCAGTTGTCACTTCTTGATTTTAACGTCGATTTTGTTGGACATTAAGGCAACAGGTATGCACCAAAACACTAAAGTCACACAAATGTTTTTCTTTTATTTCCAGTATGTTATCGCCCATTCAACAACTGTATACAGGCAGGGAATATCCCACCAAAATGTACATTTTCGAGAAGATTCCCCCACACCTTCAGCCTCACTCAGTCATTCTGAGTGAAAGACAACAAGGGGATTGTAGGTGGGGATTTGGGGAGCCCCTTGAGCATTTCTCAATGCCAGAGCCCTCAGTGTTGCCTTACTATATTGCAGCTGGTGTGTCGCAAGCAAGAAAGCGTGGTATAGTTCTGGAAATTACCACGAAGCACACGTACTATTCACAACCCAGTCATCCATGTGGAGATTAGGGATGGCTGTCCCTGGAGGACTGCGTCGAAACGTGTTTTGAAATGTGGCTGCTAAAAAAAGAGGAAGAGGAAATGCCCAACATGTTGTCTCACACACATGCACATATGCCCCCCATCCTCTACACAGCCAATCACACATGCAAAAAGGCTTGCAGCAATATCTTTTCCTTTATTTAAACTTTATTGAAAATTATTAAATTACAAAACAAGAATTGCTACATTAAAAATTTTTTTTTACATGTAGGCAAATGGGTAAGAGTTCTGTGTCTGACAGTGGCAATATCCTCTCATTTATATTAATTTTTCATTGTCTCATTTATATGTGATTGTTCTGGAGTTTTTAAGATTACTTTAGATGGTTTAACTTTCCATCAGACATGTGACTTCCAGTCTAATGCAACTTATTCTTACCAGAAGCCACATCAGATACAGCTAATTAGGTATACAGCTAGTCACAGAGTGTTTTTGTGTCAGGGAGGGAGGGAGAGAGAGAGAGAGAGAGAGAGAGAGAGAGAGAGAGAGAGAGAGAGAGAGAGTGTGAGAGAGGAAGAGAGCATGAGCAACAGAGTGAAAGAGAAGGAGGAGTGACAGAAAGGGAAAGAAAAGAGGGAAGAAAGAGACTCATTACTCATTAAGTAGTGAGCCAAGTTCTTCTCAGCAACTCTTTCTGCTACAGACTCTCTCTCTCTCCCTCTCTCTCTCTCTCACACACACATACACACACACCAATTACCACACATACACACACTCAAAAAACACAAAGCAGAAGTGGACAAACACACACGTTTTCAGTCGCCGCAGTTGGCTATGGCTCAGGGCTCTGACAGCAATGACCCAAGTTACAAGTCCCCTTCACCTGGAAGCAGACCGGTAAGTGTGCACTTCCATTTACTTTCACAGTAATGTTGACTCCGTCACATCCTACTTCCACCGTCAATTTCTGAATGTGTAGTTTAAGCTCTATGAACTATATTTTACAGTAAACACAAATGTTGTAAATAAAACACTACAACTTTGTTCGAAATCATTTGATTGGCTGTAGTGTTTTATGCACACTTGCATAGGCAGCAACGCAGCCTATCAAAGAGAAACAAGCTCTGCCTTTGCTGGGTCTTCACAGTTTTTCAGAGTGTTTCACAGGCACACATGGGCTGGAGGCATGACTCGCTTCAAGTGTAGGCTTTTGTGAACAGCACAATTCATCACTTGATCACAAATTGTGGGAATCCTTTGTTTTTGCACGTCCTCAAACTGTGAATGAGCTGCGAGCTGTCAGGAACAGACCGTCTGTTAAATACAGTTTGTGCTGTAGGTTTCTGTCCATGTGAAACACTGCCCAGCATCGTCAGTGCTGTCTACTTTCACGTGTCCCAGTCTCTAGCACACTGTTGCTCCCTTTCTTGCTCGAGAGCATTCTGGAAGTAAATCTTTTAAGTGCTCTTTTTGTACTGTTACAAGCTGGAAGCTTCCCTTTATGTTGATGGAAGAAATTTCCAGCAGCAATGGTTTTTTAGAGGTTTTTCAGGAGGCTGTCTGTGCACAAATGAGACTTTATCTCTTCGAATTGATATCTCTTTGATGTACAACTGACACAGCATTTTGAAATGGATTAGTTATTACGATACCAAGAAAATCGAGTGTTCAGGACATGAAACAGGGTGTGCGTTATACCGAACCAATGAGTCAGCCACTCCCAAACCCAGCCCTTCAATACACCCATTAGGTGTAATGTTAGGCACATCTTCTGTTGAACTGTCACTGAAATAGGTAACACTTCCATTTCACACATAATCCTACCAGCGATCACCAGCAGTCGAAACTCATTCAAAAGGCTTGTAGTAGGTTCAGGAAGCTCTGTCTGCCAAAAATGTCACTTCCACACTTGATGTGTTTTTAACTGCACACACATTAACTGCAGCTATCTGTGTTTTGTTAGAGTTCCTCTGATGATGCAAAGAAGGTGATGCGGAGAGAGAAGAACCGGATCGCTGCTCAGAAGAGCAGGATGAGGCAAACTCAGAAAGCTGACAGCCTACACTTGGTGAGCAGACATTTCTCAGTGACAGCCACAGTAACCATACACCAGAACGCAATTTAACAAGAGCAAGCAGCAAAAACACTGAGCACATGGCATGGTATCAAATGCAAAACCACTGCTTCTGCACAATTTCGAAAGCTTTTTGAAGGTAGATACATGAAAAGGTAGATATAGCATTAGCAACAATACTCTTGCAAAATATATAGTCACCAAGGGAATTTACACTAACGATGTTCATGCCTTGCCAACTGACTAATTTCCACAAGCTGCATGTGGTGGTTTCAGAGTACCCGTGCTGTGCTTCACAGCCTCTGGGAATGTACTATTTGTACTATATTTACAAAATGCTACCTGACCATGTGGCAATGTGTCATGGCTTCTGTTAGGCTGCACACTTGGACACTGCTCCGTGTGTTTGCAGAAGCTTAAGTAATAAATTAGCACGTGTGGGCACTCGCTCCTTTTTGCAGCAAAATCCAGCTCTAGAGACTGCAGTGCTGAATATGGGAACAGGAGTGTGTTTGGGCTGGCTGCCTTTGTTTTTCTGTCCCATTATGCTTGTCAGTCTTTCAATTCATCTTTTACTTGTTTGTCTATACTTGTTTATCTTTACTTCTCTCTCTCTCTCTCTCTCTCTATACATATATATATATATATATATATATATATATATATATATATATATATATATATATATATATATATATATATATATATATATATATATATATAATGCTGAATGGCAGCTGCATTTATGGGTTTACCAAAGAAAGGTTGCAACAGGTGGATGAACCACATGCCTTCTCTATAAACTATGTTATTGTCTAATGGGTTTTTCAGCTCACATGAGTGCAATAACTCTAAATGCTGTCACCTATTTCATCAACCCTAATTTCAACACACTGACCACGTATCTGTGTGACTTCCTCGTTCCAGAAACTGATATTTTAAGAGCATTTGTTTCTGTGAACTTCATCAGATGAGAGATTTTCACATTCAGAAAGGCCACATTGTAGGCAGTGTTTCTGATTACTGTACATGAAAATCCTTCCTGTGAAGTGAATTTTATCAGTCTTTTAAAACCCTGTTAAAGTCACAGAACACCAGGGGACCAACATAGTGTGTGGTTTTGCTTTCATCGTCTCGCTAGATAAACAGGAAGATGAATTTTCCCTCTCTATGACACCGTAGCTTATTTCCTGTTTCTTCAGTAGTATTTTTTTTCTTTGTGTAAATGAGCATGAAATTCTATGTCGTGGGCAGGAGGGGAGAAAAAGACAGTCACTTCTTGTAAAGTGCTGATAGCAGTGGGCTGTATTTGGCTAAGTGACGCAGACTCTGGGGTTTGCCCAAAGCTTCTATGACAGTAAGGACCCACAGTTCAGTATCATCATCTTTTGACCATGGTGGGGTGACCTTTTCAGTACCCAAATGGAAGATTTCTCCCCTGCTATTCCCACACATACACAAAAAAAAAAAAAAAAGATGAGACATAACACGTAGTAAAGCTTGTTTTTGGAAATGTACAAACATCGTACAGAGTTTTACAATTACAGCTTTTCAGACTCTGCTGCTTTACAAAAAAAAACTGTGTTTTTAATGTATGTTTATAGCCTCCTAGGTAAACGTCATTCTTCATTTATGTAACTGTGGGGGAAAAAAACAAGTTGAATTGACTTATTCAAGCTTATTTTAAATCTTTTATCAACAACAAATACTGAAGTTATATTATTGTTGCCTGATGATGTAAAGACTTTTTAAATCAATCCATGTTTAACCTACATTACAAGCTGATTATAAGGCAACAATGAGCAAAAATAAAATAAGGATCAATCTATTATTGTTCTGTTTTAGCAAAATTTTAAATTTTAATCTGCATGACGAAATATTTACTAAAGAATACCACAGGGTTTTAATACACATTCTCTGTAGTCTGGGGCCCAGGGCCTTGTTTGTATAGAGTAAAACACTTTCTTGCAGGGGCTTACTTAACATATGTAATCCTTCACTGTACAAAATCTATTTTTATTCATTGCTGTAATATCATCTTGAAAGCAAAAAGCAGATGCAATGCCAGCACAGATCACCTAACTAAATGCTGTTTCTCACTCCTACTGAACTAAATGGAAACTCTCGGCTGGCATGAATTTGGAAACAAGACTGAGAGTCTGCAGCCATGCTAGCAGCTTAACCACAGTGGTGCCTTGGGCTACATGCTAGCAACAGCATGCTAACATAGAATTATCTGAAAGCGGTAGGATGATTCAGAAACCTCACCAACATGGTATAATCAACTTACACAAACTACAGCTGAGGCTGATGGGAATGAAATCGATAAAAGTCAGGGAATCACCAAGGCATTGAAACTTTTCTTATAATTTGAAGTACTTTTTATACTGCAAGGCAGCCTGGCAATTTCACACTAGATATCAATAAATATCACTAACTATACTTATCAATTAAATATAGATGAAAAAAGCATAATATTTTTCTCTGCAATGTGGCAAAGTCTATGTGAGAAGTAGCAGAAACTGGAAAGTAAAGCAGAAATAAAAATCCCTACATAAGTAACTGCACTTAGTTATTTTCCACCACTGGTTAAAGGAGACATTTTCAGTTGGAATAATCCAATCCATAAATAATTTGTAATAAATAAATGCTTTTTTAGCTTTCTATTGGAAAGAGTCTCATTTTTATCTACCAACACAAGACACTTCTGCTCAAGCACATTGTCTCTGTGTGTTTCCAGGAGAGTGAGAACCTGGAGAAAGAAAATGCAGCCCTGAGGAAGGAGGTGAAGCAGTTGACAGAGGAGGCCAAGTACCTGTCATCTGTGCTGAGCACCCATGAACCTCTCTGCACCGGCCTGGCCGCTCAGACCCCTGACCTCCTCTACCCTCCTCATCACAGCAGCTACCACCATCAGCACATCGCACACTACCAGCACTGACCTGACTGAATACTGGGACGGCCCGAGACGTGCTGCGATACAGAAGACTGACCTCAGAGGAGAAAGACTGACTGGAGCTGTGTCTATAAATGTTAGCCATTTTTCAATACTGATCAAGGAGTCAGCCAAAGGATGACGGTGTGGAACATAAACTGTAACAGGAAGTATTCAAAACTATTTATTTTGCTTCTGCTATCTGTTTTGCTTGTATTGGAAGTTATTTGAACTTAAAATGGTTGAATAGGTAGATTTATGAACCAGTCTATGTTTACAGAGGACAAAAAGCCACTTACTATACATTCAGGAGACTACAACAATATTTTTGTAAATGGCTTGTTTTTAGTGTCTTGGAGAGTACTATGTTTGTCATAGTTACAGTTCACCGTGTTGTTGTGTGTTTCTTTGTGTGAATGTAGATTGATATTGCTCAGGAGCTTTCGACAGATTTGATTGTGGACAAAGAGAATGTAAAGTAAAGATCCTAAAGAGTCATGTACCAAAAAGAAAAACAGCTTGCTGTGAAAACATTGTGATTTTGTCAAATGAGATATTTATTAAATGTGATGCCATTTTGGTCATAACTCCTGACCTCGAGGAGTTGTTATTTACAACTTTTACTTTTGAGTGTTGTTTGGTTTAGTTTGGTTGTGTTTCTCAAACCCTGGAGCTGAAAACTGTGGACAGGCTCTCTTGTCTCTAGATGGCACTGTTTAACTGTATGAGAGGTGACGTTAGACTAGCTTCTATTTAAAAGCAAAAAAACTGAACAAAACAAAACAAACAAACAACAAAAAACAACAAACACTTGCATGACTTATGATTTCACGATTTCTACTGTTAAATCCGACTATGTTCCTTTTGTTATTCTCCCTTTAAAGTTCCATCACTTAGTGGTCAAAATAAATTACCCGATTACACTTAAAGTAAAGTAATAATACATTGGGGATACTTTACGATCACCTCCACAGATACTTTAAATACGAACTTTCACATACTGGAGAGGACATACTTGGCATTAAGTGACTGGGGAAACGTCAGATATCTGTGTAGAGGAGACCCCGCCCTCGGCCTGTAGCGACTTATTTCAATGTTCCGAAGCGATTTAAGTCCGGGTAGAGGGTCAAGGGGTACACGTGTTAACACTCGGCAAGCCCGTCCCGAATATTCATTCATAAAAACACTGTAAACGATATGAGGTTTTAGGAGTTAGATCGACTACAAAACTAACTTCAACCCTGGGAGGAAACGCATTAATGGACCCGAGGGTGGCTCATAAACTGGAAGTTATACAGCCCTCATGTTATTCAGACCAACAGGAGGTTTGAAAGAAACTGGTGAACTTCTGCTTTTAGATAAAACCATGAAGCTGTGGGCTCGTCTGTCGGGAAAGTGTGTTTAGTTTAGTGTTTACCCGTGAAACGGGGCGAAGTTTGCTTTGCTGTGGCGTAAAGTTCATAGGCTGCTCCATGAGTTTATTGAAGAGTCTAATTTAATATGAGCGACAAACAATCAGTGGGGGACCCCGTTTTAAACGACGATCAAACGAAAACGGACGTGGATGTCAAGCCGGAGGCGGGAGACGCGGCGCAGCGCGCCGACGAACCGAGTCTGCGGCGTGGTCATGAAGCGCAGCAGCCGACCCGTTTGTACAAGCGTCGCTGGCTGATCGTCCTTCTGTTCAGCTCGTATTCACTCTGCAACTCCTTCCAATGGATACAGTACGGCATCATCAACAACATCTTCATGAAGTTCTACAGTGTGGACGCCTTTACCATAGACTGGATGTCTATGATCTACATGCTGACGTACATTCCCTTCATCTTTCCTGTGACCTGGCTTCTGGACAAGAAGGGGCTCCGAGTCATCGCGGTGGTGGCCACTGCGTTCAACTGTGTCGGGACATGGATCAAAGTCGCCAGCGTTAAACCCAATCTGTTCGCCGTCACTTTGTTGGGACAGTTCTCCTGTTCCTTTGCGCAGGTGTTCATCCTGGGGATGCCCTCCAGAATCGCGTCGGTTTGGTTCGGGTCAGGGGAAGTGTCCACCGCCTGCTCCATCGGAGTCTTCGGCAATCAGGTAGGTTGTGAGTTAAAGATAGATTTCTAGTCCGCAGCTTCTTGATTATTGCTTTAGGCTAAATGTAATAGCTACAAACCACCAGTCACGTGGACATCCTCTCAGCTGTTTGGCGTTACGCACGTTCATGTGGGTGAATCAATGGGAGCCACACACAGTGGGCCAGGATGTAAATCTACACAACCAACTACTGTTTCCATACATCAATACAGGCAAATATGACTATACAAAATTACTGTAGTGGATAAACGTCTCAAAACATAGATGGGTCTGTGTTCCTAAGAAAAACTTCTATTTTAATCACATTTTTACACTTTTATCTACTTGACATCAGCCAAGTCTATTAAAGCAACAGAAAATAATATACACGTACAAATGTGTATTACTCGCCAATAGAGGTGAAGAATAGCACTATAGGAACAATCCTTGATTTAATAGAGTCTGTCTTGCCTAGAGCGACACAGTATCAAGCAGTTCTCCACAAGATCTTCAGATTCAGTGCCCTCAGGTCATTTGGCCAAGCTGCTATTCCACAGATTCTGGTCTTGGCTCAGGGAACTCTCGCACTGGATTTAAAAGGGACTTAAAATGCACTTGTGTTTTCAGATACTGTATTGGCTCGATGTTGAGATGCATTGTTTGAGAAATCAATCCCTCAATCTTGAATTCTGGTCAAAAATGACAAATACTTAAAGAATGTGCTTGGTCTCACTTTGGTTTTTATAAAGCCATTGGTCAAGAGTTAAAAATCTGTAAGGCAAAGATGAATTTAACACAGATTAATTCATTATTATAATCTTTTAAATATATTTGACAATTTAAATAAGCAATTAAAAACATGCAGTACTGCCACACTTTTTAAATTCATTGCATACTGGGAGACTTTACAAAACAACACATACAACTCTTTACATTGTGCTGCTCATTTTGCTTGGACACACATAATGGCTGTAAGTGTGCTTCTTTTGGATTTGATTAATTAGAATTAGAAGAAGACAAGAATGCAGAGATCAATGTAGTGTAACCCATAATTAAAGCTCACAGGATCAGATTTAACGCTCAAAAATCTTGAGCAAGCAACACTTGAGTCGACGAAACTCTTAAGTAAATTATCACTGAAAAGTTACCACTTAGACTGGACTTTCTACAAATCTCCAGGCACTTTAAACCAAGTGGGCTGCAATATTTGTTTCTTTGAAATCCTGATCTTTAAAAACCCATTCAGACCCCTATTTCACACTCCTTTTACTCATACACATGCAGAGCCCTTTGGAGGTATCAGATATATTTTGCTTTACATAATGTCTCTGCGATTTATGTCTGAACTGTTTGAAAGATTAGGTCTCGGTTTGGTTATCTCATGCTGTAGGTTAATATATATCATCCAAAGTTCCCTTATCAGTACTTTTCATCATTATATCACTTGTCTAAGCCACATCTCAGAGCTAATGCATTGCAAGATTTATTGCCAGATTTATTCTCTTTCTCATGAAGGAGAAGATATGGATGTTGTTAAACACTGGGGTAGCAGCTAATTTCAAATACAGCTTTCACTAAAGAGGAAGAAGTTATTATACAACATATAAGAGCATTTTAGCCAACTTAAAGCCTGATGTAGTAGGAGCAGTTTACAATTGGAAGATTTCCTCTATTGTATCACATGATCCTGAAAGTAATAAATATGTGGGCATGGCATCGCATGCGCAGGGATGTGAATGGACTAAAAACAGTGGTAAAGACACAGGAACTGCAGCTGTGCTCACTCGCTGGCATCTTTCTACAACAAGCAGTTGGCACTCAGGACACCGAAGTGTGTGGACAAAAGCTCTGAAATCTTTAGACCGCTCACGTTCCAGGGGCCCAGTTTAGGACAGTTGAAATGCCACAAAACAAAACTTTGAAAAGCAACCGTGCAAATTCTGAACTCGGCGGTGAAGAATGGCCACGGTTCAATGCTGCAAAGAATCTCGTCTCCGGCCACGTTTTGCAGCAGTGGAGTCCAGGACCTTTAGGCAGACCCATCTTCAGTAGAGACGTTGAGGCGTTGCACGGTGACTATGCAGAGCTGGTCCCAAATCCTGAAATCAGACTTTACCCTCTTCGCTGGCTCATGCTGTTTCTCTTCAGCATCGTCTCAGCCAGCAATGCCTCCATGTGGTTCCAGTACGGCAATATTAGCAACATATTCATGCGTTTCTACAGCATTGACTCTGTGGCCATCGACTGGCTGTCCATGATCTACCCGCTGACTTACATTTCACTTATTCTGCCTGTTCTTTGGCTTCTAGACAACAGGGGCATCCGGGATGTTGTCCTCATTGGTTCAGCTTTTAATTGTGTTGGCACTTGGATAAAAACCAGTAGTGCACATCCCAGTATGTTTCCTCTAACCTTTGTTGGCCAGTTTGTGTGCTCAGTAGCCACTGTGTTTATCCTTGGTATTCCTTCTCACCTTGCCTCAGTGTGGTTTGGGGAGAAAGAGGCTTCCACTGCTTGTTCCATAGGAGTTCTGGGAAACCAGGTTTGTCTGAGTGTATAATGAATCTCTATGTGATTTCTATTTCTGCAATAGTGGGGCTGTGTGTGGTCACATAGAACCTTTAGTGTTAGCATGGGAGTCCTGACATAATTGTGTTAACTGTTTGCTGCAGACTTTTCAACAAACTACATTGTTCAGAGGTTTTAAAGTTTAAATCTTTCTTTCGGATCCGTGGAATTCTGTGTTGAATTTGCCAGATGCTATACTCAAGTTCATTTGTAGCAATTTGAATAGGAAATAATAAAAAGCCAATAATAAGGCAAAAGGAATGTTTTATTTATGTACACATGCAAGTTTTAGATGATTCTGTTGCACAGTTTGTTTGAGAGTTTGTGTTGACAATTAAAATTGCCAACAATAATGTATTCATTAATTTAATTCATGCAGTCATAAAAATGTCAAAATCATTAAGTGAGACAGATCTGTAATAGCTTGTTGTGGTATATGTCCATCATAATGTGTGAGAGCTGGAATGTAAGTGGCTATAATGGGTTTAGAAGCAGAGCATTTCTGATCAGAGTATATATTTTTTTTGGAAAAGAGTATTTTGAAACATTGTGTGTTCAGTGTGACTGTATAATTTAAGTTATTTCAGTAATTTGTTCATTGTCTTACAGCTGGGTATTGCTATTGGGTTCCTCGTGCCTCCAATTCTTGTGCCTAACGTGGACGACATGGATGAGCTGGCTCACCACATCAGCATCATGTTCTACATCACAGCAGGAGTTGCTACCTTTCTCTTCATCCTCGTTATCTTTTGTAAGATAATTGTAGCATGTGATCGGACACTTCACCTTAACAGCAAAAGCCACCAATCTACCTTACTTCCAGCTGAAGTTTGGGACTTTGGATTTATGTGCCACACTTTTCAAATGTCTCTGAAAAATCCCAGTACAGTGCAAGTGAACAAAATTTTCATTGGAAGTACTTCTCTGATAGAAAGTAGCTTCAGTGAAGGCTGTTCATCTTAACACTAGAATAATTGGTAGCTGTTTAGGTTAAAACAGAAGTTTTTTTTTTCCCCCAGTAGCTTATGCAGCGCAAAAGTAACTCTTTTCGAGTCCATCATACAGGTGATACAGGCATCTCAGATGGAGATACTGTATCTCAAAACCTCAGCAGCTACAACCGAAAGTTTATGCATGACTAGGCACCATAAAAGATAGTCTTGTATACTACTTACAGTTTCGTCAGTTTTTTAATTTACATAAAATGCAGATTAAATGAAAACCGTTTCTTTTTGTGATGTGGCACCATTTCTGTGAATGGAAAACGAAATGAAACAGAAAACTGAATGAAATCATCAGTCAGCTTTTCGACTTCCCTTTGTATGTTCCCTTATTATACTCCACAAGTGCCCAGACTTTGGAGTATATTGTCTGGACCTCTTTTGCTCCAGCTAATGGGGATTTCTTATTGAGTGCTTTGACCCAATAATGGTTTTACATTACAGCATACTTACACTCAAAAAGACAAAAAGCACCATTCAGAGGACATGAGAACTGCTGTCCTG
Organism: Channa argus; assembly: GCF_033026475.1. Taxonomy (NCBI): domain Eukaryota; kingdom Metazoa; phylum Chordata; class Actinopteri; order Anabantiformes; family Channidae; genus Channa; species Channa argus. The sequence goes on along the minus strand of NC_090213.1, from coordinate 11,668,719 downwards.
CATGTTGGTACCAACACAAAACCTCTCTGAAGCGTAGATCAACATAAAAAATACTACTATGAGGAAATACTACTATGGTGCAAGTATGGCCAGAACTACAGGAATTGGCAGAAATTAACAAAAGTTGTTTTACATAATTAACAGTATTTTGTGTCTAGTGTATGTTGGTTGTTGATATTTTTCAAGCAGTTTCAATCTGTAGTCACAATGGGACTTGTCTCATAAAAAGGAAGTGGCATAACTTGACATAACAGACAAAAATATGAGCTTTTAGAAAACCACTTAGTTGACGTCTGCTTCATGCATTTTCAACCTTTTAAACATTTTCTACCAGTTTCCAATAAATTAGGTCAGTTTAGTTTCTCATGAAGGACCTCACGTGTAACATTCTCCTTTGTTTTTCTGTTGTGTGCATGTGCATATATATTTTTGTCACAGAGAAAAATGTTCATATTCTACATCATTTAAAGAGGAGGTTGATTAATAACAGCAGTGGTTAGTCACAGTTCAGCAGATTGTAAACCGTGGTTTACGTTTGCAGTACTCGCTGGGCTGAGACATTGTCAGAGTTGCATGAAAAAGCTGTTGTCCTGTCAGGAGTGGAGGAGGGTGGTGGCGTGCGTAAGCGTTCAGAAACACAAAAGGATGCTTGTGAAAGCATTCCATAGTAGTACCATGCACAAGAATTCAGACTGGCTTAATCGTGTTGTATTTTGACTACATGGTCTCATTGTGTGCACCTTGAAATGCAGATTCCTGCTCAATCTCTGCTCATTATGCCAGCTGCCCTTTTTTTTTTATTTTTTATTTTTTATCTGGCATGTTTATCTTTAAGAGCCTGGTCATAATTATTTTATTAGTTTCAGTTTCAGCATTTTATTAGTTGTGTCTTGTGATCTTTTAAACAAGTTTTTCAGAATTTGTGGAAATGCACTTGTGTTCTTGCTGAGAGTAAGATGAGTAGGTCGACACCGCTGTTAAATCGCTACACATAGGCATTTACAAGGGAGTGATGTGATAGACTAGCTGGAATAGTAACATCGTTTTGGTATTTAAACAAAGTATTGGGATATAATGTGGTAATTTGTGACTTTTATTGAGTATTTTACAGAGCCAAGCAGGCTGTTTACCCCAGTCTTTGTGCTTAGCTCTTACTTACAGAACAGCTAGAGGAGTGGGAAGTAATGAGAAGATAATTTGTTGACATTTCTCAAAATGACTATTATTTTACATTCTGAAGATTCATTAGTCGAGATTTGTGTACAGGACAAAAAGGTTTTCCCCCACTTTTGCTCATGTGTGATGGCACAGAGAAAGGTCTGCTCCAGTGAGATAATTTACACCAGCTGGCCACAGAAGTTTCATGGTATGACACATAAACACACCCTCACACATACATGCAAGACGCCATGTGTGAGGGCTGTCCTGCTGGCACGGCCATCTGTGGCCCTTCAACAAGCCTGTGTGATTCAGCAGGGCAGACAAAGTCCTAAGATTCAGAGATAAACTGTAAAAAAACTGTGTGCAAAGAAGAGGTGAGGAAAGAAGTCTGGTGCTTTGCTTTTCTCAAAATAATAGGTAACCACAGAGGCCATCTGCACTTAAAATATAATGGGGTTGGCCATCTTTTAGTAAAAAGTGGAAATCATTAGGAATGCTTTAAATAATGCATGTAAAAAAAAAAAAAACGGATCGCTCTAAAGGCTGTTTGAATACACCTTTGCATTTCCTTTTGAATAACCAGGATCATGGATGCAATAAAAAGCAGCTGAGCTCATGTTGCAGATTAATTGACTTCACCACCCACTGATTCAGTAGCTGTATCAAGGGACAGGTTAGTTTTCTAATATTACAGAGACCTGCAAACCCTCAGGTCAGGTCTGCTCATGAGGCAAATGGCTGGGTCAGAACCACAAAGATAGACATCTGTGTTTCTCCATGAGGCCAAAGGGCACGTTCTTCCACCCAGGAGAAGGACTCAAACAGAACCTGTCATAGTTATCCCCCTAAAAGGTAACTAAATGTCCTTTTTGTCTGAGAATCCTATAGTAAACGACTTTGAGGGATGTTCCAAGACCTATTCCACATGAGCTTTTGGCAGCTGTTCAGGAGCTGTTATTCTCCTACAGCATCTCTAATGCCTCTGTCAAAATGAAATTTCAACTAACCACATACCGTATCAATTGGAATTTTGCAACTTCTTCGTTAGGCAGATCACATGTTCCAAGTGTTGTACTGAAGTCCACAGATTCAAGATCGAGTTTTTCTACTTGCACTGCTACTGTATATCATAGTCTGTACATTTTGCTGTATTTCTTAAAGACCCATTTCTGTTTTCTTGTGAATGCTGTGCTGTTAAGTATAATTTATAAATCTGATGGCTGAAACAGTGATAATTAGTACAAAATTCACTGGCATTTAAATTGCTGCTACTGTTATTTGTGTTTAATGTTTTTAACATTTTTTTTTTCTTACTGTTTTTAACATTGTTGGTTTCTCCTTATAACAGTCTTCCAAGAGCGCCCTAAACTTCCTCCAACTCAGGCCCAGGCCACAGCTCGTAGCATCCCCCCAGAGCACTACTCCTACTTAGCCTCCATCCGCAGGCTGCTCCGCAACTGGCCCTTTGTCCTCCTCATCATCACTTACGGTCAGCCATCACCACATTATTAGTTATTAATGTTGAGGGTTAACATGAAACAATATTTCATAATGGATTGAGTTGAGAACAAATTGATTGTTTTTGGTGCTTATGTATTTATGAATAGTGTGGTTTGAGAATGAGACAATAAGAGCTGCTCACAGTGAACAAACACACACTATAATACCCATTGGTACTATTAAATCTAAAACTAAGTGGTTACAAAGAACGTTAGTGAAATTGATTGTTTCTATTCTTACTTGTATTGTTGATTTTCTTTTATTTATATTAACTTTTTTCACATTACACTAAAATTACATTAAAATATTTGCCTCACATTTGCACATTTTGCTGTTGTAACAATGGAAATTTCCCCACTGTGATTCGTCTCAGAGGTTTTGTAAGTTAAGTCATGTCAACAAGATTTATTTCTTCTTAGTTTCACTCAGATAGCTTCTTCAGTCTGAGGAAAAGTTGGCAAGGGTAGTAATTATATCCTCATGGGTGTTTTTTTTTTTTTTTTTTTTTTTTTTCTGTGTCTTTCTCACCCGGCCTGTTCCCAACTAATTAGAAAGAAGACTAAACGTCCAGATAACCACCACTGGATGAATAAGAATCTTCAGCGACCCCATTCTACATTAGAATGTAAACCATTAACTGAGATTTTAGAAGGTTTCAGCCCTCTCCTTTTAAAGTGTGACAGGGTTTATCTCGTCATTCAATCTCATAAAAGTGCTCACCAATCATTATTTATAAGTGCTTACAGAGATGAGAGTGGATGTGTCCTGCAGGAGTCCAAAGTTTGTTTATCGTCTGACAATATTTAACTAATGCATTTGATTGATATGACTTAAAGAAAACAAACATTTTAAGAAGGGGAACTAGACTGCTAAATAAAACCCCTTTATTTGTTGTCTCTAAAGTGTTTCAAGCTGTTCAAAGTCATGGTAATTGTTCAACAACAGCTGAGCAGTTTCAGGAAGTACTTTAACTTCATTCAACCTTACAGTATCATTTCAGGTGTAGGTGTGTGTGTGTGTTCTGTATTGTTGTTGATAACTATGCAGAGTTCACTTAAGCCTCAGATTTACATTCGATTGTGACATTCTTTTTTCTGCAGGCTGCACCTCCACCTGTCAGTTTTTTGTTTTGTGACAGTGCTCTGTCTCTTTAGTGTCCAGATACTTTTGAGTAACCCCCTTTTTTTACCATAATATATGCAAAAAAAAAAAAAAAGTGCAATTACAAATGTGCATCAGTTGTTATTTTTATGTTTTACACCCTTACTAGATTTATTTGTCTTTCCAAATGTTGGATTACTTATCCTGGACAGGCGTATGTTCTTTTTGTAGAGTGAGCGTCTGAAAAAACAGGTCAGATTTGTCCTTTTATAGACGTCCTTGAGCTGGGACACTGAACTCACGGGATAAGCCGAAAGGACTTGAGCTGGGACAGATCTCTCTTTTGGAAACTGATTCAGTTCATTAGACAGCACTGAAATATAAATCCTTCACTGCTGATGATGACGTGTTTCATAATTTGGTAAAGGAAGTTGGTAGAATGCTTCCTTGACCTTGTGAAAAGTTTTCTGTAAAATATTTTTGTCCTCTGCTTTGTGGTGTGAAGACTTTATTTTAATGTGTTTTCTAACCCACAGGGCTGAACGTGGGTTGTTTTTATGCTGTTAGCACACTGTTGAACCGTATGATCATCGATCATTACCCTGTAAGTCCTGACTAGTGTGTGTTTATACAGATAAACATAATATGTTCGTCTAAGATGAGAATTGCACAACAGTGTTTATCAGTAATGTTCTTGCTGTATTATGTTGTATTAACCATTTCAGGACATTAAACGTTGGTGCAGTCTTTATATTTTTGATCATTTGCATTGCAACCCAAAAATAATGTAACACATCACTCAGTTGAACTATTAACACTGTTAAATACGATGTTCTCTGAACTTTGAATACATTCATTATTAATTAAAAGGCTTTTGTTTACTTTTGACTTTGAATTTGGGATTTTACCTTTAAACTCACACATATAAGGACATAATGTGCACTTTCTGTCCTTGTTTTTCTCAGTATGTGAGGTCACTGACTTGTGTTTTATTTTCCTTGACCTTTCAGGGAGAAGAGGTAAATGCTGGAAGGATTGGCCTGACTATTGTCATTGCAGGAATGGTCGGTTCTCTAATCTGTGGCATTTGGTTGGACAAAACTAAAACATACAAGTAAGGCAAATATTACAAAGGGAAAGTAAAAATGCAGCGGTTTGTCCTCTTGGCTTATAGTTCACCTAATAGGAAGTTTGATGGAATATTGTTACTAATTAACGGACAACCTAAAGTTTATGAGTTTACCTTTTTCTGCCCAGTATTAAAACAGCTTTTCTGTTTATTGGCATTTTTCTTTTTACCTCTGACCTCTCACTCCAGCATCATGGCCCTCTGACTAAGTAGTGACAGGTGTGTGTGTGTGTGTGTGTGTGTGTGTGTGTGTGCGCGTGTGTACAACATATCTTGCATAATATTATAACATATGAATGCCATATGAATTCAAGTTGTGATTATCAAAGTTTTCTTGTAAACAAACAGTGTTAAGATTTATGAACAGCTTTTCTCACCATACCGCACTGTATGCATCCTGGAGCTCAAGCCAACATCTTAATTGAATGTTTGCATTCTTTTCTGTTTCAGTGGCTTTGCTTATGCGTTATGCATGTTGTACCGCCACCATGCTCTGACCAGTAAAATAGTGAAACTTTTGGCAGGAGTCTATTTGAAACCCACATGCTTGGCAGCATGCATGTGTGTTCAATAACAAACAAGAGGGAAGTCTGCTGATGAAAAACGTTGCTCTATAGCACCTCTAGAGGTCTTTCAAACATAATGCATTTTTGAGAAGTTACTGGGGTCTGCCAATCTCCCACCATAACACAAAGAGTTTATTGAACAACTTTAAAATAAAAAGAGTGTGGTCTCTTTCTCATGTGATTTTCAGGCAGACTACCCTCGCGGTCTACTTTATGTCTCTAGTGGGGATGATCGTCTATGCTGCTACACTCAGTCTTGGACACCTCTGGGTGGTCTTCATCACTGCGGGAGCACTCGGGTATTTCTTAATTTATTACCAATTCCTTTTTTGTTGTAAATATCATTTGAACAAATGTTTTATTTATGGAACAGAAGAGGGGCTTTTGAAGAAACGGCATTAAGAGTTAGCTGTGCTGAAGATGGTTCTGTTTATCTTGTGCTGTGTTGACACTGAATGAAAATAAAGGCTATAGAGACCTATGAATGGGAAAATGGCCATTTAAATAGGGAGGATATGATCGATAAAGCTAATTGCAAGTGTCTTTTTTTCTTTAAATTTATACCAGATCTTGCATGCAGCAGTACTTTTACGTTCACTTTTAAGTTTATGTGGCTGTTGTGAAATCACATCTATTCAGTGTTACTGACTGATAATTCAAACTTGGCTACACGTGCACACAGGTTTGGCAGACAGTGTACAAGGTCCATGTGACTTAGCCTGAATTGTCAAATAACAGAAACCTCGATTTGTTAATAGGGACTAAATCAACAGCAGCCTAATTTTTTCTGCAGGAGTTACTCATATTCACTTGGTAAAGTGTGCATTGCTTTAACCTTTCACTCTACCTTGCCGTCTACTCCTTCATGTTCTTGGTATTGAAGCATCGACGCAAGCTTACGTAAATGTCAGAAAAATGTGTGTGCAAATACAATGTGCATCGACTCAGGCTGATGTGTTTTGCAGCTGTTGTCAGATCCTTGTGATTGAGTTTCACTTGTTGTCACTTCAGTGGAAAGATAAACCTGCTGCCACTGAGTGAGAAATTTAACTGATGTCATTAAGCTACTTTCAAAACCTGTTGTTCCTGTAGACCATCAGCTGTGTTGTTATGCACAAGGGCGTTAGCCTTGGCACACATTGACATTAAAGAAGGTACAAAGTTTCTTCGTCGATGTCTGAGTAGCATTATAATGAAGAGGGAGGGGAAATGAACTGCACAGAGCCTGTATATTCTTTACATAGTGAAATTTCGCACGGTTAAAAATTTGTTTTACTGTGGGTCTCTGGTCCAATGTGTGTGTCCAGGTTCTTCATGACAGGCTACCTCCCGCTGGGCTTTGAGTTTGCTGTTGAACTGACATATCCAGAGTCGGAGGGAACCTCCTCCGGCCTCCTCAACTGCTCAGCACAAGTACGTCTCACTGTTCCGAAGGATCATTCTCAACATAATTGTGCGAGAGAAGCTACAAAATGATTGTTGCTGTATGATTGGCTGTTTGGTAAAACTGAGTTGATCACGTTCTATTTCAGCAGAGCAGCTCTTACCAAATTTGAATTTGCATGCTGCATTTTACAACCTAAGAGAAACCCAATACCCATCTTTAAGCATGAGGAAGCGTTAAAAGACAAATAGTGTCTTTGTGTAAAAAGTAGTCACACATCATGTTTGTGAATCAGGACCGCACCATATTACTGCAGGCTTCCAATCCCTTTTCCTAACTACAACCTACTGTGCACGTGCAGGTGTTTGGGATCATATTTACTATCTGCCAGGGGAAGATCATTGACCACTTCGGCACACTAAAAGGAAACATCTTCCTCTGCGTCTTTCTTTTTATTGGCACAGCACTGACAGGTAAAACGTCTAAATGTGACTGTTTGATGTGCTTTATAGAGTCATAACAAGCTTCTGATTTCAAGTCGCATACAGCAGTAGAAAGAATTGTCATTGTTTGTGACTGTTTCCCTCACAAGTTTACTAATCTTTTTGACTTCCAAGAATTCAACATATTTACAGTGAAAGGACTATTTTAGAGCTGGATGTTATTATACAATTGACATGCGGTTTTTTTATTATTTAGAATTTGGTCGCCTTACGGGAAGGCTATTTGACCTTTAGAGCAGCTCAGTTATTAGAAATCATTTATTTTCCTTGAAAACTAAGCTAAGCAACAGTGGAGGCATTTGTCATCCAGAAGGTTGTCAACATACAATTTTGAATGTTACTGTGCAAACGGTAGCACCTTGTTTGCCTGTACCAAAGGTACTGTAAGCCTTTCATGCCTCAGTTAGCACCTTAGTGAATGTAAAGCCACCTAGGTGTTTTTGCATGGTCCATTGACGGATCTATGAGCAATGTATAACTTTAAAAGAACGCATTAGTCACTAAAGTGCAAAATTTTGAGTCTTCTGCTCTCAAAGGTCAGCCAACTGACTCACTGTCTTTTGTAACTTGCTCAGCCTTCAGACATATGAGTGGACTTGTCATTGTGGTCTTCATGCTAGTTTTAAAAGAAAAAGCACAGGTCTGTGTAAGACCACAGCTGGACACACACTTCTTTAATTTTCGTTGTTATGTGAAGCTGCCGAACTGCATAAAAATGTGATGCACGTGCAGTTTGGACAGCGTAAAATATTCAGTTCTTCATTTCAGTTCATCAGAGGTCATTTGAGTTGAGAAATATTCTGGAAATCAAGGTTAAATATTTAATGTGATTCATGAATTGAGTTCAACATACTGTTTTATTATCCTTTGGATTTGAATTTGCTGCCACACAGTTTTTGGAAATAGTAAAATTACTACAATAGTGTTGGTTGTGAATGTAATGCATCTGTGAATAGGAGCCATCTACTGGATAGTCAACATCATTACATCTTCCACCTAACTTTTTCTAAACTATACCATTTTATTTACAATACTTCCTCACTACAATACTTCATCATAATATCATAACTATCATGAATATCTATTCCTTTCATTGTACTGTTATGTTATTTTCTCATTATGATCTTGTTCTTTGTCCCTTTAGGGTTAATAAAGTCTGACCTAAGAAGGCAAAATGCTAACATGTTGGCTAAAACAACAGTAAGTGGAATCTTTTGTGCTTTTGTAGGTTACATACAGTAGAGGGTGGTACCTTAGTGGTGCTAGTGTAATGTGGAATTGGCCGTTTTTCATGCGCATGACATTTTGGCCTGTCATTAGTATTGTTGGTTCAGCTCTAAAGATCCCTCCTGGCTCTTAGTCACACAGTTATTACTCACTGGGACACTAATAGAACAGAGCAGTTGTTAAAATAATTTATCCTATTATGACAAATCAAAATGTTGACTGTGAAAAATGTGTTTAACACTTTTGTTTGTCATACGTTTGCATGGAAGGCATTTTAACATCGTAAACATCCCTGTATTCTGTGCTCCCTATTGTGTCTATTCTTCTTCAGTCATTGGTACAGACGAGCTTGCTCGTGATATTAGTGAACATGAACTAACAGCCTGACTCTGTGCTGCATGTTTTGCATATGGCATATGTCTCCGGTGTGTGCATGATGTGAAACAAAGCATCTATTTGGTATTTATAGATTGTTGCGTCTGAAGGATTTAAATACTATATGATATGATGATATATTGTTAGGACTTTTTATCAAGTGATTTATGACATTTGCTTGCATAGTATAACTAGTCAGCCCTTGTTCTTAACCTATTCTGTCATAATTCTGTCATTATACAGTTCTTCTTTTTCTTTGTATTTAATCATATTACTTACCAAGATTTGGTGTCAAAAAAAGAAAGCAATTGCTTTTAAATAAAATCAGTAAGGTCAACTGGAGCAAAATCAGAAAAGCTTTATTGATACCAGCATGAGTCTCCAAGCTCTGTGCTGAAGTTACTGATGAGAATGTCTGTTTAACTCCTTTCATCTAATACTAATGTGCAATTGAGAAAGGACATGAGGGCGCACGATGTACTCCAAAAGTACTCAGTTGTTTTTAGAAATCTGCTTATTTGCTTTCTGGTCTGCTCATATCTTTCCTTTGAAGCCAGCAGGATATGATTAACTTAGAGTGATGGTACCTGTAAATCCTACTAACTAACAAGCCATATTGTGCTTGTTTGCAAATACTAACAATTTAGTAAAAAAAAAAAAACTGTTTAACATTTTGCTGCAAGTGGGTTTCAAACTCAAATCATTTTATAATGTGAAAACTTGAAAGAGTCCACCTACCTGCGATTCTTTCCTCGCAAACTTCTTCTCAGACTGGAGACTCACGCGTCTATAAACTCTTAATGAGAAGTGATCAGCAGCTGTTCTTCTAGGGAAAGAGGCAGGAGTCGGATCGAGACTACGGAGCCACTGCACTAATCTCGGAGCCACAGACTCCTCCATCTCAGCCTGATCTATAAACCTTTCTGCTTCCACAACAAATAAATCTCCTCAAATCTTAGCCCAACACACAGATGAACAAAGGTAGGAGCACAGAGGAATCAGCACACACTGTCCATAATCACCCAGCCCTGCTTCACACCCTTTCACGTTTTATTGGGCAACCTGTCTATTCTGTCTCAGTATCCTCTGATCATTTCTAAATAATACAAACACAATCATTGAAATATGAACCTTCTCTTTTCACTAAGGCTGTTTCCCTTTGTGATTTTTTTTTTTCCCTCGATAGCACTTCCAACTGAATTTAACTGTATTTAAATCAGCTCAGGTAATAATTAATCCAATCACAACCTCTGACCCTGATACATTAACCATACAGTGATAAAGGATATGAGTGTCCCTTTCACATGTGAGTGTACGTGCAGCAATAAGGAGGCTGAGTGGGCCTAACAGGAAGGTACATCTGAGTGTAATCAGCATAACTATGAAAGAAAGTAGTACGTTCCCCAGAGTTACAATTTATAAAAAAGATGAAATTAAAACTATTGCGTTGTGTTGGCTTTATGTGTGGTAGGTAAATTATAATTGAGTTTACTGTTTTCATGTCAATTTTATGTTTTTGGTCAATTCTAAGACTCTTTAGGATCATGTTGGACTGACCAGTCTACATAGATGGATGGAATTGTTGGTCCCCTTTCATAGAAAAAGAAGAACCTACAATGACAAAAATATTAAAAGAAACACAATTCAAGGAATAAATAAATAGGACTATCCTATATTTAAAATCATACAACAAAGGCCAAATCAAACGACAGAGTGACTGAAACATCTATGATTATAAGATAGAAGTGTTTTTTATGATCTCTTTTTAACAAGTCTGTTTGGGCCAGTTGCACTTGTTGTTGTATTTAAAACATTCTGTAATAGTTTGCAAAGTTGTTTGTTTTGTTTCCTTAAAATGTTCTTTTATTTTGTCAGTTTTAAGATGTTTCACAGAAACTTTGGGCTTTTTTCTTTTTTTGTTCAAGGGTACCAGCTGTTTGATCCAAGTTTTAAAACCTCATTTATAAAAACAAAAAAACAAAAAACTGTAATACTGATAAATTAAAACTGATAAATCTCCCTCTTGATTAATAGGAACGTTCCAACTGCCACGATGGGAGCATGGCTGAACCATCCATCTTCAATGAAGAACAGTTTTAGATGTGCACAAAAACACACAGTGTAGCCTAGTGAAACAAGTTGGAGGTTGTGAGACCCACTCTTCTTTTATGTTAAACAAATTCTTACGTTCAGAGTTAAATCAGATATCTAATGCACAATTTGGAGTATAAATTTTCTATTTAGAAATATTGTTTATATGTAAGTGAATAAAAACTTTATTCATGGAATCTGCCAAAAGACAAATATTTGAATTTAGTGCCTTGACAATTTTCTCTATCAGTATTTAAGTTTAAAATTGATTATGTACAATACATTTGCCATCATTTACAATTTTTTTATTAACAATTAATCTGTAAATACTAGACCCACAGTGATTTTTGTAGAAAATGTTCTCAGAAGTATAATACGTTTTCTTAATGTTTAAAGTGAAATAAATTGATTTTAAATAAAATAGTTTGTCTTTGTATCTTTTTTGTATTGTATCACGATAAAGATAGGGATCAGATGATTCGGTGATATGCAGGTTTTGTAGAAACTGACATAAACCACACAAAACCATTTGGTCAGATTCAGCAATAATGAATGATAATGTCCAGAAGGAAAGCAGCACATTCCAAAACGATGAAAAGTATGTTGTACTGCATTTTTGTTATATTTTAACAGATACAGTATTGATTGCATATGGTGGCACAAAGACCGAGTGTGTGTCGATGAAGGTAACGATGAAGAATATGTGCATCGTGCCCTAGTTTGTACTGATGCCATAGCCAGTGGAACATTTTATTGTCCTGCTCACATTTTTTAAACTACTGGATATATACAGAATTTCCATGTGGTGGCAGCATTGTGATGTGCAGACAGCAGAGACTCTTCTGTTGAACATGAAAGTCCACAATGATTCAAGTGAGGGGCATGAGAAGGCAGTACACAGTGGATATAATTTGGGTTGTTGGTGTCCTATGGATTGTTTATACTGTGATATCATCAAGGTTGAAAATAAATAAAGCAGAGGGCTGCAGATCTGAAGCTTGGGTGTAAATAAAAGAATACATTTGTCACTGGCATCAATAGATAAAGTTGCCTCTGAAAAACTCTGTTATGAGATCATCCTGACTTAAGGCCAGTACTCAAAGAGCAGTTCCCATCTGACTGATTCTCTGATGATCTCATTATTCTCCACTAAGCTAATATACTGATCCTTTTAACAGATAGGTTGTTAAAGTTTTCATGGTAATACTGTACAAGTTCATCAGCACACTATATATGTTGAAGTACTACTGAGAGGTTGTACTCTCATTCTAACTATTAGATTTACAAATTCTGCCAATCATCAACATAAATGAAATGCTATTTTTAAAATGTTTAAAGTGAAAATGAAATAGGATTAGAAACATACGAAGATGAGGGGATCTCTGTTTGGTTTTATAAGGACAGTAAAGGCTGATGTGGCTTGTAGTTTGTTGTGTCAACATTGTTTATTCTGAATGACATTTTAATAATGTTGAATTCAGGAAGGTCACAAAAGAATGAGGATGAGCTGGGTGTGGCCACAGGCTCACCAGGGAAACTCCTGAAGGCCTGAACACATAGAGCTGAATGTTTGAATAAGGTCCCTTGTATGCATGACGTGACATTTCAGTTGCTTGGAAGAATAATTGTTAAGTCCCTCAGTTCTTACCAGGGAGTTTGCTTCCCTGTTGTGACTTTGTGGTCATAGGTCACATGGAGAGTCGTCTACACTGCACATCTTCTGGCTACATGTTGAACGGTCACTGAACAAGACACTGAATCCCCAATTGCTCCCGGTGGGTCAGGCGAATACCTTAAATGGCAGTCGCCATTGTTGGTGTGTGAGTATGTGTGCGTGTGTGTGTGTGAATGGGTGAATGAAAAGCAATATTGTAAAGAACTTTGGGGAAAAAAGCACTATATAAGCGGAGCATTTACCATAATGAATTACCTTGACCTGACTTTAAAGCAATACTTTGACATTTTGAGAAATACTTAGATGTTTTCTTGCCAAAGAAAAGTTAAAGAGACTATTGATATCAGTCCAGCTCCTGTGCATTCAGTTTGGAGCTGGAGCTTAGCTTGGCTTAAGTTAGAGAAAACGAAAAAAAAAAGAAAAGTACACCCACTAACACCTGTAAAACTCATTAATTAACCCATTACATCGCATTTGTCTGCCCCCCCCCCCCCCCCCCCCCCCCCACACACACACACACACACACACACACAGAAATGTAAACAATAATTTCTAATTTTAGAGACTATAATGTTCTGTAAATATTACTTGACAAATACGTTTATCAGCTCCATGTGCCAAGTGCATTGAGCCGCCATATCATTGAAAGAACATGTAAGTCTTCACATTGAAGTGGACTGGGGTCAGCATGGGAAAAATCTAATGCTGCCCACAATCAATACAGCACACAGTCCATTATAGCTTGAGGCATCTGGGTAGCTGCAGACCAGTCGATGTACCCATGCTGACCCCTATCTACCAAAGCACTAATACAACCAGGTGATGTTAAAGTTGGGTCTGGTCAGTGTATTTCTGTGCAGCATATTTGCTAACTACATGTTAGTCAGTCAAACCAATTCGGTTTACATTGCGTTGACTAGGAAGCTTCAGAGGTGCTTACTAGCAGAGTTCTCATCTAATTCCCCAAAATGTTGAACTACTATTTTAAGTTGTAGCTTTGCAAGTTTTAATGGCCTCTCTGGACAGATCGTCAATACTACCACAGAATGGGTGATGGTTTACCTCACTCTCATGTCACAGAGCCTGTGAGTACAAATACTCCATGACATGATGTTAAAATGTGTCATAACCAAGAGAAAGGCTGATCCCCGTCATGCTGGTTCTTCTCAGATATTATCAACTATCTACACAATGATCCTTTCTGCATCTACAATCAGCTGCATGTTGCTTCATTTTAGGTTTACAGACTCAGTTTAAGGCCTTCTCACAATTTGCCAATAACACCACAGGTTACTGTAGGAGTGCAGATAGCAGTCAGACTCACGAAGCGTTAGCCAGAGGGAGAAGTGTGGATGGGGGAAGGCTGAAGCAAAGACAGCATTATGCTGTGCCTCCTGTTTGTGTGTCCTGTTCAAATGATGGTTCTGGTCATGTACGACACACCGTAGTAAAGAGGGAGCTGTGTGTTCACCCACGCGCAGACGCACAGGTGGGGAAAAAAAAAAAAAAGATAAAGCAAATTCGCTTGCAGAGATGAGAAAAACAGAAAGAGAAGCTGTGAAAAGTGAGAAGATCTAGCTGACAAGGTGGAAATAAAAAAGGAGATGAAAGTATTACTAGAACTAACAGAGAAACACAGTAAGTGCAGTAAAGGCTTTGTCATACACAGATGGTCACTTGGTGCATTTTGGAGAAGCTGCTGAACGAGCACCTCATCCGTGGACATTCTGGAGGTATACTATAACTCACTCACAGATGGAGTGCAGAGGAAGGAGGTGCTGCTATGGAGTCAATCTGCAAACTGATTCATGATATTTAGCACTGGCCCAGGGCCAAAGGAGCTGTGCTTGGTACCAGATTGTCTTCTTCTTCTCCGCTTCGGAGAGGAGATAAAATACTTCTCTCGTTTTTCTTAGCTCGGTCACAGCATTTATTTTTGTTGTTGTTGTTGTTGTTGTTCATGTGTGTGTCTGTGTGTGGCCTCTGTTAGATGATGAGTGCTTGAAATAGCAAACACAAAATCTATGTTTTGTTTTATGAGCAGACAAAAATACACAAAATAGAGTGAGTTGAAACTGTTTGGTTATTTGTTACTGACTGGAGCACACAGAAGATTGCAGTTATGCCAGAAAATCTACCATTAGTAAACTCAGGGAGGCACACATTTTTCTTTTTCTTCTTTTTTTGAGCTCATAAAAATGATTTAGACTTTATTCGGCAGCTTTTCTGATGATCATTAAATCTGTTTTTTCAGTAAAACCAGCAACATTCAAATAAATTATTAAATATCCCTCATCTATATTTATCCCCCCCCCAAAAATCAATAACTTTATCTCATGGTGAGTTTGATGTGGTTTACCATGATTACAGCACAGAAACTGAGGGTCCCACACTAGCATCTGCTTTAAATTGGGACACACAAAAAGGGCGTCATGATGTGTGTTGTGGCTGTGTTGATTAGCTACTGCAGTCAGCGACTAATTTCTTCCAGTGTTCAGTGAAGTTTATGTGTTGTTTTCATTTTATTGTTCATGGGGAAAATGGCTCAGCCGGTAAAAATGGAAAAATCACTTAATTTTCCCTCCACTACGGAGCTACTGTTTTGGCTTTTGGAGCACACTCCTCCACCTACTGTACACAGCCGCTCAGAGACTGGACCTCTATTAAATGGCTTATGTTTGTGGGCATGTGGAGGTAAAAGTGCTACCAAATCCCGTCAGTGACACATTGTAATGGCCAACAGTACTGTAAAACATATGGAACATTTTTCTACTGTACAGCACTCACTTAATGTTAGTCATTAACTGAAGACTGTATTCATGCAGTAGCTAGCAGGGCAAAAAAGAACTCCTCCATTTACCTTTAAAAAGGCTGGATTGTAGTTTTCGGAGGAGGTTTCTCGGGCCTCAGGTTTCAAAGCTGGCAGGCTGATCAGAGGGTTTATGAACCTTGGCGCTTACACACAGCACCAGGCTTTGAGGACCCAGATTACCTTGCACAGTAGTTAAATAAACACACATCCGTGCATGGCCGCATGAATGGACGTTTCATCACCGCTCGCTACATTTCCGTGATCGTACTAGACTCACACCCTACGGCGCTCCATGATGCAAGTAAAAATAATAGTGAAAACACAAAAACATATGGGGTATAGGCAGAAGAGAAGTATGGTACTGTGTATAGTGTGCACTGCACTAAAAACTCTCTAAATGACCTTAATACCTACACTTTTGGCGCTTTTTGTATGATTCATATTCTCACTATTATGTTTTACAACTGCAGTTTGTCAGTTGTTGTCCTGTGTTCTCTGATCAGACCAAGCATTATCCACTTTGGTTCCAGGAAAATGACCTCAAGGCCAAATCTGCCTGACCCCAAAGTGTGTGTAAGTCTGTAGCAGAGTGGGGGCTGACTTTCAGACAACTGCAGGATGGAAGTGGGGTGAACTCCCACAGCGCATATCATGTTAACAGCATAGGTGGCGGTGGTGGTGGGGGTTGTGTTTGTACACAGGGAAGCCTGGGCAGCTCAGTAGAAAGAGCTTTATTATTTAGGCCTCTGCCAAGCAGAGATCATGGTGGAAAATACACAGGATCCCCGGCACCAAGTCCCTTGCTCTCGGAAAATCCGCCCTAGAAGCGTCCAAGCGTAGGGCCTGGATTTAATCACCCGCTGCAGTATTTGTCCTCAGACTGAAATCAGTCTACATGAATGTGACCTTCAATCCCTCCACTAGCAGTTGTATTAAAAAGACACGTTCTTTATTATTTGAGTAACTCACATTTTGATTGTGGGCACGACTGCAGAAATGGCCGATGTCTGCTAATAAAAACTCCTAAACTAATATTTGTTCTGGCAGAAAAATCAGTACCTTCCCATCCACAGAAAATATACACATCCACGAGCAGCTTTAGAATGACACAACCACTGTTGTGTTTTGCTAAACAGAAAGTAGTGTAGATTGTGCAGTTCATGGGATATATTAATTACCCTTAGCTTTTGTTTCTTCTAAAGTATGTTTACTATTTTAACAACCCAGGCTCAGAATCAGTGAAC
The DNA here is from genome assembly GCF_033026475.1 of Channa argus. Lineage (NCBI taxonomy): Eukaryota > Metazoa > Chordata > Actinopteri > Anabantiformes > Channidae > Channa > Channa argus. The sequence goes on along the minus strand of NC_090213.1, from coordinate 11,651,951 downwards.
CAGAAGGAAGTGTAATCTTGAAAATGGACCTGTGCACTCACTTGCTTTGGATCTGTTGGTATTTGTCAGTGGACAAATCCAATCGGAGAGCACACACTGAGAGCCAGAGGCCTCTTCATATAGTAAAGTTCAATATAACTGGTGATGGTATATTTAGGCGGTTGGTAAGTGGATAAATGGCATTGAGCCATATCTGCTGCATCAACAGAAGCTTCACCACAGCCGTGTAAACTGCAGACATGCTTTTACATTTTCATCTGATAGGTACTTTGACAATTTCGGCATCTGTCCTCTTTACAAACACCTCAGAAGTCAAATGATAAATTAGGACATAACATCTCACGATTGCAAAGTTGATACTGTTTGTACACTATTATCTCAGTCAACAACTGCTCTTTCAGACTACTACGTAAGTGCTTATAACACTTATCATTTGGGCAGAAAAATGTATGGAGCAATGCCCGACACAGGAAATCCTCAGAATCCGCTCTTTCAAACTGAATCTGTTGTTTTTCTTGCATCTTCTCTCCCACCCTGCCTACGGGCAAAGTCCTATCTGCTTCGAATCATCCACCTTTAGTCTCCTGCCCAGACTAGATAAGGTTGTCTGCTTTACGGAAGACAAGCCAGAGACAATGACCTCAATCCTAATGAAGACCAGCAAAATGCCTGGTTTTCTCTTTTACTAACTGTGTCACATCATGACTTAGTTTTGTTCACTTTTACTGGGACCTGGAACACCTGCATACACCTGGAAACACCTGGATCTTACTGCGTGGCAACACCTTATCTAGGAAAAGTCTGATATAATTTCTCGACAGCTCATGTCAACATTCATACCTCAGTTAATTACGTGCCAGAGACAGAAATTGGATTTCTATTTCGCACATGAGGACTTACAGTAAAAAAGAAAAAGACGAGGGGAAGCATACAGAGAGCAGCTGCTTTTATTGTCTCTCCATTGTGGGCAGGTTGTGCACAGATAGTATTGAAATGCATGTGTATATATTTGTCTCCCCACCCACGATAGTAATCCTTAAAGTTAATAACCACAAGGTTTATGGCATAAGCAATAGTGGCCACGGTCAAAACCTGTGTGAACAAGAAAGTTGGTGAATAGGACAAAACATTTACATTTCTAGCTGTGTTTATAACTCAGTGAAACATGTATTTTATAATGTGGCTTAGAGCTGAGCTGAATAAACCACATTATTCTTTGTCCCCCAACTTGTGTTATTTGTGTTCATGCATGCACAGCTCTGAAATCGGTATTTTGTCCTCCACATTAGTCTCAGGAAATGTGTCTACAAGCCATAAAAATCAGATCTCATTTTCCTTTTTATACTCAATATAACTACATCATGCTGCACAGTTCCAAAGCTCTGCTGGACGGCAACGCCCACCAACATGTGTTCGAAACATTTTTCAAACAAACAGTGTTCAGATCAATCACCTGTTATATAGAAGGAAAATGTTTTAATCATCACCTCCATGTCCTCTTTGATCCACCAAACAGGTTCTGAGATCACAGGAAAAATGAATTCTTCAAGTGACAATCATTTGGATAAAGATGTTAGAGAGTTAAGGCAGAGAAAGTTATATCCAGAACACGCCCTGTTTGTGATTCACCAAACAAACACAGCTGCTGTATGACCACAGCATCCAGACAGCAATCCAGCTTTTATACTGTTACAAGGTACAGTAAGATCCGTTCACTACAAGCATATTTTCTTCTCTAAACGTTGAGAGAAGTTGACCAAGAATTCAATTTTGTACAATTTTACTTACAGATATGTTGACATGCAATGAAAAAGTGTAAATGACAGGTTATATTTAAACATTTTGGTGTTTCTCAGTGGCCTCGTCATCAAAATTTTGATTTTTCTGTGGGTTTTTTTTCCCCCATATTTATTTACCAGTATCAAAAGGCAATATAGAAAGTTGCCACCTTGCAGTTTAAATGACCTGTACTTCCATGTTGGCTTAGAGCTTGGTTTTACTGGGCATTTGTTAAGTATAAATGACCTCGAACAAAAGCTAATATTGTCTCATTTATGCTTGATGTGTAAATAGACAGTACATGCTTGCAGGTTTAATAAGAGATAACTGAAATGTAAGAATATAATAATAATAACATCGTCTCACCATGCAGCTAAAAATGATGGAATTGAAACTTTGTCTAATTTTACAATGCATCAGCATATATTATAGCGGCTGTCATAACTGTTTTAGAGTAATAAGTATGGTAATCCAGAAGAATGAAAATACTTAATTTAAAATAACTCTTTGAGACACCTGCTCTTGGTTTAAATGTACAATCTTTGACCTCTTTGATTTACTCCGCAGTTGAGTCATTTTCTGGCCCCTTTGGGCCAAACTTGTTCCAGGATCCTCTGGCTGGCTCCCATTTGTTCATTTCACTATTGGCCAAAACAGGTGTGTGAATCACCACACAGACCCCTGATTTGCTGCATCAGCTGTCTGTATGTTTTCCTTTTTGCCCCGCTGGCTGAATATCATGTAAACTCTTCATGTTTGGATTCTGGTGAGGTAAAAAAACGCCATTCTGCTGAAAACACTCCCCTGGCAAGAAAAGGTCAACTGTGAATGCGATCACTGAGGGTGAAAAGGGAAGTTACATCAGCTCTGCAAGAAGCCAGCTTAGTGAATTATGATCAATCACAGTCTAAGACCTCCACAAAGTCCAATGAATGTGTAGCAACAAGAGCTGGCTTTGGCTTAGTGAAGTCAACTACCGAACCCACCACCTCTAAAGCCTTGGATTTACTTTAAGAATTTATCAAAAAAGACATATTCCTAACACACCCAGTGTTAAGCTAGCTAGCATGCACAGTGGGATCTGTGTTTTGCTTAAAGGCATTATATTTTTGTCAACTGAGTTTATTCCTTATGCATGCGTATACATGTGGTCTGCAGAGCTGCTTGTATTTCATAAGTCTACCATTAAATACACAATATGAGCGTCGGTGTGAAAACCCTGGCAGCTACACTGCTGTAAAAGTCGATTTTTGAGACTTTTTGAGAGGAATACACTTTTACACTTTTACATTTTTGAGACGTTTACACTTGGACTCTTACTGAAGTTATTATTTTAATCCCACTCAGCAATTAGCCTCTGCTTTTGAATAAGAATTCAGTCACCACGAAAAAACCCGAAGTGATGCAACAGATATGCTTCTCGGAGAAATACAGGCTGCCGAATCATCACATACAGTATAGTTTGTTGCTGGGGTCCCCCCCTCCCCCAATACTGCCGGGCTTGCTACAAGCAAAACAAAATCTAATGATAAGATAAAATTAAGCTTTAATGATCCAGAAGGGGAATGTCGGTAGCTCCATCATTAAAAAGCAAAATAATATAAAGTTCATGGACTGCACTGGGTCAAAGCCCTCACAATGTCTCTCATTCACCCACGCGGACGGTGCTGAACTGCATTACGACCAATTTGAAGTTGAACGTCTTGCTGTAGGAAATATCGACATGCAGCCAGGGGGAGCCAAAAATCTAACCACAAACCACAGCAATGAATGGATGACCCAGCAAAATGATGAATTGATTGGACGGACTTCATGGCATGAATGCAAGGTTATTTCACATGATTCAAGTAAATCTGACTTGATTTGCATTAATTAGCAAAGTAATCTTATTTGGGATTGTATCTGTTGTATCACTGCCCTTTTACTTTGATGCTTAATTGTTAGTGCATGATATGAACATTATCAAACTTGTGATAATAACACGTAGCTAACTATTATTTTATTCTCAACTTTCGATGCCATGCAAGCCTTTAAAATCTGAACAATCATATATCTCAATGAACCCAGCATATCATACTGTACATCTAAAGCTATTAGTACAAATGTACCAGGCACAGACAAAAGGATGTATATGGTGCCTGAACAAAGCAGTACTCTAAAGTAACTTCACCATTGCTGTAGTTGCTCAGTGGTTAAGACAATTATCTCCAAGTTGCAGGTTTTATGTTGAAAACCTGGTTTGGCAATGCCGTATATAATTTAGGTGTTGCCTGTGTGAAAGCAGCATTAATCTTAACTAACACTACCATCACTGATGGCACTTTTATTTCTAAATTTGATAGGCCTTTTTTTTTTTGCAGTGTTGGGGTTATACAGAGTTCAAATACACGTTTTTAATTTGCCATTTAAAATATTATTTGCTGGTTTAAGGTATAAACACTTTCAATAGACTAGTGTAGTTATCACAATGGAAGAACGTAGCATGGATACTAATGTATATTCAGATTTAAAAAAACAATGTCTCAAAGTCACCACCCTGTTCGTATTCAGATAAGTGTTCTGTGCCTATTGCATGAAGAAATTTCAATTTATAAGATGTGTTAAACCCATCCTACTCTATTCTTTTTACTTTTGGCCACCATTGCTCTCTTGAGATGACATAAAAATCCTTTGCTGGTTTAAAACAAATATTGTTTATGAGTTCTGTGAGGAAATTGGGTTTTTCTTGAAGCCTGTTTCCAGTGAAAGTGATCTAAAGGAGGCTCCTTCACAATAAACTCGAGTTTGTTCTTCAAAACGAAATAATAGTCAGTATATAAGAATGTCCATCTTAAGTAAAACACTATCACAGTCACAACATGATGATTTAAAAACATTTCTTTTCTGTATATGTTGATGCAATGGCCATGAAGCACTTGGTGCAAATTGTTGTGGTGCAACGTTGATACATAGTGTCAGCGTTCAAAGTCAGCGGTTACATTGCCCATTTGCTTCTAAACCCACGCATTACAGAGTGGCTGCTACTTGCACTGAGTCTTGGTGTCTGTTTTCGCAACAGCACAAGAAAAACACTGTGCTGCCATGATCGCTCACTCTACTCTCCACATCAATCCCAAATGTGGACCGCTGATGCCTTTTTCACTCCATATGACTCTTATTAGATTGATATGTAATCCCAGCTTCGTCCTTATTCTCATGGTCGAGAGCCGTTCTCACTCTGTGTGATTTTCAACCTCCCGTCTCTTCACTTCCTCAAATCAGTCCCTGACCAACAGGCCACAAAAGACTTATTTGTTTTGGAAATACAGTGAGTGGTTTTGCATAACCTTCAGCATTTCTCAAATAAAGTTTTATAGTTACAATGTGACACCTGGATCTAATTTTTGTCTATAAAACAACAGTAAATGGAGAATTTGGAGGTTCTTTACGTTCTGCCTTCAGAGAATTACAAAATTACCATTACATTAGAGAGTATCAAGAGTTACATCATGTCCATTTGTTTCTCATAGTACTGAAATTAAACTCAATGACCTACAATTCTTTTGAAGTCTTTGTTGTATTGGGAGCTTCTCAAGGAGCCACTGGGAGGGAACTTTCAGGAAAAGGTGTCCTTGCACTGTCAACACTTTAAGAAATCAAAGCCTTCTTTTCCCTTCCTGCTTGAAAACACCCTCGTGTTTTTAATTTCCCAGTCAGTGGTGGACTTTTGACTTCTTTTCACAATACTTTATAATGTGGTATGTTCAAAGCTGCAGATCTGTTGACATGCACAGCAACTTTAGTTTTCACAACTATCACCATCTAACCGTTGTCTGCAATGTTTTAGCAGCAGGAGTGAAATGCCAATGTGCATCTCTGTGGTACAATATGATGGGTAATTACAGTGTGAGGTAATTCATAGTCATTCATAGTATAAAATGATTGAGGACAGCAACATATTTCCTATTGTGTAACATTTATTCTCTAGCTGCTAAACAATGCTTTTTGTAATTAGTAATGACTCTATGTTGGATTTCAGTTTGTTGAGTTAAAATCTACGATGGTTAAGTGTATTCACGTTTTGATAACCACTTTACTTTAACCTACAACATTTATGTCCATTTCAGTTGTGACTTCAAATATTTCTGCAATGACTTTTAACAAGGATACTTTTTTTAGCACAACAACTGATTCATACTCATTTCCTGTCAGTGGCTAAATACCAATACCAGTTTGGTGTTTTAAACAGAAATGCCTACTACTATTTTCCCTACTAACTCACGTCATATTAGTAATTTACTCATTTGATCACACCATTACAGGTCAAGGTATGTCAGTATAGCCTTTTGTAAATCATTTTTAAAGAAACACTGGCAAAAGTTGACAAATGTTTGTTTGTTGAGGATTCATGCAGTTCAGAGAGTATAATACATATATTTAGCAGGATCATAATCAGGATTAAAGTTACAGTTACATGTATTAGCAAGCTTTGCTGGTTTGTTCAGGGAGCAGTTATGTGGGGTGGAGCGCAAAGATTTGGAAAGAACACATGTCTTTGTAAGAACTAGTATTTTGTGGTGCGCCCCATTTTTATTGTATTGTATTGTGTAAATCTACACTTAACAAACCAAATTCAATGTCGTTAACGGCCTGACCCGTGGACACAACACAAAGAGGCAGACTGTGTTGCACTAAAGTCTTCTGCTACCGTTAGAGAAAGAAAGAAATCAATATCTCTTCCCCTTCTGATGTAACTTTTTAAATTTGATTATGAGGTATTGCAGCAAATTGATGAGTCTACAATAAACTCCCTGCTCATTCTTTTGGAAAACTCCTTATATTTACTGTTGATGTAAGGGAACATTTTCCTCTGAATTAGCTCTGGGAATGTATCTGCATGAGATCATGTCATCTGTATTTGTCCAGTAATCTGCAGCAATACAAACAACACTGTTATGCCACAAATGGCCCCAGAAACAGAAAGTGTGTCATTGGTTGCTGATAAATGTTTAATTTACTTATTTGTTAAACATTTGTTTGAGAATAATCAAAAACACAGGCTTAGTGATGATAGCATGGTTGACCGTTTGTGATTTAATAGAGCCAAAAAGACTTCTTCATCAGAAAGCCTTAGTTATTAGCAGTAAGTTGCCCCACCACTACTACCACCACTGCAGATTGTAATGTTTCCAAAACTGAGCTGAATTTTCTTCACCACAAACTGTGTGATCTACCCACATCTTTTACACACTTTTATATTTAATTTGCACAGCTTTATGAGGACCACATGGCTGCAGCATGGCATGTGCTGTAGCTGAACCTGACCATTTGAAGTCCCAGATATATCCATACCAGATGGGTGTCCAGGCAATGCAGACTTTGTGGCTGTCGACTTCAATGACAAGCAATTTGCAAGTGAGACATTTAGTTATGAAAATGATAAATGTGTTTTGCCCACTGATGCTTTATGTGACACAACAGTTTAAAAATGACAGAATCCCAACATTTCTCTAGAGGTTATAATATTAAACACCTGACATTTAGATGTTAGAATAGAGAAAGTAGTCCTTCATTTTGCTTGTATGATGATACTGTCAACTCACACCTTGATTAATGTCAGATGAAAACAGAAGAGAATGAGGAATGGAGCAGAAAAATTAGGCGAAAAGTTAATGTGAGGAGAAAAGTGATGCTTAAAGGTGACTCCATGTGTGTGGTCTCCTCATATCAGATGCCCTATAGGGAGATGTGCGTGCACCCTGTTGATATTTAAAAGCCTTAGATGTTTGTTTAAAGTGAGTAATTGATACTTGCCACTGGAAGAATTTCCCCCAATTTGGCACAGAGTGTGAGAACAAGGGGCGTCCAGTTTGCCATGTCTGCCTTCTGTCGGCATGTGTTATGCTACGGGAAAAATGCTGGCCCTGGTCCCCCTTGTTCTTTGGAGTTCACTGCAATGGCAGCACCAGACCACACATACTGCCCCTTTTATAGGGTTCGGCGGAGGATTCCTACTGTTGCTGCCAAATTGCCTATTATTGAAACTTTCAATAAACAAGCAAAGAAATGTAATGCCTTTGTTTGATTTGGAGCTACAGTTAAAACTCTTTAAGACCTTTTTTAGGATAGTAAAAAATGATCTATTTAAGGGGAGTGCAGACATCTGAAATTGAAAATATGAGCTCTTACTGGAAAGACCTGGAAGATTAGTAGCATTCCCATGAAATGCTCCCTAACTGAATTACTTACTCATATTTTGAATAACTTGTTGCTGCTGCTGCTGCTCATTCAACATTTCTTCCAAGCCTCTTCAGACTTTGTTGATCTTTGTTGTTCTATTTAAAGAAATTGGTCATAGCTTTTTTGATCTCAGCCTGTGTGACATGTTAAAACATGAGATGAAAAAGTGCGAGGGGAACAGGATTTCACCTCACTTGTTATCTTTGCCAGCATGGCACTGCTTCAAAAAAAAGGGACGATCTTTGCACTTTGTTTTGATTGACGCTACTTGCACTGCCAGCATCTCCTCTCATGCACAAAATTGTGCTTGAATATCATTTTGAACATGTCATTCTTCTCCTTTCAGCTGCCCTCATTCTTGTGTCAGTACAAAGTGTGGGTCCTAATCCTTTAATGAATGTCTTCTTCTGGGGCTTCACATGGCAGCACATTCCAACCCCGGGACAGTGAACAGCTGGATGGCTGCTGCACAGGGTGTTTTATTTTATCCCGCATTGTCAGATGTTCGTGTTTGCAAGGCACAATTTATCTTCATACTTATCAGGAATGACAGTTGAAATGGGATGAATGGAGGATGCAAAGTGAAGCCTCAATGACAAGAAAAAGTGAGAAAATAAAATCAGTTAGTGAACAGATATCAATTAAGTGACTAAGTGTTTTGCTGATTATAAATCACTTAATCAGCAGGTGGAGATGGTAAAAAAGTACCAAAATATGTCACTAAAGAAGTAGTTCGTTGGGCACAATTAAGGATAAAGATAATTGCCAAAAAGTTGCAGTAGTGTATTAAAGGTAAATTGGATGTGATTTGTACATTTTTTTTCTGGGAACCCCCTTATGCTGAAACGTGTCAACAGGTTAGGTAATGTTATTAAATCAGCATAAATGCTGGAATAAATGTCACATACTCATTACTCTGAGAAATATGTTGCAATATTATAATTGAGAAAAGATAAATCAGAGTATAATTTGAATTACAAGTTTTTTGCATGGAGGTACTTCCTCTCATAACATTCAGCAGTGGCACAATATAAGCAACTGTCCTGATGTGATCTTCTCTCTACTATGGCATTAAACCAAGAGTTTTATGTTCTTTCCCTACACACATGTGCAAAAACAAACAATGGCTGCCATAACCATCAGAGAAGATGTATTTTCCACATTCTTCTCGTTCTTCTGAACACAGCAACACTGAAATTAGTGGCCCTTGAGGTCATCTAATCTGTAAAAACCAGCTATTACATTGCCATTTGCACGCTCCAATTTCAATGTCTCTGTCTTTATCATCCATACAGAATGTGCTCATGACCTGAAAATGCTGCTGCTGCTTCACAGTAAAGATTTCTGTAGAGCTGAAAACAAGGATAAAACTGCAATTAATTACATCATCCTCACAGGCTAACAAGGCCTGATAATTGTCCCCTTAGTGCAAAATTTCAGCCCAATAATAGGTCCCTAGGTAGTGTTAGTGATGCCAAATAACACAATCACAGACTCACATAGCCTAGAGGGCCACAAATTTTGTGTTTGTTTAATTTCAGTTGTAGAGAAAATGGTGGGAAATTTATCAAGCATGGATGATGTTAGAAATACAGCAAATTGCAAATGGCAGTCATCCACATTAGTAAAATAAAAAACGTCATCAGAGGGACAAGAATCTCAGTACATCGAAACAATGAAGACCGTAGGAGTGTGTGGCTCAGAATGTGTCTGAACTCATGTGAATAACAGATAATGATAAAATTGTCATATGAACATATACAGTACACATTTGTAATGAAACCTGTTAGTTCCCCGGGCAACCCCTGCCATGGCAGCCCACTGCTCCTCCCGGGGGGATGGGTCAAATGCAGAGAAATCATTTCATTGTAACATGTATTCCAATATTATTTCGCTATAGCTGTAGAAAATGATGACACGATCAAACTTAAGAGTTTAGTACACGTGACATACACAAAGTCCAACCACTTGTTATCTTTTGCAGGTGCCCAGTTCTGAAGTCAGTAAAGTGTGGGGGGAAGGGATCGCTGCTGTACTTTCCCAAAAAATAAAGCTAAGATGAGATAAAACTATATAAGTCTCATCAACAAAACAGGAAGAGTGGTAGACTGAACCAGGGTTCAGATCTCACAATGTTTTGACTTTATGTAAAAATTATTATTTTGTGATGTTATACCTGCTTTATTGATGCACAATTATCATTATGAAGCTATAAAATTGTGGGGCCAATTCAGCCCTGAAATTACAAAGTGCTCAATCTTGACACTGTGTCTGAAAAGGGAGGAGATGAGAGGAGACACTAATATTTTTTTATTCAACATTACCCTTCCGACATCAGGAAGCACTGTTGGCCTCCTCCTCAGCATTCCTTTTCTATGATACTTTCCCGATGAATGCTAACACCTGTGAGCCCACCAGTTCATCAGTAAACAGACTCAGGGAGTAATTGTCATGCTACCTGTGTTTTATAATACCCACTGACAGATGTGGTGAAAGCCGCAGCAATATTTACTGTAATGTTGGCCTTGTTTAAGTCCAGCTTGTGCTTACAGATTTCTGGAAGACCTGCCATCAACAACTTTGCTTCGAAACAATGCCAGAGTAAGTCTTCTTTTTTTTTTTTGCTGCTCGTTCGATATAAATACTTTGTTTCCACTAAACTTCCTGCACAAATTACCCCTTTACAATATGTTCCACCTGCACTACTGGTGCTGTAAAAATCTAAATATTGGCTGTGGGAGCAGTGAATAGCTTTTAATTCAAGCCATTTGAGCCCTACAGCTTCTGTGAAAGCTGACGGTTTGAACTCACTCTATCGAAATACTTGATGACTTAAGCCATACTATAGCATGAATTTGCTGTAAAAAGTTAATGGAGAGAACAGAAGAGCATGCTACATCTCTTTTGTTATCAATCTGTCATCCACCTCTCACTGTCCTCTAGCCCAGCCATTTAGCCATGCAGTAATTTCCCCCCACTGAATTATCACTTTACATTTACTTTGTGGTATCTTAGAGGCTATTGAGAGTCAGGAAGGCACTAACATCCAGTGGAAACTTACTGCTGAATCCAACAGAGAAAGGAGAATTAGAGAGAACGAGATGTAAGGACAATTTTATGGCTGGTTAAGGCAGATTGCTTGTAGGAAGACCTTTTAAGAACCATGTCCTTATCTCATGCCCTCAGTCTGTAACGACTAGGTAATACCAGAATGATGTATAGCACTTTCTTTTTATAGCTCATGAGCTACAGTAGAAAGATATTTTCTGAATTCAAAGCCCAGCTTTATGAGAACAGACACGTAGCTGTAGTAGAAGTGTGAGGATCTGTGTATTATAATCTATTTGTCAGATCATATCAAGAGTTGTGGTTAAGAATAACAACCCTCTTATATGATACTATAGAATTAAAAAGTTATTTGGGCTGACACCCATGATATGATATGATTCAACACACTGGCACAGTGCATGTATTGATGCAATGTTACTGAAAATATATCTGCTCTCCTTCTTCAGCCAAGCTCAGATCATCACTTGGGCCAGTGTTTTCTTTGCTTTTCAGGCTTGCAGCCAATATAATGTAGTCTGATGCCGGTGAGTTTCTAGGCAGGCATCTTAATGACCTTCATATAATGGTATTCATTCTTGAGAAAAAACAGACTGAGCATCAAAGCAAAAAGCCCCTGTCTCTGCTGTATCTTCTTCGTGTGGAATCAAGTTGAACTGGCGGGTCTTTCAGTGTGTTTGCGGATGAGGCAATAATCCTTCAGCTTCCTGAACTGAAACTTTATCTTTACTGAGTGAGCCACAATGGTGACCTCTCCCACTGAGCTTTTTCTGAGATCTTTATGGTCCCATAGGAACATGAACATATAACTGGTAAATTAACAATGGGAAGATCAACTTTCCTTGTAATTAATTTCTGCAGCATTTTTATGGACACTATTGGGTCACAGTTAGTAAAACTTAAAGGTGGGTGTAATGGTCTCAGAGGGATTTTCAGTGGGTGGAAATAACTGTTGAGCTGTTAGAAATGGAAAGTTTTTTAACCATTGCAAAGATTCTTGTTTTTTTTTGGGGGGGGGGGGGGGGGGGGGGGGGGTCATGAGGTTCGCTATACATTTAGCATTTGGGACACTGCATTAGATCGTTGGTCTGCACATTTATTTGGCATAGATAGGGCAAAAGCTTGGAACAACAGTTCCCATTACGCTTAAACAGGAAGCGTGGTGTTTCAATAGAGTCAGGTAACTGTGGTTTACAGTCTGAGCCTTTATTTTGCCTAAAATTAGCACCATTAAAGTATTCTGACATTGTTACGGTGCATCTTCATATCGAAGCTCAATTATGGATGTTTATTCACAATGGACATCAGAGATAATGGGTACTAAGGGTTTTAAAGAAATTGCCCTAATGAGCTGCAGACCATTTGCTGACCTTTTGTAATGTAGCTGCTGGGCATTTAAAACATTTCCAGCAAAACCAGGCAAGTTGTTTCCTCCTGTTTAAGACTTTATGCTAAGCTAGGCTAACTGACCCACTACTTTCACAGAAACCAAACTTACATGAGTTGTATCAAATGTTTTCATCTAGCTCAGCCCCCGCCCGCTCGTGCTACACTAGTCTTAAAACAAACGCACATTTAGTGCTTTAGCTTTAAGCTAGCAGGCTGGCCGTGAAAACACTGCAGGAGAGTCGAAGGTTTGAGATGTAATGTGAACACAGTAGTTGCACCTGAGGTTACTTTTTATAAAGCTGTTCGTTTCATCAGCTTATGCTACTTTATGTTGTAACGTTAATCAAAGTTAATAGTTAGCTGTAGGGTAACGTTAAAAACACAGCACATCATCTGTATTTACACTGTATGAAGTTCTTCAATCAATGCTTTTAACGGTGGTAAAGTTTTTAGTTCAGCTTGATGCAGGCTCAAAATCTTAATAAAATGATGAGAACAGGGGCTAAAGCCAAACTCACTGAATACTACAGTAACTTATGAATATCCAGTCAACTTCAGAACATAAGACTGAAAACGGCTACAAAGTAATTGACAGATATATATTAATGCTACCTGGTGGTTTTATTATAAGCACATTTTTATTTTTATAAAAATAATATGAACTAATGAATGCCGACCTAAAAGGCCCCACCTTTACCAACATGGATCGTTAACCATAATTTTTTATAAATTACATGCTATGCTATCATTACTTTATTTTTACTGTATTGTTTAAAATATATTGCTTTTTAAGTAAGGTGTAGGAAATCTGCTTTGTACTTTTGCTTGAGTAAAGGATTTGACATGATACTTGTAGTGGAATTTTCTTTTTACATTAATACTTGCACTTTTAACTGAGTATTGAGTTTGTGTACTTCTGTCACTACAGTGCATAACATTTTACTGCTCAGAGTCCCCATGCTGACCCTTGTCCTCCTTGACATTATTAGGACCACCTTTGTTAATGTTTTGGCTGATCGGTGTATTAGTAAAGGGAAATACACTAACAGCTCATTTCATTAGTATTATCATGCTGTATAAAGATTTTTGTAAGGTTTGTGACAGCAGTTAAAAGCTCAGCTATTGCAACATATTTTCAGTTCATAGCAGTCAAATTTTAAATGTTGACTTTCCATCTATAAGCAAAATGTTCAGCTTTTTTCCGTTTACGCACTAATTAAGCCAGTTTTGCTTAATCTGCTATGAACCAGTTTGGTTCACGTCATGGAAACATAAACAAAGGGATGATTAAAAAAACAAAAAACAAATACACTGTTTCTAAATGTAGAAAATAACTCAGATTTTTGGTGGCAGCACAACTGAGCAAAGGAGCTGGTCTGGAGGAGAGGTCTGAGATCTGAAGATGTTCCCCAGAGCTGCAGAGGGCAGGTGGTGAGCACGGAAAGCCAGGTAACATGCTATGGCCACGCATGAAGGCAAGTGCATTTACCACTATGAAATGCCAAAATATTACACACACTGTTTAAAAATGCAATTTTTCAATCAAACACACGCTGTAGTACTGTAACTGCCAGGCAAGTGGGTTAGAGTGGGGGCTGGCACATGAGCCCCGGGGAATTATGGGTAAAAGCCATGTGAATAGTTCTCTGTGTTTAAAGTGTTTAATGTGCATGATTTGTGTTAGGATCAGTGTTATTAGGTGTGTTCGAAAGTTTTTGGTTTTGTTTTGTTATGTATGTATGTGTTGTCTGGCACCGTGAGGGAGAGTGCGTTGTATAGGAGTGTCGATCACGGTGACCGGCCACTGTTGTGTGTTCAAAATGAAGCTCAGCTACCTCTGTGATAGTTCTCTTGTAAAAAGTTAGAGTTAGAATTACAGTTAGCATTAAGCTTTGCCACCTACCACAGTTAGCTCCTACAAGCTGTGGGTTGCTACAGTATATTAGATTCATTAATATTGGAAAAAAAGGTTTGTTGATTACGTTCTCTTCATGTCTATGGGTTTTTATGCCAGCTTCTTTAGTGTCCTTCCACAGTCCAAAAACATGCATTTAGTGTAGGTAAATTGGTGACTGTAATTCAGCCACATACAGGTTGTACCCCTCCTTTTGCATAAAAGACAGCAGAGATTGGGTCCAGCACACCCCAAAACTATCTGATCCTTTACAAGATAAGTGGATTAGATAATAGACAGATTTTTACTTGGAATATATGATGTGGTTTCAATATGCCTTGCTAGAAAATGTGTTGGTTAAACATGTCTGAGTTTTCTGATTAAATTGGTCATTAAATGTGACTTGATCCTTACCAAATTCACAAATATCCAAATGCTATTTCTAAGCTGATAAAACACAAATAGTTATGATCTTTTATGTTTTTGTATTGAACACACCCATTAAACAGACAAAGTGATGGTGGAAAAAGTAATGGCAACAACACCAGTATTCTGATATCACTGATGGTCATCTGAAGTCAGCTGTTAGCAAACCTTGAGTCCAATTATTGAAATGAAAATGGAGGTGTATTTTAGAACTACCTGGACTTATAAAAACACTCAAACACTGTCAGTGTGCTATTCGCAAGCAGCATCAGCTGATGTAAGCCTCATCAGTCTCATTTTTTGTGATGTCTGACAAAAAAGGATCCCAAAAGATCTATAATGAAAAAATGTTGAGTTGCATGTAGCTGGAAAGTGTTAGAGTAATCTGAAAAACTTTAGATTTTCACAGTTAGATATACTGTCCCAAAATAGAGACTATTTGGTTTGTTTGCCAAAGACGACTTTGAGACTCTCACAATATTACTGTGAAAATATCTTGTAAAAAGATTATACGAAGGTAGAATTGTTTGGGATGGACACACAGAAATACATATTGCCTAAAAAAAGAACCACATACCAACATGAAAACATCATCCCGACAGTCAAGTACGGTGGAGGGAGCATTGCGATTTGGGTCTGCTATCCTGCCTCTGGTGAGGATCAGATGCCATCTCACGACCAATTTATAGAAAAAAAATTGCAAACAGTGCCATTACTTTTTCTCGCGACTATTTATCCTGGATGAGAGACAGCCAGGAACCACATTTTGTTCATGTGCTGATACTGCAACCCAGGTCAAACAGATTTTATGTCCAAGTCTGTCCCTGATATTAACTCTGTATGTATCTGACTGTGCATGTCACATTTTACACAACTGCTGGGGTCTTTCCATTTTAGACTTGGCTTCATGAGACTTTTTGTTTTTTTCACAATAATATTTATAAAAAAGCACCCTAGGTTTTTCCGGGTAATGGCTATGAGCTTAAGATTAACATCTGATCTGATTTCAGCCAAAGAATCCGAACACAAGTCTCTGTTGTCCAACGACATCTGTAGATATAGTTGATCGTTACAGAAGGGCTTCAATGCATCTACCATATGAAGCTAACCAACAACATACCTGAACAACCTCCAAATTTCCCTGGTGTCTATTTTTAACTCTGGGTCTTGCTAAATGTGCTTTTGCAACAAGTAATTTTTGGAACATATGGTACGATCTAGAAGTGGGATCATGAGACCAGTTTTAAACTGAGAGTGGAAACAGGAAATCTTGTCCATAGTTAGCATAAAATAGTTTTAGTTTTGGTTGTGGCAAGAAGTTCACTCTTTTGTCCATAAGAGATCAAAGGAGAAAAAACTGATTCAAATTTAAGATACTGTGTAAAGGGTTCAAATTATGGTGAAGAGAAAAATGAGTAATTTCTCACAGGATTGCTTCTCAAAGAAATACATTAATCATATGTCCTGCCACATAATCCTGTACAGTTGACATTTATATACAGTAATAGATCTTCTGTGTAGATGAAAGCTGGACATGAAACTGAATTCCTTGTCCTTTTCTTTGTTGTAAATTCTTGGCATTAAGCGGTGATTAAATTGGCAGTTCCATGGTTGAGTTCATGTAACCTCTTTAAGTGAAAGCATCCAAAAGCTGACAATCCAAGAAAGCTAATAGAGAATGAGAATGAGTGCTGAAATGAAAAGAGTAAGTTTTATGTCCGTATTTAAAAAAAAAAAAAAGAAAAAAAGATTAAAAACACTTGTTTTCACCTTCAGTCTTGTAAATCAGAACCAGATGAGGGGCCATGCACCCCCGATCTCCCTAAGGTAAGACAGCGGTGCTCAGAGTGAGCAGCTACATGCTAATGAGAGCCCAGTGACACAGCTAGACAGACTCCAGGGGCCTTTTTTCTGGGCAAAGGTAAACCTGCACCACCGCTTTTGCTGTCTCCCAAACAAAGCTGGGCCCCAGCTTTGCCAGATTATTTTCTTTATCCAATTTTTCCCAGCAGCTCTGGCTCTGTGTGCCGCAGTTGTCAGCGTCTCAGTCTGAAGTTGCGATCTTTATATGGGATCCACTCCCAGTTGCATTTAAATAGCTGTGATTGATCAGTGCTGAGGGGCTATGATTATGTAAGACAGTGGTTTTATTTTCTTTGATATTTTAGCTCAAATTAGGAAGATGACACATTTTTGACTTGAATATATCAGTATAACCACAACATGTTTGCATCTAATGGCCTCCAAGCACAGCAGACTTTGTGTGAGGCCTGAAATTTGGAAGAGAGCTCGTGCCTTGGGATGAATTTAACAAATAAATCAGAGAAATGTTGTTTGATAGGAATAGTAAGCAAACTATGGAGTGAAAGAGAAGACGCCTGAATGTCACAGCCACCCAGCATGTATGGGACAACTGCCCCTTCTGGGAAATTCAATACAGATACTGTTTACTTTCTGACTCATGCTTTACAATGTGTGTGCTGGGGTGTGGTGAACAGTCTGGGTTTCATGGCACTGTTGGTTGCCTCTATGTCTATAGATTAAATGATTAAAATAAATCTTTGCTGGTTTCTGTAAGGAGGGCTCTGGGTTAGCATTCATGAAATAACATGGAATTAGGTTTGCCAGCCAGCTGAAAGAATGAAAATGAGGCACAAGTGTTTTTGCTCTAAAATAGGTTTGTAATTTTCTTGGTGTTTGATGGTTGACCTGCTGGCTCAATTGCTCATTTAAAAAATGCTGGTGAATCAGCACAGTGTGTTGGTGAAGCCTAAACCCCACATTATGACATAATATTAAAACATTATTTCATTAAAAGTAAAATAAATAAAGAGATAACAGATGTTCTTGTAACCACCTTAAAAATATAAGCACTTCACTGGCAAGGTGTTTGAGAGTTTATGTCCTCGATTAGTGTTTTGCAAATTAAAGATGTGAAAACCTATATCAAAGCATTTTGAGGCGAAGGAAAACTGATAAGATAATCAGGAGAGTAGGGGGATTCTTCTCTGGAAATTCCCCAAAACACTGCATCATAAAGTCATTTTTAAGTGTCTCTGGACTGTTTTTTATCTGAGAAGAGGGAGGGTTGCTCTTAGATCTCCATCTTTTGTTTAGTAACCCCTGCTTCTTATCAGATTGTAATGGATGGAAGGAAATCGTAGCCAAAAGCAGAACTTATTGCCGTCATGGGATTTTAAAATAGTCAGACCTTGAGGTTTCTGCCTGCATTTACAACACTGATGAAAGGGCTGAGCCTGTATGACCGAATCTAATGTAATCAAGAGAGACAAGGTGAAATTGTCAAGGCTGAAAATCCAAATCCTTCTCAAGTGTAAGTTACTTTACTTAAATGCTGCTACAGAATGAAAACTAAGGATTTCTCTAAAACACATTCATGGAAAGGTTTCCTGGTGGCAGTTATAATTTTTCAAACTGCCAAAAAACAACTAAAAGAGGAAGTTTGTTCAAAGTTAATTGCAAGTCTATGGCAAACTTCGTATAACAGTGAACAATAAATTAACAAAAACAGAGGCTGTATGAAACTGTGGTGGGTAATAGCAGGTTGTGTGCTGTGTTAAGGAGATAACAAAGGATTAAATCTTACCCTGAGCTCCTGAAAGTCAACTTCTGTCACTGACTTGTCATAATACACGGGATTTTGCTATTTTTTTATAGGCAGCCCTCAGAACATATTGAAATCAATTTAGATCATATTATGACTTCGCCTTTCTAACACCCCATTGCGATCATATTTGCATATTGGCCTGCACAATCCTGATTTCCACATGTTTTTAAGTGTTTCTAGTCAACAAATGCACAGTCCTTAGATGCAGATAACTGCTGCACAGGGTCATCTGTACATTACCTTGTTTGCACCAAATTGCCACTGATTACAGCGTAGACATACTCACTGTATTGTTTGACTTTCTGTGACGTGTTACTTATCTTTCCCAGTGTATGTGGTGACATATTTTCTCCTTGACACCTCAAATTAGCTGTGCTGAGACCATAAATATGGTGTAGAAGTGTAGAGAAAGTACAGACTGCTGGTGTGCAACCTGCATGTGTCCTGGAAACATATACTGTATTTGACTGGTCCTGGACACAGAAGGTAATAAAACTTATTTTTGGCATTGTGCTTTAGTATTGAACGTGACCTTTTCTTTAGGATAGATCTGCTTTTCTCTGTGAGTGCAGCTTACTGATTCATTCAAAATTAGAAAAAAAACGATTATATTATTACAACAGTCTGCTAAAACAGGGCCTGTAAGGTTTGGCAAGGGTGCAAATATAAGTTATAAGCTATGGATAATGTTTTCTCAATCTGTTTATTTATTCTTGGTTATCATTAAACTAAATGTTCAGTGTATCTGAGTCATTAAAATATATACGGTGTTTGGATTTTTTTAATAAGACCCACAGAACAGCTCTGGCAATGGTGCAGACTTATTAGCATCCAACAGTTCATGAGTGAGGTTCAACTTTCTAACCAGTGATTTCTGTTTAATTAGTAGGTTTGGCAGCATTCTAATTTATTGTAATTTGATAGTCCCTTATTCCTGAAGGACTGTGAAGGGCGATATGAGCATTGCAGTCAGCAGAAGATCATAGTGGAGCTGGAAGAAGGAGGGCTGGGTGAAGCAGACTGCATTGATTTCACATCTCATGCTACTGCTAGTGTAAATTACATATTGTAACTTTAATTTATGGGTTAATTGTCATAGTTAGATGGACAGGACGGCTTAAAACTAGACAAGTAAATATGGAAAACCATTCTTTGGAAGAACATGACATTGTTGCAAGTGCTTGAAAAATTATTTAAAAGTCAAGAGCCCTACACCAAGTCACATGTACAAGTTGAAAAAATGGTTTGCAACAAAGCTAAGATTGCATACTTATTGCTGGATACTAAATGTTATACAGTAAATGGAAAAAATAACGGAGTACAAAAGGTGGTTTGATCCAATATGCTTAGAATGTTTGCTGTGTACATTTGGCAAATGTGTTCCTCTGTAAGGTTTGAGTGTGCCACAGGGTAAGTGAAAACATAATGCTGTAAAAATAAAATTACCCATTTAAGAAAAGAATTAAAATAGCTGAATCACTCAATAATTCTTCTCAAATAGAAATGTTATTTGTTATTGCATCTTTGGAAGTTTTAATAGTAAAACGATTGTTTTTAACACAGGGTGGGTTTCTGTTTCCCATTACTGGTTATGTTTGTGGTGCTGAAAAGGCAAAAGTGAATTTAGATCTTAATCCTTGTAATAAAAGAAACATGTTAGTCGCTGGCCTGGAGAAGTGGACTGTTGGATGGCCTGTAGCTCGACTATAAGGCTATTTGTTATTTGCCTTCTGCAAACATAACAAAACACAGCTGATCAGCTCGGTTTACAGCCACAGTGAAAGCACTGTTTCATTTGGAAGGGAATAGAAAGAGAAGTTGGATTGAGGCCTTGAGATAGGGGACAGAGGAGACGGAGGAAGAAGACATCCCATTTTGTATGTTTACAGATCCGATTTGGCCATCTGGACAGATTTAATTACCATTAAAGACACAGAACCAGCAATAGTTCGGAGGTATTTGATTGATAAGAGAAGGCCATTCATAATACTAAAGAACACTTACAGTCATGCTCGTTGTGTGTCTATCATGACATCAATGATTGTACAATATTTAGGGCCAAGTCTTACTGTGGACTGTTGGAGCATGTAGTGGGAATGTGAGCGGGGACTGCTTATATTAGTTTCTAGTGATAACAGGATGTGGCTTCAAAACTATGTAGTGTAAGTTTGTTTGAGTTTTAAAGTGACGTATAGATTATAAATCGTTCATTCTGCATTAGTTCCAAGCCATGCTCTCAAGTACATTCTCTTTTGTCATGTCATGTCCTGTTACAGGATCCAAAATTGAATCAAAGGCTCACTCTCACACTGGCAGTTTTATCTCAGTGTGCAACCACATGATGTATGCAAAACCTCCCTTGGGTCTTTTGTTCTGGTGTCAAGGCCTAAATTATATGGATGATTCCGGCTTGTAGGCGGACAAGCTGCCATTACTGCAGTGGCACACTGTACATGCAAAAGATTTAACTTTTTAAGTGGCTTTGCCAAGAAACAGATTCCGTGCAGCTGGTTATACTGTACGTTGAAAATGTAGTCATCAAATGCCATTTAATAAATGTGGTAATTTAAATTATGTACCTTTCAGTGAAATTTAATCCAGTTAACAGACAACCTGTATTTCTTTTCTGGCAGCAAAGCTTGTTAGCTGCTCCGACAATAAACTTCAGCTATGGAAAAAACAGACAGCAAAAGCCACAAGCCTGTGTTCCATGAATCCATTAGGCTCATATGTTTCTGCCACATTTTGTGCAGCTTGTTAACAAAGAAACAACCAGGGCCTGCCACTGCACTGATCTGTTGATTTGAGTCCAAATTACACCAATAGTTTTATATATTTTAAGTTTTAAATGATGGTTTTAGTGACAAGTTTAAGTAAAAAGACAAGTTTATAGGTAATTGTGGTTTAAGTTGCTATTCTACACAGTACTTTCAATTGGTATGTTATTGTTTTTTCCCAGATGAAAAAGACAGTGATAGTAACTGCAATGTGCAAATAATTCAAATACAGTAAATACAAATGAATAATGCCAGGATTCTTTTTTCCTCTCAGCACATACAGGTACTGGGTGTTGCACACCTGTCAAGCCACAAGGTTGCAGGTCACCCTAATATAATTTGCCTGTATGTAGAAATTAAACAATATGCATTGTTATTCATTTCTCTGTGAAATAATGCAATTAAGTAAAGCTGGAGCTCACTGTGTCTGCTTTATACGAGAGCTGGTTTCAGCATCATCTTAGTCAGGTTTGTAGCATTTTGTCACTCGCCCACAGACAGCTCAGCATGTAGCATTATGATAAGGAGGCGGTGCCTGGGACACACTTGCCGACTTTATGCTGGATCGTACTGGTAAGTCTTAAGAGGTAAAGTTGTTTAAAGAACAGTAGTAGAGTAAATGTAGTAATGTCTTTTTAATCATAATTACAATTTTGAATAGCGATAGTAGCTATCAGAAATTTTAACATGGTTTTCTCATAACCCATAACAGTTTTATCACTTAGGACTGGGTATTAAACTGGGTACCAATGGAATTGCTTAAATCTTAATAAAAAAAAATGTCCCGTCTTTTGATACCAAAGTTCCGTATGTGACAGTGCAATCTTTTTATATATAGATTTGAAAATCATTGCATTCTGTTTTCATTTACTTTTACACATCCCCCCAACTTTTTTGCAATTGGGATGGTAAAAAAAACAGTTTGGGTGACTTCAAGTAAACTTCAAGTAAACTTCAAGTAAAAATGTTGATAAATTCTCCACATTTTATTAGTAACAAGTGAAGAAAGCAGCGAGTGTGATTAGGGGATCTGAAAATATCGATTAGGTGTTAATGATGTGATCTGTCCTCTCACTATGTGTGTGGCTCTGGGCTTAGCTGAGCTTCACTCAGGCCGCAGAGCTGCATGACGAGACAAGTTGCACAAATGTTGAGCTGCAGGAAGAGACAGAGCGCATCTGAGGTGAAACACTCTCCTTCTATTCTCGCGCAATGTAATCTTCACGAGTAATGAAACAATAAAAGTAGTTTATTAAAATGCTTTAAAAAAGCATAAATGCGAAGCGATAATTTCAGCTTTCCCCATGGTTTTTATCCACAGTAGTTATGTGTTAACATGGAAGGCTTGTTTGCTAATGGCTATTAACACGCAAAAGGGCATTTGGATAAGTGTCTGCTAAATGAGTAATTGTAAAATGAGAACTGTATGTACAATAATGTTTAGTCTAACTCAGTATCCTAAAACTGAGTACGTTTTAGGACTAAGTAAATCCTCCTTCATCAAGGTAAAAACCTTGGGCTGAGCGGAGATTAATCCCCAGTCTCATGCCACTATTTGCTTAATTTGCACATTATTTGGCTTAAACTATTTTCATAACGTCATTAACACAACCCACGTCTCCCATTTTAGTTTTTGTTTTTTTACATTGCTTATTACAAAATATTATTGGTGTGAAGTAGTCTGCCTTGTTTGCCTTGTAATCCCTATAAAGGAAACCTAACCTAAATGTATGACCTCTTAAACATTAATATACCCTGCAAACACGTGCACTCATATAAACCTCTATGGAAGGGTTGTAGGCCTGTTTTATGTTACAACAAACACATATACACACAAACACACACACGCCCTAAGGTTGTGTGGGATGTAGTGTAGAATACCCAGTCGCCTATTGAGTGCAGCCAGCCAAAGGAGTCTCATCTAGATTAATGGGGAGGCACAAACCAAACATGTTTCTCATTGACTTTGTGGACGAACAGTATGTCTTCTGCTGGTTACTTGGCAACACTAAGGCTGGAGTATCTTGTTACTAATAGAAGAGTAATTATAGTGCTATTAAAGATGCACAAATTTTACTTTTTCCACTTTTGTTGAGTAATGTTGGCATGGAGTTGTTAAAGTGCAACATTAGACATAGCTGTATCTAAAAGCAACCGGCAGAGATGTTATATATTAAGCAGCTCAACATTCGAACAGCTATTGTTAAAACTGAAATGCTTTTCTTTACTTTGTCAGCTTCAGTAACCATTTGGTTTGTTGAACCCTGATTTCTGAACAACCCATCATTGTTCTCTTGTGCTCGATCAAAGGCCAATTCAGTGGATGTAACAGCTTCTGTTAAACCCCTTCTGTGGCATCTATAGTTCAAGTATACCTCATGTAAGTGAGTATGCATGGTCCAAATTTAAATGTCGGCCATGATAATTGGACCGAAAAGGACATTTTACACCGACTTGAACTGCACCTGGAGAACATGACGCATATTAGGTTTTCATACAAAGACGCAGAATATTAAGTGTTAAAATCCTCTCAGTGCTACTGTAGGTACCTGTTTTTCTTAATATAAAATACCGGTTTTTATTTGTTGTATTATATTATATATTATATAATGTATATTATATATTATATTATATACTCATCTTTTTGATCCCTAGTAACTGTTAGAGAAAATAGTTTACTCAGATAGACAGAAAGAGAATAAACCTAAGAAAACCACTTACAGGAAGCCTTCATTGCGGAGTTTGTGCAAAGGGAAGTGCCGTCCTCACACCGTCTCCATTACCTGTTTGAGTGCAGGCAGCTGTATGTGAGATTGTCAAATGTTTGACTTCCTTCATCAATCTGCTTTGCACTTCTTGGATAAGTATATGGAAGAGGGTTGGTTACAGTTACCTAGCGGGTAATCTAAGAAGAACCCCCGCTCAGGTGTCCTCACATGATTTAAGATTCCCTTTTTTCTCAGCTGAACACACTGTACATCCAGAATGATTTAAGGGCCACACAGATGTAATGTTTTATCCTGATTTTTCTTGTTTCGCTGAGAGTTTATTGTATATAGTTATAGAAAAGCATTAAGGTCTATAACTTAATGTAAATTGATAAGGTGTTTATTGCTACGGGGAGATGAAATTAATGTATTTGATGAAACCAAAACCCAACTTTTGGCAGTGTACACAGATTCCTCGAACAAAGGAAACAAAGGAATCCTTTTTTGTTTTATTGTCAGTTTGACTGTTTAAGGGACTTTGGTTTCCTGTGTGTCACATAATGTGAGCATCAACAGTCTTTTACAGGGTTTCTTCTGAATTATTTCAAGCACATTACTGTAATCTTTTTGCAGATACATTCTCTTAACAACATAATACATACAACATATATCAACATATAACTTTTTTAATAAACTAATCAAAAATCTCTCCTTATTAAATTAATACAAAACATAATTTGAGTAGCATACCTCAAAACACCCGCACAGTAATGAGTTACAAATTGCACACATAACCTCACTGCTTGCTAGCACTGTGTTGGACCCCCTTTCACCTTCAGAAGTGCCTCAG
The DNA here is from genome assembly GCF_033026475.1 of Channa argus. NCBI lineage: Eukaryota > Metazoa > Chordata > Actinopteri > Anabantiformes > Channidae > Channa > Channa argus. Next base: position 11,627,215 of record NC_090213.1, on the reverse strand, counting down.
TTATTAATGGCATGAAGTCAACAAAGTCCTTAGAGATTTTGGTCTGTATTAACATGATACCATGAACCAACCAGTTGTTGCAGATTTGTCGGCTGCACATCTATGATGCAAGTCTTGCGTTCCACTACATCCCAAAGGTGCTATATTGGATTGAGATTTGGTGACTATTGAGTGACTATCTGAGTACAGTGAACCCATTGTCATGTTTAAGAAACTAGTTTCTAATTATTTTTGCTTTGTGACATGGTGCGTTATCCTGCTGGAAGCGGCCATCAGAAGATACTGTAACTACGTGGTCATAAAGGGAATGACAAAGTCAGCAACATAATTCAGGTAGGCTGTGGCATTCAAACATGCTCTGTTGATACTGAGGGGACCAAAGTGTGCCAAGTAAGTACCCCACACACCGTTACACTACAAACAACAACTTGAACCTTTGATACAAGCCAGGATTTATCCATGCTTTTATGTTGTTTATGCCAAATTCTGACTTTTCCATTCAAGTGTTGCAGCTGAAACCTAGACTCATCGGACCTGGCAACTTTTTTTCTAATATTCTATTGAGCCGTTGTGCATTGTAGCCTCAGTTTTGTGTTCCTAGCTGACAGGAGTGGTACCCACTGTGTTGTGTGTTCAAAGAAGTTCACCTGCATACTATGAATGTAATGAGTGGTTATTTGAGCTACTGTTACTTTTCAAGCAGCTGGAACTAGTTCTCCTTTGACCTTTGGCATTAACAATGCATTTTCGCCCATAGAACTGCTGTTCACTTGATATTTTCTCTTTTTCAGACCATCCTCTGTAAACCCTGGAGATGGTTGTGTGTAAAGATTCCATTAGATCAGCAGTTTCTAAAATACACAGACCAGCCCATCTGGCACCAACAATCATGCCACATTCAAAGTCACTTAAATCACCTTTTCTCCTCATTCTGATGCTCAGTTTGAACTTCAGCAGATTCTCTTGACCATGTCTTGCTTGCTTAAATGCAGTAAATTGCTACATTGTGATTGGCTCATTAGAGATTTGCGTTGACCAGCAATTAAACAGGTGTACCTAATAAATTGGCTGGTGCACTTCAAGATTTTCGTTTTAGATCCATGCCGTGAGCCCTTTGATGCTGCCTGTCATAGAAGCAGCTGCATTAGTACAGACACTGGTGCAGGATTTCCAGTTTAGACCATTTTCACAATAGAACACATTAACAATGTTAAAAGGTAAAATTCTCTCCTGTTAATTTTCCCCTGTTGTTCAGAATCTTCGTCTGTTGGCTCTGTTTTTGCTTTCTTTTTCACTTCTTTCACCAAGTTTTCAGCTGCATTGTTGCTATGTTTTAACCATGAATCCATCTTGATTTTGATCGGTAATCTCGTATTTAAACTGGCTTCCCGGGAGCTCACTGGTGGTCCAGTGGTCATGACTGTGTGATTACGGTAACGACTGTATTTAAAATGGCCATGTTGAATTTTAAATGTGGTTTAGATTTATTCATTTATTTTATTTATACTTTTAGGAATTATGCATGAATGGTATTTTTTTAACTAATAGTTGAAACAATCCTATGTACCCCCTGCAGTACTCCAAAGTACCCACAGGGGTATGCGCACCTGTATTTGAGAAACACTGCTCTAAATTATCGAATTAACTGATATTTGATTCAAGTAAAGCGAATGGTAGACTACTGTGTGATAAGCATTAAAGTATCTAAGTTAATTCATTTCTGACCAAATAAAGTTGTTTCCTGTCAACTGCTAAAGGACTAGTAGTTTAACCTCTCAGGACAAACAGTGGGGATCAGTGATTGGTCGTTAAGGCACATTTACAGCTCATTCATGGGATTGATGGTGCATCAGTCAATGTGTGTGTCTGTGTGTGTGTGTGTGTGTGTGTGTGTGTGTGTGTGTGTGTGTGTAAGAACGAGAAGAGAGCAAAAAAGTGCAGCTGGTTCTGCTCTACAGAAACTGTGAAAAATGAGTCTTGAAAATAAAAATACAAACCTTTGCATTGAAGTTGATTTTTTTGACAACTGATATATGGCATTCATGCTACATTCATGGACAACCAGGAAAATGTGCTTTTATCTGACTGGTAAGTGTGTCTTGATTAATTCAATCTCTTTGCATGATTCAACTTTCTTTAGGCTGAGACTGTGTGTTGGCACCCTGTTTACGTGTTGTGGTAATTTACTGAAACAGCTTTGTGTTGCTCATACAGAACTTTTAATTTGCAAGAGGAAAAATTGGTTACTATTTGTTATTCAATTAAAAAAAATTACACAGATTACACAGCAACAACAATAAACGCTACAGTTTAGCATTTCTGGCATGTCATCACCGTATCTTTTTTTTGCGTCTCTCTATCTCCAAACAAGACGTCCTTTTATATAATTAAAACCTGCAGATTTCCCTGTTCCTTTCCACAGTAATAAATTCTACCTAATGTTGTATTCTGATTTAAAGGGTGTGCAAATTATAATCTTACAGTCTCTGTTTCTCTCCCTTTCCCTCACAGCCTCTAATTTCCCTCCATCTCCCTCTGTCTCTCTCTTGCACACACCATCCCTCTATTATTGGAATACCGTCACGGAAACACACACACACACACACGCACACACACACACACACACCCTCTCTGCTGTAAAATAATGGTGTAGTTTGATCCAGACCTCCCATTCATTTGTTTAGCTATAAAGGTCTATGAAGTTGATATGTGTTTACATATTTGTTCACCCCTTCACTCTTTTCCAGTAACTATGGCCACTGGCTCTACATGTACGCGTGTCTGTGTGAGTGTGTGTGTGTGTGTGTGTTTGCGCACGTGTGTGTGTGCTTTTCTCATTGCTGAATTACACAACTCTTTCCACCCTGGGGCCTGAGAACTAGTCTGATGTGACCTGATGATTTTATTGCAGCAACAGTCCTTTTTTTTTTTTTTTTTTTTTACTCGTCCTTTTCCTTCTCTCTCTCTCTCTCGCCCTCTCTCACTCACTCACTCACTCACACACACGCACACACACACACACACACACACACACACTTATTTCCCTCTCTGTCTGTCTCTCACTTCCCCCTCTCATTTTTTTCTTTCTCAACATCTGTTAATCTGCTCAGGGAATAGCAGCAGACATAGTTTTCCAAACCTCTGTGCATTTACGTGTCATGCAATTCATCATCGGTACCGTAAGTCTTGGAAGAGCGCAAGTTCTGAGAAAGTCAGGACTCCAACTAAGAAATGGACCCTGAACTCAAATCAGATTATGGCTTGCTCATCCAGTAGCCAGGAGCTGGAAATACAGTAGTGTTATTGTAGGTTTGAGGTTGGGGTGGTCAGCTTTACCCCAAAAGCAGCCATGAGTGTTTTTATCTGGCTCTAAAAACCATAGTTGACTGACATTTTTAACTTTAATAAAGGTCATGTTCAGCAGATCTCAGATAATTGTTCTTCAAATGATTGTCAAAAGGTGTGTGCCATAAAAAGAGCAGAGATAAAAATAATGTCCCTCCATGTCATCCTGCTAAATTTTTTTTCTCAGTTGCTGCTTGTGTATTTCACTTATTCCATTTGACAGCACCAAATACAAACTAGCATAGCAGTCATTTAATAAGCACATCTCCTCCCAGCATCAGAAACTGCTTTTTTCACTGTGCTTTTTGCTTAAAAAGATGGCTAGTTGCTGTATGAGCCAAATGGCCTTCTTGCGTGAATATAAAGACCCAATCCAAGCTACTGCCTTGCCATCGCCAACCTCTCCACCTCTTCCATAACTCCAACATCAGAAAAGATGATCTGGAATCCTCTTTATCATTTTACTCATACTGAAAGTGACTTTGGGATAAAAATCAATCATGCGTGGAGCTCAGCTGCTCTTTACCAGTAATGTGTGTTTGTTAGTACAGGGCTGTTTGCAAAGCCATTAAATCCCCGATCCCTGTTTTCAGATCTCGATGTGCCCTCTGGTCTTTTTGTCTCCATCATGGTTCATCTCAGATTGATTGTGACAGGGAACAATAATGGGCGTACAAAGAATGGGAATTCTCTCTGACTACATGTCAGGCCACATTAGCTCAACCTCACCCCCCCCAAAATCTGAGCAACTGATGGCAATCCTTCATTAGTTTGCATCTTTAGTTGTCCAACTTATGCCACATGCCATACCAATAGCTTTGTTGCAAATTGAAAAAAACAAATCATATAGGACCGTGAGTTTAAAAAGAAGTCATTAAGTTTGCTAGTTTGCTAGTTTTGATATTATTGAGTCAGGTGTAATAAATCAAATTTTCTAATAAACTTTACAAACATTAATAGGTAAAGAAAAGAGGACCGAAATTAAATGTGGCCCGGATGCTGTACAGCTAGACAAATGGTCAAAGGTCAAATGGTAGATTGAAGTCAACTAAAAAGCAAAGCCAGTGTCACGCTACTGTACCAAATGAGTTACAGTCTGATTTACACATTCATGTGTAATTCATATTAAGCATTTGATGAAATATAAGAAAATAAAGAGATGTTCGCACCTTAATATGCTCTGGAAATAAGAGTAATTACTTTATACCTGGGAAAGCTGTTAAGCAATAATCCCTGAGAAAGAAGTTTAATTTATTACTTTAGTAGAAAAAAACACCTACAGGAAACAGGTGGGACTGGTGAGATTCAAGTAAGAAAAATTATGTTCATATGGAACCAAAACATGAGAAAATTGCGTTTTAAATGGCATTTCAATATGGCAAACCAGTGGGTATATTCATCATCCCCTAATTTGGAGTTAAATATTTGAACAGATCTGTTACATTTGATTGTTTCAAGGAGGGACTCTTGGGCTTTAAGAAGGGCTCGTACATGTTTTCCATGTTGCGTTTTTAATAACAATCATGATCAACAGGTCAACAGAACAATATTACTCCCAGACACCTCACCTAAATGTCACCTAAAGTCTAGATGACTCTGACTGGGTAAATGTCAAACAGTACAGGGTTTCAGAATCATTATCCTGACTTGGAGAAAAGTGAGGTCTAACTGTAAATCCAGCCACTGTTGTGTTATGACTTTTTTTCCCCCCTGCCTCTTCATTTTTTGTTCCATTAGGGCTTCACACTGTAAAAGAGCACCAAAACAAACAGACATAGCAGAGGGAATGAAAGACTGCAGTGTGTTGGGAGTCCTGACTGCACATGCAACATCATGTCAGCGGGCTAAACTTAATGGTGACAGGTAAGTTGATAGGTTAATTTGAAAAAAGCGAACAGCTGCATTTTAAACTGCATTACACTGATTGTTATTGCTAGATAAAATGCTCAGATTAATCTTACTGGGGACAGTCACCTCCTAACCCTCTAATATACTTGCTTTCAACTACGTGTTCACATGTGCATTGTAGAAACGCTGTATCCTGCATTCATTCGCAGTCTTGCTTGTGCACATTTTTAGAAATTTAAGTTCCGCGTCTATGAGATGCAATGCCGCACATGACCAACAGGGGCACAGAGTAAGGTCAACAGTGTTTCTAGTTCCCCATAGTAATGGCGACTGATATAGTATCTACATACCCTAGTAATGTTTGAACTAGGAAATCTGTGTTTCTGTGGTTTCCCTGTATGTTGTGTAAAAGCTAGAGATATTTTGTTTTGTCAAGGAATTGTTAGGCCCTAAATGCCCCCTAGTAGATTTTTTTTATTTTAATCCTCCAGAAAAATAAAGATGGGAGCAAATATGTGATGCTGGTGTTGCAGCCCCTGTCTACATGTACACATAGGTGAAAGCAAGTATACTGTTCATAGTATATAGTCAAACATATACTGCATCACAACAAGTAAAGCCAATTTGTATAAGGCCAAATACTTTCTCTCTAAATCACAAGGGAATGTAACAGTATCATGGTTTCATATAAAAGTGTTTCCATCAATGGAGATACATATCAATTTTCTTCCTAGTTAGTGAAACGTTCACTATATGACAAGTTGCATAACAGACCAAATCTGCTATTAATGTAAAAGAAATCTCATAAAAACCTGTTGCGTAACACTTGTTATTTTCCAGTATATTCTTTGATGTCCTAAAAATAATTTGAACCTGCTAGGGATGAAAACCTCCAGTGAATGGCAGTGTGCTCATGGCTAGTTTCCATCACAGTTCTTCCCTTCCATACACGTCCCCTCTTCTTCTTTTTCTTCTTCCATCCATTCTAATAGATGCACTGAATAAAAAAAACAGGCCGTTGCTGCTGGCTAGCCAAAAAAAGAAAAGCTTGGCTCAACTTCTTTGTTCATTCACTTTCCATTGCAAATCCAACAGGCATTCTCTCTCAGCTCTCCTTTCCCCCTGACCACAGCTATGGATTTGGATACAGCAGCAAGTCTGTCCTTTCTCCTTTTGTGTTTGAAGATAATGCCCACTTGTTTGAAGGGAAGAGAACTTAAGGCAAGTTCAAGGAAAAATCCAGCCTGAAAGGACTCTTCGACCATTCAGCAGAGCACCGTCCACATTTGTGACTTTTAACAATATCAACACAATGCTAGAAACCGAGAGCTGCTCTACTGACTATTAAGAAAGTATAACTTTGTGCTATATTGCCTTTTTCAGAGCTCAAGCAAATATCGCACAAAGTAATTCATTGTATTTTTCTTTGTGTTACAGATTTCTAAATTGCTCTTTGCAATCTAGCTTTTGTGTATGGGCCATCTTTACAAATCTAGACGAAAATATTTTAGGATTATACCATGACAAAATGTGATGTTAGAGCATATAAGATTAAAATAACAACTGCCTGAATGGGAGGGAACAATACATAATAACATTAAAAAATGATGACAAAGTTTGACCACTAAAATGGTGCTCAGATCTAAACCACTAGGCCACAGGGTGAGTTAGAGTACTTGTCACAGCTAAGAGTCCAAAAGTCAACAAGTATGGGTTTGGTCAGTACCTATTAAAATCCTGCCACTCTACCTCGTCTTTCATATCTTCTCAGCTACACTTGCAAGACTTGACAATCATGTTGGAGAGCTGCTCCACTTTAGGGGTTCGTCCAGAGTAGTAAAGTATAGTGAGGGGTTCCAAGTCTTGAGGGACACAGCATGGGGCGGCCGATGCCTCCGGGTTGAGAGTGTTGTACAGGCTCAGCAGCTGTTGTAAAAAACAGAGAAATGTCATTCTAATCATCACCTAATATATGCTGAAATCTTGAGAATTTGCTGGCTAGTTCAAATAAGTGTCCTGGCTACAGAAATATCTGAATACTGAGACACATGCTTAAGAAACTATTACGGAGCTTTACAAAGTCTGCTGTCTGCCTGTCTGATAGTATACGCTGGTGGCCATTTATAACTTGGCCATTAAGTGATTGTGCAGGCTTAGAAATCAAAACAATAAGCTTAAGGGGGCTAAATCTTGACCTCATACAAATACATTTCCACTAAATACTTTTATTTACAGGGACTTCAACAGAAAGCAGTTCAATAGAACAACTGTTGAAACTGAGGATTATCCAGAGTAACAGGAACATTTCTGAACAGACACGTTGTTGTTGTGAGTCAGATGTCTTATACCAAAAGTAATTGAAGCAGACAAGCTATCGACTTTGATCTTGTGCTGCATGATGGTGCATGACAGAAAGTGTGAACTGTGTATGGCTGATGTTTTTGGAACTTCTGTCATTCCTGTCATTTCTTGTCAGAAGAAATATAATTCTCCACTCAGATCTTTTTTTTTTGTTTCGGTAAATGGTTATATTGATGATAAGGGAAGACTTCAGTTTTTGTTTGTTGTGATAAATGCTCACATGAGACTTTCATGAGGATTAGGTGGAGGCAGAGATGTATAACTCAGAATTTAGTCAATTAAAACAAAATTAAATGTTGACGTACCATTACGGTAAATGACGTAAAGTACATGTTTTTTTGTTTGTTTGCTTTCTTGGGTCCTTACTGTGCTATGTGTTGTATCTGAGCTCCTCAGGTACGGGCACGGCCCAGAGCAGTAGTTGGCATCATAACCACTGGGCTCGTGGATCCACTTCCAGTCCAAGTCACGTCGGAAATCGATGTGTAGCTTTCTAACACAGCAGCTGTCCTCTGTGGTTCTATGAGAAGAAGGAGAAGTGACAATGAAATCAGTTTTCTGATTCCTTTTTTTATTATTTGTAACAACATATACATTTAAATATTTATGTGGTTTCTCAAATATAACATGTAAACACCTTGTCATAAGTACTAGTACAACTATTACTAAAGACCCTTACGAGAAACAGTAGTTTGAGTCCAGTCCTCTCTTGCGTCGGCGTGTAGACTGCGTGTCCAGGCGATGGGGTGGGATCATCATGAGGATGAGATGAGGCAGGTGTTGTTCCTTTTTCTTCTTCAGGTTATCTAGATCCAAGCGACTTAGGTCCTCGTCTCCATCCACACCTTAATTATAGATATGATGGAGATGCATGTATCTTTTTCTCCTTTCATAATTTCCTTCAGTGTGAGCATACTGTTTGGAATGTTATTGAGTATGAAATAGTCATGCCTATCAATTCACAATACATAGATGAAAAGAAGAGAGATGAAAAAACTTTGCTTTTAAACATGTGTTGCAAGTATATTCTTTGTCTTCTTAGTTAAACTGTTCTCCTTAGAAACAAAGATGAACATCCATAGTCATTAAGTAATTAAATCCATATTGTATCAAAGTACTAAATGTTAAATATAAATAAGTAATCTGTGAATATTACTAAAATTGAGGGATATTAAACAATAAATAAATTGTAGGTCTGCAGGGTTTGTGAACATTGCCCATCTAGTCTGGGACAGGACAGAAAATATTGCACAAAGTCATTATCATTTACAGTTATTGGATCATATGAGAAACCTTTGGCACCTGGCATAAATAACTAAATGTCAAAATGTTGCTGAAGCCTACCTTTAAACTTCACCTCCAGTACCTCATTCTCATTGTCAATGATGTCACCATTTGGGTTGAAGGTGTGGCAGGGACAGTGCACACTGATTTCCAAACCAAGATTACTTCCTGATGGCGAATAATTATGGAAAAAGAGGACTGTCAGATTTTCTACAAACAAGTCCAAGTCAGCAGTCTCTCTTTTTTAAACTCACTTTTTTTTTTTATAGAAGAATCAATATTTCTCAGTCAAAACATGAGATGATCATTAGGACTAATGATAGCTTTGGAAACAAATGACAGTGATCTCAGTCTCACCTCTGTTCATCAGCCATTCCCGCACTGTTTCAGTCACATCAAAGGAGACCCATTCTGGAGTACCTCTGGTCAGCACATTCTTGGCTCCAATGTAGCGTTGTTTCCTAATGTGTTCATTTGGCCTTACAATCTGCAAGGCCACAATAAATGGTTACTCTGAAAATCTTTCTCTTAATACAGAAACTTTCTCAGCAAAATAACATGTAGGACACAGTGGACACCACTGCCTAATAAAAGTTTTGATCGGTTTTAGCATGCTATGAACTAAGATATTTACTGCAACATAAAAACAGATGGTGTAGGAAAAAAGTAAACAAAGTGGTGACATATTGACGTAAAACGCAGTAAGTTTACTAAAACAAAACTACAACCATGCTATATTCACATCTTGTTAGAGTTATGTAATTACCAGTTCCACAATTGTAAATAGCGTTTACTTCAACATCCAACTTGTAACTACAATTGGGAAAGTCATATTTTTGTGAACGTGTTCACATATCAGACTTTGCTTAACAAAGTGTGGAGGTGCATGCAACGGCAACACAAACATGGATGCCTCAAGTGAATCAAAGTCCATTGTAAAAGATAAAATGTTACATATACAATATCTTGCTATATGGAACAAGCTCAGTTTTTGTAGGTATAAATCAAGATTTAAGCTTGCAGCTGCTATGCAAGTATATCCTCAGTAGTAAGCATAGTGATATTTGATTTTTATGCAACTGTTAACACAAAAGAAGTAAAAAAACAGTGGGTCAGGCTGCTATGCATCATTTCGTCACTTAGCAGAAAAAAACCCTTTTAAAAGCTTAATAACATTTAATGCTCTTTGAAGGACTAAATGTTACAGACCTGAACATAACTGAAATTAAGAGCATGTTAGATCTGGATTGCCAGCACAGGCCTGTTGAGCTTTTTGGCTTTTGGTCTGGCTGTTAACCACGCCTGCAACCACAATCCAGTTGTTGTTGGCTCCCTTTGTCAATTACTGCTGAGGAACAAGTAACCAGCTTATGTAAGATACCTTCCTGACAGACTAGAACTGAATGTCTAGTAACCCGTATAGCGAGATTACATAAAATGAAGAGATTTGAAACACCTTGTTAGTTTTGCCTTTGATTTTCATAATAGGACAAGGAAACGGTACCTTTACACACCTGGTAGAGCTCAATCCGCTGTTCATTCCTTTTGGCAATTGGGTTCGGCACCCTCAGAGCTCGAAACTCTGCTCTGAAGAGGTTTGTCGAGTTCCTTTCCATTGCAGAGACGTTGAAGCGGAAAACCTTAGAGGTAATGCCTTTTGGGCAGTAGAGCAGATCGTCTGGAGCAGAGAAAACATATTTTTAGTTTGAAGAACAGGCTTAGAACATCTTATCAAGGATTTGATGCAAAACTAGCAGAGACAGACCTCAAATGCTACATCAACTAAACAACATAATCACCGGCACTCAATTTGTAATCTCTCACAGTTTAAATTGCAAGTTTGTGCAGACACTGAATTATAGTAGACAGGACACAGGTGTTATTAGTAAATTCCACCGAGGTCCATCCACCCCTTATCTGTAACCACTTATCCTGCTCAGAGAGGGTATCTCAGGCCAACACAGACAGTCACACACATACAGTGCAAATCACTTTCATACCTACAGGCAATTAAGAGTCACCAATTAACATATCATGCATGGGTTTGACTTTGACTATGACTGTGGGAGGAAACTCAGTCAGCCAGGGATGTGAAACCGCGACCTTCTAGCTGCAGCTATATGTAAACTATACACTACTCTGCAATTACCATTATTTGTGTTTTACAAGTGTCGCTGTTTTTTATATGATTCACTAGTTGTTTACTCTATTATAAATTTTATAATAATGCTCAAAAACATTTTTCTTTTAAATACGACAAAGAAAAGACCCTAATAAATTACATTGCTAAACTAATTACTAACTACTTACAACTAGTTTTAAGTCTAGTTCATAATGCTCTGTGTTTCAGTTAAAAAAAATAGTGAATGACTTAGTGAAGGATTAGGGGGTTGTGGTAGTTGTGTCTTTGGATCATACTTTTGTCCACTTGTTTCCAGAGCAATACCAGCCTTGGGTCAAAGTGGCAAAGTACTGTTATAACAAACTTGGTTGGCAGAAAGGTAATGTCGTACTTTTGATAATCGATTTTTTGTAATGATTTAACTTTCAGATGGTATTTCTTCTTTTTTTTTCTTTTTAAAACACCTTACAGGTTCAAACAAATGTAGCCTCTACATGACAATGAAAACATGAATAAAAAGAATTTAGAGTAAATGGTTTATATACTTGACTTCTCACACTCAGACCTAAAATATGAACCTGAGTTTACTGAGTACTAGTGGCTGGCACTATCAGCCCACAGCGAAATGATTGGTGTCGTTGCCTGCCTTATCAAAATTCCTCAGTGTTTTTCTAACACATTTTGTCTATATTTGGTGGAAATGAAAATGTTGTAATTGAAATAGCAATATTATTGTACTTTGTATGACTTCATCTCCCTAGTATTTGCATATCAAAAGCCCTGCTATCCTCAGTCCTACTGACAACTTTTTGGACCAGAAGCCCTTCTGATCATGATGACTTCTCCACAACCCAACCCCAGTCATTGACATATGCCAGATCCAGTGTGCGTACCATGCTATAAAAGGAAATCTAGCCCAAGTTCGCTGTCCAGTCACTCAATGAAGTCAATTGCCAGTCTTCTGGTAGGTTTCTGCTACATTTACACCTGTCACATGCCACTGGCTCCATGTCACAAAGTCAGCACTCAGATCCTCTGACTCTGTCTTTCTTATCGTTGATTTCATTTTGGGTTTACTTGTACCTGATTTTGAATGAATGACTTGAGAGTTGGGGTGTTTCTTGTGAAGGTTTTTGTGTCCGCCCTTTAACGGTGTCACATTATTAATCGCATTAAGTTTTTAACAGTTTTAGAAGGTACAGACAAACATGTGTGTCAAAGTAGGGGGCATTGACAAACAGCCCATTGTGTAATTTGGATCAGTCATCAACTGTCAAACTCAGCTGCTACTAAATCAATTTTGAGTAAACCTGAGTATTTTAAAGGAACATGATGATCTGTGGGGATGAAACAAGGATTCTACACCACCCCACAAATATGTTATATGCAAAAATAAACAATATACTAAAAATTCCTAAGTGAAGCTACAGTAAAGTTGAACTTCTCATCAGCACTGATTTGAATTAAATTCATATTTGGGTGGTACTTTAAAGTTTGCTAAAAGCAAGGGGATAATTTGGTAATATTTGGGGGAAAAAACAAAGTAATATGGGGTAACATTTACATAATGGCATGTTAACAGCTTAAAATAGCTTTTGCTTAAAAAGAATATAACTTTGTTACATTTTATTACAGAAATATTATCCCCATTACATGTCATTACATTGGTAATACCAAGATATTAGCCCCCACTATTATCATGCATTAACATTGGATAAGTCCCCTCATATTACCTTATTTCGAAATGTTTACCCCACAATTACCCCGTTATTACCAAGCTTTAAAGTGCGACCCATTTAGTTACTTCATAGATTAAATTGTAAACATAATAAAGTTACTCTTTCAAAATTAAAATAATTGTTCTATATAATATACTTATGGCGCCATGTCATTTTTAACTGAAGATAGTATAGGCTCCATGTACAGTAAATATTTGAATATAATAAAAGCTATAGACAGAATTGCAAACTGAGTTACTCTTGAACCCATAAGAAAAGTCTTCCAGACTAGTGACGTATTAACAAGATAAAAACATGATAAATAGCTTAGAATATTTGAGAAGTGAAGTGCCTAGTATGCGCACTTACTCACTGTGTCAGTTTAGCTCTAATCATCTCATGTTATTAATCATTTTTTTAACCTGTGTTTTTAATTAAAATGAGATTATGCTATGCCACAATAGGCTTCACTCTGCATTTGGATAAAAAAAAAAACAATGTGCATTTGTTGCATGACTTTGTACCTGCAACATACAGCCAATCTGTGCCTCTGAGTCCAGCAATAAGCCACCACACCAGCTGATCACACACACACAGACACACACACAACGTGGCATTGTTGTCAGAACCACTTTGTGAGATTCAAAACAGAACACTGCTGAGGGAAAATGGGTCTTTTGAGAAACACCTGTTGATTTCAAAGGAACTGTGATGCAATGATCTTGGCTTTGCTGTAGACCATGAGGCCCTCACCGGCTCTCACACACACGCACAGCACTTATCCTATTCGACTTTCTCATGCTGTATGAATCTCTCATGTACGGACACATGCCCCTCTCAGCACCAGTTTCTCCTTCTAGTTCATAGCTTTTAATCCTATATAGAGGAGATTGTTGTGCCAAATAGAGGTTTGGCTCAAATCACTCACAGACCTTTACTTACAATAATAGCTACTTTTTCTAAAACAAAACAAAGCTCATTATTACCAAGCAGTGAAAAATGACCTAATGTTACTTACTGGTAATAAAATGACTGCACACTGGAGTCATTCAGGTTTAAATGGAAGTAAGTCGGTTCAGTTTCACACTCGGTTTACTAAAGTTAAACCTGAGCACTACAGTAACTGATCTCATGCACATGGGCCACCTGTGTGGGTAATTCACAGGCCACGGGAGAAACTGGGTCTCTCAATAAGGAACTGGGTGGTAATGATGGTATAGTTTCTTGGGAGCCCACTCCTCCTGCACAAACTCCAGAGAAAAGAGGGATCCCTCTATCCAGGGTAATGGAGAGGTCCTTCCATCATCTAATGCCTCCAGTCCACCTCTTTTAACTTTTCCTGCTCCTTCTCTTAAAGGCATCCCCCTCAACCTGGGCAGATGTCCCTCTCATTTGGGCTAACTGGAAAGGAAATGGGAACATGTGGGGAGAGGGACTTGATCCATGAGGGGAAAAAAAACAAGAGGACAAAAAGTGATGTTGGGAGTAGGAAGAGAGCGACTTTCCTGGAACCCTAGTGCAGGGCTAAAACAGGTTAGTGAAGCACTATACAGTAGGAACAAAGCACAACTTCAACTTTTACAACCAGAAACTTTTAGAAAAGTGTTGATTTACGAATAGTTTCTCCCCTCCCATCACCTAAATAAAAGTATTTTGCTTATGCCTGTTGATCTTCACTGTGCAAAGTGATGCATGTGCCGAGTTTGATAACAACAGACCTGAAATCTGTGTGTGACATGGAAAATCAAAGCCTCCTGTGCAGTGACAATACATTTTTATTGTGAAGTAGCAGACATTCAGTGTTCAGCAGTTTGAAAATATTTGCCTATAGATTCTGGGATTTTTTATTTACTATTAGAGCCTTTGAGAAAAGGAACATACAGCCGACTGCTGTGAAATATCTAAATGACACTTCTGTTCATGTATGTAGGACTAGGTTTTAATTGTGTCTGTGTATGTTTGTGTCTTAAGTTCCTGTAATGGTGACCACATGAGCGTCCCCTCTGAGGAACAATAAAGGTTTTTAATCTAATCAAGAGTAGTATGAATGACATGTAATTCAATTCAATTAAACTTTATTTATATAGCGCCAATTCACAACAAAGTGATCTCAAGGGATTTTACAGAAGTAAAGACTATAAAGATGTATAGAGAAAACCCAACAATTCCCCTTGTTCCCCTCGTAATGTTTTTAACTAAAAAGACAAACAAGGCCTTGCTGAACTATAAGCACTGACTGATTAACGATCAATAACATCGACTTTCAAAAACTTTTTTGATTTGCGCGTTTTGCTGGAACAGGCACAACTCTTCATTTCGATGCGTAATTACGCACTTTGGGGGGGCTTGAGTGCCGGTTTCCGAAACAAAATGGGCATTATACGAATAAATGCGTTTTTAGTGAAATCTAGATGCCTGAATAAATGTGATACTTACTGTTCTCTGACATTCCGTAGACCATGTTGAATTTGTGTATCTCTTTGGCATAGTACTCTGTCTCTGTGTTGTCCTGACCGCAACTTTGCTGACGATCCCTCCGCAGCTCCTCCAGTAGCTCCTTGGTGCTGTTATACAAAGCTTGGATGTAATAAGGGATTTTATTTGGTCCGAGGGAGTGCGGTGGACTTGTAAGTCGGAGTTTGCTCAAAATTTGACCTCGTATTGCCTCGACCCTCTTCCTTTTCACATGATCAATATCCACGGTGGCACAAGTTGACAGGGATGAGCTCAAGGTTGCGCAGTTGAGGAGGAGGACAAACAGTAATACTTTACCCAAATGCATCTTTCTCTGCGCATTTGGTTCGCTCCGTAGTTTAATTTTGCAGATTCAGAGACGAAGACGGCCAAGGTCAATGTCAGGTAATGTTAGATGCAACTAATAAGCCCGGCCGAGGTTTCTGCTGTCTTCCGTTTGATTTAGCGGCAATAAACTCCTCACTTAGTTCGTTTTCTTGCGGCAGTCCCCTTTGTTAGGAACAGAAATCCAAGTTTGTGATCGCCCATTAGGCATTAATCACTTCAAAGTCCCGAATAAAAGAAACCAGCTTGTGTGAAATGGATCCGGCACAAATACCTCTGTAGAAACAAACTTTCTTTTTTGCATTCTTGTGCCCAGCCCAGTTGATTTAAGTCTTCTCGCAGCTTAGAACGTATCTCCTCTTTTAGGTTTCATTAAAACCTACAGCCTTGTTATTGTCTCTGAGGAGTCAGACCGCAGACTGTCGAGTTAACGAGGTATATGCGACTTTGAGTGGTCGGTATACTATGGCCTCACATGTGTTTTATACCACTGCTTTCTGACGTTTGATGGAGTAGGAGGGACTGCAGGCACCCGACAGAGTCCGCATCGTAACAGGGCATCAACTGTGACTAATAAACATGTTTGAGAGCCTGTTGACCACGTCGATCATATGAGTAATTTTATTCAATTTTAGTGTTAGTATTCTCAAAATTGTTGTTCCGTTATTAAGGAGTCCTAAGTCGCGCGCGTGTGTGTGTGTTTTGAAATGTGATTTAATTGTCTCTGCTTCTGTTCACACTCTGGCTCGAACACCCTCTAGTGGTAAGTTGTTGGACTCTCAGGCGCTTTATCTCACAATACCTCAGTTAAGAAATTCTCCTTTTCCTTAATTATATTCCTCTCTGAGCATCATATTAATAAATATGTCTTTTAAAGGACAGTATTTTGTTAGATGATATTGTAAAATAATCCTAGACTTTCCTCTTTTTTACTGTCCTCCCATAGGTTGAGTTAAAGGCAGCTTAAAAGCAGATGTAGAACACTACTGTAACTTAATATATTAAGCATGTTAATAATTCAGGTTTATACAGTATCTATTTCTTTAACTTAAATCTCATAACTGCATTTTAAGAAAAGGAGATGTTAAAAACAAATGTATCTGTTGTAGCCCCCATAAAAATAACAAATGCTTTGTTGCTTTTACACATGATATCTATAAAGATAATCCTATAATAATTCACAATTTGGTGTTTTGTCTGCACTTCCTCAGCTGAAGCCTTCTTACTAAACCCGCACAATAGAGAACAAATCCTGTTGTCAGGGTCTGCTCTCAAATTACAGAAATCCTTTCAAACTTCACATTCTGGCACCATGATCACACTGCTCTTCAAAAGAACTAAAATGTCCAAACTACTGAGGCACATTTTCCCATGCCCTCCAAACCAGCATCCTCACAAAATCCATTTTTCTTTCAGGGGGCCTGAAGGTTTGTTTCACAGACCCGCAAGTTATGTTATCTTTCAGAATTTGTTTTCACCCCCTCCCCAGTCACTTTTAATTCTATTCATAGAGTACATCCACATTTCTGGCTGAGTGAGCTTACAGTAGACCTAAAATAGGTTTAAGCTCACCCAGGCACTGGAGGCCCTGTACCCAAACATGGGGTCTGGTATTTAACTATTTTGCTTTTGCCCACCAGTTTGCATAGCAAGAATTATTTCATAAAATGTCCAAACTTGGTAAATATTTAGCCTTACACCATATGTTCAGGTGTTTGTTTATGCCACATACAAACTGTCTTGATTTATTTTGCTGGTGTTGAGATGAATATGACATGTATATATAATTATTACGCATATTTACTGTGTAAATGTACATATGCATTATACATTATTAATGTTGCATACAGACCCTTGCACCATCTGATACTCGTGGTCTGGCCCTGGTGTCAGATGTCTTCTAAGAAAAGTGTGATTTTTGTTGATTTTAAGCATATATGTGAGCGTTTTTTATGTGTTTTGATTATTTGTTTAGGAGTATATTAATGTCAGAAAATGTAACTTACAATTGCATAAAATGGGCTTGAATTATCAATTCATTGCTTCACCTAAATATCAGTGTCAATAAACATCCATTGGGCTGTTTTGGTGTTGTTTGTTAATATTACACTCCTCACTATTAAATGTACTTATTGTAGTTATTAATAAAATGTAGTCATAGGACCATTTTGTGACTTTCTTTTTATTGTTTTGAAATTGAATTCTTGTAAGGTCGCTGCAGGCTCTGGCTCAAATGCCTTCATTCTTCAGTTTGACTCTGTCATTTGTGAGCAATAGTCATGTTTGGTCTTTTTGTATGATCCAAAAATGAAAAGAGAATGACATATCTCTATACCAATTGTGAAACAATCTGAGGCCAAACACCCATCCACTTGCCCAAAGGCTCATCTCAAGAGTTTGAAAGCAGAGTTGGGGAATAGTTTGGAAGACACCACACAAGTAATTTCATATTGTTTTCTCTTACCAGGTCTTAAATTCTTCTTTCTATTGTTTTCTGGTCTTTATTTTCCAGTTTGTGTGTCACACCACCGTGCATACACTTAGTGAGGATTATTGAAATTTCTACATAATCTGGCAGTTTACATTCAATTCCTTTGGTTGTTTTGATGGCATAAAATAGATTCTTTGTTGTGCAGTCATGTCTGCTGCCTACTTAGCCTCATCCTTTGGCAATTATTGTAACGTTGGCAGTTCTCCATTAAGCCAGCAGGTGATGCTGCTTAACAAACAATGTTGTGCTGTGTCTCAGTCCGTATACAGATACAAGAGCAGAAAGATATAGTATAAAAAATAATACTCGTTGTTTTAAAAATTGGACCTTTATTCATGTCCAGAAATTCTATAACATTATTTAAAAGTGAATTAAATTTGAAAATACAATCACATGTTCTTTTAGTAATAAAAAATAAATTATAAATTCTGTCTGCTTTTAAATGACCAGCTATACTATACATTTGGTTTGAGCATGTATTTCCATTTGTCCTATCAAGGCTGTGTGGAGAGACTCTGTAATATATTATCAGGAGGCCACACTCAATCACATGAAATCCATCTAGAGCACACAAAATTATGTCATACCAGAAACACACATACACACACACACATAATTATATATTCATATATTGTATATTGTAGTAGTCCAGATTGTCTGGGCATTCCTAGACATGATCCCAGACATCATCATCAGAGTTCACTTTTACTCCAAACGTCCTCCAATGATTACCTCACTGCTAGGTCAGGTTTTAGTGAGTCATTCCCTGACAATCTCTCCGTCTCGCCCTACACACGGAAAAGGAATGCAGTACAGACCAGAGGATGAAAACAAAAACACATGCTGGTAGCCACATGGAGCAATATGTCTTTATTTTCCTGTAATGTAGGTTAGATTCCTGCTGTCTGTATTCGTCAGACTACTTACTATAACCATAATATTTGCCGTGTACCAACAGCATTGCTGCCCCGTCACAAAACGTAAAACTTTGTTTGTTTGTTTTTTAAGTTTAGTTTTTTAATTTTACCGTGGTTTTGAGGTCAGACATTAACAGCTGATCATATACACAGCTCTGACAGTCGGAATGTTTAGGACTGGCTAGAATAAGTCAGACAAACCCAAATACTATGCGTTATCCTGCCAGATTTCCCTACTACAGGAGACTGACAAGCCAGCACAGTAAAGTCTGCTTCGTCTGGGGCTAACAAGCCTATGAGTCATAGTTGGGGAGTCAGTTGGGTAGGAATGCTAACAGGAGACCCCTAAAACCCACACCAGCGGAGACAATGATGTGTGTATGTCATGCCATACAACTCAGATGACTCATCTGATTCCTTCACCATCTGTGTTAGTCATTGGTTTTCTTAATACATGTACATAGGAAAGGAATACCACGCTGGCTAGACGATGACTTAAGGTGAGATCACGTGGAGTCAGCAAAAACTTGTCTGTCGCTCTATCGTCTTTGTGTCTGTTGTGTTTATTGGGCTGTTTTTCTTGTTGCAACCTTACAATTATTACTATTTTCTAAATACAAGCCTAAATTGTTTACATGAAAATCACTTGCAGGATTAAAGGCTTATCTGTCTGTTGTGGTTACATTTGTAACAGAGGGATGGTTTGGCCCCATTGACAGGAAAATGATGGCAAATTGTAACATTTGACTGCACATATTCCGTACTCTTCTTGTTGTCACAGTTGCACGGTTAAACCCTACACTCCTCCTCTGCTCTTTGCACAGTTGACCAGCCTGTTAGTCTGTAGACTGATCTCAGTGATCTAAACAATTGTACTTTAATGATCTCTAGCTCTTGTTCCTATGGTTGTTCAATATACATAATGTAAACTGTGTTTGGAGAATCTGCTAATGTAACAAAATGGTTATATTAATTCTTTTATTTTAATCTAAACCTTGAGTAGTTACCATAAATAACAAACACATAAAAAAAAGATTTTTTTTTTGAAGACCAGGGACACAAGATCTTCAAACCTGAAACAAACAGTGTATATATAAATTTATATAAATAAAAAAAACACTTTCTATCCCTTATTTTCATGAGTATGTGATTCCTTTTCCCTCCTATGTCACCTTTCGTCATTTACTTTTCCTGGATTTTTGGCTGCCATATTCATGGGCGTGGTGTTTGGCAGGCCTCTGTGATGGCTTGCTCCCACAAGACAGAATATTGTGGTGTCTGATGTCACAGAGGTGAAGACTGTTCACTTTACATCTGGGTTTAAAGGGGTGGCGATCTGCTGAGTTAAGGCCTTTTGGAAAACAGAGGACAAGGTGTCATTGGGCCTCTGCATGAATATGAAATAGCAACGCCCATGTTGTTGATTCAAACGCCACACAAATACAGTCAAAGCTAAAGCTAAACACGCTTAGCATTTTGTGATTAGCACTCAGTGTGAGTAAGACGGCAGAAAGTTGCTGTGCTCAGGGATGTTTGTTGTGATTACTAATGGCAGAGTTTGTGCAAATGATTGATGGCAAGAGGCTGTCAGTGATTCCAGTTATGATTCAGCCCAGTTTAATCATGTTACCAAACCATGAGGAATTCTTTTTTAGTGACTTCACTTTTTCGTGCCTCTTGGGCTAAAATATAGACCTGTGACTGCTATAGTCACCATGTGGAAGTTAGAAGGAAAAATTAATCTAAAGTTTTATTCCTGCTCATCTTTGTTCTTCATGTGGAATTTTAGTGAAAAACAAACCAGGCCTTCTCCAACTCCCTCCTATCTTTAATCTTCCACACCCCATGTCTGTATTCTCATAAGTGTTGCAAGTTGGCTTATGGGGAAACTGGCTTTTGGGGATCGCCACATCATTGGCACGCGTGGCAGAGGAAGTGGAAGAATAACAGAGAAAACAAAAAGGCACTTTACTGGAAATTTTCCAATTAAAGGCAGACAGGAATAAATATGGTTATAAATATGGTTAGGCAGATGTTAATGTCTGCTTTCTGGTTTAGACAAGAACAATGATAATGTGCAAATACTGTTTATAAAACACAGACATAATGTAGGTTTGTGCTTATACACACATTACCAGCTTGCGCTCAAACACAATGGTAATATACATAATGCATACCAACACACACACACACACACACACACACACACACACACACACACACACACACACACAGACAGCTCTGGCCAGGTTAGTGCTGGCCTCCTCATGCAGAGTCTAGACAGGAAGCTGGACCATGCCAGATTAGGGATTTTCTCCCTCGAACCATTACACACACACACACACACACACACACACACACAGACACACACACACACACACACAAACACACACTGCTGACAGTCATCTTCTTTCAACATGTCTGTGTGTTTTGTGTGCCTGGATGTGTGTCAGGGAGAAAAGAGAAAGAAAGGGAGGTAAAACAGAGAATTGGTGACAGGACACTGTGTGGATGTACTGTAGACTTGTCTTTATACGCTTGTCTGTCTCTGTATGAACAACTCTCACGCAAAAAAACTCAGCCACAAAGAAGCAGACTTCATGTCGAAGGCTTTTTTTTTTTTTTACCTCTCATTCTCCTTTTTCCTCGACTTTCCACCCATTGAAATGATGAGTCTGAGGCGCAGTGTGAAAAGTTCAACTTGTCCTTCCCAGGTACAGGAACACACCACATCCTGTAGTGCTTAGCTAAATTAAACCGAGCCCCTACTGTTCTCATCTGCTCACCTGTAGCCCCTGCCAGGCCCGGCCATGACCTTTGAACCCACACAGATGGGTCTGCATAATAAGACATGGGCACACACGGCTAAGTGCCATCTTGGACATGTTTGATGGGTAGCTGTATGGGACAAGGAAGGTCTGAAAACTATATGTAGTGGAATGCTAATGGGTTGACCTTTCTAAAGAGATGAGGGTGTGTGTTAATGTGTGTGTTTCTATATTTTTTTGTTCGGATTGGACTGAGCTTTAAGCTAAGAAATCCGAGACCAATAGAAGTGTGTACTTACTGTACACAATTTTTGTCTGTGTGTGCGTTGTTGGCCTGAGGCCAATGCCCCCTGCACCCTGTGTATGGCACGAGTGGCTGTACTTTTCACTCTAACTGTATGAATATGCATGGCCTCCTGCCTGGTTAGACGTAGCAGTATAGACATGGATTATAAAGAGCTTTCCTAAAAAATTTTAAACTTTATGTTGTTTGGATTGTGTAGCAGAAAAAGAAGCACCTGGCCTCCAGAATGTGTTAAGGAATTGTTGAAGGAAGAAAACTATAATTTCTCAGTTGAGGAACAGTTCAGTTTGGGGTGAATGTATTGTTTTTCAGAGATGTTTTTTTATGACCACATGTTCAGTTTGAAGGTATGTTGCACAACAGTTTTTAAAGGAGTTGCTTTTCCATCCCATAGACATTTATGAATTGTAATGAGCAAATTTACACACAGAAAAAAAAGTGAAAAAAAGTCTCTGTAAGTCAGACTTACATGACGGAATACCAAAACAACTACACCTTCTTCAAAATTCAGTCCCTTTAGTCTGTCAATTTGAATGATCCCTGCTGTGAAAAAAAAAATCTATATGATAATTTCTTTTATTGCACCTGCATTCCACCTCACAACATGAAATATTCGATGTTGGCACAAGCAATTTAAGTTCACTTTTTATATATAATGTTTGAAAGGTTACTTTTGGATAGCAGCTATCTCCACCCAAGTCCTCCTGTTTTACACAACTTTAATATATGAGCATATTTACACCTTGTCTTAGAGAATATATGATATATGTGCACTGGCCACTGCTGCATTAACAGTATATTTCATCCGCTTCTTGGTTCTGTCTGTGAAACCATCTTCTTCATTTCCCACATGAGTGGCTTTCTTATCATCCAGACCCCCTCCCGCCTGCCCCAGGGGCTGAGTTAAAGCCGATAAAACACCCAAATATTCTGTTAAACATGGACGGCCTCTGCCGTGTGGCCTCTCCCTGCAATGCCTCCTGGGTAATTATGGTAATAACTCAGCCGTCAGAGGCGAGGCCAGAAGCCCTAGGATGACGAGGTCAGACTGCAGAGCTTGAGACGAGAGGAGCGGCAGCGCTGGAAGTGGGGTGGTCTGGGTCAAGGTGAAGCAGGTGGGGCTCGCGGGTTGCTATCACATAAACCCTTGCTGTCACGTCAGAGGCCGGTGGATGTATGTGGACATTCCCTGTGATCTGTCCTCCTCAACAATCAAGATGCTGATGAGGGATGATTACAAGTGTTTGAGTAGCTCAGTGTCTTCTGCAGCCTTGACTGATAGACACTTGGTCAGGTGGGTGGCATAGTAGGAAGGTGAAAGGGTGTCACTGTTTGGCTGTTGGACTGTGGAAACTAAAAACTGCTAATTGGCATGATCCATGTTACTTCAATAGCAAATATTGATGTGGTTTAGAGGAGCAAATTAGACAGATATTCAGAAAATTGAGAAAGACACAGGACAAAATGTTCTAGTGAAATCCGATCCATTATGGGTACATGTGGTCCCAGACATGGAGGTGTACAATGTTACTTTCAGAAATTAAAATCGACTTCTTTGTATTCACTGTATTGTCTGACCGCTTGCACACTCTGACGACAGTATCTTGCTTGATGAATAACCGCAAAAGAAATGGAGCAGACTGGGGTTTTGAACATTTTTGCAGAAAAACCATCTCTATCAGTAGATGTATCTGTTCACTTTAGCCGGATTTAAACATGTTGTATTATTGAATTTGAATCTTATATATTTTATAGATCATAACATTGTTATACAGACAATTCAGATTATTAAGAAGTAAATATCTTACTACTCACTTTAATATTGTGGTCTCAGTTTATTTAACAGTTTTGTAACTTCACTCTTGCATTTTAAGAACATTTTAGGTCATTGTATCTGAACATTTATTTTGAAAGGCAGAAGGATTCAGAATATAATTGGCATTATTACAAAGTACAAGAACACAGCAATTCACTGTGTGCATGTTTCTGTGCATGTACACTTACATGTGGGGCCCGAGCCTTTCTTACATAACCTATATTTAGACTCAAAGTTATGCTAGACGAACAATGACAGAAGCACAATATTCCCCTTTATTCTATCCAAATGTTGGTCGGAGACGAGACCACAGGAAAATGTTACCATTCAGTCACCATTTTAGCTCCTTCAGCATTTCGTAGTTTCTTGAACCCTAAATTTTCCCCTCTTGTGCTACTCTTTGATCACCCAACGCCAAAGCTTTGTCTGGGTCATTCCAGTCTCTTTGCATAGAAATGTCCTCTCTAAAGTATAAATTTGATAGGAAATGGAGTGAAGTGACAAGTGTAATTATTTCCACTGACACACATCTTCATTCAGACTGAAGTTTAATGTAAAAGTGATCAGTGCCAGGGCTATTATCAGAGGCATCCAGATGTCAAGGAAAATGAGAAAGCTGCATTCAGGGAAAGTATGAGTAAAAAGCTAACACCACTTTGCAATAAAGCTCAGCACTTAAACTATTTTGACATCTAACTAGTATTAGTACTGATAGATGTGGTCACAACCCTAATTTGGCTCCATAGCTTTTAACTCTTGCATATGTATTTCTTTCTTTTTGTTCAAGTATGAGAAGGTACCAAGCCCTAAATATCTCAGTTCAAAACCCATCAGTTTATTCCTGCCCTCCTAAATTTGTAAGCACTATGTTAGCACTTATTTGTGCTTACATAGTTACATACTGTACTTTATTCACTGCCATTCAGCCAGTGGTTCATTGAGACCCCTAACCTGCAAACAACTATAAATATTTATTTGCGTCAGCTTGTCTAAAAATAACTGTATTACAATAGAGTATCCTGGAAGAGTTCCAGGAGAGTTGTGCAGTGAGCAGTAGTCAGCATTCACAGTCCGGCCAGTGTGTCCACAGAGAGATTGGGCAGTGTCAAGAGGCAGACATATTGATAGCTTTGTGGTCAACAGGAAAAAAGTCACTTAGCAAGGGATCCTTTGGGTCCAAAGTGTATTTCTGGAATACGCAGATGGAAACGAGGAGCAGTTTGAATGAGGCACAGTGGTTCCCAGTTACATCTATAAAAACTGTCTCTGTGTTTTTGTAACATCACAGTGCTAAATTTCAAATGAAGCTAATGATTTCAAGGTTAGAAATACTGTAATTTATATTAGAGATTAGTTTAACAATTAATCTATCTACTATATATTTACTATTATCATGTGATGAGTTCTTCTTTTCCTTTTGGCTGTTCCCTTTCAGGGGTCGCCACAGCGAATCATGTGCCTCCATCTAACCCTGTCCTCTGCATCCTCTTCTCTCACACCAACTAACTTCATGTCAATTCAATTCAATTCAATTCAATTCAACTTTATTTATATAGCGCCAATTCACAACAAAGTCATCTCAGGGCACTTTACAGAATAAAGTCAAGATTATAAAGATATATAAAGAGAACCCAACAATTCCCCCTGGAGCAAGCCATAAGCAACAGTGGAGAGGAAAAACTCCCTTTAACGGAAGAAACCTCCAGCAGAACCAGGCTCAGGGTGGACAGCCATCTGCCTCGACCGGTTGGGGTGAGTGGAAAGGGGAGAGAGAAAAGAACAGAGCAACAAAAGCAACAACAAAACATCGGGCAGATTGGTAGGATCAGTAGCTTCACGCTGGAAGACACACAGCTTCAAAGCCGGGGGACACCTGCAGAAAGGGACCGAGAGAGGGGGACAGAGGAGGACAAAGACAACTACGGGAGAGAACACACAGAGTTAATGACATACAGTGGTGACAATTTCCTCTCTCACTACATCCGTAAATCTCCTCTTTGGTCTTCCTCTAGACCTCCTGCCTGGCAGCTCCAACCTCAGCATCCTTCTACCCATATATTCACTGTCTCTCCTCTGAACATCTCCAAACCACCTCAATCTGGCCTCTCTGACTTTATCTCCAAAACATCTACCATGAGCTGTCCCTCTGATGTCCTCATTCCTGATCCTGAGGATGCAGATGCACGTTAAATAATCAGGGTTTGTTTCAGTGTTGACTTAGAGGGTGTAAACCTTAAATTGACACATTCTTAATCTAGTAAAGCAACAACTTTTTTTTTTTTAAATCCACTGTCCCTTGTACAAATACTGCATAAACTTGATATAAATAAAAAATATTGTACTAGTGGTGTGTAGATGGTTCCTACACACTTGATGCTCAGTATGGTTGCACTGTGTGGCTTAGGTTGGCTTGTGCTTGTCCACACACTGATTAGTAACTTATGATTTGAGACAACCGTTCCCTGGTCTGCCCAGAGACAAACAAGTTTAAACTCAGCTCTGCATTCATTCTTTGTGCCAACAGTGTATGACCGCCAGTATCAAACTATCTACCTCTCTGACTCAGTATGAGACACAAGTCCCACTCCACAACTTGTGTCTCTCCACCCCAATCCCTCCTTCACCCCCAGAATGCAATAAATGTCCAGCCATCATTTATTTTAATTCACTCCCCTCTTGCACAGATGAAATGGATTCGTAACCTTGTAGGACAAGGACGTGCATGCCGTCTGCCGTCAGTTGCTGAGTTATTCTCTATTCTTCTAGCATAGGGAAGGGGAGAGAGGGAGAATGGGAGACAGTGAGAAAGAGGCCCAATGATGAAGAGAAATAGTCTGGCATGCAAATTGCCAGCTGCCATGTCCAATGAGGAGGCCTGGTGGAGATTGTCACCGTAGAAACTCTGGACAGGGTTAACGAGGCTGAGGGAGAGACAGAGCTTAAAAAGACAGCAGCAGCAGCAGAGGAAGGGTGGGAAAAGAGTCTGAAAAAACTCAGTGTGATTTATTTGGCAAATCAAGGCCTGGTGAGTGGCTTATTGGTAGCCTAATGAGAATGAGTGTTTAGGAGATAGCTAATTGGACGTGACCAAGGAGGAGAAGATAGGAGCAGGCAGAGATGAGGACTGGTTGGAGTGTGTCATTCAGATCCCAGTACTTTAACTTTGTTGCTGACAAAAATCAGAAGTCATCACACTTTTGAATCAGGAGCCTGGGACGGCATTTCGCATTTGCTAAAAACAACAACAACAACAACAAAACAATAACTTACCAAAACAGTTGCCAAATTTTTGCTCAGCACATGGATGATTAGACTAATGAATGCAGTTCAACAGATACTTTGCCATCATTGCCAAAATTTGGGCACTTAAGAATTTGGTACTCTTCCACGACATTGTTCATGTAAGAGCTTTAAAAACTAGATTATTATTTTCCGGCTCAGCGGGTATTTAATACATGATTATTCACCTGTTAGTGGGTTTTTACTTTGATCACACATCATATATTTGCTATTTGGGTTTTTGAGCATTTTATTTGAGATTTGGATAACAACACAGTCCAGAATATCTGGGGGAAACTGTTGTCCTTTTTAGCTAATAAAATACAATCTTTGCATTAGGTTATGATGACACATGATGCAACACCCACTAGAGGGTAGTATTTAACTACCAGCAGCTTTCAATATTTTTTTCCTGCTGCCTGCTATTTTTTGCTATATCCGTAGCTTTTTGTCTATTAGTCACTTGATGTCTGTATGAATGCTAAATTTCAAAGCCATTTTCATGATTTCATTGGAATATATGTTTTAATAAAGAAAATGTATTATTTCCACTCGTCTCTAGTATTTTGAGCTTACAGTACTGTCTCTCAATCAAGTTTTTAGCATAGACGCTCAAAAGAAACTCAAGGTGCACACCTGGTTCAGACATGTTCCTTCTTGACACGGTATCATCCTCTAACACTGAGCCGTGTGTAGCAGTAATCGTTTTTCTTTGTCGTTAAATCCTGTTGATACAATACACAACAACATATTTTTTGTTAACTCATGAATACATGACATGCCAATATTAACTGCGGTAACTTACAAGTTTACTGCCATTTAAGGTTGAGTGCAGGAATTTGGCAACCATGTGAAATTAAGATTCATTTAATTAGAAGTAATTGTATTGTTTTTTAAAAGCCTTTTACATCAACACCTGCTGCTGTTACGTTTTGCTTTTTGTTTGGTTGTTACATTTTCCTAAAAAATAAACCTTGCTTGTCGGCTCTCTGTCTGTTTCTGTATTAGTTGTATGCACGAAATAGTGTATACATAATGACTTAATAGATATTATTTCTGTTCTCTTGGAACCAAATTACACAGGTGCCTTTTGAATTGTATTCAACATTTGATTTCCAAATACATTTTTATTAAATCAGCCTCTCATTGCTCTCACAGCCTCTCTTGTCTTTTCATTGAATGCAGATCCTGTTAGTGATGACATCTCCTTTGTGCGTCCACTGAAGTCCTTGTAAATGTTTGTGTTGCATCCATTTGATCACCGCAGCCTCTCTCTCATTTCATGAGTGCTGCGGAATGCACATTTGAAATGGGTTAGGACACAAATAGGATTAATGCTCGCAAGAGTTCTCCTAAAGCGTTTCCACCTATAATGTTGTTTGCAGATGCACTAAATGAGATGTCTCAGCAGGAGCGTACATCTCTGTATGCAGAGCTAACGGAGGGAGGCCTACACCAGGCTGCTCTATGACCCTCTTGATGCAGCTTCTGCTTTCTGGCTCCACTTTCGACAGGACATTGCATATAGGGAAAGAGACAACATGGGAAATGTGATTACACTGTTTCCTAATGTAAGGGAATCTCATTTGTTTTGGCAGCCGCTTGATTGTTTCTTTCTGCGCCGGCAAATTCAGGAAAGTACGATGCAGATGAGGGTGAGCAGCTACTGTTACCACCCAATCTGAGAAAGTGTGTGTTGACTTTGAAACCCCAAACTTATGTTATGTTTATAGATTGAACGAAAACATTAAGCTTCTGTATATTTAAGTAGACCAAGAGATATTTAAGTCAGACTGTTAAGTCTGTTTTTTTGTGTTATGTGTGTGTGTGTGTGTGTGTGTGTGTGTGTGTGTGTGTGTGTGTGTGTGTGTGTGTGTGTGTGTGTGTGTGTGTGTGTGAAAAATACGTCATGCTCTAAACATAACTGTAAAAATAAATCCTGAAACCTAGTCTTAGAGTGCGGACTGTGGTCACAGTGCAGGATTATGACGTAAGATGTCTATTAAAGGACAAGACTTTCCTAAACAAGATGAATGAGAGATATCGAACTCTAGCATGACAAACGAGGGCTGAAGTGTGGCAAGTGTTTTATGATGGTCCCTAGGGTTCTTATCTCCCATAACCCCTGACCCCTTGACCTTTTAAAGCACAAGGGTGATTACAAGCAATGGAATAACTGCTGTACATGGCCATTACAATACTGTTGAACACATCTGGGATCTACGTTATGGAGAATTACAAAATTTGTTTCAGCAGCACATTGGCTGGAAAACAGAAATTTACAGAAGACAAAACGATAAAGCAAATAATAAAAAGATTTCACCATAATCTGCATACCTCTGTATCAAATATTCCGTCAACAAAAGAAGTGATTTCTGTCACTGGACCTGAGGTCTTCATGTGTTTAGCAACAAGGAACATGTAGGTCTCACTCACTGCTCATCCGTCACACCTGTCATGTAACCAACTATGATATTTGTTCCCCATGGGACATGTAACTGTGTGACACAGGCATTTTTCACCACAGGCTCTGACAGCACAGAGCAGCACTGACCATTAAACCCTGGGGCAGGTAGCAGTTTATTGAATGCTATAACTGAGGTGAAAGAGCGTTCAAATAAAGTCGAGCAAAATTGAGCGCATTTGTTTTAGCTTTGCGTGTAGTCTTAGGATAAAGTAAAATTTTCTACCCATGGAAAATGTAAGATCTTACTGACAAAACAGTCCAAGACATAAAAACTAAACTGAGTTGAGTTGTGTCGTTGCCATGTTTGATTAATCGTTGACAGTATGAATTTAGGGTAAGGACAAGTAACTGATGTACATCGATGCTCCTGTGGATACTAGTGTAACTGGCTACTGGAGATGTACTGTACATCATTTTTCGTAACATACAGTCTGAGATTAGTGCAGGGTCCCAGGGGTCTCGCTCGTCACTCCATTTCCTAAATTGACAGCTGGAGAAACTCTATTCCACTGGACATGATAAACGACACAGGCGTCAGAGGAGTGTGTAGCAGAAGAGAGAAAGGAGTGATAAATGGTGGAGGTTGGGAGGAATCAGGGCAGATGAAAGTTGTTGGGCACTGAGAAATGACTGACAGCTCATTATGACAATCCGAGAAGGGAGTATAAGTTGTTCAGCCGAGCGATTTTCTATATTTTCTTTTCTTTTTTCCAGTCTCAAATGCATAGAGAACAGGCGCAAATGTCCACTGATATTGAGGTTCTCAACATTAGTGAGTGTGTGAGTGTGTTTTTTTTCAGCTGTGGAGACTGAGAGATAAGAAAAACTAAGTGTCTGTTACAAAAAAAATACAAACAATTCCAAAAACATTCAAGATGTGTGCAGCAAAAAAAAAAAAAAAAAAAAAAAGCACATCCATTTAACAGCCTCTAAATACTTGGTTATAGTAATGCCCTGCTTTTTTAATAAGTTGACATCATCAAATATTTAAGAAATCTGTTTCGTTTTTAGTTTTTATTTGGGTTTGACGTTTCAATGTCAAGAGCAACAAGTATTTCTGACCACATTGACCTTTGCACTGGACATAGGTGACTGTTTTATTCATTTTTCATTACTCTTTACAGTATAACCCATTTGTCTTTGACATGTGTAGTGTGTATGAAGCTATAAGTCACCCATCAGGACCTTAGAAATCTCAAAGAAACCCCTGAGATTGCCAGTTGGCATTGCTTTATTGGGTATTTTCCCCAAGTACTTTTACTAGCTTCTTGCAACCTCACTCAATTTAGTTGTTTTAGCCCCCTATGGCTGTGTTGCTGATTTTGAATAAGTGCTCAGGGCAAGTAGGGTCAGCTGCAATTTCAGCCGTAGCTAAACTGGTCTATACTAATGTGAGATCTGAGGTGACTTTGACTTTTGATTAATGACAGTTCTCCAAAGGACATATCACCGGAAAAACTTTCCACAGCATGAAAATCACTTCCAGTAAAAGAAGAAAACATCTATATCTTTATGCATACGTAATATGGTGCTTACTGGCTGCATTCAGTGTGAAATGATACCCAGGTGCCGTTACAGGAGGCAAACACTGAAAGTGTTTGTTATTAAAATATTTGTACTTCTTGGGCCCCAAAGGCCCACTATGCCTTTTCCCACTTATGCATATTTCCATTATAGTGACATCAAGCAAACAGAGAAACGCTGCTGCCGCTTCTCTGCTGTTCTCTCTCCTTCTCTCTCGAGTGCTTCTCTCACAGGCTGTGAAAACAGCAGCCCCAGGGAGTATTCATATCCCATGAGCCCCTGGGGCAGAAGGCCCGAGGACACACTATGACGAGGGGTGTTGTGGGAAAAAAGAGAGCAGCATGAATACTATAGATAAATGTAAAGCAGATTGAATAGAATTGGCCCATTTGGGATTATGAAAAGAGATAATGAAAAAAGATGGGAGTGGCTACTGTAGTTTAAACCCTAAAACCACAGACAAGCAAAGAGAATTATACTAAACTTAAAAAGTCAATTCATGTGTCAAATAAAAGTTTACACACTAATATTTCAGTAATTACTGTGCACACTGAGAATTGCCTAAATAATTATCATTCTTATATAGATATATTTTGGGGGCTTTTTGGGCTTTTATTTCAGAGTGGGTTGCCCCATTATGCTTTTAATTTTAATAGAGGTGTGTTTCTATTAGCAGCATTATCTGTGAAGAAGTAGGATTGAAAATACATTTTAATTAGATCATATTCACCATGTAACAGTTCTCAACAAACCACAAAGTGTCCAAACATTTTATACCCAAGCTTTGTTGGTCATTAAAAATCTAAAGTTCAAATCAATTTTGTCCAGCACTAATATTCTATAGTATGTTGTAGTATTGAAGTTATGATCTACACTCACATGCTGCCTGCAGAATAAAGGTCATAAGAAAAGGAAAACTGAAGTGAAATGCCAGTTCAAAAACATACATGAAAAAAATGTCGTCTGTACTGCACAAGCTGTGCCGTGGTTTGTGAAGCAGACCAGAAGATTTACCAGAAGTAAGATTGTTGGATTGTGGGACAAAGGTCTCTGTGTCTGTGCTCTCCTGTATGATCTTATTATCTGTCAGCCAATTTAACAGAGAGGCCTTTAGGGAGTGACAATGGGGATATAGGGAAAGAGGAGGGGACGCCCTCGCAGACACACAGACACACACTGATAAACACACACAAACACACACCTCCGCTCTAATTCACACTGACCTCTGCGGCCTCTCCACAATGCCTGTTTTTGTATTTGATAGAAAAATCAATAGGCTTGCTGGCAGAGAACAACCTCCATGAAGAATTAAAACAAGGAAAGTGTTGGTAGCGGTCAATCATTTTTCTGTCCACTAACACCACACTTACTGATGCAGACATGAATAAATGCTGTTAACCTTTCAGAAACTTGCTGCAACCCTAAAATGGGAAGAGAAAGGTAAAAATGATGATGCAAGAAACATTTGAAAGTGTGACTCTGAAATCAGACATCAATCATTCTAAAAAATAAATTTCGTAGCAGAATCATTCCATTGTAGTTATTCATTGAACATGTTTGCAGTTCTAAAATTCCAGGCACAACCAAATATAAATCTAAATTGAACGCTGTGAGACATCCCATATGCAACATTATATAATTGTTTTGCTAATATCATCAACTGAAGACATTCTTAAAGCAAATATGTTATAATATAAATATTTTTATTATGCAAATGACACACATCTGTATCCTCTGGCTTGAAACATCTAGCTCTCTGACATAGGATATTACAAAACATTATGCAGGTAAATTGACTTGTATGTACATGTATTACCCTTATAAAATGGTAAATGGCACTCAAAGCACTTTACACTGCTTCTTATTTACCCATTCACACTCACAATCACACACACATTCATGCACCGATGGGGGAGCTGCTATGCAGCTGGCCAACACTCACCGGGAGCAACTAAGTTGGGGTTCAGTGTCTTGCTCAAGGACACTTTGACATGTGACCAGAGGAGCCGGGAATTGAACCAACAACTGTGAGATTGGTGGACAACCGCTCTACCTTCCTGCGCCACATTCGCCCCTCTATATATGGCTCATTTCACCTCATTGATGCAATTACAAAAATTGATTTGACTAAATGCTTATGTAATTCTCCGTGACTTGGCAATTACAAACTTAGAATATTGCAATATGCATCACAAATTTTTACAAAAACCTGTGTTGAAATCAGGCATTTTAGGCCACAACAGATAAAAAAACCCCATTAACTCCTGGAGGGACTAGTTCAGTTCAGCATACATTACATGTCTGTTCCTAAATATGAAATCAGAAAATTGTAATATCATATTTACAACCCCAATTCCAAAACCTTGGGAAGATGTGTAAAATGTAAATCAAAACAGAATGCAATGATTTGCAAATCTCATCAACCCATATTTTATTTACAGTAGAACATAAACAACATATCAGATGTTGAAACAGAGAAATTTTACCATTTCATGGAAAATATTAGCTTATTTTGAATTTGAATCAAAAAAGTTGAAAGAGGATGATGTTTACCATTGTGTAGCATCCCCTATTTAATAACTGTCTGTAAATGTCTGGGAAGTGAGGAGACCAGTTGCTGGAGTTTTATGAGACGAATGTTGTCCCATTCTTGTCTGATGTAGGACTCTAGCTGCTCAACAGTCCTGGCCCTTTGTTGCCGGATTTTCCATTTTATGATGCGCCAAATGTTTTCTTTTGGTGAAATTTCTGAACTGCAGGCAGGACAGTTCAGCACCTAGACTCCTCTCTTGCAAAGCCATGCTGTTGTAATGGAGGCAGTATGTGGTTTAGCATTGTCTTGCTGAAATATGCAAGGCCTTCCCTGAAAGAGATGTTGTCTGGATGGGAGCATATGTTGCTCTAAAACCTCTATGTACTTTTCAGCACTGATGGTGCCTTGCACAGGGAACAGACAGTGATTTCTGGAAGCGTTTCTGAGTCCATGCAGTGATATCAACAATCAGGTCTGTTTTTAATGCAGTGCCGATTAAGGGCCCAAAGATCACATGCAACAAGTTTTGACCTTGCACACATAGATTCCTCCTGATTCGAAATCGTTTGATGATATTCTATAATGTAGATGGTGGGATCTTCAAAGTCTTCACAAATGTACGTTGAGGAACATTTTTCTGAAGTTGTTCCACAATTATTTGGTGCAGTTTTTCACAGATTGGTGAACCTCTGCTCATCTTTACATTCGAGACACCCTGCCTCTCTGTGTTCCTTTTATACCTAGTCATTTTATTGACTTGTTGCCAATTAACCTAATTAGATGTCAAACGCTCCTCCATTTTTATTTTTTTTCTTTTGATTTGGGGGAATTACATTACAGCCTTTTTGTTGCCCCTCTTCCAACTTTAATGAGATGTGTTGCTGCCATCAAATTCAAAATGAGCTAATATTTTCAATTAAATGGTAAAATGTCTCAATTTCAAAATATGATATGTTGTTTATGTTCTACTGTAAATAAAATATAGTTTGATAAGATTTGCAAATCATTGCATTTGGTTTTTATTTACATTTTCACATCTTCCCAACTTTTTGGAATTGGGGTTGTAATACTGAAGTTACTGGGTTTTAGTGCAGCCACAGTTTCTTTGGCTATGAAATATATTTTTTTAACAGTTTGGTTTGGTGACATTGCTGGATTGGCTTTGGGAGAAGTCTCTAATTTGAACAACATAGAACAAATGTTGAGAGACCGGAAGATGGAGTTTATAGACTCCATCTAATGGAGTATTAGATGATGTCAGTAAAACTGGAATAGACAACACAAGCTTGTAGAGACTCTTAAGGTGAAGTGTACTTTTTAAAAATACATTTTAAAACATTTTTATACATTTCTTTTTTCATTTTGACATTTGTTATTGTGTGTAAATCGATGGGCAAAAATATGGCTTATTTCTAGTTTAAAATAAATGTACTATGCTGTATAATGTGCAAAAATTGAAGGGTAGGAATACTTTCCAAAGCTACTGCATCCCAAATTTTCCTGGACTGTGGATTCTGCTGACTTTTGATTAAATTATTTAAGGTTAAAAGGCTCCGGACATTGATAACTTGATTAGTTATGAACTCATCATCATTAAAACTTTTCAACACAGGCAGCGGGTTAGGCAGGTAGTTTATTAACCAGAGATCATTCTGGATAAACAGCTTCAAGTTAGTTTTCCACGCACAGTAAAACATGACCGCAGCCCATGATCAATAAAAACGCAGAGTTTCCACCACCAGCATCTGTGTAGTTTGTCAAATCACTGGTGATCTAATACCTGTGCTTACAACTAGAGGAAGATAGAACTTATTTTAATAAATAATCAAAAGACTTTAAAGCTGATTGATGGCCTGTTATGGTTCATTCATAAAACAACATTGGAATTAAACTCACAAATCTGGCATTAAAGCACCGCTTTTTACCAGCTCACCACTCTGGTATGGGATGGACAAGTGTTCACATGTCTGAAGGCAAATGTATCGTAATCATTGGTTAAAGACATGTTGCAGTGGGCTATAAACAAAGTCAGCACAGGGTTAGGACAGCAGCAGATTTAGAACTAGTTTTCACCAAGAAGTTGTTAATGCCTTCACAGTAGGATTCATGGGATGGGGGATGAGGATGACACTTTGCGACACCTGGTGGCTGCAAAGACAAACTGCAGGTTAGCTTAATGTGCCTTTTTCTGAATTAAACACACTGGATTTCTAACGGAACGCCACCAGTAAGGTACAGCAATCACATCGCACAAAAAAACCATGACACTTTCAACGGCTACATCTGTATGGCATGATAACAACCTACTAAACCTGGAAGGAGGTAGAAGGTTCAATACTGGACCATGATGATGGACGGATAGGAGCTGAATTACTCGTTGATTGGCTTAATTTTTACCATATTGGGTTATTAAAGCTTCACATGCTAATATCCCTTATTTAGCTTGTGCATGAATACTTCTTTGTAAAAAATTTTTACGGCTTTTATCAAATTCTCAGTTGTCTTGTGCAGAAACAATTTGTTGAATGACCCTATTCTTTTTAGAACAGTGTTCTATGAAACGAGTTATTATTATTACAGTTAGTTATTATTCATTTTCACACCTGAGTTCTGAGTGCATAATACTTTGATTAAAGACCATTTGCCATACTCAGACACAACTCAACATCAGCGAGCACTAACTGCGGTAACAGTTATTCCTCGAAATGTGGTTGTTGATCCAAGGTCAAGCAATGTAGACAGGCCTCTCTCATGCCAGTCTTGAGGCCATTCTGAACAGATGTTGGCAAAGCCAGCTGGACATGGCGACCTTGAGTAAATCTCAAGGGGGTCTTCTTTGGCAGCATGGGCACCCAACGCTCCCCCCTGGCAATGGAGAGCCAATGCAGCAGTGTGTAGGCAAGTGATGTGTGCGTCTACAAACCAGCATTGTGTGTCATTCAAGCTTCAGTGAAAAGGTACCAGTGAATCAATCACATGCCCTGTGTAACACTGCACTAAATGAAATTCAATGGACTGATTGAGTGAGTGATGGATGATTCACATACATACAGCCAGAATTAAGTGATGGAGAAACACTCAGAAGGAGAGTGGAGGAGGTGAGGGTTGGTTAGACCTCTGAGGTCTGAGGCGTGTGCTGTGTGTGTGTGTGTATGTGTGTGTTTGTGTGAAATATATAGACATAGAGTGAATAGACTCTGAAGGCTGGGCGCCCTGAGGAGTGCTGTGTTCATACCCCACATCTGCCCTCCCAGGATGCCGCAGAATTTGTGTGGGTGTGGGTGTGTGTGTGTATTTACTTCTGTGTGTTCAAGAGTGTGTGTGGTTACCATCTGGGCAGAACATCAGGGGCACGCCTGGACTGCACGGTGAGCCAGTCCACTTTTAATCTGCCCAGCGCCCTCTCCCCACCAAGGAAGGTCAACGCCTCGGCAAGGACAGCACTGTCACCCCTGTAACACCAACAGTGGGGGTCGGCACTGGCTATCCATAATAGATGGCAGCTGGCTTTAGTGTATGTCTTCACTTTGCCTGGGGCAGCGGTGTTAGCCCATCTTTCATTCCCACTACTCAGCCGAGCTAATGTGCTGTGTTAATGCTTGTGTGAATCAGGAGGAGTGCTCAGTCGTGTGTCTCCCCTGTAGCTACCGAGCGCTCATGTCATTGCCAAAATAGGACAGAAGGTGTTTCAACAAAGGAAACATTCATCTGAAGGTATCACAGCATGACAACAAAATCAACCTTCATACATAAGGAGTTTACAGCACTAGTTAGTAAGAGAAATGGGATATGGTGAACTTTGTATAACGAGGTGCCTTTGGTAAAGAGCCTTCTATGTGTAGTTTACAGAACTTAAAATCTTTAATCTCTAAAGTTTCTTTTTGTCGTTTTTTGTGTGTGTGACCCAAGTTTCATACTGTAAAGTGGCTGTACAGACTGACTCATCCATCAAGCATCATTTCTAAGAGCATCAAGAGCATGTTCTTCTTTCAACTTGCCACTGAGACCAAAACCATTTTAAATGCAAATGACCTAAATAAGATTAGCGAGGTAGGCAGTCCGCTCCTTGTTAATTATCCCATGCACTAGTCAATTAACAGCGCTAACGATGGGACACTTAGTGAGCGTTAACCCAATTTACCACGGCTAAGAGCCCGGTGGACACAGTTGCAAGGGGTAACCTAAGGTGGGATCGAGAAGAGAGGGGTTGGGGGAGGGTCAGCTTCACTCCTGTTAGAGAAGCCCTGGGTTTATAGACAGCGACTTGAGCTCTTGAGAAAAGTTTAGCACCTAACTATGAAATTAGAATTAAAAACCACTTAGCAATGGTGTGTGGTCTCCTCTTGTCTGTTCCCCCACCACGATGTGGGCTTGGGCACCATGTGGTCTAAAGGAGGAGCAGGACTCATTTAGGGGTAATTAGAGTTACTCAGGATGTGTTAGTCAAGATGCTGCTCTACAGTTAACAACATTAGCTATGGCAGGGATGAAGGCGCGCTCTGATTTAACAGTTGTCACTAGACCTTGGCTGTGAGAGGCACGGGTGACTGACAGGTCGACATCATTTATGTGTCTGGTTGTGCGCACATGTGATACTTGCTCACCTTTGTGTGTGTGCAGGAATATGTGTTTGCAGTGATGTGAAAAAAGCATTTGAAGGGTTATTGTGAAATTTGTCACTGTTGCTTCTGTCGTTCTCTGTCAGCGCAACCTTGTAAACCAGGAACAAAGCTGGTTTGTTCTAAGAGACATTAGGTGACATACAGTAAGCTACTGTTTACAGCGAGTGCATGGCACCTATTCAAGCATGCAGTGATACAGTGTTTTACACGGATAAAGTCACTGCTGTACAAGGCAGGTTGTGTTTTTTGTTTTTTTTAGTTGTATTGAAGAGCAGATGAAGCATTTCACAGCTTTTTTTGCCTTTTCCCATCACATCATGATAAATATATTATATTATAATGTCATCAGATAAAAATATAGCAAATTAAATTAAATGACCCTTCGCTTTAAGAGCATATGGGTTTCACTTGAGCTCTGTGAAAAGTGTACAGTTAAGGTTCATAACAACTT
The DNA here is from genome assembly GCF_033026475.1 of Channa argus. Taxonomy (NCBI): domain Eukaryota; kingdom Metazoa; phylum Chordata; class Actinopteri; order Anabantiformes; family Channidae; genus Channa; species Channa argus. The sequence continues at coordinate 11,588,566 of NC_090213.1, read as the reverse complement.
TGTATTAAATTAAAAAGCAACTTAGACTGATCAATCCAACCCACAATGAATGGGTGTAATTCGCTGCACTTATTTGTATCCAGATAAGATAAAGGTGGTCTGGTTGGTTTGTTATGTAAAAGTTGAGACTCAAATTGACATTGGTGCCTGTTATGTTTAAACATATGTCATTTGAGTTTAAAAGGTAATAAAATTGCTTCCCAACAGACAAAAGAAATGTTGGGAACTAAAAGAGCAGCATTTCCACATCCTCTATGTAAAAAGTCTTAACACTGAAAACATGTTTGTTTGTTTGTTTTTGCTTTCTTCCTATTTCCTATTTTCTTTTCATCTGTAGATAAGCAATTGTAACCTGCAATAAGAGGCTTGGACTTAAATTTTAAACATTTCTACATTTTTATGGAAATATTGGGCTTTAAATTATTTACTGTTCATTTTACTGTTCATTTACTGATGTTTTGGCAGAACCCCCCCACCTAATTCTAACTCAGACAGTGATTTTTTTTTTTTTTGGCATTTACTGACCTCAACACAAGACCAAATATACTGTATGTACAGAGTCAAAAATACACATGAACTTATAATTCACTGGTACTGAATGATCCAAAATATCTCAGCCAAAGGCCAAGGCCTCTCAACTTCCTGTTAGTAATCATGAGTGACCTCAGCTGGTGGCTTCTGTGTGCCAACATAAAAAGAGTTTGTTTGACAGAACTCAATGAGTTAACAGACACGCAGCACAATGAAAAAGTTTATTGAAGAGTTTATTGCAGATCTGAGAAAGATGACGGTTGTGATCATAATGATAACATATGTATATAATGTTTTTTCTCTTGTTTGTAGTTGGCCACTGTAAAAAGAAACTCCTAAATGTCTTCATAAGTTTTTTGGTACTTTTTGGAAGTGGTGGTTTGCACCAGCAGACCAGCATCAGTATGAACTTTAAAATACAGTACACGCTCACTCTCTGACTCCATGGGGTGACATTCAGGCGCTCTGTCAGACAGACTCTCTCCAAAATAACACATCTGCCCTGCTGACATAAATCATCATCACACCCTGGCCCTGCCCACCCATTTTCATCTGTGTAACCAGAGCTCTGTGCTTTAGCAGGAAGTGTATTGGTGTGAGTGGTCTATTGATCATTGATCTGGCGCCATCGATCTTAACCTCACCTCCTTCCCTCCCACCCTAACTCTCTCTCTTATTCTCTGCAATGTGTTTAAATTCACAGGACATTAGCTGTTCATCTTTTGACATCAATTCCCTCCTGGAATATACACATAAACTGAAATAATGAGAATAAATGGCACTTCTGTCTGCCACTGGTATTTCTTTTTTACATTATTGATTTATCTGCTTTAATCAATATTTTTTGCTACATGTGCAGGAATCACCTTGTAATGTTGCAGAAAAGGCACTTATTTCTCTCTGAGTGTCAATACCTATGACAACTTGAATACTGGTACAAGAAAAATCTTCATCAGTTAATTTTTTGATTACAATACAGAAAACAGAAAAGTAGAAAATTCAAATATCTAGAATTTGTTTATTTTTTTACAGAATTAAAGACTGTATGTGATAAAAAAAGAGGTTTTTTTTCTATTTATGCTTTGAAGCATGGGATCTAGAAAAAGAACAACAACCTTTATTGTCATATAGCACATACATATTACAATGAAATTCTTACTCTGCCTTTAACCCTTCCCCCTGGGGGGCGGCATTGGGCAGCCACAGGGTGGTCAGCTAGCATTGAGTGTCTCGCATCAGGGATACACCAGGTGGGTAGGCTGGGATTTGATTCCACAACTTCTGGATGCCATCCTGCTACTCTGCCGATTGAGCTACCAGGCACCTGGCTCCACCTGCATCTGGTTGGTTAGCAGTGCAGTCACAGTCTATCCTCGCTGGCTGTCAAACTTGTCTTCACAGACCTGCACTGATGATTTTGGTCATCACTGGCTCAACAGCCCCTGGATGTAACTACTTTATACGTATATTTTCGTAAGATCATCAGGTTTACTATAAGCTTGTCTAAGAGTTTTGTAATTAGGGGGTCTGGGAATTTTTCAGTGCATAAAGGAACACTGTGAAAATCTCGTTACATGTGCCACATCCTTGACTTTTTCTCAGTGAAAATGTTGCCATCCATGTATAGGTGCCTTTTGTAAAATATGTAAGTAAAATATTAAAATAATATGTCAATACATCGTTGCAAATAATCTGCAAAAGAAATTAAAATAAATATTGTATAAATGTCTTTTTTATAACCTGATCATATCATGTTTAAAACAGAGAATGACTCATGAGTTCAGGCTCGATCTCTTTATCAATGGCACAAATGGCCAACAGTAAAAGCTACAACTGTATGATGAGCAGATCAATATACACATAATTTACAAACTACAGGGCAGATAATCAATGAGTATAAAGGTGTATGAAATATACATTACAGGGACTCCACTATAGTGTTGACCAGGGACTTTGACAAATAGTCAAGTCATTTATTTTTGGCGGTATTGATTATTCAATCCGGAGAGTTCACCAGAACCGTCCATCTTCTGTTGTCCTTTTCACTTGATCTTCTTCAGAAGCTTATTTATGATTTGTGGGTCAGAAGCAGCTGTTGGTTAAAACCCCTTGGAGTTGAATAAAAAGTGATTTGAAGTAAAGCACCTTTAATGTGGCTTACCTTTGCTTACCTTGATTGAAATGTGACTTTACCTGGGTTTTATTTTCAATTTTAGCACTCAGACGGATTGCTTTCGTGCATTATTCTTTCTTTCGTGTATCATTCTTTCGACATAGTAAAACTAAAATGGTTAATGGACTTGTTACTCTGTGCTTCGGTCTCCAAGTCATTTCTCTTGAAGGCCCTTCCTTTCTTTTACTTTTAGTCAAATTTTTTGTTTCGTTCTGTTACGGTTTATGATATTCACACAGCCAGAATGTGATTATTGCTTGTCATTAGAATAACAAATGCACTGGGGCTCCTGATTTAGTGTGGCTCTGTGGCCCCTGATGTATATTAATACTACAACACTGCACCTCTTACCCAGAGTTCATCATTCATCCGGGCAAGAGGTGGAATTGAAAAGCAGTCCTTGTTTTTGCTGGAACTTGGATCATAGTCATTTATTGTGTCATGAGACAGGGTGGCCCGCTGCATGTCCTTCACCTCCACTTGCAATGCCAGCTTCTGTTAGAACTAAATTCTGTTTATGTGATATTCTGTGAGACTCCCAGTTCTTAACAGTGGAGGGGGGGGGGGGGGGGGGGGGTGTAGAATTAAAGTGAAGTGTAGTTTTAACTTCCTTGTGTTTATTGTCCTTTTTGTCTAAATGTATCTGCTGTCTTACGTTCAGATTTCTGAACTCTGTACTGAAATAAAAGAGTGACATATTTGCATTTCATTTCATTTCATACATATTTTTAATCATGTCTCCTGGCTCTGCCCAGCATACCCGTTTAAGTGTGGTGAGATTCTCGTTGAGTGAGTGGTGCAGCTCTGGGCTCAGTTAAGTGATGACTGCTGGTGACAGATTGTCCTCCACCACATTGGTAGCACTTCTCCCAGACAGACCGTCCATCCCTTTTTCATCTCTTCCTGAGTGGACGTGAGGGCTCACCCAGCGATACAAGACAAATAACACTTCTGCCAGGCCATCACTCTCTGCAGCAACGAGGCGTTTTAGTTTTCAGTTGACTGTAGTACATGTAGTAGACTCAGCTTCCTTTTTTATTCCTTGACCATCCCCGCTGCACTGCCATGGGTCTGGCTAAATATTTCTAAATTTAGTGTGTTAACTAAGTAGATTATTGTCATTTGCAGTGATGTATTTTCTTGGCCTTTTTCCAACCAAAACTGTTTTTCTTGTTCACGTTATTTACCTGATTGAGCTGTTGCAGTAATATTTTTAGATTCTCATTTCTTTAATCACTCTGAAATAACAAATAAACTAAGTCTAAATATGTTTAACTATACGTCTGAAGTTGAAATAGATAGTGTTGGTTAACCTTGAATGAAAGAAGCAATTTTAGACAAAAAAAAGAGGAAGGAGAAAATGTTTTGCACAAACATTTGGTCATTTTTACCTGATGTGCAAAAACTTGTAAATGGATTGTCTGTGTAACAATGCATGACTACCCTACCTGCCTTTTACTCAGGAGGAAGGTAGTGTGAATGTGCTTGTATGAAAGAGAGGCTTCGGTTGAGTCTAGACTCATGATTCGTTAACTTCACAGGTGCTCTCGGGGAATCCTGAGGCCACACTCCCCCTGCCACCGCCCAGGGCAATTATGCTCTTTTGAAATGCAAATGGTTGGCATGTACATGTGTTAGTGTGTGTGTGTGTGTGTGTGTGTGTGTGTGTGTGTGTGTGTGTGTGTGTGTGTGTGTGCATGCCTATATCGCCGATCGCTGTGTGGGAAGGTGGGTATACATGCAGGTCTGTGTGTGTGTGTCTCCGTGCGTGTCTATGGGTGTGCGTGTCCCCTTAACTTATCTTAAAAGCACCTAAATCCACTGGCACCCTAGTGCAGCAGCAGTCAAATACAATAACATCAGAAAGCCCTGCTACCTTGTGCTCGCTCGGTCCATAGAAGGGACCCTCCAAAATGCCGAGCCAACAAAGAACATACCTTCAATTAGACAAACGATTAACATTTTAGAGGAAGTCTGTGTTTGGGTCCCTTGGGCTCCCTGCACTCCCCTCCAGTCTCCTTTTCATATTCAAATCCACTGCATAAAAGTTAGCTATATCTAATCCTAAAAATGGGTCTTTTACTATTTTGTAAGGAGATAATGCCTGAAGTTTTAGCAGGTGAAATAATTGCCACGTTATAGAAGATCGTGTACCATTATGTTTAACAATCATCGTGGGCCATAGGTGCTCCAATGAGTCAGAGCAAACCTTGCTCTCACAAGCACCACAAAGCCGTATGATTTTGTCTTTTCTAATTTAGTTGCTGATTAGTCAGTCATGTTAGCCTCCATTCATTTAAACCAGCACCTCTCCGTGGGTAGCCTCAACACAAGTGGATTTTTTGTCATCATTATGTTGCGCTGGGGTTTGACAGTCTCCGTAAGAGACGCCATTATTGATTTGGTTCATTTTTGTTTCTGACTGCTGTCACTTAAGCATGGCATCTTAGTGCTGAGTAGGCCGGGGTTGCTCATCTGCCCTCCTCTACAACAAAGTGTGACAGGATACAAATGGTATTGTGTGGTAGCTGTAAACTTTGTGTGAACTTACACTGCGCTCCTGTGCTGTTAGGAGTAGATGAAATTCCTCTCAGGCACTTAACCTCGGGTCAGGTAAAGTGAATTCCTCCCAAATAAGCCACTTACAGGATTCACGGAGGTGTCTGTATAACTTTTTTTTTTTTTTTTTGAATTTAGAATCAGCTTTTTTATACTCAAAATTCATGGCAGTGTGCTGTCAGGTCTTATTAATGCTACACCTCACATTCACTAGATTCAACTTCCAACTGGATTTGCATTCATCCATTTGAAGGTGTCTTATACAACTGACAACATGTAACTCTAGGCAAATCATTATTTATTAACATTTTCACAGTACAATATAAAACACAAAAAGACTTTTACTTAAAAAACAACAAACCCACTCTGGTGAATTAAGACATTGACTCGGTTGAAGGAAACACCCTCTGAAATGCTGAAATTATGTATTGATTTTTCTCCTGTCTCGCGCCCCGATGCCTCTGGGTAATTGCCTCTTTGCTGCTGTTACTGCTACAGTTGAACTCAACCACTGGGGTGTCTCTATGTCTCTGGCCTGTTATGTAGACCCTTACATCAGGAAGACTACACCACTACATGTCTGTTCACATATCCCTACCATTGAGGAGGAAGGTAGAGAGGTTCCACTCTGTAGAGGTTCGGTGCTAAACACTGACAAGTGATATATTGCCATTAATAATAATGTTTTTTTTTTTTTTTAATAGTTCTCATTTAATGTGCAATTCAGGATTTAACTGTGTAAACACAGAGCATCTAAAAGCTGTTTTGTCAACACGTCAATAAAAATGAAAGTTTTATAGTGATATTTTTAGTTATATATTTTTATATGTTTTTAAATTCTAAACTAAAAATACATACTAGACAAACTAAGTTAACTTGAAATCAACAAACAGACATGTTTTCATCATTCAAATGACAGAAGCTTAGTCCAAACACGATTGTTTTGCCTGCTTGTATCAGTGTTTGGAAGTCGTCATTGCATTTATCTGTTGTGTTAGAGACAAGAACTAAATGGTAAAATCCCTAAAGCAGATGCTAATGGGTAGTAACACCGCTTTCACATTGGCACGTTGCAAGTTGTTTGTTCATGGGCATAGAGATCTGTGAAACTAGACAATGTAGATTTCCAAGTAACGTTAGTAACGATTAAAGTAACGATTTCATTACAGATTTTATCACCATTGTAGCATTACCGACTAAGATACAGCCACCACACTAATGCAGACATTAAATTATAAACAACAATGAAGCTGTGAGTACTTATACTGTTGGACAAAGTACCTTTTTGAATTCCTGTAAGTCGTGGTTCTCCTGGGTTTGAACAAACACAACCACAGGTCCGTAGTCTTGTTATTTTGTCATATAAAAGGCAAACTACCTCACAGCTCCTGTTTGACAGGTGTCAGTTTTGGTGCTCAGGCGAGTTTAATAAGCACAACCTTTGGCTGAGAGTTGACACGAGTAGGTCACAAATCTTTCCAGCTTTTTATGACAGATTCTGATGAAGGCTTTTGACAGCTGGAACATTATAGTTTGAACTTGGCAGAATATATTATTTTTAAACCAGAGGACTCAACCCAGCACTGCACTTTAATTCTTTCAGGATGCTTGACTGCCTTCTGAAAATGGAAGACAATGAACACTCTGTACAAAATGTCTTTTTTAGCACAATGAGCCTTGTGGGCTTTAGAGAGTGATGAAGACAAACGGTTGACGACAGTACTTAATTCCCAAGATCTAGAATAAATGTTTTCCTCTTCTTTTGCTCCAGAAAAGCTCTATCTATCATTAAGTTTTAGAAACACTCCTACAAAAAGTGTGTTCTTGTTTTCAGGTGTAGATGTAGTACTTTTAGTTTGGACTTTTTGTTTTCAGAGGTTAAACTGTTATATACATGTTGTCTAAACTGAATGGCATGTTGGTAGAATCCCCGAGCAAAGTAAACGCAGAGATGCAAAATGGGTAAAAATTGATTCAAATTCCTTTGATGTGGCATTGTCTCACTCACTTGAAAAATCAAATGGAGAAGGAACTGTGGTAAATTGCTCTGTAAATCTGGCTGCTGAAACCAATACTGTTTTCTTTGCTTTGCTAATTATTAATTACCCATCTCCATGCATATGTGTTTACTCCTAATTGTATTTGATGGATGAGTGGCAGCTTTGACACCTCATTAGACCAGATTAATTCAACGACACAATATTTATGTCTTGGCAATGACCAGTTATCCTACCATCTATCATTGAGATGATCTCACTGATTGAAAACCACTGGTCCGTGTAATCCTAATTATTTGGAATTAGAAAAGAATTTATAGCTTCTTGTGGCGTTTTTCTGTGATGACGGCAAATTGGAAACATTAAATGCATAACGAGGGAGAAAATTAGAGGAAGATACAATCATAGAAGTAATGTGGGTGAATGTCGGAGAAGGGGGAAGGGCGCATAAAATAAACGAGGTGCATGCCTTATAGCGCCACAGTTTCTCACTGCACTGCATAGTTGTAGATACAGACTGTCATTTTTTTGGACGATTCGGCATAACATTTGTCTCGTTCTCATAATTCTGAAAGGGAATGCCCACAGGATACCTATTTAGAAGAAGGGTTACTTTTTTCACATTTAACTAAACCTGTATATTCTCCAACTCCCCAACCACTCACTTCTAAACATGCTTCTGCAGAACATCTCGATCCATATTCTTGTCTTTTATTAAAAAGTTGGCTGAGTATTCGAAAAGCATTTTCACTGAACTTCATATAACCCTCCTCTAACTTCTGCAAAGCTTTGCCCCTCATGGGAGGAGCACAAACTAAAATCCAGCATTTGAGCTCACAGAGAAGCAACAAGGCCCAGAAGAGTGGAGCTTTTACTATCATACAGTATAGGAAAGCCTCAAGGAACAGACTTCTTTCCCAGGTAGTGGGAACTTCCTCAAGCTTATTTTTCCAACTTTTCAAGTTTCTAACACCATTAACTGGCTCCCTTGTGGTCTTGAAAGGGGTAGCGCTGATTGAATTAAGCTGTTTCCTTCTTTGAGACATTTTGACAAGCTTTCTTAAACTGAAGTCATTCACTCCTATAACCAGACCCATACCAATATGCACATACAGCAAACACACACACACACACACACACACACACAAATTCTTGTATTTGTATGCACATATCCAGATGTACATATATAGCACATATCAAGACATGCAAACATGTACAAATACAAACCATCTAGAAATATCTGCTGACCAGAATCACTCAACGGTTATAGACGTTCTTAGAAGCTGCTCTATAATGCAATTTATACTATGGTATTTTAATCAATTTGACTGGACTTTTTAGATATACTCGGCTCAAAACACTCTTTTTAGTTTTAAAAATAGGACAAATGGTCTTTTGGAATCAACTAGGGAGAAGTTTAATCTCATTGAATGGAGCCAAAGCCAGACGTTGAGCTCTACACAGTGTAGAATACAAGATTATACCAGCCTGATATAGCCCTTCCACCAGCCGTTTATTTTTATCCTCTATTAAGGCAGCGATATCCTTAAAGGCTGCCAAAATTATCCTGTAAAAATGCTGACTGGGAAATATGAAAGGTTCCAGGCGGTTCTAGTAAGCAATCTGTGCGCATGGTGGAGCAATGTGACTGCTGTGCTTGCTATACCAACAGGGGTGACCCCGGTTGGATGGAGAGGTGAGACTAAATGAAAGTCATCCCCGGATCTTAGGGGAGCCAAGCCTGGAATACCAAGCCTATGTTCAAAAAGAGATTTAGTGCCAAGCTACAGCTGCTTTAAATAAATCTTTGTTTTTAGTAGTTTGTTGATTAGCACCATTTAAACAGGCTGCACATTTTTTCCACACTATAATACACACGCTGTGATGTTTGCTGATCTTGGTCAGTAAATTATGAATTTGAAACAATCTGATTACATTTAAGTGCAGATTTGACATACTTAAGTCATGTATTTCCATTTTATATATATTCACTGCAGTTTACAAAGAAAATACTGTGCTATACTGTGGAGTTTGTTTATTTGACAGCTTTACAAGTTACTTTATCACAACTACTATTAACATTTTTCTTTGCAATATTTTTCTCCTTTGAAAGTTTCTTTGCACTTTAGTTCACAGTATGCATTTTCTGCTTTTTTCATTGTTCTGCAACCCCCAACATTAGCTTTTTTATTGCTACTAAGTAAAGGTGCAATTTGTTGATAAGGATAAAATAAATTAAATTTTCATGGTTTTTCAGATGAAGGGTAAAGTACTTTTTACTACTTTTTAAATTAACAGGGCCTGAATCTTTTATATTTCTGCAGAAACCTTTATTTATCAGTCACATGGGCAAATCTGGACAATAATGTACATTCGTTTTAACATCATCAGATTCAATGGTGTGTAAAATACAATGTTTTTTTATTGGGATACTTTTACTAAAAATTAGAATAAAAGTAAAGAAGTGCTACTCCTCATAGTACCTGTAATTTTACTTAATTATTGAGTTTGACTACTTCTGCCATCTGTGATCTAATCATTTCTGAGTAATACGTTGCAAAGGAAACACTACCACCTCATAACTATTTTGACAATACCCATGGAAGTAACAGCCTCTTTTAACATGGGATTGGGACAAGCTAAGAGGATAATTTCCTTATCAAACACACTCTAAGTTGTTTAAAAAAAGGAAAGTTTTATACTTAAGGTAACTGTTCCTCAGAGTAAAGGTGGTAATTGAAGACTTACTAGTACCCTGTGGCTGTTATGAGACATTGAAGTCTGAGCTACGTGACATGAATGCAATGAACATACCATTTTATTGTTCTTTCAGAAAATTTTGCATATTGATTTCATATTTTACAGTTGAGTCTACCTACAGTAGACATGTAATGGTTTTTATTATGAAAAATCCACTTATATGTTATTAAAACAAGATTTTTAAAAAATCATTATGTCACCAGATGCTCATAGCGTAGAGTGTAAAGTTACCCACTTCTGTTGGCGCTAGCTGTTTTATCTGCAGGCTCTGGACACAGCAGCTTGCTATGTACGCAAAAGCGTCATAAAGCTTTAAAGAGCTGACATCACGAGGGCTGTTTTTGCCAGGTGCCTTATTGGAATGAACTTGAGATTAATGTATTGATCCTGTTTTCTGGACGGCAACGAGACAACCTGGCTTCGGTTTAGAGGTGAATCTATCCAGAGCCTCCTGTTTTATGCAGATGACGTAGATGACTCGTCAAGGATTCGACTGGTGTCAGAAAGAGTTATTTAAATTAGAGCATGGGTGTAGAATTGATTTTGTTTATGTTTGATGCGATTAAATGTAATGGAGAACATTTGCTGTTGCTGGGATCACAATAATGGCTTTAACTGAAGCATAACCCTGTAATCAGATTGTTTTTTTTGTGATTGAAATATTTTAAATAATAATTGGGGCAGTGAAAACAGCCACAAAAGTGCAATAATACAGACAGCAACAACACAAGTAGAATAGTGTAAAAATTGTCATTTGTAAAAGTGATACATTGCAGGTGCTGCACTGACCAGTGTGTATTCGGGCTGATGGAACGATTTTAGTTTAAGCTCCTCGTCTTAATATAACAACAGTACATTGCTCACAGTATAAACAGCCATTGGACCTCACATTAGGTGCAAAGAAGAAAAACACAAAAAAACACAACTTCACAACTCTAATATCTAGTGTGAACTAACTGCACCTGATGAAGCAGTGTCGCATCAAAAACACATCCACCTTCATTTCTACTTTTCCTTTCCTAGTTGTGTGAATTGGCTTCACTCTATCACGACATCTGAGTCCTGCTACAAGTCCCAGATTAACACCACCGCTCGAGTAGTTTTGTTTTAACTGTCCTCGGTTAAATGAGAAATTAAGAGGCAAGAGATAGAGGCTAATAGCATTTATTAACCCAGTGTGAACGGGCAGCAAGGCGACCGCTGTTCTTCACCAGTGCTGTCTAGTCCTGGTGGCTTAGGCTGCACGGCCCAGAGAAGAGGAGTGGAACATAATAAAACCCAACAAATGCACCCCGCTGATTAATGCAGCCCTGTGGCTATAGTAATTATCCCTCTCCACACTCCTCCGGCAGATGAGCCAAACAAGTGTGTGGCAGCAAGAGGGAAATGTGCAAATGATAGATTTGTAGAATTCAGTGAGCTCCATGGAAGTAACTAGATAAAGACACATTTTTGTTGACTACGGAGGTGGACTTGACGCTTTTACTTCCATAGTAGATGTGTACACCTGTTATTGGTCAGATTTCTTTTTTCTCTGTCGAGTGTTTTTTTTTTTTTTATGCTGTAGGATTATTTTGTATGTGTGTAAGCAAAATATAATTTCTATCTATCGTCATATTTAATGCACATTTGATTTGTTTTAAAGACACTGACATAAACAGGGGCATTTGAAAATTAAAGCCTAATTACAGCAAAGTAAACCTAAAAATATGACTAAATAACATAATAAATAATATTCTTACTTTATGGATTCAACAATATACTATTAGTTAAATAAGAATAAGCATCGTATCACTATGTAATAACAATTCATATGTCATATTTGGGTGCATGGCCCAAAATAGGTGAAATGATAAGTATCACTTCTGCTTCTACTAAGATGAGGAGAAAATTTGCAACCATTCACAAATTTTAAAGGTGGGGAATAAAAAATAAAAGTAAAAAACATCCCTTTTGTTGGATCTTGTACCTGCAGGATTTCTATTAAATTAATTTGATTAACTATTAGCTATGGCAGCGATTAGTGGGGTTTTTGGATAAACTGAAATGTGGGTCAAATGAAACTTTACAGCCGTCAGTTCGGCAGGAGATGCTAGAATAGTTTTCTATTATTATTTCCTTTTCTGGTAATTCAGGCAATTCATTCTTTTGTTTGGTTAGTAAATAAACTGCTGGTTAGTGTTTCCTCCTTTGAGTTTTGTTTTATTTTGAAGCTGACGTGCAGCATTTTTCACTAGTTGAGTCCAAAGCAGTTTTGAAGGAGTAAACAGTGAGCTTCCTTCTGAGCCGTAGCCGCACATGACACAGTGTCTCTGCTCAGGGGTCAGAAGGTCGGACATAGAAGACCAGTTTGTCATGAATCAGGAATTTAATTACATACACCCAATTTGACAGGGAGACTGTATGCCTCAAGCCAAAACAATGTGTAATTACTAGGTATTGACAGATAATGATTGGCTCCTTTTAACTTTTCAGAAAAAAGTAATGATTTGCTACATTAGAACTACATTAGTTACATTAAAACATGTTTAATGTATTTTCGGAACCAATCTGGTCCATTCCAATTTAGTTTGTGTGTGTTTGTGTGTGCGTGTGTGTGTGTTTTTATTAATAAAAACATATTAAATTGTGCTAATGCGTCTAAACTTTACTTGACAAATTAACATAATGCCCCTTTATATTCAGGTCTTCTCTGTAAACGAAGGCCATATTCCATCACTGAGAAGGTAAAACAACTCACTTTTGGTTGTAGAGTTGTTTGACGTTTTGCTTAAATACAGCTCTAAAGATTGGATGACTGTTTCTTCATTTGGTGATAGCGTGATAGTGGGATTACAGACTGTGCGCTCAATAGATTTCCTGTCAGATGCCATGAAGCCCCGTGTCCCCTCGCTGGCTAAGCTTGGTGGCTGAGAGGGGGGAGTACGAAATGGCATACCTCAGAAGTCTGCCAAGGCGAGAACAACGGAGGGGAATAAAATAAAAACATATATTTTAAATGTATACACTGAAAAAAAAAACATCTCTAACACATGTGATATGAGTGTCTCAGATTTGATAATGTTTTTTGTTAAAATTGTGTCTAATCAACCAAATCACTAGCTTGTTTTTTATAAAAGAAAATTCCTGTAGCTGAAATATTTCTCTAACTTTTTGATAAAGACATCAAAGACAACATTTGTACATTATATTTTATTTAATTATTTTCACTTGATAATTGTCTCATGTGTAATCATACATTAGAACATTTTTTCCTGTTTTTTTCCCTCTGCCTCATTAAAAACATAAATATATCTTCTCTATTGATTACGTCTGGGTGTCTTAATCAGATCAGCAGGAATATTCTGGTTTTCCTCCACAGGAAAGTATATTAAATGCCAAATTATTGATCAAAAGTTTAATTGAGAATGCGCAGCTCCTTTATTAAAGCAATCAGCCTCTTCTCCCATGACTCTGATACAGACTGACATGAAAAGAAAGCATTCAAATGCATAATTCCTTTTTATTTAAAAGACAGTTGGGGAAACAGAGTCTGTCCCGAGGCTTCTGGCGACATGGCCATGTTGTGATCAATAAGAGCGTGTGATGGGTTTTGTATCGATCAGGAAAATGTGGGTTGATGATGTGGGTTGGAGGATGGGGCGGGATGTGGGTGGGAGCTTCTGGTTCCCTCCGACGGCTGCCACAGTACGCAGACGTGGTAAAGACGCACTCAGACCTCTCGGTTGAGTTTTCATCATTGTTATTGTGTTGAGGTCATCGTCACTCTGTTTCTCACGCCTTGCCTCTGTCAGGATGGGTGATCCTCTCTCTTCACAGCGTGATTGGTGAAATGCTGTAGGAAGCAGCTGCCGTAACATTAAAGGAGGGCAGGCTATGGAAAGCCAGGTCTGTGGTGGAGAGGATAAAAGCATAAAGGGAATAGCTTAGCTGTGTAAGCAGGCATGGAGCCCTTTAAAGTACAGTAAACACACTGGTGTAAATCACACTTAGTCAACGTGCTGCTACTTCTGTTGCTTGTCAATTATTACTGACCCCTTCACTTTACTTCTGCAGTTGTAAACACCTGCTGTGAAACTCTCTCTATCAGTTTGTCTGCCTCTATCCATCCATCCGTCCATCCATCCAGGGTGTCTGCCTGTGTCTTTGTGTTTTGCAGCGCTCCCTTGTGAATGACTGGACATCCACTGGCTGTCCATTAGCCCATCCCATCTCGGTGAGCTCTCATTTCCATAGGCCGCTTTCGGGACGTTCCTTCCTGAAACTGTCCAATAGCAGATTCTCCATATGGGCCAAACCACACCCCCCTTCTCTTAAAGAGCCCCCTTGTCTTCAATGGAGACTCAGTCCCCTCACTGACTTACTCAGCCTGAGTGCACTCTCACCACTGCTGCTCTCCATCTGTCTCTTGTCTTTTATTCTCTTTTTCTCGCTCCATCTTTGCCCTTTCCTTTCTTCTTTCTCCCCCTCTTTATGCTTGCTCTCTGTTTCATATCTTTGACTCTACCTCAAGTTATTTCAGTCTCTCTCTGTATCATCACTAAATCCACTCTTTCTCTCACCATACGTACTCCTGCAGCACCTGTGCAGATTGGAGTTTGTCGGGCTGATCCAGAAGTGTGTGTGTTACACAGGGGAGGGAGGGGAGACAACACCCAGGAACACCTGACCAACATTTCATCAAGATATGTGGAGACTTAGGAACTGATCTCCTCCTCCAGCGTTTCCCCAGCTGTTTGTTTATCTGTTTTATTGCAACACCTGGAATGCTTAACGTGGACTGATGGATGTTTCCGAACTCTGCATCCCCGATCCTCTCTGCTACCACAGCCAGTAGGTGCATCTCTTTTTTCTTTTTTTTCTCTCTACTTTATTTTTCGTCGCTACTTTTGTTTATGTTTTAGATGACAGGATTTCAGATACTTCTTGAACTGTAGTTTTTTTTAAAATAAGAAAACAAATCATAATAAATGTATAAAAAACAAAATATAAAAAAACAAAAAAACACTATTCTTGCATTATCTCAGCTCCACCTCCCCGTATATGGGACAGCCAAGCTCAGCACTGTCAATGAGGCTGCAGCGGTGTAGCCTGCAGGGAGTCCAGGTCGGACTGGCGCCCTACAGCTGTCTAGCTCTGCATCAGGATTCAGGGTTTAACCTCAGCCCCAGGAAAGAGCCAGAGGCAGATTAGTGCGGATGATATCCAGACGACTATCCTCTGGCAGCAGCCGGCGTCCGGCGGTGTCCCAAAGAAAAATTAAACTGTGACTGTAGAGTTGATCAGTCTGTGAGGGAGCGTGTGTTGTTGAGAAACATGAGTATATTTAGGCATGCAGATGGTTTCCTGCCTGTGTTTAGTTGAAGCTTTAATCACTTCTATGTGATTTGTGAATTTGCATTTTCATTCTGGTGATTATGATTATATCTTGCTGAAACTACACTCATCAACAGGGAAAATATGATCTCTAAAGTGGCACTAAAATAATTCTATTTAAGGATGATTAAAGTGCTAAATATTGTGATTGTGCATTTTGAGTAAAGGGATCAATCTCATGTTGAGCACAAACTCAAACACTCGTGGCATGCCTGAAAAGATGCTCTCCTTTTAAAGAAATATGACTGGACAGGGAGACTTTTACTGCCTTTAGTGTTAAACTGAGGGTGGGAATGAAAAACTGTAGCACTGTTTACTCGAATGTGGTTAGGAATATTTTCATAGTCTAGACTTTCTATAAAATAAGAAATAAGTTTATTTTTGTTGCATCAGAGCTCCCTATCGTGAGACATTCAAATTGAGAAAACTTTTCAAATGGAATACTTTACTTTCTTTTCTTGTATTTATATGATATAAAGCATATTTATGTACAAAAGCAATGGCTCTTGTTTATAGGGATTAATAGAAATAAATTCAAAGGTCCTTTAGATTTCACTCATTTTCAGAATCGTCATGTAGTATTAAAAAAATTGTGGTGATTTTAAATTACTGGCATACAAAATTGCATTTTAGTAAGAAATGAGGTGTAATTTTAACAACACTGACAATTAAAAAAAATGTACGAACATTATTTTTTTTAATAAAATATCCAATAACGTTAGTTATACACATTTCTGTTTGAATTGATAGAAATTGTTTCAGAAGTGTGATGTTTAACCACAAGTGTTCAGGGGATCTGTCAGTTGTTTTGATATTGCTCATAAAAGTAATAGAGCTGCATCTTTTTTCACATGTTTAAATATATCAGTTTCATATATTGTCATTTAAGGTTGTGACATTCGATACTGCAATTCCTGTGCAGGTTTCAGTGCAGTTGAAACAAACCTACAACCCTCTTCTTTTTTGCACAATCATCACTTTACAAAATCTTTGAATCTGCATTTAACACACACACATCCAGTTAAAACTGTGAACTGTGAATTTTTTTATGAAGTTGAAGATATGTTAAAGCATTTTAAGCTGAATTTGAATGACAAAATAACAAAGGGAAACAGTATGAGGCTATTAACCTATACTGACCCTCGGCCAGATCTTGGCCCAAAATCAGTAGTGTGTGTGTGTGTGTGTGTGTGTGTGTGTGTGTGTGTGCGTGTGCGCACGCGCCGGGATGAATACAAACATATGGAAATGTGATTGGATGAGTCAGTAGCTGGTTACATACTGCATGTGTACACATTTACACATACATGTTGCTCGTGCATATGTTACTTTATTGCTATGCAAACAGTATCTGAATGTAAATGTTTGGAAGCTTTTAGAATTATAATACAGTATTTTCATGACACACTAACAACAACATAACTAGCATTACCCAAAAACCTAAACATTTATTATTTTTGCAGTAAACTATATGTATTTGTAGTAATTATACAGTCACTGAATTTATCCTAATTATTGCAACATTTGCTAATGTTTCACAAGTTAACTTGTTTTGCTGATTTTATTTTATACGTATTTTATTTTAACTATTGACAACCTACTTGTACTTGCACATTGTAAATCTGTGCTTAGTTAGATTTTGCTTTAGGGAATAACCCCTTGAGGACTTAGCCTGAGGTAGGAAGTCTGTCTCACACCACATTTCTGCTGAAGGGGCAAAAATGTCCCTCCATCAACAAATATTAGCTTATCTCACATTTGTCCTATAAATATTTAGTAGATAGAGTACATGCACTTATACTTGTAATCATGACCTTCGAAACTATCATATACTTTATACTTTAGCTTTTAATCATTTTTAGAGATAATTTTAATTAGTCACAGTTCACAATATTGTGTGTTTGTTAGAATACTCTACCCTGTGTTTTATTTTTCTATGTTTAATTTCTTGTTAAACATCTGCATGAGGCCTGTCTTGGTGCTTCTTCAACCACAATTTATTTAAAACAAAGACCTGAATTAGCTGTATAACAGAAATCAAATTAACCTGGGTTTCTGCAAGTGTGGTTTAAATAACAAAAGCTGGATCAGAGTCTATTGAACTGTTTAATCTACTATTAGATACTCTCAGATACTCTACTTTCAGTCAGTTCACACCTTTTTATTCTATATTCTAGGGACAATAAAAATCCTTTTCCTTTCTGCTCATAAATGGTTAAAAAAATTGTATGGTAAATAATACTTATGTTCTCTTAAATACATAACATGTTTCATTCTGAACAACAGAGACACGGTTTTCCTATTATTTAAATGTTCAAACAATAATGTCGTCAAATGTTTGCACACACACACGCACACAGGAAACATCTATATAGCCATAAACACACAAATATATACACACACATATGTATGGGAGTAAAGACTCACACACTGACCTGGCATCTAATTTTAGCTGTGCAATATCATGGAAACATCTGACATTGTCTTTTAAAAGAAACACACATCCTCCTTATGAACGTAGTAATGCTGTGTCTAAGAAGTGTTCATGTAAAACAGTAAATAAATACGCCCCGGTCCAGTCTTTATCAAGTCATGGTTACACTTATTAGTCAATATTTAATATACTATAACAAAATATTCAGATTATTAATGTTTCTTGAAAGATTATTGGTAAATTAAGCTTTAAATCAAGACAAATTATTTTTATATATGCAGTATCAGAAAACAAATTGCAGCAGAATATTTTAACAGTGAGTAGAATTAAGTCTGGAGTTGTATATTGCTGTGGATTTAAACAGTATAAATGTGCATTAACTGTAGGTGAAACTGACATTTAGTGTATTGTGTTGTGCCAAAGCTGAGCTTTGATAGCTGGAATTTACTTTAATAAAAGAGAAAGATCCAATACTAACTGGAAAGTATTGGCTGTGGTCACTTCGAGAACTTATAACAGAGATTTATAAGTTGAAATTTACTACAAATTAACTAAAACTACCTGAGTTAGTCAGTAAGTTAGTAAGGTAGTTATTGCTGCTTTTGTGTGTTCTTTACAGGCATTTTTTGTGCTTGTTAAAGCACAAAATAATGTTGTGTTCTTTATGAAGGCCAGTGTGTCACAGACTGCTTAAACGTGATAATGATTGTGCAAAGTTTGTTGCCTGCCTCTCATTATGCACAGTATGGAAACAGCTATCACTGCTTTTTTGTCCCACGGACACAGCTGGTTTTTGTGGTCAGTCCGTGGTGCGATATGTCCTATCCTTAAGTTTGGTAGCTGCTTGATGAGTAAGATCCACTGGGAAGCCAACCGAACCCACAAGTCCACTGACGGATGGAGGGAGCAGGTGGTGGGACCATGCTTGGTTGTGTTCACATTGTGGGAAAAAAAAATGCTGCTTCCCTCCAATTTTTCTTTCACAGCCAGTTTTGAGTTTGAGGAAAAATTACCGGCGATAAAAACAATTCCAAACACCTAAACTTGCGGCTGTATTTTCTCATGGCACTGCTGTCCAAGTGTTCAGACTGTCATCTTTATTAATGGAGCCGGCTGCTGCATACAAAAGCCCAGCTCTGTGCTGGAGCAGTGCCGTGTGACAGCAACAGAGGAGAAATAACTTCTTTACATGTCATGCCGCCTCCTGATATACACCAATCAGCGATGGACAGGGGTCACCATGGGAAAAATTCCTGTGCTGCTGTCCATGATCGACAGGTGTCAGAACACAAACTACATTGCAGATTGTTGTGTTACGAGCTGTGTAGCTGCAGACTGGTAAAAGGTAGTGCTGACCTTGTTCACCGAAACATTAAAAACACCAGGTGGTATTAATGTTCTGGCTGATAAGTGGAGATATATTCTTTAGGCAGCCTGTCAAGGTCTCTGATTCATCAGGATGTGGATGGATGCTTTTTGCACTCAGTCAAAGAATGAATAAAGCTTTTCATGTGCTCAGGCTGAGTACTTCAGAGATGACTTAGAATAAGTTTGTTTTGTTGATGAAATGAAATTAACACACACACAAAGACGAAGAAACAGTGTGTCTAATCATGAAGTGTGGATACGCCACTATGTTTAATTTAATGGGCCTCATCGTAACTTCACGAGGTCTCACATTGTGAACTTAATTCCTCTTCACTACGTTAATTTGCATTGTGTCAACTGACCGAAGAGCTTACTGTATCAGCTTAAGTCTCACTTGAAATTCAGCCCATGCCCTAATACCATTAGGCAAATGCAAAGTTGTGTCATTTACACATTTGGAAAAAAAGGGGGAGGGTGAGCAAGAGAAAAGCCAATTTGCGCTGGACAAGACTCACTTGTGATTATCAGTGGATGTTATTACTGTGGAGAAGCAGACGTTTGAAGGTTATGTTTCTGGGCAGTAATTGAAATGCAAAATAACATTAGGATCGATGGCCATCTCTGTTTATTTATGAAATCAATATCGTAACTGTCCCTCATGAGCCCCCCTCTGATTCCCAATGACGGCTTAAGTCTCTGCTCGTTTATTCTTTCTCCTCCACGACCTCCTTATTCTGTCTCTTTTTAAAAGGCAGTTAGGGGTGTGTTTGACTTTGCAGGGAGAGCAATTTCCTGGAGGTGGTGGATGTGTATGTAGATGGGCTTTGATACTCCAGGTAAGGAGACATCATCCATGTGGGAAATCTATGCAATTTCTCCTCGTGGCAGTGACATTGAAGAGGCCATATGCTGAAAGTTCTGTGTACAAGCCTTTGTGTGTGTCTGTGTGTCTGTGTCTGTGTGTGTGTGTGTAAAGAGACGGGGAAAGAGAAAAAAGTAGCATGAATGTAGGACTGGGACTTAATGACATAGGAGTGGATGTCTAGTAAGAAAACATTCGTTCAAAACTAAATTTACAAAGAGATTTTTTTGATGTGTGTCTTCGGGACACACGTGGGTATATGTCCTCTCGTCCACTGTGTCACATGTCTCATTTTCAGCTGGATCCGCTAGCTGAAGTGTTCAGAATAATTAAGACAGGTAACTGCCATTCACAATATCTGGGTTTCTACTTTATTAGAACTGAAACAACTAGTTACTTAATCATTTATTTGTTGTATTGTTTACTAACTGGCAAATTGTTTTTATAATTATTAGTTATTTACTAATGATTGTAAACTAAATATTTTCGTTTCCTGTGATTAATCATTTCATGAAAATACTTTTTTGCTACCCAAAACTTTATTTTGCAACAAGGAAAATATCTTTCAGCCAAATAAAGCCCAGAATTTTCTCATATGTGAATGTAAAATACACAAAATCTGATGATAAAAATGTGGTTGAGAGGCTGTGAAACTGCAAGGTTAGAGCAATGTCCAACTTGCACATTTTAATGATATTTCTTTTCTAAAAGTGCCCCAAAATGTGCTTTAAAAATGTATTCCGACAGATCCCACTGCACTATATTATTTGCAACAGCGTATGAATGAATGCATTTACATTTTTGGAATGCACTTTTTTAATTTAGTTTTCTTTTTTTTTCTTTTTTTTTTTGATGACCTTCATTTGTGCCGGCGCTGTGTAACACGCATGTTGTTGTTAATACTTAACACTTGGACGACATACACTACCTCATTTTCCCGCTCGCACGACCATTCATTTCCCAGACTGCGGACTAACAGTGTAATCTATGTGTCAGGCAGGAAGGGGCACTCAGTTTAAAGCCGATAGAGTTTACCCCAAACAAGGACAGCCTATCATAGAAAGATTAATGAACTAATTTCATGCATGGCTCTTTGCCTCTGTCCTTCTGCGCTTCCATGTTTGACTGTGTGTTCGGCGCCATGATTTACGCTGTGTTCCTTGCTACAAGCTTAACCCCGAGCTTAACAATAATATTTCCCCTCAGTTGGAAAATGTGTTGTAAATATGGAGAAACAGATTTTTTTAACCCTTCACTCATCCAGCAGGATGATACGACGTCAGACAATTGTTTTAAATACTCATTTTCGATTATTTATTTTTTTTAAATATAAATCCTGGTAAAAATTTATTATACTGACATTTGGTGGCTGGAAAACATATTTCATGGCTTAGAGAAGAGGTGGATGAATTAAGGATTTATGTAGGGAAGCAGGGGATCTGCAACACTGCCAGCTTGAGGAGTCATGCCAAAATACACACAAAAACAAACCAAAACACACACAGCCACACACACACACACACACACATATACAAGCTGCTCTGGTGGGACATTTTCACACCCATTGCAATTTGGCTCCAAAATAAAAATAATAAAAAAGTAGTGGTCACTGATCTGGCATGTGTTGCGCTCATATTAAACATTCTGGACAGCTCTCCGGTCATTACAGGCTTTTGTTTGTTTCTGAAACCTGTGTGTCTGCTTCTTCCATGAGGGCGGCTGTGCCCCTAAGAACAGCAGAACAGAGAAGGCAGGTGACCTTCACGTCTGTCTGATGAGTCTTGCTTGTCTGCTCAGTTTGTACCATTTTTCTGCGCGGTGGAGCAAACACCACCCCATTAGATATTAGGTGCAATGCATTTGTGGGCATGTGTGTGTGCGCGCTCGCACACGCGTGCATTGCCAAGGGAGCAAGACAGGTTGAGGAGAGTCAGGCTGCGCTTAAAAAAACTCTGCATCTCCTTATAATAAGAGTGGGAAACCAAATTATGAAACTATGAAGCTATTTCTGTCCACGCGAATTGGTGGTTCGTGCCATTATTTCATTTCGACAGATTTGAAAGGACCCATTAGAAATTTTCATTAAACCTAACAAAAAACATCTCCCCAGCGTTACTGTGTGCTAAGTGTGGAATGAACTACTTTTTACATATGCCACAATGTACTATTCCATAGGGAATCCCCCCTATCTGGCTGCCATGATGTATTAACTGTTACCACGCCGCTCTCTCCAGCTCCCTCAGATGGGAGGAAATATGCCTTCCAATCAACTATAGGTACATGTTGATTGCTAACAAGATTTACCATGAGCCCTGTGAATCTTTTATAAACCACAACAGCCTCAGAATGAAGACTTAACATTATGCTGTATCGCTCCATCTCACACTATGTTAACAGTCCCGACTGATTAAAAATGCATAAGGAATGTCTGGGCCCGTAAGAGGAGGGTTTATTTTTTCATGCATCATCTGCAACAGGAAGGAAGAAGAGGATCAATAGATCTGATCTGGGCCCAGGGGCACAGGGTATCTGCACCTCCCCTTTCCCTCCCTCTAACCACTACTCTCTCAGTTAAAAGAGAGGTTTCATGCTGTCAGGGCCTGATGACTTCGCTGCTTTACATAAACACTTATGCAAAGAGGCAGCAGACGGAACCTGAGTTTATAACCACAACGCCGAAGTTGAGAGGAAGTGGGCGGCCCAGGGGCGTGAAAGACACAACGTTCAGAGGAATCTTGCCAGCTTGCTGTTAGTTTCAGACATTCTTAACATAACTTCCAACTGTTTTCACACAATATTTACTACTCACATGTTGTGTTGAAGTTGTGTAAGATTAGCGCCAACCAGGAACAACAGAGCCAGCGGTTCTAACACAGACAACAACAACAGCTTTCGGCTTGTCCCTTTAGACGTGTTGATTTGGCATGTGTTTTTACGCCGGATGCCCTTCCTGCCGCAACCGTCCCATTTTTCAAGATGGCCCTTTGTGGATGAGCGGGGCCACACCTTGTGGGGTGGGATTTGATCCCACGGCCTTCTGTATCCCAACCCGATGGTCTGCCCCCCCAGTTCTAACACAGACACAGGCCTCTTATGCTTTGTTTAAGAGGATACACTTCAAGTACAACAACATACAGAAGCTTTGCCTTGAGCAGAAATGATTAATTATTAATCATAGCAATAGCTGTTATTTATTATGTCGTGCATGTACTGTGGATCTCAAATAGACAACTCATTATTCTGTTTAAGCTCTACAAAATAAAAGCGCGCAAAAAAGGCTCCCTTTCTAAACATAACTAAAGTTTTTTAGCAATGCAGCCTGTAGCATCCAGAAACAGTCCCCCAACATTCTCCTTTGTTTTTATTTGTCCATATTTGGTCTAAGTTGTTTGTCTTTTATGTTGGCTTTGTCTTTTTTCTGTCCACACACAAACATGTCACAAAAGTTTTTATGATACATGTCCAATGTGAAGAAATAAATGTAAATTAGTGGGGGGAGCAAAATAAAGAAACCTCAGGTATATAGGTGCCATTTTTATTAAATGCAGCTTTTTGTAACTCTATAATGGACCTTTAGATTAAGGAACTTAATCCCACGTCTTCCAGCCTGTCTAGCCTCTCTTGTAAATCCGCTGTAACCCAGCACCATCCACTGGCAAATTAACCTGGACTATTGATTGCGTCATGCCCTACAGTACCATGATCCTCCAATATGCTGAGTGTAACACCTCTTTGTGTCCATTAACAACCTACTGAAGTTTCATTCATTCATTTTCTTCTGGCAGCCGACCAATTGTGGGCATTGTTCATAAGATGTATGGGGCATCTGTTGACATGGTCATTAGTTACCATTTTGCCTGAAAGAAAAAAGCTACTGTAGTATATTACTTGGCATTCCAACACATTAATGGACCTGTCTATAACACAATCTATCAATCTCAGATGAACCGGCGCGCTGCTTCGCAGCTGATGAATCCCTCACAGTGTGATCAGGCGATGATGAAAGAAAGCAACCATCTGTACATTTTGTCATACTTGTTACTAGTGATAACTTCATTGATGCTGCATTTTTTTGATAATTACGTCTTTTTGACAGGGGTCTTTCTTTTTTCAGGCATCATAAAAATAAGTAAACCATTTTATTTCCAAATCAGCAGGGTTGTTTGAAAGCCCTGTTTCTCAGTTTTTGACTTTAGTTGAACATTGTATTCATATGCTGATTAGATGATTACCAGGTTTTTGAACATTTGTATGCAAAATGTATCATTTTAACATTTTACAGTGGCTCAGTTGTTGCCTAGTTCCCACTATATATAATGCTATTTTAGTACACAAACTGACTGCAGCTCTTGCTCTGTGTGTTTTTATGCAGGTTGCTAACCAGAATGCCCTCAGAGGACCGACACCTATCCTCCAGCTGTGGTTCTTACGTCAAAACCGAGCCTTCCAGTCCTTCCTCCTCACTAGTAGACACCAGCAGTCACCACAGTCCGAGCGGCAACTCTGACGCTAGCAGCGGTTATATTAACGGCAGTAGTGGACGTTCACACGCCCTAGACTCCCCACCAATGTTCAACCCAGCCATGCTTGGAGGCGGTACCGCCTGCCTACGCCGCTATGAGGAGTGCTCTGGCAGCATGGCAGATGACTCACCAATCAAGTGCGAGTATATGCTCAATGCCATTCCCAAGAGGCTGTGTCTGGTATGCGGCGACATTGCCTCAGGGTACCACTATGGGGTGGCCTCCTGTGAAGCCTGCAAAGCCTTTTTCAAAAGGACAATACAAGGTATTTCCATACTTCCTCTTTCAGTCAACTCACCTGAGTTGATTTCCATTGTCTGTTACTCTCAGTTAAACCGGCATAGAACTGTATACAATTGTTGAGCCTTTGACCTGGGTGTATTGTCACTTTATATTGTTTAAACCATAACAGCTGGGATTGCTAGGAATGACCAAATGAGAAATCCATTGTTATGTGATCCTCAGTGCTGGTATCCAACCCTCTGCTCTTATGGGACTAATACAGTGTGGTGATTATAAGTGTCTACAGAAAGCATTAGGCCCAGTCTGTAAATCTGCTCTGTGTTGTAATTTTTGTTTGGATCATACATCTGGCATCAGATCTGCCACGTGTGGCAACTGTTCCAGAGTAATCACTTGGGTAACGGTAATGCAGCGCAAAATGAAATGCAGAATTTTGAATTTTATCTGCAGCATTTGGGTCTGCATGGACTCAGACAGCAGGTTAGAGAGGTCATAGTAACATAAAGGCAGATTGATCTTTAAGAGTAAAAAAATATGTTACTGTCCTTTGTAATCCTTTGTAATTATCAACATAATATAAAATAGTTAAACTTATTTAACTAATTAATTTTTTTGTAAAATGGCAAAAACTATAACACCAAATCAGTGCCAAGATTCTTGGATGCTTCACTTAATTGTCATGGTAACTATATTCACTTTACACTGTTTTATAACAGCAAAACACTCTTTTATAATGTTTCCAGTATTTCATGGGCTGCTGCACAGTGGGTCTTGATCAACGTAATAGTTTGTTGGAAAAACACAAATTTCAATGATAACATTAGACCAGCTATAATGTATATAAGACAGTCAGCTAACACACAGAAAATTTAACTTTTTAACTTTGGTGCTAAACAAATGTTTATGCTGCATTTTCTAAATGCTCTGTTGCTCTTGAAGAGGCATTTTTGAAATTTTGTTGGTCACAGAAAAGGCAATTTAGAAGACAGACAAAGCCGGATGCATTTTTATGTGTAGCCATGTTACTGTAGCTCAAATCACCAGCTGTCTTCAGGCTCATTTAAGCTAACAATTATAGCTGAAGACATTATTTTATCAAAAGTGCATTTCTTCACAGTCATGCTGAAGAAATATTCTTACAAATTTCTTTAGTGGTGACAACCAGCTAGAATAAACAAAACAAAAAGTCATGATAATTAGATCATTAGATCACTCAGAACTCTGTGTTGTCTAAAAAGCTGTGATACTGTAGGGCAGTCTTCCAAATATCACTACTATAACTTTTGAAGACACAAATCAAAAAACTAAAAACAATTTTAATTATACTTTGAAATTATAGCCACAGAGTGGTTTTGAGGCTGCACGTGTATCATTCTGGTCTGCACAACAGTTATGACTGTGAGTTGTGTTCCTATGTGAGTTTGTGTCATCCTACATGAATCCCCTCTCTTTTTCTTCTGCTTCCTTGTCTTGCTCTCCTTTGTGGAGGACAAGCTTGTAATGAACCTAATCTGTCCGTCATTCGTCCTGAGCTGCGGGAGTTTCAGTCAATAACAATCAGTGTTGGGTGACTGTAATTAAGAACCAGCCATTTCATTGGGAGAAAGTCAAGAAAAGAGGGTGGGAGGTTTGGATCTGTTCTTAGCCCCCAGGCCACTCCAACCCAACACCCAAGGGGGAAGAGATAGGGGGCCAATTAGAAGCTGAGGCACGTGTTGTCAGGGCAATAACAGAGGACGGAGAAAGAGAGGAGATAGACGCTGAGGAGATGTCTAAATAAAAGGCAGAGGGACAAGGGACAGGGGACGTGGTCATCCACTGAAAGGAGAAGCCTCTTTAATGGAATGGTAATCAGGAAGGGGGGTCCCGGCCTTGGTAAAGGAGGAGGACAAGGAGAGGTCCAGCTTGAGTGGAGATGAGCATGTGGATAATAGCATGACATAATAATATATCAAAATTTAGAGGGAAAATAAGAGAGGTTAAGGAAGGATATTAGAGTGGTTGAAATGTCCTTTGAGAAATAAAGGTGGACACAGGACCTGATTAACTAAGAGGGTATGCCAACAGTGAGCTTTTAGTTGTAGGCAATTTAAGACTATTCTAGACGCCCGTACACACACAGGCATGTACTCACCAACATGTTTAAAACATGGTACCTTTAACAAAAATGTTCAAAGAATGTGACCTTTTCTTGATGAAAACTATTTCTTCTCTCTTAAATTCTTGCCTTTTAAGTAATGTAAAAATATATTAAAAATACAATTAAAAAGGCTAAAAGCATGAGGGAAGGTTAAAACCGAGAGGGGAAACCAAACTATACCTGTGTCCTAATACCATACATTGCAACACTGGAAAATTGGAAAGAAAATATTTTTTATACAATCAGTGTAAGTACTAAAATACTTCCCATTCCTTCTTCAATATACCGTCGGTAGTTTACTTTATAGTAAGTAGCTTTTTTTATAGTAAGTGGTACGTTTTTTTTTTTTCTATTTCAGATTTTTTAGAGCACTATATTTTGAAAATATTTGACAGAATTCAGATACTCAAATTAAATAAAGGGCACTATGTAGTAAAAAAAAACAAGTAATTTAAAACACTACAAGAAACAGGGAAAGCTGATGAGACAGCCTATGGAAGATCTTAAAAAAAAAACGTAATGTTTTGGGGCAGTAAATTAGCAGTTGTACTTCAATCTTAGTAGGTTTTAACACTTGTTTTTGTTAAGAAAGAAAGAGCAAAAGCCAAAACAAATATACCAAAAACAGAATTTGCAAAACTCTATTTAAATATACACAGTACTGTATGTGTACATGCACAAAGACTTATATATACATACATACCACCTCTTGCACATTTGAACAGATACATTATTCCTTCAATTTATTACAACCCTATTCAGAGAATTGTTTGTTCAATGCATGGTGGGGAATTAGGGTAAAGCTGTTTTAGTCTGCATGCTGATTCTTTTGTTTATGCCTTATTGTCATGTTTAATTTGTGTAAATAAACCAACTTAAAACTAATATGAGTGAAATCGGGACAAAGTCATTCAATTATTAAACTCTAATTGGACACAGAGGCTAGTGTAAAGTTTAAAGAACATGCTGCATACAATGGATTTGTAGCAGACAGCATGTGGCTTTTATACACATGAGCACTGCAGTGTATTCTCCCTACGCTAACACCTCAGTTGACTTCAGCCACCCTTAAACCAGCAGCAGCCTCTGCCAACATCCTGGCATGGTGCCCTGGGCCCCTCACTGTGCATGTGACCCTGCTGGCACCATCGTTGCCAGGGATCCTGACAAATGTTGGCACCTTCTCCTTGACCAATGGGGGGCTGTGTGTGTGTGTGTTTGTGTGCGTGCGTGTGTGTGTTTGTGTGTGTGTGTCAGTTGTGGGTTCACAACACCTGGGTTGCTTTTTTTAGGTAGCATTAATACATCTCTGGACTTATGAGACATTGTTTAAACACTCACTCAAGAGATTTGGATACTTGGGAAAGAGATTTGTCATTGGATTCTTGGGGTCACATCAACTTTTGAAATGATCTGAAAAGAAATTGTTAACCGGAACCTGGTGAGAAAGACAGGCAGCAGTTACATGGCAGCAGATTCAATATGTCTGCATTTCTGGCTGTTTTTGGACCTGAGTGATTAAATTGCATAGGAAATATTTCCATAGTGAGCCAACAGCCATCGAGACAGACTTGAATAATACATCGAGCTTTGCTATATGATATCCTCAGATCGGCCAGTCTAGCAGCAGCTCGTGGTCTTTACTGGAGAAATTTATGCAGAGCACTCGGCTGTGCGTCCATCTTTTAGCGCTAGTGTTTTTGAGGGAGGGCAGCTTTCCCATTGTCCTTTAGGTGAAGAAGAATGCAAGGGGTTGTGGTGATCCTTGCAGAGAGGACATCCTGCATTAATGAAGCTAATTTATCTGGGAATCAAAATCGGGTGGGGATTCCAGGGCGGGGAGGTGCTTTTAACATGTCCCATCAAAATGCCACTAAACTCTCCGCTTCTTCAACAGTGTCACATTGGGTCACCTTGGGACAGGTGTGTGTGTGCGTGTGTGTGTGTGTGTAGACATGCTCCTTTTCTGTACAATCATTTTAAAACACAATTCTCCTAATGTTTGATGTGCAGAGAGAATTAACCATGATTTCCAATATCTTTCAGGAAATATTGAGTACAGCTGCCCGGCCACCAATGAATGCGAGATCACCAAAAGAAGACGCAAGTCATGCCAGGCCTGCCGCTTCATGAAATGTCTTAAAGTTGGCATGTTGAAGGAAGGTGAGTGTAGATTTGATGATGTTTTATTACATTTTATATTAAAAAAATTTATCTAATTTATAAATATTCAAATTGTTTTTTTAATTCTATAAGATCCGGTCAAGATTCTGTAACAAAGCTTAAAAACATGTGTTTTTATTGATAAACAGATTATCTTGTACCCAATAATTAAATGCTTGACATTATGTCCTTACTGAGTTCAAGAGTCAACATTTCAAATGAGACTCAGACAGGTGTCGCTTTTGTGACTTCCAGTCTATACAGTGTTATCGCGATCTAGAAGACTGGTCAATAATCACATATTAATGCAGGATGTGGTCTCTGGGAGACACCGGTGACATCACCAAATTACTTAGCTCTCCTCACACTGCCGCACCTCCTAGTGTTTAACTCAGACGGGTGGAAAAAGCTGCTGAGTTTGATGTTCCTATTAAGACCGACTGAGATGTGTAACAGTACTCTTGAAAAGCACAGGCTGTTCCCTCAAGACTTCCCTCTCCCCTGGGCTCAGGGTGTCTTTCTCCCTCTCTCTGTCTGTCTCCCTTCCCCTCTGTTGCCTGGTATATTGATCCACTAAATGCTTTCCGAACATCCCACCTCACTTCCTGCAAGTGTTGTTTCTCCTCCAGTGTGAGACCTTTGAGAGGACAGAGGGAAATCTAGCCGATAGATTTTCTTTTTGATTTTTCCGCAGGAAGAT
Source organism: Channa argus (assembly GCF_033026475.1). Taxonomy (NCBI): domain Eukaryota; kingdom Metazoa; phylum Chordata; class Actinopteri; order Anabantiformes; family Channidae; genus Channa; species Channa argus. Next base: position 11,558,737 of record NC_090213.1, on the reverse strand, counting down.
GTTTTTGTTGTTGGTGGTGGTGGTTTTCTGTTTAGTTAAAAGAACTATTGCTCACAGTTTTTTATATAATGCTGAGTTGTCTGTACATTCTTTACATTGTAAAAAAGAACTGCTAAAAGCAATTTCAGAATCCATTATATGTGCCAGTTTTCTACAGTGAAAAAACAGAGCTCAAGTTGTGGGCTATGGCTGAGTTTACACTTTTACAGTAGCATGATTATTAATTCAATTGTGTCTGAGGGCAGGTATCTGACTTACCTGCTTTACATTCACCATACCAACAGCCATTTTAGAGTTTGGCAAATAGTAGCATTATAGTAGTATCTATGTTATCTATTCTTATTCAGTAGGGCAATACTGTAATTGCCTTAAAATCCCTCAAAAAAGCAGGACCAACCTCAAACACCACAAAGTAAACACTGTATTTCGGTTTGTTTAGCCCACCACACTAATTTTACAATAGCCTGATGAATGTATAGCCTGATAAAGAGTTCAGAGAAATTGTTTATAGGATCCAGTTAGAGACACAACGGTAATACATTTTTCTAAAAATAAATCATGGTCATACAGTTTGGTTGTGTTCTGCCAGCACCAGAACACGTGTCATAGAAGCCAGCAGCAGTTAACTGGAACCTGTGCTGGTAACACAAGATTGTATGTCAGTCGTTCACTTCTACTGATACAACTTCCCCATGTACTGATGTAGCTGTGCTTGTTCCTCTCAGACAAGAAGGGTCATCAATCGTATTGCCATTACAACACTATTTATAGATGCGCCCGCTCTTGATGTCTTCATCCTGGCCCAAATATCTCACAGGGAGGCTTTGACACTCAGCCAACAAAAACAACGTTGCCTCAGGAATAAAGCTGAAACTATTAGCGTATGCTTACAGGAAAAATGACGAGGGTATTGTCTATGGCAGGCTGAGCTAAGCTCTTGACGTGGACAGTCAGTGTTGTGAGGGGGAATTTGATGCCGTGGGTTCCACCGCCTGCCACTCCTGAGTCGCTGCATCACAGCTACCAGGACATGTGGAACAGTAGGTGATTTTCTCAAAGTGATCGCATTCAATTAAAAGAAAAAAAGCACATTTAATCATGGCACAGTGCTGTGGCATGGCATCTTGCAGACTTTAGGAGGTCTTGATTATGGAAAGAAGAAACAACTGAACAATGTAATATAAATTCAGGTATATCATATATGAAACAACCAAAAACAAGATAATACAAAATGGTATAGTACTGAATTTGACCCCTAAGCTCCATTTTAACATCCCATCCTGAATTATGAAGTGCCAGTCACTGGAGTGAGACCAGCATCATTGATGGGGAACTTCCTCCTCCCTGCAACACTTGGCACCTGGGCCTTTATTTCTTAATTCCTCTGCATTTTGGTGGCTTCAGGTCGTTTTCAAATCCAGCGTATGTTAAAAAAAAATCCAGTATGCTGAAAGCTCAACAGGAAAATACACATTGTGCAATTTACACACGTGAAAAACATCCTTCCTATCACCACACAAGTTATTCTGTTCAATATGTCAAAGGTCTCATTTTCAATCATGTCAGTTCTGATGAGTCCACATTGTTTTTGTGACAGTAAATGAGAGATTCATGAAAAATAATAAAAAAATACAATGGAGATAAGATGCCTCCTTCCAGATCCTTTACTTCTGTGCCACTGCAGAGTACCCAGATCAGCTGGTTGGACAGTAGCAGCAAGAAGAAGTTCACTGAGTGAGGGCCTGGACTTCCAGCTGAGTCTGATAAAAGGTCACAGGTCCAGTGGAAAAACCCTCACGTAATCACAACTTGCGGAAGGTATGGTGTCAGTCACCACGCCAGGAGTCAGTGCCTGCAGCTAATAGCAGCACTAATACCCCCATAGCATTTCTGTATGGTGTTAAATGATGCAAGAATTTTGTGACTTGGTAGATTGAGTCAATATTGTTATTATTTGCTGAAGATGGAGCTTTTCCTTTTCTTTTTTGTCATTTTAGTGATGTGACAAAACCCACTCATGTCACTGATGACATAACCATATCATCATGTTGGCAAATTAGTATTTGTAAAAAGTATGTTGCATTATAATAGAAGACTACAACCACGTCGACCTACTGAATTTTGAATAAGACACTTTTTCTTATTTAAAGCTTGTTGGTTTTAATGTTAGCTCAGTGTTTCTGTGGCATATTCTTTGCTTGTGGGGATTTTCTGACACCGCTGTAATGTGGTGGATGAATACAAGCTGCCAGACTATTTTGGCAACCTACACCGCTGTCTCGCTCTCACCCGACCACAGATGGGGATCAGCAGTCTTTCCTGAGCGAACGTGGCAACCAGGGTAACGTTACAGCCTTATTTTCCTCTAGCGACATACGCAAAAGATTAGTAAAGCCATATCCAATATCACAGACTGTCATGTCTCTTCCCAATCAATAGACTTAGATCATAAACCAATCTATAGCCTACACTAAGATTACATCATCAAAATAAAAAAAAGGCTCATATTGTATGGGGGTCTTTAAAGACTTTACATTTAAAGCCAATACGTTTAAACAACATATAAAATAAAGCTGGGTTTGCACGACATCTGCGTCTCTGAAGGGAGTTAAACTGTAAATTGTGGTTACCCTTTGACCCCATGCTACCTAATTTTTAAATTTTTTTTAATTTTACCACAAACCCATCTAGCAACACATTTTTGTGGGCCTCTTTTGCATTAGAGGGTGTCAGAGTAGCTGGCAGACTGCAGCTGAGAGTCAGAGCCCACCCAGATGCTCTTTGCTGGCCTGTCCTCACTGTCTGGCAGGTGATAGATCAGACACGGAGGCTAACACGTGTTCCTCTGAAGAAGGGGATTTAGTGAAGAGCTGACCTCTTTCCAACCCTCCAACACACACTACACTGTAATCACAATACACACATGCATGTACACACCGGCCCAATGTATATCACCCCTGACAAGTGACATGGAATCAGACCTTGTGAGGGGCTGTTAGCAGTCGTCTCCCTCTATGCCTTTTTATCTTTCACTCACTCCAACACACAATAATATGTGCGAACACCACAAACTGAATGCTAGCTTTACCAATACACTGGGGATCCCGAATCCACCCGGCCATCTCCGGCCGTGCAGATGTTTTCAATTACAGGCGCATTTGTGGTCTGAGCGGCTCTGTAATACGCCATAATACCCCTTGTGGACACGCCAGCTCACATTTACGAAAAGTGTAAAACATGATAAAGAAAGCAATGCCATTTTGTGCAGTGGTGTGAGAACAAGTCCAGCTTTGTCTTGTCAGCCCGTTGGGGAAAGAGCAGGTGGGACACCATGCTGGTACACTCCTTCCTTCTCTTTTCCCGTACTCACTCTCTCTCTCACTCACTCTCACTTTCTCCTTCTTCCCCCTCTGCAGCCCACACAAACTTTTTAGCTGTTTGCAGGCTTTGAGCCTCAGCCCTCACAATTACCTTTAGAAGGGCAAGGTCCCTGTGCCTTGAAAAGGGTAAGTGACCATGTAGGAGGGGGCGCACACTGCATCCCTCTGATTTTTCCCAGCTAAAATAGGGAGCTCCTAATCTCCCTTTGGCAGCATTTACCAGCCAGCCAATCCTGACACATTCTCTAGAAAGAAGCGCCTCTGACAGGTGAGGAGCTGAAAATAGTTGTGTGAGATACAAACACACACATGCACATGTTCATGTTGGAACACACAAGCTTGATACACATCACATGAGCCCAGTCATATGATGAAACTCTCCCATATACCTACATGTACTTTGTAATAATTTAGAAGTTTTTATTTCTGTATTTTGTAATGACTTTTCTTTTATTGTAGGCAGTTTTTTGTATAATTTGTATGCTCACCCACTTCTTTTTAATTAGTTTTATTTGTTCTGTAGTTTTCTTGTTATCTCTGTCTATTATTACTATCATTATTATTATTAGTTCATAATATCAAAAATTATTAAGTAACTAAAGCTACTTCAGCAAAGTACAAGTAACTCAAAATGTACTGGAGTACATGTATTTAGTTACTTATCACCTGATTTACTTATCATCTGGTTTGTTTTTTTTATTGGGATTTTTCTGGAGAAATGTTACAAAGTTCAACTTAAATTCCTAATATTATGACTATAAATTTAAAATTACTTGGTTTTAAAATAATTTGTCAAAGTGAATAAGCATCAGAGGAAATCAATAAATAATAAAATAAAACTAAATAAAACTAATTCACATGAAAAATACAAACATGGCTGCTTCAATAAGGAGTTTGCTTTAAGGGTGCAGAAGGAAAAAAATGTAAAAGGGAAGCTGTAGGTCAGGTGGCTATAGAAAGTATTCCTATGCAAACATGCCTTATCGTTTTTTCACACGTGTGTATACACACACACACACACAAACAAACATATATATATATATATATATATATATATATATATATATATATACACATTAAGGCTAGACTGTCAGCCAGTATCTTTGTGCCCCAGCCTGTATCTCTCATCACATACTGCACTGTTCTGCAACAACTTACCAAGTTCATGCTATCCAGCTCACACCACACATTCCCCACACTCTTTTACCCCATAACCTCACCCCCTGCATCAATTTTTTGGCTGCCAGACTTTATGAAGGTCTAGCAACCATAAAAAATGGATCTGGATGCTTTTAAGATGATCTGTGTAACCGCCTGGCCCCCATGTCACACGTTCTTTCACAAACCAGACTCTTTTGGACTCGATTGTCTTGAAGCATGAAAGTTGCTGCGGTTTTGGGCCACCCCTCTCCATCCGCCCTCCCCGGCCTTCTAAAAGGGGCCTCATCCAGCTGTCTTGTTGTGGTCAGATTCTCAGTACTGTGCCGTATCACATGGGGAGGGGATAATCCTGCTCTGGCTGGGACAGGCAGGGCTGTCAGGGAGGAGATGTACACCCGATGCTGGACAGAAAAAGAGACAGAAAGAAGAGTGAGAGGAAGGGATGTGGCGGAAAATGTATACATCCAACCAAAAATAGCAGTTTGTTTTGTCTTATTCCCTATTCTGCCCATTCTTCAGCATTATCTAACTTCTTTCTCTCCTTCTCTGTCATTCTCTCTGCCCTCCCGCCTTGAGTCTCTGTCGTTTGCAGTGCCGCTAAGCTGTAAACTGAAACTGGTTAGCACTGAGCTCTTAATTCTTGTCAGCGTCTATTAATTATGGGCCAGTTGGATGCTCCAGTTCAAACAGCCCCCGCAGATCTTGGAATTGTAACTCCGGCTGTTTGGTCACTTGTCGCTTGTCGCAGCCACATGACCCTGCAGCCCACAGCAGGGAAACCAGTGTGTTTGTGTGTGTGTGTGTCTCCTTTTCTCTGTAAGGATCGGGGTAGATGTCGGGGCCAAAAGCAGCAACAATTCCTTGTTACTTAGTCTTACAGGTCCATCATGAACAAATTTAGCACATTCACTTACTTAATGTGCTGTATTTTGGTATCATACAAGCATATTGTTGTGAAAGCCTTTAAGTAGAGAAAAGCCACTGAAATGATTTAATATCTGGAGAACATGTGCACTGTTTCCTGAAGCACAATTTATAATTTTAAATTCAGCTTTACCAAAATGAATGGTAAAAACAACTACTGAAGCTCCATCTATTGAAAACCCAGTTCCTAGCTGCCTAACTGACTAATTAAAACCGCATCCACATGTGTTCAAAGAACAAGAAGTCTATTTGCAAGCCTTATTGATTACTTTAAGGCGTACAAATGGAAAGCTGTGTTAGGAGAGGGGCTCTCGATTTAGCTTCAATCTGCCAGGCATAAAATGATCTCACAGTGTTTGCTGGGAAGAATGAGCTCCCTCTGGGCACGGTGGGTAATTAGGTTAGTGGATAGTCAGTGTCAGGAAATTGAAAGACCATCCTAATCGGATTCTTTTGTTTCCAGGGGAATCAAAGGAATTTATATGAGTCACTGGGAAATCTCACACGACTCAATTCCACTTGACCATGTAAAATCTGTTTGCTCTCCCTCTATGCTCAAACAAGTTTTAATACACAACTTTAAATCCAGCGCATGAGGTGCATCTGATGTGGCCGGTGTCCTCTGAGATGGTTTTCAAGATAATCCCAGATAGGTCATGTTTGTATACTAACCAAATACTTACACTCTTCCATCTGTGGCAGAGAGGTTTTGAACAGACCTGCTTTTCAGTCAAAAGGTTAATAATATATGAATAAAACTCTGCAGCCAACGATACTAGTGTACATATACTAACCGGACAAAATTATTATACCTCCTTAATGTACTTACTGTACAGTACATAGCAGGCGATGTGTTAAGAGCATAGTCAGTTTGAGGAATACACCAAGATTAAAACTTTTAAGAGACATTTATGACTCAGAAATATGTATTTAGAGATATGATAAATACAAGAAATGTTAATATAATTAACAGTAGTCATTCTCACTGAAGGAGGTTTTGCTAAAGATAAAAAAAACAACCAGCAAAGTGAACGTTGGCTTAAATGAATTGTACACTTTGCTGCATCTCTTCAAAGTTTTATTTTTTTCATTTCTTTTTTTACAGGAGTTCGTCTGGACCGGGTGAGAGGGGGGAGACAGAAGTACAAACGAAGGTTGGACGCAGAGAACGGCGCCTACCTCGGCCTCACTATCCCCCCACCTGCAAAAAAGCCGCGTGAGTCACATGTTTGGTCTTCTGTCTCACACAGTAAAATGTTCAGAGAGGATTTGGACTACTGCAATTAGATTGTTGTTATATATTGTGTTTCCTTGAAGAATACTGTATGTGCACAGTGACATTTTGTAAATGTATAGATGCTGTTCCTCTCTTTTTCTCCATATCTGCGTCCACTGCCCTCACTCTCAGTGACAAAGATTGTTTCCCATCTGTTGGTGGTGGAGCCAGAGAAGATCTATGCCATGCCTGACCCCACCATGCCCGACGGAGACATCAAGGCCCTGACCACGCTGTGCGACCTGGCAGACCGCGAGTTGGTGGTCATCATCGGCTGGGCCAAACATATCCCAGGTAGAGAGAAAAAACTGCTAGTTTTTCTGAACACATATGTTTCTTGATTTCACACGTCAACATAGCCAGGTGTGTAAATATGTTTTCCATAAAGCCATTAAAGTGGTTTAAAAAGAATCAACAGGTGAAAACGATTGACAACAGATTAATCTGACCAGCTGATTTGGTTCCTAAAATTCCAAAATGATTTCTAATTACTTAAAATTCCTTGCTACAGTAACTGGATTAATGAAAGGCAAGTGCATTACAGTGTCAGTAAAGCAAGAAAGTTGTTCTTTAATATGCTGAAACGATACATTGTGAGATTACTGAAGTAGTTCACTGATTGTTGCACATACTTAAACCCCCCCACACTCACACACATTCATGCACACACACAGGATAATTAACATCTGCTACTCGTCGGCACCTAAGGGAGAAGCTAGTCCCATATTCTAAAATCTAATCAATAAAGAGCAGCTGAAACCTTTGATTTGACTGGGCGGGGTGGGAGAGTCTGGGGTATGGGATCCGCCCCTATGTCAATGAATTCCATTTCAATCCCAGACTTAAAGAAAGCAATCCTCTTACGTACATAAGGAGACACCACAGGGCCTGAGTGAATTTCATTTATTTATTTATTTATTTATTTAGGGAAATATTGCAGATATCCTCAGTCTTTGTTTATGAATTCTTAAGACTTGTGCAGATGTTCTTAGATCTTATTTTCCCTTTTTTTCTCTATCAATGGAAACAGAAACACACATAAGCTTGTGTGTTAAAAGTACCAAATAGATGCATCTATGTGATCTAACCAATTAACTTACATTATGTTCAATGTTATAATTGTTAAGTAGCCAATTAAACCCATTAACACGGGCAGTGTTAAATATATTTTTAAAGTGTTTCTAATTGTGTTTTCCTTAACAACAGTATATTAACTGATTTGCTGATATTAACAGCAAATCATCACGTAAAGGAGCTAGAATCTAGATTTCCCCCCATACAAACACAACAGTCAAAGCATTTTCCATTTCCCTGCTATCACAGAAGTAACAAAGTAATCTGGTCTGTCTGAGTTAGCTTGAATGAGTAATTCATCATCAAATTTGCATTTGACAGTTTAATTAATGCAGTTTGGGTTGGATGATGATGTTGATCCCAAACCTACCTCAGGAACCCAGGGGAGCAGTGTAGTCTGATGAGGAGATTAGACTGTTGAGGGAGGCTGGGGTACAAGACTGGGGCGCTCACCAGTTTGGAGTTCACACTTAGACAAAAGAAACATGACTGATCCAAACACACGGTTTTACCTCTGACCTCTTTTTCATGAAGCATCTCGAGAACAAGAAAGGAGCTTACCTTTTTTTTTAATTCAGGTATGTTTTGGGGGTAAGAGGGCAAATAGGGCAACTACAATCAAATTCTTCAATTTACTCATTGCCGCAGGGACGCAGAAATAAATTCAAGAAATCATATTTTTGGACCTCAATCTCTGTTACATTTTCTATGTATAACTATTGATTTTGTACTCTATGAAGATCTACATCCAGCACTGACAAAGTTATTAAAGAAGCATGTGACACTCTTGGGACATTTTACCCAGGGCCATCGGGTCGGCGTGCCATCAAGTAACGATTAAGACAAAAGGGGTCCCTACAGTTTAACAGTCCAGTCCCACCATTACACTCATAGCCCAGTGCGCAAATGGCCTTAATGATGAGGTAATAAGAGTCATTACTGCACATCCTTCCATTAACGTAAAAGTTCTTCAACATCCAGATGTGGAGAAACAACATTCAATAGGTTTTTCTCCTACATGTGCTAAATATTCATGGTCAATAACCTAGTGTATAATTTGTCCCAAATATAACATAAACTGATGTTAATATATGTTTGTCTCTGTAGGAGACACGGTTGATAATGGTTGAATTGCTTTAACTTATCTCTGCACATTCACTGATGGGATGTTACACACTTAAACACACATCTGTCAGGAGGTCAGAGGTGACCACTTATTTGTGCAGCTGTTAACACACACACACACAGAAACACACACACACAACATCTCAGACAACTCCACACAATGTAGATGTAGCTTTATGTTTCGAAGCAACGGTATTCAGCACCCTCTGAAATTTAAAGTTCGGTCACTTCAAAGCATCACTTATTTTCCTCTGATATTTTTCATTTCTTTCCGTCTACCACACAAATTCCCTGTCTCTCTCTCTACCATCATATCTTTCACACACACTCTCTGGCTTCACTGTTCTCTTGCTCCCCTGACTAACCCCCCTCCCCCCCCCCCCTCTTTTACTCCTCCTGCTCATATAAGGCCCTCTAGTCTCATTATTACCTCTGTCTTTTTATTAGGCCCATTAGGGCTCTTAGGAGGCCTGTAATGATACTAAATGAATAGAGAGTGAAGTGCTGTCTGTTTTAGACCTAGCTCTCAATGACAGCTTCAAGCTTCACTGCAAACCACTCAGTCTCTGCATTGTACTGAATGGAGATTCAATTACTTATCTGATCTGTACCTGTACTGTACTGTTGCATAGACAGAGCACTGTCCTTCTCTGCAAACAGTCACTAAAGCAGTATGGTTTTGAGTAGGCTTCCTTTCAGTCTGACCTGTAGCATACAGTAATCTGATGTTGTAGATTTAGAGTATTAAAACATCAAATTTAATTGCATGTTTGGTTCACCTTTGCTGCGCTAAAGACCCAGAATTGACTTTTGTATCCTGCACATTATTAGGTTTATGCAACCAAAAGACTTTTGTTAAGGTTTATAACAAAATTGTTCATTTGCTTAAAAGTTAAACTAAAGGCATTATATTTCATGCTCTGAGTTGCTTGTGATTTTGAATATTTATCAAAAACCATTATCTGTAACCATGATCCAGTACTATGAGCATCTAAATAATCCCTTAAAACATTTTTATCACATTTTATTAGCTTTGCACAGGTTTTCTCATTAAGTGAGCATGTAGCATAATCCAGGCAGCATTATATTTAGTTTATAAATGTATTTGCTGCTGTGAGTTAGATACAGGATATAGGTATTTTTACCTTAAATATGAATCACCCCCTTAGAAAGTTTTAACACTGAAAATAAAAGGACTATAAACTATAACCATATTACACTTAGGTGCAAAAGATTGCATTCTTTTATTTTGAAATGTCAAAAAGAGGAACTCACATTTGGCTATTATAAATGTTCTTTTATCATACGAAGTTAAAAAATGGTCAAATATTGTATTGAAATAAGATATAATACAGTAATAAAAATTACACTGGTGCAAACCTTTTCACCCCCTTGATAAACTTGGTAATCTTTAACGATTTGTAGGCAATGTGGGAATTCAGTTGGTTGGCTTTTGTCATCACAAGGAGGAAACAGCAGAGACATAGACACTTCCCACTTTGCTCAATATTGTGTCATGTTTGGTCAGCCGGCAGTAAATCAGTAGGGTGAAATATTGATATTTCATCAGGGGGAATAACCCTCCACTGCAACACTTAACTCAGCCACCTCCAGGCGACGTACCTGAAGTTCCAGGACGACCTCCGGGGAGCCAGGAAGTCACTCCATCACTTCAGTAAATTGAGTGGAAAGAAAAGAAAACACATGCTGGGAAGAAGAAAAGAGGGATAAGGAAAAGCAGACAATTGAAAGGGGAAGCAGATCTTTGACAACATGTATGAATAGATGTAGAATAGAAAAATAGATGGTGTATAGATGTAATAGTTTGTTTATTAATGCGTTTTTGCTGTTCTGTAGGAGAGGTTTGATGTACAGTATGAATCACTGGTAGTAATATTTTGTTAATTAATACAACTCCAATTTTAAAAATGTTGGGACCATGTATAAAATTTAAATAAAAACAGAATGCAATGATTTGCAAATCTCATCAATCCATATTTTATTCACAATAGACTATAAACAACATATGAGATTAAAATGAAGACATTTTACCATTTCTTGGAAAATATGAGCTTATTCTGAATTTGATGGCAGCAACACAGCAATCTCAAAAAATTAAACAGGGTGGATGGACTCTGCAGGACACAGCATTGATGGTTTTCAAAAAGAATTTCAAATTTTGATTCATCTGACCACAGAACAGTTTTCCATTTTGCCTCAGACCATTTTAAATAAACTTTGTCCCAGAGAACATGGTGATATTTCTGGATCATGTTCACATATGGCTTCTCCTTTGCATGATACAACTTTAACTAACATTTGTAAATTGTACAGTGAACTATGTTCACAGAAAGTGATTTCTGGAAGTGTTCCTGACCCCCATGTCAGTGATTTTAATGCAGTCCCACCTGAGGGCCCAAAGATCCCATGCATTCAGTTTTGACCTTCGGTCTTGTCCCTTGGCCACAGAGATTCCTCCCTATTCTCTGAATCTTTTGATGATATTATATACTGTTGGTGGTGGGATCCAAGTCTGCACAGTTTTATGTTGAGGAACATTCCTGAAATTGGTTTTACACAATTTATAAACAGTTTGTCACAGATTGGTGAACCCCTGCTCATCTTTACATTCGAGAAGCTTCTCTGCCTCTATGAAATGCTCCTTTTGTTACCCAGTCGTGTTACTGACCTGTTGCCAATTAACCTAATTAGTCAAATGCTTCACCATTTTATTTAATTTTTATTAGCAGCAATTACTTTTCCAGGATTTTGTTGCCCCTGTTCTAACTTTTATGAGATCTGCTGCTGAACTTCAATTTCAAAATGAGCAAATATTTTACAGGAGATATTAAAATGTCTCTGTCTTAACATCTGATATGTTGTTTATGTTCTATTGTAAATAAAATATGGGTTGATTTTATTTTTATTTTTTTTTAATTGTGGTTGTAATTTTAGGTCTATTGTTATTCTGTCTCATGATGGCTTTTCTAGTTTGTTTACATAGAATCATTGGTTCTGACACATTATTCTAAATACAGCTTTAGGAATTAAATCCATTAACTTTATTTCACAGTGTCTTTTAGAGATGGAGCACAAATCCATGATTTCCTGATGCAGTCTACAGTATCTAAATTCTGTGATCCCATAGTCCTCCCCTCCCCCAGTAAACGTGTACCGGATGTCCTCCATCAACTGTCTGTTTGTCAGATCTGAGGCTTGGATCGATCCCCCTTTCGCATTTGGTGGACTGATTACAATCTACTAATCAATAACACCCCCAGCTCTCTTTTCTCTCTGTCTAATTCTCTCTCTCCCCATCGTTTCTCTATTTGCTTGATAAGAACCATCAGGAGAATCTTTTTGTAAGGCAACCGGTGCCATTCCCATCCATACAAGCCCAGATTTAGGTAAACAGAGTGGTGGGTTCCAGGCCCTGGTCAATACCTCCAATCACCTTCCTATTCACCATAGATAGTGAAAGGTGTTTAGCCAGTGGTCCTTTCAGGTGTCTGTCTATTTGATGTTTGTGAATGTTAGAGGAGACAGTTGATGAGTCGACCTCGAGACCTGGATAAATTGTTACCCACAGTTCAGAAGACTGAAGACGAGCAGCGAGCCTGTGAGGTGGTATTTTTGTGCATTTGTCTAGATCAATCAAATGTCCATCATTCTAACAATGTCGTGTCCTCTTGCAATAATAATGCAATTAATTTTAAGAGCATTTCAGCATTTCATTGTGTTGATGACTAACATAACCTCATGCAATAACTTTGTTCCACAAATGTCTGGATGACATCTGAGCTTCCTTTGAACTTCTTTTTTCTTACTTATGCAACGTTATAGGAGGAATTAGCGCAAATAGTAGATATGCACATAAGTTAATTACCAAAATATGTAACTGCAGTAAAGCCCAGTATATTGGAGTTTTGCAAACTGTTTCTGTTGTTGTTGTTGTGGTTGTTGTCGTCAGCAAAATTACTGTTGATTACTCTCTTTCCTTTCTTTTTCACTTTCATAGTAAGGGAGATGGATTTGTCCTCACTAAGCTATGTCTCATGTGCTTATGTCTTGTGTGGTAGAAGGACCCACTGTTGACAGTTGATGGTTGAAGCAGCACTGGCTCAGGTTTCAAAGGCCCCCTCACTTGATTGATTTATATTCTTCCCTTAAGCCTCCACATACAGTGGCTGGCCTCTGTTTCAAGTTGAGCTTCTCTGGGGATTGTGCAGCTTTACATACACTGCCTATAAAATATATAGTGACTAGAGAAAGCAAGTTACAGAGAAGTGAGATTGATAAATGGATCTTGTGGTTTATCACGTGGGTGTACAGCAATACCTGGAAATTTAAAATAAACACAAATTCTTTTTAATCCTGCAGGTTTTTCCACTCTCTCACTGGCAGACCAGATGAGCTTACTGCAGAGTGCCTGGATGGAGATCCTGGTGCTGAGCATGGTTTTTCGCTCCCTGCCCTGTGAGGACGAGATTGTGTACGCTGAGGACTACATAGTGGACGAGGAACAGGCGAGGATCTCGGGCCTGCTGGATCTGCACGTCGCCATCCTTCCACTGGTCCGACGCTACAAGAAACTGCGCATGGAGAAGGAGGAGTTTGTCACACTCAAAGCCATTGCCCTCGCCAACTCAGGTAGAGTTAGTTTCCTGTTAACTGCAATAAGGATCTGAAAATCTTAAAGCTAGTGTTTCAAGATGAGATCTAAAAAAACGTGAGGATACAGTCTTGAGTTTAATTTCCCCCAGAGGTTAAATAGGGTCAAATACAGACACAGAGCAAAATTAATGAATAATATATTTAAATGGTCCACTTATATAGGGCTTTTATCCAAAGTTCTTGATTACCCATTCACACACACCAATGATGGCAGCTGCCATGCAACATGCTCAACTGATCCCTCGGGAGCAAGGACACTCCAACACATAGGCATTAGAGATCAGGAGTCAAACCACTGATCCTGTGGTTCGTGGACCTTTCCAACTGAGCAACAGCCGCCCTACATTTCTATTGTAACTTGCAATTTTTTCGACAATTTTTCATTTCTTTGCTCTACAACAACGAAGGTGCCTTGAGCTTGAAAGGATGTTGCGTGTCTGTGTTAATTCTGTAATAAATCAAGATACTTGGCATTTAATTAAAGCAAACAAAGAAATATAGCAAAAAATGTCAAGTGACTGTCTATATCTGGTGAGCCGATCACTTCCACAATGAAGGATACCTGATAAGAGGGGACAAAAAGGTCAGGAGAATGGTTGTTTAATGCAACATCCCCTGTATCTATCCCCATCTATACTTTCATTTGTGTGCACATACATGTGTGTGTGTCACACTGTGCTCTCAGTTCTCTCCATCTCCATAAGAGTAGCTGGCAGCACACCACAGCCGAGGGAGATATATTTAGCATTTCATTAGGAAAACAGGGGCTGTCAATAAAATGTGTTAAGTGGAGTGGAATGAGCGTTGGGGAGCGACTGGCCTCGTTTGTTCCAATGTGAAGATGCTGCGCCCATATTGACAGTTTGCTTTTCATGAGGCCGGGCCTGTCCCCCACTAATCAATGCCTGTTAGGAGTCTTTTCTCCTGCCTGACTGAAAAATGAAAAATGCTGAGCCCAGAGCTTTAGGCTTGTGATGACAAACTCTCCATGGGAAAGTAGAGAGAGGGGAGGATATATGGGAGGGGAGGGCTCCAGGGAAGGATGGGAGGGGGTGTTGATGGAAAGACAGGGATGTAAAGGTAAGGGAGAAGAGTGAGAGAAGAAGACAATAGTTGAGCAGGAGGTTCAGGGAGAGCGAGAGGGCAACTTCGGCTCGTTTGAACAGCCTAGGAGAGCTTTGGGCTCCAGGGGTCTTGTGGGTTTGACAGCTGTGGAAATTCATGGCCATTGATTTTGTAATTAGCGGAGTATCGACGGGATTGACGCCGGGCTGCTGACGGATTACATGGAAATTGCTTCTTCAAAGTTAGTTTTGCATTCCGGCCCTAACCTCTTTCAGCGCACACACATACACACACAAACGCACACATTCACACACGCTGACACACATTTGAAAATGTTTCCCTCACCTCCTCTCTCTGTTTCGCACACACATGCTCACACAGCCAAACGAGGATCAGATCAGTATTAACATGAAGGTTTCAAATGAAGAGTGCTGGAACACATGTGCGGTCCACATAGCCTAGTTAATTTCCCAAGATAGAAACGCAATTTACACAGAAGGCGACTGGTAAAAGAGACTTAATCAGTCAGTTAGGAACATAATTAGCCTTGTACTTTCCTTTTTTCTGCCTCATTTACATGTTCATACACGGTCTTACTTCACTCCACAACTTCCATGACACATAGCAGAGCTGATCTAATTCACTCACGCACTTCAATCAAGAGCCACATTTGCTTTAGCTTCAGTAATGTTCTGTTAGATTTACCAAGATGAGTTACTTTGATTCGATTATTATACTGAATTGAATTCTCATTTTGTTGTGCACAATTTTATCTATCAGGTAATGAATTGTGGATATGATGCATACACAGATTAGACCTGACATGTAAGAAATTGGCTGAAAGCAAACAACTGCTTTTCCATTAAAACTCTCTGTGGCAACTTGTCCTTTGGAGGACAGGCTTGTTTTTTTTTTCCCTAACTTGTAGACTTACACTTAGAAAGCAGTTTTTAATAAGCCTCAACTGGTTTTATTTTAGAGCCTATACATAAGGGGGCCAACTGCTCTTTCTTATGGAAATGAAGGCCATCTGCTGCCATCATTCAGCTGAATGATATCCTAGTAATGCAGCCATCTGAATTCATTAGCAGGGGGGATGTATGTGGTCCATGATACCAAAAGAAATGAATCTTTTTCTTGTTCCACTGTATATTTATACAGACCTACAGTACCGCTCCCTCTCTCTCCCTAGAGTCCTGGACATGCATAGGCATTTATTTAAGGAGCGTCATTAACCACTAACAAGAGAGAACCTCTCCCCCAAATTGTATGTTTGCAAAGATCGGGTGTAGAATTTAAAGGCAGCGGATGCTCCAGCAAAATACCAAGTTTTAGATGTAGATCTTTGTTGGATCAATTGAAAGTGTTTGCTTTTCATTTAGCACAGCTTTAAAATATGTTTTTAAAACCATTTTCTATCTTTATTCCTTCCTTCTTTCCCCGCCATACTTCTTGCTCCAGACTCCATGCACATAGAGAACATTGAGGCTGTCCAAAGGCTCCAGGATTCTCTCCACGAGGCCCTGCAGGACTTTGAGGGCTCCCAGCACCCAGAGGACCCTCGACGGGCAGGCAAGCTGCTAATGACTCTGCCTCTGCTCCGTCAGACCGCCACCAAGGCCATTCAGCACTTCTACAGCATCAAAATGCAGGGCAAAGTCCCCATGCACAAACTATTCCTGGAGATGTTAGAGGCCAAGGCTTGACATATGGGCCAGATATTTGACCGACAGCTGCATCACCCAATGCACAGCAAGGGACAGCCCATAAAAAAATCAAGGTGGTGTGCCAATTGACAATGAAGGGATGAAGTTTGGACTTCGAGTAATTTTAACGCATTTAAATTGTAATAAACGTAACGAAAAAGGAACTTGAAATGGTTTTAAAAGGGTGAATATCAACCTGACTGATGCAGGATTATGATGATGTATATATGAAGATGTTGTGTACAGAAATCAGGCAACCAAGGTCTTGTTATAACCGGAGACCCTTTGCTCTATATCACCTGAAGCTTTTGTGAATTTGTTTCTTATCTTATTTTCATCTCACAATGGAAATGTGTTAATATAAATGTCCTAAAGAACCGTACGGCTATGTAGCCACATTATGTGTTTTTGTTTCTTTATGTCATATTTTCTAATCTCAGTTGTTAAAGCAATAGTCTCTAACTGGTCGGCATATAATAGGTGTACTGTATATTGTGTGAAATTGCACTGGGCGGGGGAGGGAGGGGGGAAAATTGTTAGACATATTCTTATATTTGTCATCAAATACACTGTACCCACCACAGGTACAGCAAGATTCTCAATTTCCTCACAATATATTTACCTCGTAGTAGCTTCATTGACTCAGTGGTTGTAGTCAACTTGGTGCTTACAGAAGGACAGTGGTTGGCTGTCATCATAGTTCACAACAAGTTTGCACTAAGCGTATCTGTAAAACATGGCAATAATGGGACAGTACTACTGAGCTCTGTCTAGTAACATTGGGCCTCGGTCAGTGTTTTCTTTGCTAATAAAAACTAAAACCCTCCTCACTACACACCTATATTTTCAGTATCATACAGAATTACCAGAAACTGGATGTACTGTGAAACATACACATGATAAGCTATGTTCTGTGCAGAGAGTAACTGTATGGGTTCATAGAAAGAAAGTGTAAATACGGATAAAGGGCACGATAATACCACATATGTGCAAATTAATGCAATCTAATACACCCTTTTTTTGCAGCCCTGCAATTAATACTACCTTTGTGAGGACTGTTAAACCTCAGTTTGTGTCAGATAGGTGCTGATTAGACACTTTGGTAATTTTTTAATCTATACTTTGTGATGGTGCTGTATCAGATTGCATTATATTGTATAGGTTTTGCATTTCCTTTTTTTCAACCCTCTTTGTTTAGATTGTTATCTCAAACAACAAGTGTCACCATATTGGCATTAGCTCCAGAGGTAATCATATTAGGTCCCAATCATATTCAAGAAAGGAATCTTTAAGTCAGCTTTCTCTGGGCATTAGGCTACATTAAGATATACAATATAATATTTAACATTTTCCAAAATATTTAAAGTGGAGACAAGAAGGAGAAGACATCCGGTTTTCATGAATGGCTATGACACTATTGGGCATAGATTAGATTTGTCAATTCAGTCAACATCAACATAAAACAACATAAAACCAATGTGAGGATTGGTCACAATGAAGCCAATTAATCTTAAAAATTATTCAGTAATGAAAATAAATTCGAGTTGAAACCCTTATTGGAGATCATTTCTGCACCTTTAAGTTGATTTCCAATTTTGAAACAAGTTTTCCAAACTTAATCGGCATGAATATCCATAAACATTGGATAGAAATGTATCGACACACAACTGCCACAGGTGAAATGTGACAAAAATGTTTCCTTGAGAAACAACCTTCCCGTTGATCATTATGATGTGTCTCTGTTTCAAGGTGCCAAATTCAATTAAGATGGCAATTTTTTATAAGAGTGAGGATGGTAAGCCCCTTTGGGTTTTTTACCGTTTGGTAGTGAGTTAAGTGTTTGTGTGCAGCAATATAATGGCACTTGTGTTTTGGAGAATACATTAAATTCTATTTAAAACTTAACAATAATGTCCACTTACTCATGTCCTGTAATTTCAGATGTCTTCTAACTTATCATTAATGAAGGTGCAAATCACTCAAACTGGCACTATTTAGATATTTCTACACAAAGTGACACTCTGACACACTAAGTGACTAGCTGCCAGATTCTTATGAGAAATCAAATGGAATGATGTGAAATAGCTACAGTATCAGCATATTTCTTCCCGTCCTGATAACCTGAGCAGGTTAGATGGAAAATATTATCATAAGAATAAAACAATACGATAATAGATTAATCAGATGCTCATAGGTTTTTCTTGATACAAAGAAGCAGTTTTGTCTTTAAAGTGTCAAGTGCCATTAGCTGCTGCCCAACCAGGAAAAAATAGTAAACCAAGTGACCAGTAACTACAGATGATGCTATTGATTCACTGTAATGTAATGCATATATAATTATAACCCAATACAGTAGAGAATACAATTCCCATGATGCACCTCCACTAATGTATAACCAGCTTTTCCATCCCCCAGTTGAAATTAGTGATGTATCACCTCTGTACAGTAGCAAACCATAGCTTAGTGTCTTTAGATAATTTAAAACACTGATTATAATGCATTTTGAGCCAGTCGCTGCTGTTTCCACATTATAGGTGATATTTACACTACAGTATATTATTAATGGTAATATCATCGGGTTTCTGAATATTAAGCTATGCATCTATTTATTTTGAGCATCCCCTTAACCTAAAACAACTAAACATGACGAAACCCTCTCATCTTATATTTCTGTTAGTCTCAAAATGAGACACTGTGTGAAGTCTCAAACTACCATAACAAAGTAGTGATGTTTCATTAAGCCCCATCAGTTCATGTTGTGCTGCCTGCGTTAATGGAATTATCACATTCTGGCCTAAAACTGGATGTTCATATTACTTCTCTGTGCACTTTGAAGACTGATATCGGATTATTGTTTCTCAACTTTCCCTTCTCCTGAATTACGATAAAAAAAATAAAAGAAAAATGCTTAAACTGCTTTATTTTCAGAGGTCTAAAATGGTTCTACTACATCCAATTAATTCTAATTGTCTCCTACGCTGAAATTCTCAATAGAAATGGAGCAATTAAATTTCTGCTTTGGCTCTTCCTTGGGGACAAGAGATATTTTACTTCGGTTGATGGTAGGGAGCGTTTGTCTAAACCTTTACAGAGGCGATTTCATGGGTGTATGTAATAGTATCATAACAGTGATCACTGGGCTATGCAAGGCAAATGTGGCCACCTATGTTCCTTGTGTTGTAGAGCATCAGATTAACATTTAGTTGTGCTTTGTTTACAATGTGAACATACTGTACAGCGCTATACACTGCAAATGTATTGTGCATATTTCACTATACCATCCTGTCGCTGCTGTGCATTATATGACTATAATCGTTTGTTTAATTTGCCCCTGTAATGAATTTCTCATGGTGTTTTTGCAACTTCAAGACAAATTTAAAGCACACCTGAGTAGCTGTATAATACAAGTCACTGTGTTGAGTCAAAGGGTGATTGCTCAAGTGAGAATATTTGGTCCAAGGTGGGATATTCCCCTATTTATTATTTCCTTTTTTTTTTTTTTTTTTTTTTGTGAGTCTTTGTGTATTTTTGTTGTTGGCACAGCAGGACGTATAGCAAGTGAAATCATCTAGACCCTATACCTCAATTCATATTTTGAAAATTACACTGGGTTTGGAAGCGGGCCATGAGTTCCTCCTGGGAATCAGTGGCACAGAAATAAAGTGACATCACTGACTGGGTATTAAAAAAATGTAGATGAACCTACTGCAACTGGGGAGCACATTCCTCTGAGGAGAAAGCTGCTTATTCGCTGTTCCATTTGCGGACTTATCTTATCTCTGTGCACTCTGAGATGACGAGATTTACATAAAACACGGAGGAACCTCCCTGGCCATTCTGGTCCGCAGTGTATAAAGGACCCCACTAAGTGTGTGTACCGTAGACATGTGATTACCCAAGAGGTTTACTCTCTTCAAAAGCAATATCTTAGCAATTGTGATAGATGAATCAAGTTAAAAGGGAATTTTGGTTTATTTTAATTATGAACTTACCCTATGTTTGCTAAAGAGAAGGATAACTCTGTACACACAGTCCTGAGAATAAAAAAAATGTGGAAAATGTTGGAACTGAGAAGCAAAAAGCCAAACATAGCTGGGTTTCACTGGGCAGTACTGTTTGGCATCTTCTTGTGTTTTGTTTGTTGTGTTCATGCATACTGTACCCATGTGTAAATATATGCTTATTTTTTTTTGGAGTGAGTCAGATCTAACAGTGCACTGAATGTACAGTGACAATAAAATGACATGGTTTATGTAACTCATTGGAAATTATTTTTATTGAAAATGTGGTTTACAAACTTCAAAAATTAACCAACATAAATATGTTCTATTAATATGCTATAAGTACCATATTTACAGAGAGGGTAAACTTGTATCACCAATTTTGTCAGAATTACAAGGTAGACCATTCCCCTATTCCCCTAAGAGCATTTGCGATCTAAATGTCGTCCAAGTAAAAAAGCAACTAGGGGTAAATTTTAAATTGTGTGGGTTATAATTTTTACTCTTTTAGATTATTTCCAAAAAGTTGCAGATTTTATAGGAATGCCCTCTATAGTTAATAATACTTACGAACCATTTCCTATATGGTTCTTTTATTGTGTAAAGCTAAAGGACCAGTCTGCTGTTTTTAGCTTTTGACAAGTATACAAAGTTGTGAGATGCAAATTATTCACATACAATAATAAAACTGACACTATGCACTAGATATATATTTCATATATTTTATTTGCATTTTCAGCTAACAAATTGAAAATATGCACAGTGTTAACATCAAGGTTTTGTCGGATCAAAGTGAAACCTGTATGTAAACACACATATAGTAGATAACATTGACATTATTAATTGTAAATGTGTTTTAGTTATTCCAAATCATCTGAAAAATCTGGTGAAAACAGTTGTTGTGAACAGTGATATCAATGTCATACTTTGATTGGAGCTATCTGCTATATGTATGTTACAGAGTTACAGAGTCACTTTGCTCAGATCTCTTACAGTTAAAACGATGCCAAGAATGGCCAATTTTGTGTGTGTGTGTGTGCACGTGTGTGTGCACATGTGTGGGTTTGTTTTTGTGTGTATGTGTTTGTGTGTGTGTGTGTGCCTGTGTTTGCGTGTGTGTTTGTGTGTGCGAACGTGTGTGTGTGTGTGTGTGTGTGTGTGTGTGTGTGTGTGCATCTACATGTGTGTCTACATGGACATTTAGCAGTGCAGTGCCTTCGGGTGTAACGCATCCTCCTGCCCTGACTGTCAGTTGGTTAGCTGTCTACACAATGTCCCATTTGACCTTGTGATGGTTAAAACACTGGCAGAATGCACATCTAACACACTCTCTTCCTTTGTGGTGCAATCCTGTGGAAGTCATTTCATTTACTGGGCTTTCAACTTCAGCCAATATGGGGGTTGGGGGAGTAAGTCTGTGTTTAATCAGCCTGCCACAAATCATTCCCCTAAAAAAAATCAACTATGATGTCCAACGAAAAGACCTTTCAACAGAAGATTGAATCAAATAAATAGATGGGCTCGTCACTTTTTCATTTTTTATTTATTCCTCTCAGCACAGCTATTTCCATATTAACTTGTGGATTGCTCTGCACAATACGCCAGTATTACTAGTATTCAGTTGTGAATGTAGAGTTGCTATCCATAAGCAGTGAGGACTGCTGAGAAATAACTCAAGCTTTAACTCAAGATGATAAATAGCAAGGAGTTAGGCTCAACAACAACAACAACAACAAAAACACCTTCATGTCTTATCACTGCAGCTCCTCTCTCTTTTGTCTGTGAGTGCTCTGTTTTTAGTATTGTGGGAAGGAATTACTGCATGGCCCACTGTCCTCAGAGTAACTTTCCATCTTACAAACTATATTTTATTTTCCTTAAATCATCACCAGTTGTCGGGCCTGTCTGTACTGAAGGAGGGGCATTGACACTGTCACACACCGGTGTGTTAATCAGCCAACCTTGTTGGCTACCTCTTTCAGAAAATCTATGGTCACACTATTAGTGCAACCTTGTAATGTCACCACCGGCTTTATCTCCACTGCTGTCCACTCACACTCCGTCATTTAGTCCCTGTGAGGATTATTCAGCAGCTGAGGTGAGAGTCCACTGAGAAAATGCTGTACAGTGACAGTCATGGTTACCTAGAGTGGTGTTGTCTTAGACAATGCAACTAGGTGAAAGTGAATGAAGGAGATAGGAAACCATGAATATGCTCCCAGTGTAAATTGAAGAAGGTCATGATTTATGGCTCCCAGCTAAAACGTACGTACATGCTGAATCTACTCTTTTTTTGTCTCTCTCTCTCTCTCTCTCTCTTTCTCTCTCTCTCTCTCTCTCTCTCTCTCTCTCTCGTCTGGCTCAAGGACGGGTAAGGGTGCCTTTCTCCACAGTTCATCCCCGCAGCCGCACAGTCTGTGGCACTTTGTGATGGACAGCCCAGAGAAAGGCCAATGTTTTTCAAAATGAATTGAGCGCCATCTATAGGCAGCCCGGGTGACTGAGTGATGGAACCTCCGGAGTGCAGAGAGTGCACGATAGAAACCCGTGATTAGATCTGCATTAAAATGTTGCGCCCTACTACCTGAAATACTCCACCCACCTGCCTCATCAGCTTTTTCATCACCTCATCAGTCACGTCAGTCTTATAGTCTCCTTATACTTGGAGACTCAGACAGAGAGGGGACAGCTGTGAGTTTTCCAAAGCCTCCTAACAGCTGCAAACCCCGCATGGCATTGCATCTGTTCAAGTCTCGCAGTATTACAGTCTGTGTCTCAACTAAAGGAAGCTGCATTACAGTTCATTGAGGGGTTCTCTCTGGTCTTACCCTATTAACCAGTGAGCAGATGGAAATTATATCGCGGGGTGTTAGGCCTGAAAATTGACCTGCAAGCATCTTGCTGTCTCAGGCAGACAGCTTAAAATGGGACGATTTAAATAAGGCCACATGAGAGAAATCAGGACTGGGCTATAGATTCCAAGAGAATGAATGCCACGAAGCTTCCTCTGAATCTTTATTATTTATTTGGATGATTTATTATGTCTGGGTGCCTCTGATGTTGTAACTTTGCCTTTGCGGGGAGCCAGACGTAACAAATGGAGCGCTCATTAGCATTTGACCTCCACATTATGCTTTGTTTACCTGCCTCTCCTCACCTCTATATCTCCTCAGACAAAATCAGGGCTCTCACAGAAGGCTCTGAGTGTGACACAGTTTTGTTACTGGGCGGTAAAGGTAAGTACCACATTTGCATTGCAAGATTTCTCAAACTTGAGCATGCAGAAACAAGGAGGGGAAAAGATGCTCAGCTCCTTGGGGACATAGCCACTCCCTGACGCTGCCGTCTAGGCTCGGGAGTCTTGACAGCTGCTCAAATCCCATGAGATGATGGAGAGAAGTATGAACAAAGTTACAATAAAGCATCACTGGTGCTTCCTGCTGTGTACAGGGAAACCACTGCTGCCTGTGGTTTGGAAGCTATTCACTACTAATTGCTTATAGGCATAAAGGTCATTAAGGCCTAATACCTTGGATTTTGGACTGTGTGTATAACCAACATGCTCTTGTGCACATGTATGTCTTTTGTAGGTTGTGTAATGTGATCACACAATTTGGTTGCAGAGTCAATCAAAACACAAAACTTAACAATTCCAGGTTTGCATAAGTATACCCTACCCCAAAATAATTTTTAATATGTGCCTTTTGTTCTGTCCATCATTCAGACTATACCAATGAAGTGGAAAATACTTGATATAAACTGTGAGAGTATCAAATCAAATAAAAAATGAATTAAATGTAGCTTGAAAAACTAAAGAAAAAAATCATTACAATTGCAATTATATGCACTGTGCAATATTAACATTTCCACGTTTCATGGACAAACAGGTCATGCATACAGCATGTGTAAAGAGAATCATAAGCAACAAGTAATGGCAAATTGTCAAACAAAAATACAAAAATACACACACACACACACACGCACACACACACTATTACCAGATCGGGGGGTGTGGCAGGTAGCTGTGTCTGCTGTAGTTAATTGCGCAACGAGAAACTGTTCTCTAATTTATTTCTTGCCTGTCCATACAAGAGTGATCGTGAAACCCCATTCATTTCACAGAACACAATTTTCATATTTAATGAGCATGACTCCAATACAATTACAGTAATTAGTCAAATCTCCCTCACAGCCAGTGGAGCTCGCCACCATTATTAGAGGATCTTATTAATGATGTTGCACATGTGGTGCTCATAGGGTAATTGAGGGCATGTGTGGGTATGGGAACAGGGGTGCTGGGGACTGGAAAGCAGAGGTGGTGTCAGTCTGTTTTCTGTCTAAATTGGGGCTTCTGTTAAATGGAGGTTTGCTTGATATTAACTTTGAGATGTTTAACATTGTGACAGACGGTGATTCAACAGCATGGTCAACTGCAGTGGGTGTGGACACATAAATCAGGTGTGTATTGTATATCAGTTTGCTTGACCTGAAAGCTTGTATTTTACAAGCTGCTTTAAATAATTTCTTATATCTGTTCAGACCGTCACTGCTGTGCAAACCCAGGAGGTTCGCACCCAAAAGGATCTGGAGAAAGTAGCCCATTTATCGTGAGTGATGATACTGCAGTGTCTAACATTTTGGGGGTTTGTGAAGTTTCTTTTTCCATGCTGATCATTAATAAATCTACAGTATCTTGTCTGCAATGAGAGTGTAAAGCTGTAAGCGACGCATCTCCCATTCCCAGTGAGTCACAGTGTGCCGTGTCTGCTTCGTGTTGGTTTGTGTATCTTTTGTTAGGTTTATGTAGAAATGTAGCTTTTTCCATGGCCTAAATGTCTTTCAGAAAAGTAGAACCAAAAGCCTGCATACTGCATTTTGTATACAAAACCAAACACTATGTCATATGTTGTTTCATGTGCTTTGAAACAGTTAATGTCAGGGTTGATGTTTATAAGGAAGCAGTTGTTTTAACCTCAGAACTGTGACTTAATAGCCTCTTCTCCAATTAAGGTCAGTGTCACCGCTGAGTTAATGCGTGTGACTCCACGACAGAAAAACCTCCATTAACACACCCATAATTAGCGGAACATGGTGGAATTAGACAGCAGCAACCACAGTGCTTTGGTGTTTTCATAATTAAACACTGGAAAAGACAACAATTAAGCCCGATCCTAAAACCCCAGTCTCTTTCAAGCCAGAGAGGACGCGTATTGTTTTTTGCGAAAGCTCTTGAGACGGGGCTGCTGTTGTGTGAAGTTTGAATTACAGTTGAAAGACAAGAGCTGAAAGTGAGGGAGGTCACGACAACAATGTGGAGAATTCAGAGAGGTCGGAAAACTCAAACACAGCTGCTGTGCTGCAGGTGCCATGTTTGTTTCAGAGCAAAATATACGAGGACTTGGATCTTGTAAATTTACTTGGGGCCAATTTCAGCACAGATTACTGTTCCATATGGTCCTGCATCGCTGCCACCGTGACAGAAAATGCAAAAACTAGATTTATTTTTGTTTTATAAAAAAAAACTTTTCTCACTTAAAAAGATGAGTTGGTACATTGTTTTGGCTAAATGATTTTCTGCCTGTATGATATTTAACATTTAACAAAGTAGTGCTGTAAAGATTTAAAGTTAAAAAATATCTTTAGCCGTGCCATCAGCATGGCTCTAAAAATGGCCATGTTGGTCAATCCAGCACTTTGGAAATATTTAAACAAATGAAATTTGTATAGACATTCATGGTTCCCTGCGGATAAATGCTCATTACTTTGGTGACCTCCTGACTTTTTTGTAGTGTCAATATGAAGATATCGTTTGCAGTCTTGAGTAAAATCTCTAGAAACTATTAGAGCCTATTATGTATCCTCAGGGTGAATTGTATTAACTTTAGTGATCCTCGAATGTTTTTCCAGAACCTTGGTTTATATCAAAACAGCTTCAAAATACAACTTTTCTGTCATCCTCAGCTGTGCGTATCAGAGCTATTTAGCAAATGCGTGAACTTTACAAATATGCTGGCATGGAGTGTAGCTCCATGTAGCAAATATATAGCGAGTGAATATGGTGAATATATGTAGCATTTAGTTGAATATTTTTTTCTCTGTAGTTTGTGGAGACCAAAGCATAACTACAAGAAGAATGGATAATGGTGATACGTGGCCAGAAGGTTGAATGTTAAAGTTGCCATTTGCTGCATCTGCTTTATGAGGTGGTATTTCTGTGTTGTTACAGCTTCTTGTGCTCCCACCTGGAGGTAAAAAAATCAATTATGGCAGGTTTACATAATAATTTATAAAGTACTTGACACTGACATTAGATTCTTGGTGAAGGATCTGTCATCCTGAATGTGTGTGATTTGTTTGTGGATAAGTAAAGGGTTACTGGGATGCATCTCCATCTGAACTGACTAATTCTTCTCATTGCAGCACACTGGAGGACAGGCCTTTTTAGTGATGCACTAATGTGACATTAATTGCTTTTACTTTTTCACTCCATTAAGAGACTGCTATCTGTGTCAGGAGCCTGGCCAGATGGTTTATCGGCTCTACTTTGGCAGCAATGTTGCTAATGGACTGAAGCACAAAGCTGTAAAATAACGACAGCAACAGGCAACCAGGAGAAATACCCACCATTGAAATGTGAATACGGAGGGGCACAGCACCTGCTGTATTGTGGAAAGCAGAACTTGGAAATTTGGGGCTGTTGTTTGAAATTGGCTTTCATTGAAATGCTGATGCTAAAAATCAAGGAATTTTGAGTAGCGTAAGCTCGAAACTTCAAGCCTTTGACCTCAAGTAGATCAAGTCTGTTTG
The DNA here is from genome assembly GCF_033026475.1 of Channa argus. NCBI lineage: Eukaryota > Metazoa > Chordata > Actinopteri > Anabantiformes > Channidae > Channa > Channa argus. The sequence continues at coordinate 11,531,544 of NC_090213.1, read as the reverse complement.
TTTAGAGTATTTTTAATCTTTTTTTGAAGAGCAGTGCCAACTCTTCATTCAAAATATTGGCAGCTATTGACTAAGTGCTGAAAATAAGGCCTCTGCATTGAGCAGTAAAGCCAAGACCAGGGTCAAATGCTAAGTAAGAAGAAAGTGGCACTAGAGCCACCCTGGAGAAACCTCTTCCTCTGTGTCCTTATTCTCTTCCTCTACTGTCCTTTTTCTCCCATCAGGCCCCATCCACATCTCCCCCACCTTGAGGCCAAACTTCCATGACCTAGGCCAGATCAATAGCACAGTTTAAAGAGGATGGACTGTGTAAATAGAGACGATGGATCCTGCCGATGAGGATACCTTGACCACTGATGGCCTCTGACTAGGACGGTAGCACTTGATCAAGTCTAACATTGATGGCTGTCAATATATTTGGCACAGAGAGGTTTGGATCCTGTCTGGGGCATCAAGATCTAGAAATATCTACTGATCAGGACAAAGGATGAGTGTTCATTTGTTAGATTATTTTCTGTTTTTGTGTTACAGTTAAGGATGATCCAGGGCACCATTGGCAAACCAGCACCCAAAACCCAAAACCAGCATCCTGTTGATTTGCTACATTTCTGTGCATTACGTGATTAAAATCCTTCAGGTTTGGGCTGTTAGTCAGACAAAAACAAACCATTTGAAAAAAAATTTGGGATCTCAGAATGTGTGATAAGCTCGTTGTACTCTTTTCGCATTTTTAAATCAGTGGACTTTTATAACAATGAAGGTCATAATCTGCAGATGATTCCACAAATAATCCCTTGTTGCAGCCTTAAACACACACTGTGCTCCTCTTTCCATAATTTTTGATAGTATTTTGCTGTGTTTCCATCTTTTTTCTAATAAATTCCAGATTAGCTGTTTCAGGTTGAAATTGTCTAAATAATATCCCAAATTGATTTAGTAGAAATTAAAAGTTTGTACTGCAAGTTGAAAGTCTTGGATTAGCATACTGTATCTCATACATAATATATTTCTGCAATATTTCTCTTTACAGCAGTCTTATTGAACCATGTGTATGATTATTTTTATAGATTCTCAGATGTCATGGCACTTACCATATTGATTTTTAAGTAAACAGCCTCTAAATCTGAGGTGTGATTGTAAACACCCACTCAGAAGGCTTCAAACTGGATTTCAGCTGAGGATATTTGGAGGTTTACAGCAGGATTGTGTAACATTTTGTGCTGAATAGCAGCCAAATGACAGTAGATTCATCAGACAGATAAATTTAGAAACATGTAAAGTGTCTAGAGTTATGCATCACATACCAACAAGCCAGAGGCTGCAAGATGCAGCCAATGTCAGTGTTAAATGAAAAAGTTTGAAGTACTTCTTCATCTAACAATTAAATCACAACTATGTGGAAAAAAGTGTGGGTTGTGAAAACCTTCCAAACAGGTTTTAAAATGTAAGGTGCTTTTTTAGAAAAGCAAGAACACGCTGCATATAACAAAATAGCATAAGCCACATATGTAAGTTTGTAAAAAAGTGTTGACCCATGGGGTCATTGTGTAATCCATTCCAGCAGCAAGACTATGAGCGAGATTTATATTTGTTTTCGCATGTGGAAACCAACCTATTTTATACTTTTGTATAGACCACATGAACAGATACCATCTTGCCATCTAAGTGAATATTCCTTCAGTAAAAACAAAACATTAAACCCCTGCATTTACACTGCGTGCATATCCCACATGATACTTCGTAAATGCATAATGTGTTAGTGATAATCGTGCTTATCTTACGTGTGTGACAGCTCACATTTTAGTGTATACACCAGCCCATTACTGCCTCTGTAAGTTATATGCAACAACACAGTCTGTTGAACCTGGAGCCAGCCAGCTGCTCATATTAATCAAAGAGCCCACTTCCTTTTATGGCACAAAGAAAATAGTCATAAATGTTCTTATCAGCCTTTCGAATAGTGTTGACATTACAATCAGATTCATGGTGGCATAAACTATTACATTTCATCTTTATCATATCGAACAATCTCTTCTTTTTCACAAGTATCGTTTATAACTGCAGGACAGCTAGTAATGAAATTCAAAGAAGTCTATCAGCCCAAAGGATCTCCCACTCTGTTTACTTAGATTTACATATATTTATGTGGATTTTGTTTTCCTACAACAGCAAACAGGCATGATGAATGTATGGTGTGCATTCCCGCTGGGACAGGTGGCTCTGTGCAGAACTGATCTGTGGTCAGGAAGCTTCAGTACTTAAATACCGTAAAGTCTGGAGATCCTCAACCTCTGCAAAATTTTATTACAGTGGAGCCTCTGAATTTACACATAAGGAATGTTTCTACATAATAATTTAGGGATTACAAAGTATCACCAATTTAATCATGAAGGATGAAACTAAATTAGAATAAATGTCACTTTTAATATTTAGGGCAAAATATATTTCTCAGAGGTTCAGTCAGCAATGAAATGTAAAAACAGCCATAAAGCCAGATGTCAATAAACCTTATGTTGTTTATGTAGCAGGTATTTTAGCACCTAGTGAGAGATACTCCAACATTCTTCAAAATCAAATCTGAAGGAAGTTTTTTGACTTCTGCTTTGTATACTCCCTCTTTAATTTAGAGCACTTTGATTAATCAATTAATATTCCTTTCTCAAGGTCCTTTTATAAACCTCATCATTAATAAAAGCAGACATTCAATTAGTAGCCAAATCTTGATTGCCAATTTTGTCATAACAGTCTCCCTTTCCCTTTTTTTTTCTTTTTTGGTTCGTTATAGTATAGAAGTATAGTGTGGGTAGGAAGAACGAACTAATTTCATTAATCTAATTGTCATCGCTTTCAACCATCCCACTAATAAGTACAAATTAATATGATTAATCAATTTGACGACATAAACTCATTCAATTACAGTTTTTCAAAGGCAAGTGGGTGTGTTGGGGTGATAGGGAGGTGCGGCGACTGAAGAGAGGTGGGCAGCTGCTCTGTGAAGAACCTAGCCCACAAAATTGAAGTCAAGTCAGGCAATTAGTCATTGTGAATGATAAATAAATGGTGATGAAATGTGGAAGGCTGATACCACCCTAACCACAGTATTTTATGATTCAACAAACTGCTCCTTCTGTGTAGAAAAATTAAAAGTCTATAAACCCTAGATTTTGCTCTTTTTGTGTTTTTGTCAAGGCTGTCTCAATCTTCTTTTATAGCAAAACAAATCTTCAGTCAGTCTCAGAAACCATGTTTGAAGACAAATGCAATTTGAATAATAAAATAAAAACATGATAATACAAAATGTCTGTCTTTACCACATGTGCACAGAAACACAGTTTTGACACATTCTACCTTTTAAGATCTTAATTTGCTTCCTTGATTGCTGAGCTAAAATTGGAGTTATAATTTATGCATAAGTTTTTCAACAAGAGATACAGGCTACACAATATGCAGTAGAAATTAATTGTAAACAACTGTATGCTGCAGAGTCTACTCTGCAGTTATGCATTTTTCTTTAATATAAGTGAAGATTAACTAAAATAATTAGATTGTGTTGTGTATATAATGCATTATAATGTATTGTTTTACATAGACTTCGTGTAGAAAAGTAGAAGCTCACATATTTCCATACTTCATTTATGAGACAGAAGATTTAATATTTTTAAGAGGAGGTAGTTAACATATATACACATTGTGATTGCAGTAACACTATATCATAACATTTGTTTCTCTGTTATGTATTTTCTGTTATGAATTTGTGCTTGTTTTCACATTGCCCACAAATGGAATAATGAAAAAAATATGAATAAAGGTGTATATCACATGGGGCACCACAGTGGTGAAGAGCCTAGATTTGCCACCTCACAGCTAGAAAGTCACTTGTTAAAATCTACCTGCCAGCTGTGGCCTTTCTGTGTGTAGTTTGCATGTTGTTCCCCGTGATTACATAGCGTTTCATTCCACAGTCAAAAGACATGCATGTTAGGTTAATTGGTGATTAAAAAAATGCATGTAGGTGTGAATGTGAGTGTGAATAGTTGTACATCTGTGTATGTGTTGGCCCTGAGATAGACCAGCAACCTGTCCAGAGTGTAACCCCACATCTCCAGCCCCCCCTGACCCTTAACAGGATAACCAGTTACACATAATGGATGGATGGACGGATGGATATACCACATGCATAAGCTTTACACACACAAATTCATATTCTCTCGCAACATATAACCCAACTGTAAATTTACTGTCATAGGCCTTTTTAAAGCATTTTGATTTGTCATAGAAGAAAAAGCACAGGACTTACTAGGAAAACTCCACATAAACACCACCATGACCCTAAAACTGAAACAATGTACTTTATTCATTCATTCATTTTATTATTTACACCTGTTTTTGCTCAAGTGACATGCCAAAATAAATTAAATGAAAATGGCAACAATGTTACAAAACACCTTAACTTCATCAACCTGCACAGTATTGAGCAAAAAAACCCCAAATCTTAGAATTAGGTGTGTAGATAATTAATGTTTTCAAGGTCACAAATTTAGATGAGTTGTCCTTTGTTGTCCTCATGCTAACTGTCCTAATTTAAATTTACACTCTCAGACTGAAATGGTATGAACTGCTGCAGATTGACGAGTGTAGAGTGTGTTTACTTTGAGCAGCTGCTGCGATCTAATTTGGATGTTTTAGATCTGTGCAGAGAGGAAGACATGCTGGCTCAGCATTTTGGGATATGCCCTTTAATCTGCTCTATCTTATCAACACAGCATCACCCCTATTCAAACCTATGTCTGATCAGGCAGTGTGATGTTGTTTGAGTCTTACATTGGGAATAGTTTATGTAGGGGCTGTCTCTAATTTGTGAAGTGAGGTTGTATGGAGACAATTAGACTGAGCTTCGATTGCAGTATAGAAGCTTGGATGCTGACAGTCAAGAGAAGGCTTTCAGATGTCATACCAATTAATCTATCCAGCCATCAAACAATATTCTGGAAACAAAGTCGGGGGGGTCGATCAATCCGCATCACTTTTCTCCTCACCGGGTTATGGGAAAATTGATTTGTCAAACAAAGCATTTTGGAAGCAGTGCATGGACTTGTTTGGGATCCATTAGCCTCCATTGAGCATTTTGTTTAACATAGGATTTTCATCACAGAGAAAATGCAGTGTCCTCAATACTGTGAGCTACAACTTTACGATTTCTGTTTTCTTTGTTCTTTCTTACAAAGAAAGAAAGTGCTGATGAAGATTGAAAAGGGCGAACTTCGTATGCATTTTGAAATATCGGTGCCGGTCAGTACAACACAATACAATTCAACAGCCACAATATAAATATTCTATATGTTGTTTCAACTAAACTAAAACATATCATCTTAATGAAAGAAGATTTTTGCAGAGCTGTTGCATTTGACAGCAGTTATTTTAGTTAGGTGTACCCAAAGCAACCACCTGATTTTGTATTTATTACAATAGCCAAGAAATACTTGTTCTCACAACACCATACTAATGAGCAGTATGACAATTAGTCTTAATCCCCCATTCAAAAGCAGCAGGCATTAGTCCCCAGTATCAGTATTAATGTACACTGTGCGGGTATACTGCCATCCAATACAGTGTGGCTGCCCTAAGCTGTATTATGAATTCCCTGTGCAGTGTATTGTTCTAAGACAGAACTGTATCACATTGTGCCCGTCATGCTGTTTTAGAGGGGAGAGAGCTTCCTCTGTGGGATTTCTCCTACCCCCATCCCATGATAATGTATCTCTCCCTAAAGGGTAGGCCTCTGTGACCTTGTCTTATTCATTGAGGGTGTCTTAAGTGAAAGAACTGAATCCTGAATGGGCCATTTCCCCTCTTTTAACACCCCTTTAATGTCATCAGTGAAATATGAAGTCATTAGGCGATATTAAAACACTGCTGACAAACTAATTAACGGGAGACATTAAACAGGGCGGGCTTGATTAATCCGCTTTAACGATTCTTTTTAAGTGGTTCTGGTCAAAATTAATACAGATTTACTGGTGATCTTAAGAAAAAATACTCTTATGTGTATCAGACCTCAAGGGCAACCTAAAGTCACCTGTCTTTTACCTCCCGTTGTTCCTAAATCCTCTGTTGCTAAACCCAGTGTCTGAACTCACACAGTAGGTTCCTGAATCTACAAACAAACTGCTGAAGATTGTATGGGTCACCGTAAGAGATTTTTCAGACATTTTTCATTGAAATTGTTTGACTTATTAAAAAATAATGTAGCCTGACAAATTCCAATCTCTATGAAACGTTTTAGAGCTAATATTGTTAGTTATTATTCTCTGTATTATTATTAGTCATTCGAGGCCTAAATCTTTCCTTTTTTTAAAGTTTCCGTGGTACCTTGTTGAATGTGGTAGAATATGTTTGTAAATGTCTCCCTCTGGTGGGTGAAGCACAGATCTACGATCAGCTGATGGGAATCCTGCAGTATTTCACATGGGAAGCCGGGACATCCACAGTAATCGGTAATTCTTTGTTTTTCTGTGTGGTATAGTAAATTTTCTTTTTAAAATGCAAATTACAAAAGCATTGGCATTTCATTTTTTTATTACGTAATTCTTTGAACAATTAATTTACAATAACAGTAAATGGAGCGTAATGGATTACACTTAAAACTGCAAAAACAACAACCACAATAACAATAACAATAACAACAACCGGTTGTGCCTAAATTTACTTTAAATCTATTTATATGTAAATACTTTACACAAACAATGACCTAAAAATAAATATTTCACACCTTTTTGTGAAACTGATATATTTTCTGAATATGGTAACGTTATTGTTTCACTGTGTGACAGGAAACTCAACACTCGCCATTATCCTTTTTCAGTCATTTAATTCCTTTTAATTTACATGATAGTCTTTTAATTTCCCAATCGATTGTTTTACTAGTAACTATTTTTGTAATGTTCTGAATAAGTAGAAAATACACACATTAATACAAAGATGGATTTTTTTTTCCGCTGCTGGAAGTGGTCACCGATGGGCTGTGACTATTTCCGCCATTGTTGGTGTGCGTGTGTGCGTGTGAACCTGGCGTAATATCGGCCCCTCAACATTTTGTATATGATTTTTTTTTTCCCCATACTTTGACAGGGTTAATCTTGTACGTGTTTCTTTGACAGATAATTGTCAATAGAGAGGCGGTGTTAATTATTTGCGTTTAATGCTGTGTGATTCTGTGGGGAAATGAAAATGTAGCATTGTCTGGTCTACGTAAGGTAACGTTAGCTTTTAGCTTTGTTAGCTTCTCGCGCCCGACTGTGTGTGAGCACAAAGGACGTGTAACGTTACACCGGCTCGCTTTTAAGCAATGTATCCCTCCTGGGGGAATTATGGTGGACCCCAGTCGCAAAACTACGGAGGGTCCGGACCCCGCAAGCCGCTGGGCAGCGGTCATACCGGCGCGTCGGCGGGGTTCGGTGGCTTCGAGGCCTCACCGAGTGGCTCGCTTTTCTCCAGTCTCCAGGAGCAACACCTGCAGCAGATGCAGCAGCTGCAGATGCTGCACCAGAAACAGCTCCAGTCAGTGTTGCAGCACGGGAACAGTTCGAATACCTACAGTGGTGGACATTCGGGAGGGTACTCGGGGTCATCATGGCATTCAGAAGGAACAGTACAGGTAGACACCGGTGTGGGATCTCAGCCGTACTATAAACAAGACGAGACTGCGGGGAGGGTTCCCCCTGCTCCCAAGCCGGGTAACCAGCAGCCTCCCCCGCCTCCAACACAGACGCACAGCACCGAACAACAACCTCTTCCTCCAACTCCAGAGCCCCTGTCAAAAGAGGCCAACACGAAGGATTCGTCCACGAAAGAAGACGACGACAAACCATTATCTTTGCAGGTAATGTCATGTGGGGGTTTGTTTCGGCATGATTTGACCTATGTTTCCGAGTTGTCTATTTCTTCTACTTGCAGCCAAAATTAAAGCCAAAAATGACCTTGGCCACATTTGTATTAAAAAGTAGTATTATACTTTACATCCAGCATGTATCTGCCGATAGCCATGAAGTGTGTTGACATTCTCTAAGTGTCGGGTTTGCTTTGCTTTTGGTGGTTTACTTTATTGTTTGTTTGTTTTTCTAACCTAACATGTGGGATTTTCTATATTTTGTTACAGGTTATCAATTCCATTAGTAGACAAAAACAAGTCAATTAATTGCTTCTTTCGACCATACCATTTGTGAATCCAGAACCTGGTGTAGTTTTTCTGTGCCTTAGACCTGCGTTGTTGCTTCATCAAAAACACATCAGTGAGCCACACAACTAAACTGGATCAGAGAACTAAAGTCATAGGTAAAGCAGATCTGTTCAAAGCTCCAGTCCAATAATTGCCATCACAGTCTTGAAGGTCCTCTACCTGCATTTACATGGTGCCTTGCGTACCTTTACTATGGGGAGGCAAGGGCAGGGAAACCCTCACAAATGGAGAACGGGCAGCTCAGAAAGTAGTTGATATGACATTGATCTTCATCTGCCAATAAATAATGGATGATAACTTGAGTTAAATGGTCGAAGTGTTCCTGAGCACATGTTTGTTTTTGAGTAACACAAAGAGATAAAAAAAAGTATATATATTTTTTTAAACACACATTCACCCTTCACACACAAACTTACGCAGTGATGACAACAGCTGCCATGCAAGATGCTTGCGTGACCCAATAGAGTTAACTTCTCCCAGGGACACTTCAACATGTAGCCAAGAGGAACCAGGAGCTGAATCCCAGTTAACTCTGGTTTGTGGATGCAGGTCAGCACAAGCAACACCTGCTGTTTCACATGTGCCAAATTTAAATGGAACTGACACTAGACCACTGCAAAGGGACAAACTGACATCATGCTGTTGTTTATTACAACAAAAGTCAAGAAGTTGCAATTTATAGTGCAACAATCTTGCAAAGCAATGTAAATAAAAATGCATGTCCGAGCAAGCACAGTGTCCTCTGACTTACAGGAATTACTCTCTAGAGACTGTACAAGTGAAGGCCAGTATGTTATTGGAGCTGCTGAATTTATATTTCATTTATGTATTTATTTTAAGCCTTTCGGCTTATCCTCTTCGTTCAGGGTCACAACAGCAGATCATTGGTTCACATATTGACTGATGCAACTCTCCCCAATTTCCATCAGCCCGGCACTGTGCAGCTGGGGATTGGGAATGGGCTGTTGAGGGTTTAGTGTCTTGGCCAGGGACACTTCCACATGTGGTTAGTAAGAGCGGGGCGCAAACCTCGGCCACTCTACCAACTGCGCCACTGCCGCTTATTGATGAACCAAAATGCCTATATATTTATAATGAAGAAACTGGTTGCCCAGTGAATCAGTGTCTTTTCATTTTCACAGAGCAGTAGAGGTCTATGTCATAGAAAAGTAGGATATTAGTTATGCCACTGGATTCACAGACGTGCATTAGTCGAAAGTGTCCACTAAAGAAAGTCTGAACCAAAGTCAGAGTAACTGGTCATTGTTTATATATGATTTGGTGCATTTTATTTTCACATTGCAATTTGGAGAGCACACAAGAACATTACATACCTGCGTACAGTCCTCAATCCCAGCTCTTTCGACCAAGTGGGTCAGAGGAAGAAATAAACCAGGTGCTTCCCACGGTTTAATTCTGTTCCTTTTTTTTCTCCAATATTGTATAAAGGATGACAGGGTCATGACGTACTGTAATTTGTCCAAAGGTTTGAACTTTGCAAAAAGCGTTTTCACACTTGACACAAAAAGAAACATGGTTCTTTTTGATCTAAACAGAGACCATCTTTTGTGGTTAAAAAAAATTTGGTGCTTTGGTCTGAGGCACATTTCACACTATCTGGTTTGAGTAAAACCAAACTGAAAAGTTTGAAGGTCTGGACCAAACAAGGTAGTTGTGAAAAGGCCTTGCAGAGGGAAAAATGTCGATATTTTTCCCTCTGCAAGAACCCACACTGTTCTAACATTTGGCATTTAAGTAAAAATGTTATAGTTGACTTAATTGTCAACACTGTATGGATTTGATGATAATCTATCATTTAAATTATAAGAGGATTGAATTAGTGAATTGTTGCACTTTGGTTATTATTGGTAATATTGAATAAAATGTGAAGCCAGTGATGATTGATTATAGTAAGAAAATGTATCACAGTTACTGTGTAACATTGAGCAGGGAATGTGCATGCAACAGTTTAACAGTGTTGGAAATGTGGACATGGTGAAAGGAAATGTATTTGTAGAGCAAGGTTTAGCATTTCACGTACAGATGTGGATAAAATTGCTGGTACCCTTCTGTTAAAGAAAGAAAAACCCACGATGGTCAATGAAATAACTTGAAACTGACAAAAGAAATGATCAATAAAAGTTTACTAATAATTAGCTAATGAAAATCAGAAATTGCTTTTGAATTGTGGTTCAAAGGAATATTTTTAAAAAGCTAATTAATGAAACTAGCCTGGACAAAAATGATGGTACCAATAGAATCATAGGGACATGTTAAACTAAATTGTGTCCTGTAATTAGCATCACAGGATCAGTCATCAGTCAGTCTGCCTGTTTAAATGGTGAAAAGTAGTCACTGTTCTCTTTGGTATGCTGTGTAGCACACTGAACATGGACCACAGAAAGCTAAGGAGAGAAAATTATAGACAAACATATTAAAGGTAAAGGCTATGAGACCATCTCCAAGCAGCTTCATGTTCCTATGACTACAGTTGCACATATTCTTCACTAGATTAAGGTCCATGGAAATGTAGTCAACCTCCATGGACGTGGGCACAAGAGGAAAATTAATGACAAATCGAAGAGATGGATAATACGAATGGTAACCAAAGAGCCCAGAACCACTTGCAAAGAGATTAGGCCAGGCCAGTTTTAATAGTTTTGTTTTTTAAAAATATTTAGTCAAACCACACTTTAAAAGCAATGTCTGATTTTCATTAGTTCATTTTTAGTCCATTTTGTAATTTATTATTACTTTTGTCAGTTTCTAGTTATTTCAGTGGCCATTTTGGGGGTTTTTCTTTCTTTAACTAAAGGGTGCCAACAATTGTATCCACATCTCTATGTGGCAAAATGTTTAGGTTTATCTAAACTCAGTTGTGCAAGGTGCATTGAGCTAAGCATATGAATTATGAAAACAAACAAGGATCCTCATGAAATTTTCTGATTGATGTTTGTATTTGTCTAACCAGGAGCAACAGCAGCTTTGGTACAAACAACATCTTCAGAATCTACAGAAGTTGAAGCAAGATAAAGCCAAGCAGAATCATAAAGAGGGAGAGGGTTTTATGCCCCCACCGCCACCAAGTAAAGCGATTCCACCACCACCTCCATCAGAACCACTGAAAAGCGCACCCCCTCCACCCCCTCCAAAAGAGGAGCCCCCAGCACCACCTCCACCACCAGAGGAAATAAGGGTTAGCATTTCTTACCATTAGTTTTGTTTAGGTAAGAATTGAAACACGTAAGATTTTGTGGAACTCGACCAATTTAGACATCAAAGCCTTGAAAAATACAAATCTGAATAAGTGGTGGCTCCAGATAGAAATGCACAAAAACTCAGGTGAAGTTACTTGGTTATTATGGTTTTAAAATCTTAAAAACACAGACCAGAAAATGACTTAAAAACCAGGAGGTCTCCAGCATTGTTAAAAATAAATAAATAAATTGATGGAGTACTTTGTTTAAATATATAGAAATTGTGTATAACTGTTTAGGTATCATCGTTCACTATACTGCTTGTGAATTTCATTATTGGTATGTACTTAAAGGCTGTACAACAGGTTTGTCATAATATATGCTCAAATCCGTTGTAGGGGGAGATTTGCTGTTTTTATCATAGTTTAGCTTTTTTTCTGTTTCAGCAAGTGTCATGTTCAGCAGCCTTGTAAAGACACAACAAATCCAGTTTTAGACTGAGTTTATCAAACAAAACAAATACTCACTATAAGTATAAATATGTTTATATTGTTTGCCCATAATTACAGATTGAAAATGTAGGAAAACCAACTACAGTTATTGACACAGTAAGTCTCACCTACCAGTCTGTCATTGTCATCACCATCACCTCCTTAAATATTTAATTCAGTTGTTGTGTGTATGTGTATGCACATTTATTGTACATATATATTATATGCACATTTTCTTTTTATGTCATATTGTACCATATGATCATTGTAAATTCCAAGTGCCCTTGAAAAAGTTTTTACATTTGAAATTAGGAAAACAATGTGAGCAGTAATAAAAAATTCTGATACTAAAGCTAAACAGTATTGTCTCCATCTCAGAAAAATTGCCATCCCTTCCATCACAACTACCCTTGGAAAATGTCTTTGTGAGTTACAGACAGGCTTTGCCTCACACTTACCCTGTTTCTTTTTAAAGCCTGAAATCCCACAAGACCCAGAGGAGGCTGCACGCCTCCAGCAGTTACAGGCGGCAGCAGCACAATGGCAGCAGGTGCAACAGCAGAGAGCGGGTTTACAATACCAAGCTCTGATGCAACAGCACGAAAAGCTTCAGCAGATCTTGGAAAAATACCAACAGCTGATTCAGCAACCTGCAGATCTTCAGGTGTGTTAATAGTAGTCTCTGTGACCACTGCTGTCTTACTGGTTATCTTCCATGCTCCATCAACGACCAATTACCTAGACATAAATAAATTTGTTTGCCAGATATACTTAGGCAGCTGTAAATATAATTTGGGTACCTGCCCAAGTACATCAAAAAAAAAGTAGTTTCACTTCAGTGTTTTCTTATTTTGCAGTCAATGTCTGCTGAAATGCAACTGAGACATTATGAACTGCAACAGCAGAAGTTTACCCCTTTATTCCAAGACTGGGATCGCTCCTTCATCCTGTGGTTTGAGCAGTTCCAGACCTATCCCCACAAAGATCAGCTCCAGGACTATGAGCGTCAATGGAAACAGTGGCAGGAACAGATGAATGCCACCAATGCTCACCTTCAAGAAAGGGTTGCTACTCTGATGGCCATGGTCCCATATGCCTCTAGCCAGTACAATAGTGGGATGATGGGGCAGTATGGCCAGTACCCTGGACAAGACATGCAGATGCATCAGCAGTCACTAAACCCAGGTGTGCAGCATTCTTCAGCTGCTGTTGGTCCCAGATCTCAAGGTCCACGACCCACTGGGTTTGGGCCGCCTTTAGAATCACCTGTTGGAACACCTGTAAGGGGGAGTTGCCCCGCTGCCATAGGAGTCAGACCTCCAGATCCCCCCAGTATTCCGCTACCAAGCTTTAACAGCATTAGGGGACCACGGTATGTAGAAATAGTTTATTATGCTACTGTAATTGTTTATTTTTAATTGTTAAATTATTATTATAGTTATTAAAATTTGTTTTGTTGGTATTGGAATATTTGAGTTCAGCTGGGCTGTTAAAATCATAGTACTTTGTGTTTATAATTAGTGTTTTGTTTTTTTGTTTTTTAAGCTTATCTGAATGTTTTGTTGTGTGTCACCCATAAAAGTGGAAACAACCCTAGATTTGACAAGCCACAGCAGCGCTTTGATGGGCCCCCCAGGTTTGACCAACCACAGCAGCGCTTTGATGGGCCCCCCAGGTTTGACCAACCACAGCAGCGCTTTGATGGGCCCACAAGGTTTGACCAACCACAGCAGCGCTTTGATGGTCCTCGAAGGTTTGACCAACCAAGACAACGCTTTGATGGTCCTCCCAGATTTAACTCGCCTCGATTTGGGCAACAGCCTCGATTTGAACAGACCCCTAGACTCCCTGGCCCTCCAGCTCGTTTTGAAGGCCCCCCTGTGATGCCACATAAAACCCCACAGGATCCCCAACCTAAGGTAGAACCCGCCACTGAACAACCTACCATTATCGACTCTAAGATTACAGGAAAATCAACTGGGCAGCCACAGGCTGAAAAAGAACAAAGTAAGTCAACACCAGCTGAAGATGCCAATACGGATGATTTGACAGATGATAACTTGCTCGGAAGTAAAGGTTTTTTTGTTCAAAATGACCCCATTCCTCAGACATTACAGACAAATAAAGACCCAGAAGAATCAGATGCCAATAAGGCCTCTAGCAATAGTGAAAAACCTGAAACTGTTAACAGCAAGCCTTCTGTAACTGCTTCTCCCTCTGTAGCACCTAAACATACTTCTGCCCAAATCCCCACCCAACCAGATAGTTCATTGACAAATAACAGACCTCCAGCTATTCCAAAGCCCCCTGGGATCCAACAGGGGGCCCAAGCTTCTGGCCAAATACAATCAAAACCAGAAGCACCAAGGCCGCCTCCTGGTAGAGGACGAGGTCAGCCTCCAGTGCCTGGGCGCGGACGTGGGCAGAGAGGTGCTGGAGACCTTGGGGAACTGAATACTGTTCCGCTTGGAGAGGAAATGGGAGAAATGTCTTATGACTACATGCCACCTGAAGAGGACACCAGTATGTCACAAGAACAGCAAGAGTATCACTGGCAAGATCCTTCATATGAGGAGTTTGGTGAGGAATCAGAGGTGCCCCCAGAAGAAATGTGGATGCCTGAGCAAAATTTTCCAGCAGAGGATGAATATTATGAAGAACCAATAGAAGGATCCTATATGGGAAGAGGGAGGGCCCCAGTGATGAGAGGAAGGCCCCCAATGATGAGAGGTGGTCCTCCTTTGGGTAGAGGCGGTCCTCCTTTGGGTAGAGGCGGTCTTCCTTTGGGTAGAGGCGGTCTTCCTTTGGGTAGAGGAGGCCCTCCTTTGGGTAGAGGCGGCCCTCCTTTGGGTAGAGGTGGCCCTCCATTATGTAGAGGCGGCCCTCCATTGAGTAGAGGAGGTCCTCCTCTGGGTAGGGGCGGCCCTCCTCTGGGTAGGGGCGGCCCTCCTCTGGGTAGGGGGGGTCCCCCTCTGGGTAGGGGCGGTCCACCTTTGGGTAGGGGCGGTCCGCCTGTGGGTAGGGGGGGTCCACCTTTGGGAAGAGGGGGACCCTCTTTGGGTAGAGGGTGTCCCCCTATGGGAAGAGGAGGCCCACCCATTGGGAGAGGAGAGCCAGTGGACAGGCAGTGGGAAGAGCCTGAATCATCAGAGGAAGGGGACCTTTACTGGGGAGAAAGGAGACCTCTCATGAGAGGGATGAGACCCCCTTTTCCACCTAGTCGGGGTCGACCTCCACGCGGGTATCATGGGTTCATGCTTCAAGGAAGAGGTCACCCCCCTCACACAGCACATGGGCCAATGGATCACGAGTCATTAGAACATGAAATAGACAATGACTGTGGTAAATTGGATCCATCAAGACACCCCATGTACCATGGACATGATCCTCATAGCCATCCAATGCATCCTGATAGTGGAAGAGGCAGGCATCGTATGCTACCACCACCTCATGAAATGATGGATCCTATGGAAAAGCAACTGTACGATGATGGAATGGATACAGAATTGGGGTGGCAGATGCCACCTGGCAGAGGCCCTCCTTTGCCTCCACATGAAATGATAGATAGAGGGAGAATCAGAAGGAGACCTGTGGGTCGAGGAATGGCAAGAGGTATGTGGCGGCCAGGTGCAACACAGGAGGAATATAAAGAGGAGTACAATGAGGGTTACGTTGAAGATTATGGCCATGGTGATGATGGGTTTTGCTGGCGGCTGCCACAGGAGTATCCTCCTGATGACTATCAGAATGCCAAGTACTATGAGTCTGAATGGGACAGAGAGCGTGCTCCTCCTGAGAGGGACTATCCCCCTCGCATACCACCGCCAGAGCCCTACAGAGAGGCCCATTGGCTACAGGAAAGAGAAAGAGGTCGTACATATTCATTTGATGAGCACGACAGGGGAAGAGGAGAGCTTAGAATACGTGAGTACAGGGATGAGCCACCATACCGGGAGGGAGAGGCACCATACCCACCGCCCCCATCAGAATGGGACAGGCCTTCAAGACTTCCTCCACCACCAGAGAGAGGGTATCCTTCTAACTATGAAGATCACAGACCTCGCTATGAGGAGTGCAGGCAAGAGCATCCTTTAGATATACCTCAAGCCCCTGCAGTGTCTGTCACAAACTCAGTTGAAGCAGCCACGTCAGGAGGCAGTGGAGCAAATGTTCTTGCGCTCTCTCAACGTCAGCATGAGATCATCTTAAAAGCTGCTCAAGAGCTTAAACTTATAAGGTAATTTCTAGGCTTTATCACATTACACAACATTTCAAACAAATTACATTCTGTATTAGCGTGTGGCATCTAGCAATGTAGATGTAATTTTTTCATTTGCCTAGTTTTTGATATACCCACAACTGACGTTTCTGCTGCCATCCAAGAATCCTGGATGTGAATGCAATATTATGTGTTGTGCTGAAATCAAAACTGTTCAGCTGGTGGATATTTAAACTTTACCTTAAGGTGAAGTTAACTTCTTTTCATTTGGGTGTACAGGGAACTGCAGGAGTCGAAGACCCCTAGTTCTGAACCTCAGCCTGCGCAAGCTGACATCCTACCTGAACTTCCTGCTGGTCTCCTTGGTTTGGAGATCCCACCAGATGTCAGGAATGTTCTCAAGGTAAATGATAATTAATGCATAACATGTATTTTGGCATTATTTGTTATTCTAATTACCTGAATGTTAATATAATTGGTTATATAAGTTGGTTAAAATCTTATCAGTCAGTGGACCATAGAGAGCAGCACCGCCACCAGAGGATGCTGGCTAGGGTTGCATGATTGTTGATATGTGAAGGACCTTTTTTTTTTCTTCCCATAACTATTGAGCAATGTCTTATATTTATTTTTTCTGCCTTCATTATTTATTTATTTTTTGAAGACATGCAATATAATCATTACAAAAATTAGACTGTCAAAAAAAAAAACTCTTAATGTTCTTAATTTAACAGTTTTAGCAGTTTTTTGTTAGAACATTGAAGAGACACACTAGGGGGAAATACATTATAGCAGTTAGAGTAAGGAAGATGCTTCGGCTATATGTTGAAGTATTTCAGGGCAAGACACTGGACCCCCAACAGCCCATTCTTATCCAGTGGGAGTCCAAGCCAGATAGAAATTGGGGAGGGTTACATCAGGAAGGGCATCCGGTGAAAAACTGTGCCAAATCATCATGCGGACAAGGATCTGCTGTGGCGACCCTGAGCTCACGGGATAAGCCGAAAGGAGAAAAAATTGAAGAATGACACTGAATTTTAAATGTCAGTAGAGGCCGTATTAAAACACAGATTTTTTTCCTTGTAGTATACAATTTATAATTATAGTGGCAGTCTGCAAACCCACTGTATAACATGCAGTTTAGATGCACCATAATTCCCACTTCATACTTTCAGGTCTTCTTTTCACATGCCCATATACCTCTGTATACTTTATGTACAGCAAAATAGTCCTGTAATTTACTAGAAGAAGAGAAAAAGAAAGCATTCAGTTTCATTCATTGTCACATAAGAAGGCAATTGCAAAGGGGTCTAAATGGAGATTTCAGTCTAAAAACGATAAGTTGCACAGCACTATGCTAGGCCAACCTTCACACATTTTTTACATTGTCACAAATGTTAATTAATTAATTAAATTATACCATTTTGTATATAACAAATCTTCTTGTTCAAATGTCATTTTTAGGGCATGACTGCAGCAGCACAGACAACTACCAGTGAACCTGTGTCGTGGGACACAAAACCTGCCATTGATTACAAGCCAGTTCTCCCTACTCCACCCACAGCTCCAATGATTCCCAAAACTGTTGATTATGGACATGGCCATGGTATGTGCACCAGTAGAACATCATTATATGAAACAGATTAGGTGGGGATGTTAACGGTGACAATCAATTTTTCAGAGCCTGGAGCCACTGTTGAACGGATCTCTTATGGTGAAAGAATTGTGTTAAGGCCTGACCCGATGCCATCAGACAGGGGTTATGAAAAAGGTTATTATTAGTTTTACCTTTTTCCACTGGATAATTCTTGTGCAATTTTTTCACTTCTGATCATTATTGAACTATGTCCTTCTGCTTCTAGAACCTCTTGGTCCAAGAGATCCTTACAGCAGAGATCCATATTACGAAAGACGACCAGACCCCTACATGGAGCGCCGGGACTACAGTAGAGAGAGAGAATTGTATAGAGAGAAACCTCCACCTGAATATGAAAGAGAACGATTTGAGAGAGAGCGCTATCCTCCAAGGGAGAGAGATGACAGGTACTGCATTTTGTAGCTGCAGCTTTTGTTTTTTTATTTTTTTTCTTCTTCTTCTTCTCTCTAGACTATGGGAAAGTGTGCTGATCCCTTTTATATATAATATTTTTTCTGTTTGTCTGTTTTTGATTCAAGCACACAGTCCATGGTTGAGGAAAGGTACTGTATTACATTGTGGCATACATTGCCATAGCTATCACTGTGTCACTCTGAAATAAGACATTCTCTTAAGAAAATGAAACTTAACAATAAGTTATCTCTCCCTCTGTGTAGATCTCCACTGGCACCACCTCCACGCTCAGGATACAGAGAGAGAGACCGGGAACTTCGAGAAAGGGAAAGAAGTGGGAGTCGTGATCGAGATGAACATTATGGAAGGCCTGTCTATGATAGACCTCCATATGAGCGCACTGGACTCGACCGTGGTCTGCCTGAGCGTTACAGTCATGGCTCCTCACCTTACGGTATGTTTGTTTCCCTCTGTAAAGACATCTCTTTACATAACCCAACTGTTTTTGCTAGAAATTATTTTCAATTCTTTACACTTACACTGAGTCATATTTCTTGCTCAGTTACAAAATAAAAATTTTTGTATACTTGATAAATACTTGAATTGCATATAATGTAATTAATGGCATATAGTGGAGAGAAGAAGTTATCCAGAGGACAGAGGGCCTCCCGCTGCACCATCTCTACCACCCCCACCTCAGCCACCCCCGCGAGTTGAGAAGAAGCCAGAAATCAAAAATATTGATGACATCCTCAAGCCGCCTGGCAGATTAACTCGGCCTGAAAGGGTACTAATTGCTGCTGCATTGTTTATTGTTGTGATAACATCACGTTGTTTTTTTTATCGATTAAAACTCATCTAAGCTACACATTTTAACAGATTGTCATCATAATGAGAGGCCTTCCAGGAAGCGGAAAAAGCCACGTAGCAAAGCTAATACGGGCAAGTAGATTGACATTAATTATAATATAGGAACAATATGCAACAATAATTAGCTTTCAGATGTGTTTTTAAGTAACAAATATCCTTTTCTTTTTGTAACAGAGTAAATAAAAATATGAATAATTTTCATTCTTGTTGGCAATATTAAGGACAAGGAAGTCGATTGTGGTGGTGCCCCACCAAGAGTTCTTGTTTTGGACGACTATTTCATGACAGAGGTTGAGAAAGTTGAGAAAGACCCAGATACAGGAAAGCGACTGAAAACCAAGGTGGGTCTGAAATAGAACAATAAAGTAGATAGAAGGTGAGCTTGAACTGCAGATTTGTTTGTGTTGTTTTTTTAACACAAAAATGTGTTTTGCAGGTTCTCGAGTATGAATATGAGCCAGAGATGGAGGATACCTACCGGAGCAGCATGCTAAAAACATTTAAGAAAACACTGGATGACGGCTTTTTCCCCTTCATCATTTTAGACTCTATTAATGACAGGGTTAAGCATTTTGATCAATTCTGGAGTGCAGCTAAAACAAAAGGCTTTGAGGTGAGTTGTATTTATGGTTGAGTCAGACAAAATGTTGCTCCATTGTGTCCTGTGCTGACGAGATTTTAATCTTACTTCAAGGTATATCTGGCTGAAATCACAGCAGACACTCAGACTTGTACGAAGAGAAATGTCCATGGCCGCACACATAAGGATATTATGAAGGTTTGTAAGATCAGTAAACTGGCAAATACATTTATAAATGACTATCAAAGTTTCTACATACAAACTTGCACTTCCTAATTGGGTTTTCTGTGCACAGATGTCCAACAATTGGGAGCCTTCGCCACGTCATATGGTGCGGTTAGATGTCCGATCCCTACTTCAGGATGCTGCTATAGAGGAGGTGAGCGATATATAATTTATGCTTACTTTACTTTTATTGTTCTCTATAATTAGCTAAGCTACACTAACATGTTTATGTTATTAGGTTGAAATGGAGGATTTCAATCCTGATGACGAGCCTAAGGAACCCAAGAGAGAGGAGGAAGAAGAGAATGATCTGGTAGGACATGACAAGCCTTCATTTATTGCCATATAGTTGTTAGAATAATTTTCACTTTTTTTTTTTCTTCCATATAAGGTTTAATGTTAGCCTTTACTCATTTGTTGGTGGTGTTTGACCAGGTGAGCTTTTGGTCAAATCTGAAAAGTCATAAGTTAATTTGTTACATTTTATTTACTTTAATATTTATATAGAAAATGTGAGTTTTGCAAAAGAGTAGTATATTTAATGTCAAATAATACAATAAATCAGTTTGATTTGATTGTTAAAACGTAAAATCCTGTAATCTTCACATCACAGGTTTTCTAAAAAGGCTGAAATTTAAAAATTCAAAGGGTCACTAACTTACAAACATCAGGAAAAGTGTTCACAACATTCAGGTTGTATGAGTTAAGATGAGAGCGGATCATTCTGCTTAGTTGAGGTTTTCTTTTATTGCAAGGCACATTTTATTTAAACGTATTTTTTTTGTTTGTTTGTTTTTTAACAGTTTGAAAGTTTCAGGATGTAAATGTTTCCTACTATCTCAATAAGCAAAGTCCCTTGTCAAGTCTGCAAAGCTTAGCAGCAGATTAGGCAGCTGGGCTGGTTTGATGACTGTTTATGGATCTATGAAAGAATAAAGGCAATTAAAAGGAAAAAAACCTCAAGATAAACTCTTACATCCTACTAAAATAATATTTATGTCCCATCATCTAACAGATGTTTCAATGAGCCAAACCAGTGTATTAAATGTTTTACATCTTTTTTATTTTATTTCATAATTTTACATATTTTTTAACCTAACAAAGTTTAAGGTGTCATTGACACTGAGCATTAATATTGTGGTATAACATATATTACAAACAAAGTGTTGGGAATGGTTTTCTCATGTAACATAAAAAAATGCTTGTCTGCATGTACCAACAAACTATAAATAACCTAAAGGTAAGAGTGAAACTTTTTCTAAACTAAACTATCATTAACATCTATTTAGCTCTTTTTATGTGTTCAAAAATGGAAAAAAAATGTATAAATGAAAACAAGTTGTAGCTTAATTTTTAAGCAAGCTGGAAGCAAAACAGCTTTGCAAGCATTGTTCCTTATTTAAATCTACCAGTCAAAAATGTTTTGGTTATTTTTAAAATGCAGTGTTTTTTTTTTGTTTTTTTTTTTTAAGTATTACATAATACAATTAAAGTAAAGTGGGGCCTGGTATGGAAGTGCATGTGGCCCCACCAATGGCATCCTTGGTGCCGGTCCCAAGCCAGGATAAAAATGGGAGGGTAGCGGCAGAAAGAGTATCCGGGTTAAAAAGTCTTGCAAATTTAATGTGCGGAACACGCTCCACTGTGGAGACACCTAAAGGGACAAGCCGAAAGCCGCTGAGCTTTTGACATAATCCCATTAAAATCCCATGGTGTCATAAATCGGTTGATATTGAATAGTACGAGTGTAATATCTAATGGAATATGAAAATGTCAATATAACACATTGTTTTGTTATTGTTGCTTGAAAAGACATAAAACTCTGCACTGATATTGTGCGTTGTTGTGTCTTGCATGTTCATAATATACCTTATTTTAAAACCAAGCTTTCTTTCTTCAAATACAAAAAAATAAATCGGGCTCGACATTGTGTAAAAATTTTATAAATTCATAGTGAATTTTGAGCCATAATTTTGTTTATTTTGTTAAAAGGATGAAGGCACAGCATTTAAAATAGTGTCTGAAATAATTTGAGATGTGTGCATTAAACTCAGTATCACCTAACATTATTAGGGGAAATATTGTTATTATTAGGGCAGAATTTGAAACGGAATGTCTCACTACTTAATAATAATAATAATAATAATAATAATAATAATAATAATAATAATAATAATTTATTATTATTATTATTACACAGCTCATATCTTTCATCTCCTTTTAAATTTGAATTTTGGTCTGAAGTTTTAACCTTAGACTGAATTGTCTGAACTTCAGGTTAGTACAGCTGCAGCTAAATCAAACTGGGCAGAACTTTGAAATCTACCTGGTTTGATTACTGCACCTGTACAGTTTCTAAAGTCCAAATACTGTTATAATAATACCTAGAGAAATGTTATGAAGGTTTCTAGTATCTCCGGTACATGAATCCCTAATATTAATTCAGCCATTACCAATTAACTGTTTTATTGCTTGAATAAAAATGCACAATGGCATAAATTGTTGCTTCAAGATGTCATACCTAGGCTTGGACAATACTTTGATAACTGTGGAATGGAGGTAGACACATTTTTTATTAAAATGAAGAAAAGAAAACCTCAAACATTCAGATTATACATCTATCTGAATTTTGTTACCCCTCTCTCTCTCCCACATATAGTAATCTAGCTCCCCCTAGTTGACATATGGAGTATACATCAAAATATCTGTGATACCTTTTAATTATAATGTAAAAATAAATGCTTATTATTTAGAAAGATGTAAAATAACCAACCAGATATAAAAACTAAACAAGAATATATAGACTGCTGTTGAATATTAATTTATTTTTATCTCCCAAAATCTGAGCCTGAAACATGACAATCCAATGTGAATACCTGCACACTTTGGAACACTGATTCAAGATACCAAACACAATAAAAGTTTGATGAGTTATCTTTGAGAGAAATTATTCTTGGTTTTCTTTTAGCCAGTCTATAATAGCTTTTAGATAATTGATTTTATTTAAAAAAAAAAAACTCTAAAGAGTTCCTATAGTTATTAATATGTACGTGTTGCTTATGGAGAATTTGTTTAGCTAATCATTATTCGGTGTTTCATATAACAGTTTTTAAATGTTTTTGGTAAAAGAAGTGGATAGTGGTGGTGAATCATATTTTGCTTTAACCCCAATCATTCTATTCTAGTACAACATTTTATGTAGTATATTTTAGTTACCACACCGTATATCACAGTTAATGTGGTCGGATGTGTTGCACTTTGGACCACATCTATCTGTAATATGGAGTTTATTATTTATATGCTTTA
Source organism: Channa argus (assembly GCF_033026475.1). Taxonomy (NCBI): domain Eukaryota; kingdom Metazoa; phylum Chordata; class Actinopteri; order Anabantiformes; family Channidae; genus Channa; species Channa argus. The sequence goes on along the minus strand of NC_090213.1, from coordinate 11,508,370 downwards.
TTGCATAGGATGTGGATAGACCACAGATCATCTGAAAAATAACAGCTAAAAAAAGAAATCTTGCCAGATTATATTTTATTTAAAAACAAATATAAAATATTTTTCAGTGACTGTCTCTGGTTGTTTGTTGTATCATCTGTTTGTACGTCACTCAGTAATGCTAGCAGATCTTGCCATTTATTGAATTGTGAGGCAGCAGGCTGTCTCTATTTCTTCTGTTGGTATATTCAACTGAACCTAAATCTGATCAGATGGTGGTTGTAGTTGAATTTCCAGCAGTGTGTATTTGCTGCCCATGTGTTATTTTGGTTTTCTTATTTGTCTCACATACTTCGTATAAACTGAGAAATACTGGTATATTTAGCATAGGTTAACCCACTTTAACTATTATAAAAAAGTTTGGGAGGTCCCGATAACCATTTTGGTCATGCCCCTGCCCTTAGGTACTCAGTAATACTTATCAGACCTCCCCGAAACTGCACCCCAAACCAGTTTACAGTAGGCTAACATTGGTTGAGAAGGTGGGCAGAGATGAGAAAGTGTCGGTAGTAGAGGTATTTTAAGAAGAGTGATAACAGGAGAAATGCAGCTAATTGCAAGTTCTACTCAGCTAAAATCTTAACCAGATCAAGTCACCACCAGTATTTTAAACGTGTTTAATATTTACTAAGCTATTGCTGATGTCAGTTCTAACTACAGCTTTACTTGGAATTTTGCTTCTTTTTACAGTTATATTACCTTCACTTCTGTTTGTGGACCCTACAGTGGGCTCTACAGTGAATGATGTGTGCAAATTTACTGCTAGCTGCCATGATTGTTATGGCAAAACCACACTTAAGAATTTCTGTTCTCTTAAGATTTGAAGGTTTGTCTGCCAGTTCTGCCCACACTGTACTCATGGACTGGAAATCTGTGACAGTTGATGAAAACATTTTTTAAGGATGTACAGCTATTTTTCAGTTCCCCACTGTCAGCATCATCACTGTCATTTAGACCAGCAGCGTCTGCCCAGTGTCTCTCATCAGCTTAATTGTACAGTGAATTGATGAGAAAGTTACTGTCAAGGAAGTCATACTACGAGTACAACAGTTTAGTTCTCATATTCTGTGTAGTTAAGTATTTAGATTTAAGTATTTGTACTTGTACTCAGTCAGCGAAAAAGTGGTATTAGGACATCCCTATTAAAACAATTGTGTGCATCTTAAATAGAGTAACTTCAAACAACTAACTATCTTACAACTATCATATCAGTGTTTTAAACTTATAAAAAGTTTTGACCACAGTACTTCACTTCTGCTCTCCAACCTGGAACTTGCAGCTATCATTGATGACTTCCTTAGAGATTATTAAACTATCCCACAAGCATCAGTTTCACTTTTTTGAAATATAATGTTCCTACAAAAATGCAGATTATGCCAATTTCAGTTAATACATCTGAACATATACGGTTTAATGTCATTGACTTTCATCTTCTGTAATTTTCCTCTGAGGACATTTAGGTAAACTAATAGTTGCGTCCTTACTAGGAACTGGCTAGTTTTGATAATGAACTGGATAATTTGCTGCCAGTGAGCCAGCAAAATTGCACCTGATTGTAACTTGACAATTGAAAATTGGTAAGGAAAAATAATATATCACAAAAGCACATACTGTGATTTGTCTAGAAGCTTTTTCATACTCATTTAGCATTTGTGTGAGTAACATGGCAGATTCATTTTTTGCGATGTTAATTGTAATGTTTAGGGAATGTAAAATCATATGTTTACTAGCTAAAGGCAAATGATTAGACGTAAAATTTCTAGTTTTGCTTTTTGTTTAATTTTCTGCCATGCGAGCACATGAAGGTCTGCTTAACAATGATCTTTAGGGAAGGGGCTCTGTCATAAAACTTGTCTTTTGCAGGGAACAACACAGCCTTTGTTTATAGTTTTATTTTGTATGTAACAGTATAAAAACGCAATCTGAACAAATGTCACATTGTGTTTGAAAAAGATAATTTCTTATCTGTCAGTTGTCAATTAACTTCTGATGAACCAATTTCCTCTCTTTTCAACCATTCCCTTTCCCAAATCTCTCTTCTTCCCTTATCCTTGAATCACCCAGTTGTTTAACTATGACAGTGTTTGTTTATGCAATATAGGGCTACATTCCAAAAAGCAAATGGGAGATGGACACATCTGAGGCAAAACTTGGTGGGTATTTCCGTTTGTCTTTCACATATATAATGTAGAGGCATCTTCACCAATAAAATGCATTTGAAGCTGATGTAGGGCTGGGCAATATAGGCAAAACTAAATCTGAGTTTTTTGTGTTCTTTAAAAATATTCTTGTTCCTTCATGCTCAAAGACAAGTGAGGAAGGGGGCGGGGTTGTCTGCCATTTCCATATAACTGGTGTAACATGTCCACCTTCTTTGGTATTTTGTCACATTCACCTCTAATATCTGCCATTTGTCAACATTTTTGATTAGCAAATCTTAGACCTGCAGACTTGACAGACTCTAAGAAAAGTCTGACAGCTTATACTATTGCTATAACTCCATAAAACAGCAGGTCCAGGTGTTTGAGCAAAGCACTTAAAGTGATTTCAGAAAGTATTCACAGCACTTAACTTTTTCAAGTTAAAGCCTTATTCCAAAATGGATCAAATTCATTATTTTCCTCAGAATTCTACAACAATACCCTGTAATGACAACATGAAAGATGTTTGTTTCAAATCAAATGTATCAAAAATAAGAAACAAAAAAATCATACGTACATACATGGCATTTGCATAAGACTCGAAATTGAGCTCTGGTTGGATCCTGTTTTCACTGACCATCCTTGAGAAGTTTCTACACCTTGTTTGGAGTCGACTTGTGGGAAATACAGTTTATTGGATATGATTTGGAAAAGCATACACCCATCTATATAAGGTCCCACAGTTAACAATTCATGTCAGAGCACAAACCGGGCCATGAAGTCCAAGGAATTGTCTGTAGACCTCCGAGACTTGTATTGTATCAAGGAAAAGATCTGGGGAAGGGTACGGAAATATATCTGTAGCATTGAAGGTCACAGTGAGCACAGTGGCCTCCATCATCTATAAATGAAAAAAAGAAATTTGGAACCAGGACTCTTCCTATCCTAGAGCGGGCGGGCCGGCCGACCAAACTGAACAATGGGGAGAGAAGGGCCTTAGTAAAAGAGATGACCAAGAACTTGATGGTCACCCTGAAAGCGCTCCAGCGTTTCTCTGTGGAAAGAGGAGAACCTTCCAATAGAACAACTATCTCTGCAGCACTCCACCAATCAGGCTTGTATGGTAAAGTGGCCAGACAGAAACCACCCCTTACTAAAAGGCACATGACAGCATGAACATGAGGAACAAATTTCCTCTGAATGCCAAGTGTCATGTCTGGCATGGGGATGGCCGCATCATGCTGTGGGGATGTTTTTTAGCTCCAGGTACTGGGAGACTAGTCAGGATTGTGGGAAAGGTGAATGCATCAATGTACAGAGAGATCGTTGATTAAAAACCTATTCCAGAGTTCTCTGGACCTCAGACTGGGGCGACGGGTCATCCTTCAACATGACTCTAAGCACGCAGGCAAGATGACAAAAGACTGGCTATGGGAAAACTCTGTGATTGTCCTTGAGTGGCCCAGCCAGAGCTCAGACATGAAATGGTTGAGCACCGACACTCCCCATCCAACCTGATGGAGCTTGACAGGTACTGCAAAGACGAATGGGAGAAACTGCCCAGAAATAGGTGTTTCAAGCTTGTAGCATTATACTGAAAAAGACTTGAGGCTGTAATTGGTGCTGAAGGTGCTTCAACAAAGTATTAAGCAAAGGCGGTGAATACTTATGTACATGTGATTGATTTTTGTTTTGTTTGTTTTTTAATAAATTTAGAAATTTCTAACTGACTTTTTTCACGTTGTCATTATGGGGTATTGTCTGTAGAGTGTTGAGGAAAATAATGAATTTTAAAATAGGGCTGTAACATGTCAAAGTGTGGGAAAAAAAGTTAAGCACCTTGAATACCTTCTGGATGCACTGTATCTCAATTTTGTTATTTTGGCATTTTTCACATTGCTCAAAAACAAAAATTCTATAAATGGATATATCGCCCAGCCCTAGCCTGCTAGATTTTGCAACTATATCTGTTTATCAGAGTGTTTGTTTTACTTCTTGATCCTGTCCATTTAGAAAAGTGGTCCATCAGTAAATTACTGTTAGCAAAAGTTTTGATAGCTGCTATGACAACAACCTTTTGCTGCCTAGATTGAAAGGTTCAAATTTAAGACTCAAATTTCCCATAGTTAATCAATACACATTTCACTTTCTTTTAATGGCTCATTGTACTGGGGGGGTTGTTCCTCTTTAGTCCTATAATTATTTTTTAAACCATTACCTATGAGTGCAGATATCGTCAGATGAGAAGGGGAATGACTAAGAAACCCTGCCCTCTTCTGCAATATTGATGTGGTTGTGGACGTGCAGTTGATGTGAAGCAGAAATGGCCAAAACATAAAGTACTAATATAATTGACTGGATTTGGCTTTTCATGAATTATTAAAGGTTAAGATGACAGTTTTGCGGAAAGGCAGAGATAACCTGAAGTAATCCTGTATTTATACAGACAAGCTGGATGGTCTGGGTAGCAGTGGGAAAAGAAAACGTGAAGGTGAACACATGGCAGGCCTGGAGGACTACCTTCAGCTGCCTGACGACTATGCCACACGCATGTCAGAGCCAGGAAAGAAAAGGGTAATTTGAAATGCTGTACAAAATAGCTGTACTTCAGGCATTTTTGTCAGGGTAACAGAAAAATATTGAAATATTAAAATTTTGATACGGTACTGACATAAAATAATGTAACAAATTTGCATGGAATCATAAGTCTTCATCTATTTCTTGCTCATAACACTAGACCCTGGCTGTTCTCCTTGTTAGGTGAGATGGGCTGATCTAGAAGAGCAAAAGGATGCAGATCGAAAGCGCGCTATAGGTTTTGTGGTGGGTCAAACCGACTGGGAGAGAATTACGGATGAGAGTGGTCAACTGGCTCAAAGAGCTCTCAACCGTACCAAATATTTCTAAGAAGATAATCTTTTTACTTTATTGAAGGGTATGTATGTTTTCCTTTTGTATTATGTTATGGTTACTGTAGATGTTACAGTAACCATAACCATGTAGAAGATTAACCATACTCAAATATAATAATATATAATAATAATATATAATTATTTGTTCAAATACGAGTGGTGATTAGTATCCAAATTCTGCTATTTAATATGACTTCATTATGTATTTCAAGAACTTGATATGTTCACAAGCTCTCTTTTTGGATCAAAAATTATTTTTGATGCAAAAGCAAAAAAAAAAAAAAAAAAGGTTTTGACAAAACCTTTTGCCCTAATAGTTGCTCCACCATTGTTCAGCAAGCCAACTACTTTATTTGCAAGCTTAAATGCAGTAAATATTATTATATTATGATATATATTATCAATATTATCAATCAGTCAGAAATATTGAAAATATTCTGACTTTAGATTAGGAGCATATATTTTTACTGAATAAAAACATTTATAATGACTTCTGTACTGATATATACCAATTTATCAATGTTGTTTTATTTTTTTATTTTGCAGGTGTCCAGAATGTGAAACTCAAATGCTTATTTGAGAAGAAACATTAGACCCATCAAGGTGGTATCTCCAGTAGAAATGACATTTTCAGTTATTTCATTGATAAGGATACAGTATTAGTTTTTCTTAGTTTTGAACAAGCACTCCGGCTATATGCCAGCTTGTTTATGATTCTGTGTTATTTCTGGTCATGTGTCCAGTGTTTGTTCATGCTTTTGCTGTTTTTATACTCTATGTACTGTATACCTGTAGCACTGTTTCTTGATCCATGCATACTTGAATACAGACAATAAAATTTCATAAAATTATCAATGGTGTCTTACTGAGTTTTTATTTTAGCTTCATCAGCAGAAAGCTTTTATTGCATTTGCTCACTTGCACGTGGAAGGAAAATGTGCTAAAACCTCCTATGCTAATTTTGACATAAGACATACTATGATCAGTATCTCTTTTTTTTTTAATGCAAAGTGTTTCCCTACAGCAAGGATTGGCACCATGTTGGCTCAATCTAAACTTCACGCCATTATGTGAAAAAAAAAATATGAATTAAATTATTAGATCTGTTCACTTTTTCTGCAGCCCAACATGACAAATTTCTCTGTTGTGTCTTGGCACTGACTAACCTATTTACCCACAGACCTTTCATTCAAGTAGACTTTCTCGGTCTAGTATATATCTAGGTCTGTATAGTTTCACTGATGCCTAAAACAATGCATCTCTGCAACAGTAACAGACTGCAGTGTTTTTAACGCTGGGCAAACGTCTGTGTGATTATGGCCTGACATCAAAGAATTAGGGACGAAGACGACTGCTGCGACATCTCCCGTGGACTTTGGGTCAAATTTTTAAAAAAAGGCACTTTACACCGCAAAGACTCCAGACTCTGGCCAACTAGTACATAAGTTTTGCACCCACGTGAGATATGAAGGGGAAAGACGAAGACCTGGGACCACAGACACACAACTATAAGCAAAGTAGCTTTTGCTTATTGTTTTCACTCCACTTCCAGTCAACACAGACTGTTTATAGCTACTTCTAATCTAGACTATGTTAAAAAGTGAAGTTGCACTTGTGTTAGTGCACGACAAGCGACCACGTTATTAGTAACAGGCTGAAGTTAACAGCCAATCAAAGTGGCCTCTTGTGTAGTTGAAACTACTTCCGATTCTGCATGAAGAAATTCTAACAAAGGTCCAACACAGAAAAAACTAGGCCAACAGATGGTCACCGACAGCCTAATACTGGACGGTGTTTGGTGTGTTACGACCCCAACGGCCATTAGGATCGTCCACACCCTGGACAGGTTGCTAGTGTATCTGAGGCCTAACACAGAAAGACAACCATTAACACTCACATTCACACCTTTTGATTCACCAAATGCATTTACTTGCATGTCCTTGTACTGTAGGAGGAAAGCAGAAAGCATGCAAGTACAGGAAGTACATGCAAACTCGCCACAGAAAGGCTGCAGCGGGCAGGTCGATTTGAACCAAAGACCTTGTAGCTGAGAGCTGGCAGTGGCTCGGTAGTGTGGCAGACCATAATCAGGTTCGAGCTCCGCTCTTCCCGACCAAATGTCGAAGTCTCCCTGGGCAAGACACTAAACCCCCATCAGTCCATCCCCGGCTGTGCAGTGTCTGTCCCAAGACCGGTAGAAATTGTGTTAAAAAAAACCCAAAAAACCTTGTAGTTGTGAGGCGGCAGTGGTAACCCCTCCACCACCATGCTGCCTTTGCTGCCTGCCTGTCTGTCATTTTTATTATTACTATATATAATTTTTATTATTTTTTTTGTATTTTACTTTTAACTCCCACTATGTTTTTTTAGAGAAATATAGTGAATAAAAAAAAGCGCACATACCCCTTGGACCCTTTGCGAGATTATGGGTTTGTCAAGACATCAGTTTCTTATTGGAAGTGAACTCTAGAGAAGTATAATGGGAAGTTTGATATTCAAGGTACCCCCCCCCCCAACGGGGTCAGAGCCCAGAGTAGTTTATTTGACTTTTTTTCCAACATTTAAGCTATTGAGAGATAACAATTATCTACTATATTTGATCACCAAAAACATATTGGTGCTTCTGTCTTTGTTTTTATGCTAAAGTGTCTCAGAAGTCAGTTACATGTTTAAAAAGCTTAAAACAATTGGTTGCAAATTTATCTGTAGCCTATAGGTAAAACTTGACGTTTCATACAGTAACACTGCTACGACTCCTTTTTGGTTAGAACACAAAGCATTTGTGAGCAGGCAGAGGTTTCCTGCTTGAATCATTCAATCCGAGTGTTTGATGTGGCAATATGACTGTTTTTAAAGGTACTTCTGACATTTTAACTTTGTACTTGAAATCAAGGATCTACACTTTGCATGCGTGAGACATTTTGGATTTAGATGGTTCATGGAATATGAACATTTAATGGACTAAGTGAAGACAAAGCAGTGATCGTTGGCTATTAACACAAGCTTCTGATGAAGACCATGTGTGGTTTGCCACAGACAGTCACCTACTGTATGTGATTTTGAAAGTGGATAGATGGATCCATATGGTAAGTATGGAAGAAACACTATTTTTAATGAGTTTATGGCTTGAGTGAGATGATAGACATAGATTACTGATTCATGTAGCTTTCATTTTAAATATCGTGTACAATGATAAGCTCTGTTGAATATTAAAGAAGTTTTTCTTATATTGTGTGGACCTTGTTTTGTTTTCATTAAGGACAATTGCTAATCAGAAAACTGCATTCTGTGTTGCACTTCACAACCAATGAAACTTTCACAACAAAAAATATTTGCTCTGTAATGTAGCTGATATAGCAAAATACTTAAGTCAAACTACCTCATGATGCAGCAACAACTGTAGATACTACAAACCCAAAAGTCAGTCTTCTATATTTATAGAGACTGGAGACATGAGGCATGTGTTTGTGAGAAGTGATTTACAATTTAGTATTATAATTATTAAAAAACAAATAGTTTGCCTATAAACATGAGTAAGTCCACATTGTTGACAATAACCATTGTGGCACATTATGTCTTTTCTTTCTTTTTTCGGTTATCCAGAGTGATGACTCTTGAATTCAGCAGGCACATCACTGTCCAGTTTACAGATCACCTTGTAGATTGCTTTCTTCCAGGATGGATCACGATCTTTGCCCAGTGAAATGGCGATGTAAAATTCTTTCAGTGTCATCTCCGCAACTTCAAGAAATGTGTCGGGCACCTGAGATTCCACAGGAGGAAAATTAAATTAAAGGATGTCTTCACTGATTTTGAATATGCTTCTTTTGGTTCTAGTTTGGCTAATACAATTTTAGACAAATAGGAAAGCTTGTGTTTTCATTTTATCTCCATGTATGTTTAACTTCAGCTGCCCGCACACAACCAAGTGAACACCAAGTCTTTGCAATCTATCAGACTTTACGCTTGTATGGGGTGTGACACTGCTCTATAATAAAACAAAGGAAAGGACCAAAGGAAAACACAAACAGGTTGACATGACACTGGTAGTGGATATACGGAGCATAGCCTACAACATTTATTGAAATAAAACACTTTAAATTTCTACTCAGTGAAGTTATAGTACACAGCTAACACCATTAAAGGTCCTTCATGAGAAGAAACTAGACCTCACAATATTCTATTTTTTTTTTTTTTTTAAGAAAAAAAACCTTCTAAACTCTGCTTTGGCCCCTTATTAATCCTGGCACCATGTTTCTGTCTTCTGTCTCTTTAAAAGTGGCATGTTTGTATCATTGCACCCACCGCAGGTTGATGTTTGTTTCTTTTCTTTTTTGTGGAGCTACAAAGCTCAGTGACATCCTGTGGTGTAAACTTTTAAACCTACATGGTAGATTTAATTAGTAAATTATATGAGTTTAGTTGCTTTATCAGGTCTAGGTTTAAATATCTTTAGGAAATACTATTTTATAAAAATAATTGTTTATAGTAAAATTTTAATATAACATTTATATTAAAATGTAAATTAATGTACCATGCAGAACTCTTATTTAATTTGACAGAATCATAATTTTGCAATTGCACATAAATGTCACTTTAACTGTTACTTTTGATATGACCTTCAGAGTAATGTGATAGCAATTGTAATTTTTATAAGTTATAAAATTCATAAATGATAATTAGCTGTTCATATGATTTTTATTTTTTTGGCAAATTTTAGGACAATATTAATTTTTCCCTGACTCCCTTAAAGTCATCTCACTGCATTCGATTGCTTTAGACTATACAGCTGTACCTAATGAAATGGACATTGTGCTGGTCTATGTACAAGAGTAAAAGGTTAATGTTGATGGAGCAGCTGTGGTCATGGTAACAGGTCATGTGGGGTACTCCGGTTACCTGCATAAAGTAATACGTACATTTATATTACTCTAAAAAATCTAAAATTGCAGCATGCAAACATTGACATACCTTGTACATTCCCTAGTGTTCATACAGATCTGACATGGCTATTCTGTATGTGAGAAGCTTTTTTGCTCATTAATATTAATGTGAGGTCACTGCTGTTAGATACTGGATAAAACCTGAGACATCAGACCAAATTTTAGAAAATGTCTGAGGAATATTTTTCATTTTTAACTCTGATTTCTTTCTTGCTTTAAACATATGTATCTTAGCTCATCTTTAAGCACCAGTTTCCTGAGATGCCCTCGAACTCTTTTTCTCAGTATGTGTGTGTGTGTGTTTGGTATATTTTATTTATAGTAATTCTGGTGTAGAGTACAGTGACTTAACAAAACCTTATTTGAATATGACAGATTTAAAATGTTACCCAACTAGCACAACTGAATTCCCACGGTTTATGCACAACTTGGGAATTATCTATAACAGATATAACCAGCAGCAGAGGTGTGTGGACACATGCAGGACCGCTGACCAAAAATACATTACAATAATAATGCAATTTGAAATTCTATCTGCTATTAAGAAAGTGTGGTATATAAACCTACAAAATAGTCGGAGCACTTACTTTAAATAAAATCTGGAAAACTACTGTTCGAAATTGGTTTCTTTTCAAATTTAGACAAATGTCTTATTAGATACAGAAGCAGTTAATACAGGGAAAGCATTAACACTTCCAAAAAGACTTGCACATATTAAAAAATTGACCATGTTCCCAAGAAAAAATATTTTACTAATACCTGAGTACTAATTCAGTACCCATCCTCTTAATCGGGCCAGTGAACAACACACTACACACAAAGTATGTATGTATTTATCTATGTATGCACGTATGTGGTATAGAGCAGTAAGAAGTGTCGTACAGTACCAGTTACCTGGAAGTCGTTGGCTTTGTTATAGTGCATGTTGAGAGCTCTGAAAAGTTCTGATTCTCTCCCAACAGTCAGACCCCTCACGTTGGTCACTCCTTCAATAAGAGCATGTCGGGCAAACTTCTCCATCTGGATGTAATAAAACTCTCTGAAGTTACTGAACCATTTGATGAGCTGAGAGGTGATGCAGCGTGTGAACTGAGGATGAAAAACAGAGCAGGTAAGTGAGCTGTTGAAAGTCACTATGATTATGTAATTTGATACGCTGTTTTTGTGGGGGAATCTGATTTAATGTACACTGAAAGCAAAACATGAATAAATTGTATTTTACCATATTTTCGTGTTGTCATTTTTACACGTTTTGTGTATTTGTTTTTATATGCAGTAATAATACTGTTGATTATAGTCTTGACAAATAAAAAAACTTAATTAGTCTGGAACTCATTCTTTTTTTATGTTGTGAAATAGATGTTGTATATTTTGAAAGTATAGAACAGGTTTGAAAATGCTTTTACAAACCTTTGGATCAAAAAACATAAAGCACATTATAAAAATTTACAAATTGTAGGGTTCTTTTCCTCAATAATGGCACAAAGTATGCCATGTTTTGTAAATTCATTAAAAGGACAGATGTGTAGAGGAACTGTATTGGTGCACATATTTTCTCACCTGTACATCATGAAAACACATCTTAAGTACCAGTGAACTCGGGTAGCGAGTGTAGAAGAACATAAGCTTTGCTTTCTTCAGATGGTTTGTGGTCAGACCTTCCTAAAACACTCTAATGTTAAGGATCAACACACACACACACAAACACACACACACACAGCTACAAATAAATCTGTGTCTTTGTTAATGAGCCCCGAACTATTTTCGCTCTGAGTAATCAGCTCACCTTGAAAGTTTGGAGAGACAAGAATTTTCTCTTAGGTTTGTCAGAGAGTACATTGTGGATTCTGTAAGGTGAAAAGTTAATATCTCATTTTCCTGTTGATGAACAGACCCATTTTTACTGCACACACCTTTTATCTAGCTGCTTCAAAAGGTACAGTAAGAAAAATATTTAACATTTTCTGTCACCGGTTGCAAAGGCTCGAGAAGATAAAATACACCACATCAGTATGAGACTTCCAAAGGATACATTTAGCATGTACAGGTTATTCTTCACCAGACCATCAGGCTCAATCTTGACATGAGGGAGAGACAGGTTTTCCAAAAGCATTGGATCAACAGCATGAGTCTGTGGGCTTCTCACAGATCTGGAGTTCACCTTTGATCTCACTTTGACTGAATTCCAATTAGTGCCAAACGTCTCCAGCTTTGCCTCAGAGCTTTCATCTGGTCGGCATCTGAGGACATGCTGATGGACAGTGTCTGGATTCTTCTCTGGTTGCTGATCTTTGCACACAGTAGAGTCAACACTGAAGGGTACTGAAGGTTTTTGATGAGGGCATGCTCTCAGATTAGGCTGGCGGACAAACTGGTCAGATGTTTCCAGTCGTTTTTTTTGTACAACCAGAGACAGTGCTTCGGTTTGAACATCTGGGACTTGCACGTCAGCATTCCCATGACATGAAACTCTACATTTATTATCTTTACACATTGATGATTGAATCGATATGTCAGTCCCTACACTCTCTTCGTGGTTTGGTGATGTCTGCAGAAGTGGCAGGCTTTTGAAAATATAGTCAACACTCCTACTGACAGCTCTTGAGAGTTCAAACTTCAGAACATCTGCCATCAGCTTTAGTCTCTCAGGTTTGGTTTGAAAGTAGTTCATCGGCTTTACCTTCTTCCATCCTTGATCTTTTCCCATATGGCAGTTTTCAAACTTGCATGAATCTGTTGATGCATTCCTTTGAGTTTTGTCTGAATTATTGTTCCAGGTGTGATATTTTTCTTCTTTACTACTGTCTGTAGTTTCATTTGCTTCATCCACATTTTGAAACAGCTGCTGATGCCGACTTTTAAGTGGCTCTCTTGTTTGACTGGAACTCATGTTGTAAGATCCACTTCTTTCTATGTATTCCTGATGTAAAGGCAGTTCGTTAATCCTTTCCTTTTTCTGCGAACTGCCTGTCTCCTCATGCTGATTTGTCATCATCTCTGTGCAGTGCATTTCAGGAGAGCAGATTGTGCCTTTGATGATATTTTCTACTCTAGCACGCTTTGCTTGATGGCCACTATTTAAGTTCCAGTCATGCTGACCAGAAGTTCTGGATCCAGAAGATTGGTGCCTTCTTGTGATGCTTTCTCCAGATGGATTGAGCTCCAGTTTACTGTAACAGATTAAACTACTACCAGCTTCTTTGCTGCTGTAAAAGACACTCTGTTGCAGCATGTTCTCATTGTCTTTGTGCGATGTCAATGCATCTGAATTTGATGGCACATGATCAGGTTGAAAAGAGGTGAGATGTTCTGCAGGGCAGCCATCAAGACAAATGTTGCTGGAAGAACACGTGCCTTTGCTCCAAACACTTTGATCCATGCTTTTGCTTAGAAAGGAAACACACCAGGAATCAGATAGAATATATACAGCAGGCATTGTGAGAAAAAAAATATTAAAAGCTTTAGATCAGGCTACTATGCATATTTTTTGAGTATGAGTGACTGTCTTATAAGAGACTCAGCTGCATGGTAATTTTTGTAGTTTACTTATATTAAAAGGTCTGTTTCCAAACCTTCTTGTTTTAGGTAAGAAATGTGGCGGAGCTATTGAAAGCAGCCACAGGACGAATATTAGATAACCTACCTGTTGCCTTGTGAAAAGGGTCATGGGTGGCTGCAGGTCTGGACGAAGTCTTGACGAGACGACTGGATTATTTGTACTGGTCCTGGTCAGAGAAACTAGGGGGTGTGGTCAAATATCCCAACCTATCCCCTCCGTACCTGCTTCATAATAACATTAACGTAGTGCTGGAAGGAGTGCATGGTTCCCTTTTTAAATTAGATCTATACTCTGCTTTTTTTTCTTTTGAAATTGGAAGTGAATTTTAAAGCATTGTTCATAACTTAATACAAACAAAAGTAAATTCCAATGGTCAGCAGTAGTGGTTCCTCCTGCTCGGACCGCCCCCCCTCCGCCTCCGGGAGCAGCGAGTTGCCGTAAGTCGCTGCTTCTGCTGCCGCTTTCCGAGGGACACAGACCGCCCGCTGACGCAATGCTGTAACTCTCCCGATGTGTATGTAGGGCGCTTGGCTGGTCTCTGTCAGCGATGAGCCGGGTAGGTTTGGAAAAGCAAGTGCATCTAGGCACGAGCTCCGAGCTCCGACACTGCTAACCATCAGTTGGCTAAAGGTGGCTAACAGGTGAGAGCGTGTGAAGCAGGACCTCACCCAGAGACAGACAGACAGACAGACACTGACACCTTCACAGGCTGCTCAGGTGTGAGGAACCTGACTTTAAATGTGAGCTAAGTTTTTACCAACAACAACACAAGTCGCACTTATTGTTACGATAAACGGTCTAACAGACAGAATTAACTCGCGTGGCATATAGAGTAATGTCATTCAGATCCCGTCACTTCTGCTCACGCTTTATTGTAGGTTTTATTGTAAATGGATAAAAATGACATTTTGATCATCACTCTTCATATCTCTCTCTGACATCTCTCATATACGAAAGTATTCAGATATTGAATTTTTGAATAAACCCTTAGCTTTAAGTCTTTCGAGGTTAATAGGTGGTTTGAACTCGTCAGATCTGCTTATCATCGAGTAGTTTTTTTTAATAAAACTTATAAAGGTTAAGTCAGATTAGTAGAAAATAAACAGGCTGTAGTGTATTGATCACCATTGTGATGTTTTAATCACACTTTTGGAGACCAGGTCATCCAAATAACAATAGTGTTGTTTTTAAAAGCAGCTCGTAGGAGGTCCTTATAAAACCAGACAAAATTCAAACATGCACACACTGAAAATTAAATGTTAAACAACATTTTCTTTTTTTCTTTTTAGGCTAATAATATGCTGGTGCGACAAAATGCATCAGGTATGTGCTAAATCAACTGCTCCTTCATGTTTTCTCACTTTGTAGATTATTTTTCCAAGTTATCATGAAGGTGTTATTTTTAATTGCCTGTGTTATGTCCAGTTGCAATTTTCTCTTTCTCTTTTGGCCTTTTTCCACCTTGAAGGACTCTCCGTCGGCAGGCAGCTAGTTAATAGGAGTTCTCAGCTGTAAATTCCTCTCAACATTTCATGTTGGTTTTTAAAATGCTTTTCAATCAACTGTGGAAACTCCTGAGTTCCACAGACAATGATGAATTGTAAATGTAAAATATATCATAGACCTGTACAGAATTTATGGGACACATTTCACTATTTTCTGACTTCTATCACAGTTTGGTTGCAGCCCTTAATCTTGTAGTATTACACTGTGTTACAATCATCCAATCCTTTAATAATTGTGTTGTGTTTCCCTGATATTTATGTAAATTTCCATCATCAGCAAAGATCTTTCCACATCTGATATTTCAAGACATCTGCTGTTTGCAGGATGTACTGCAACACTTCTTAATATTATGTACTGTGTTCAACTCTCCCACCTTAATTACATTACAGTAACTTGCTTTTTTTTGTACAGTAGAGGAAATAGTCACAGTCAAAACTCTTTTTCAGAGGGAGATGTGAGGTGTGAGAAAGGTTGGTAGATTTCAACCTATAATATGGAAAATATAGGTCAGGATTTAACATTTCTCTGTCTCTCATATCATCAATGAACCAAATGTTTTAAACATGAAAAACATTTTTTTTTTATTTATGTTTTAGCTGTAGGTGACACAGTAATAGAAGAGGAAGTGGTGTGTGAAATTGAGACGGACAAGGTATGAACAAGGAAGAACATTTGTATGATTTGTGTATGTGTTTGTTTTGGGGGTGGGGGGTTACTCAGACTAAGACAACAATTACTCCCGCAGCGGGTGTAATTGAAGAACTGCTGGTTACAGATGGAGGCAGGGTAGAAGGAAGAATGACTCTCTTCAAACTGCGTAAAGGAGGTGTGATGATTAAACACTAAACCCTTGGACAGTATTACACAACTCTTGTGTAACAGTTCTTTTCGCTTTGTTTGTCTTTTACACCATATAAAGTGATTAGAATTTACTCCAAATGAAGATAGAGAGGATGCCCAGAGGCTGAAAGAGGCTTAGAACACCTGCGTCATGCTGACAACCTTCAATGAGGTGGACATGAGGTGAACTGCAGCAACTCCTCAAAATACTTACCACAACTTTACTGTGTTTACAGTGATGCTGAAGCACAAAAGCATTTGATTCATTACCTACAATGCAGACAGCAGTGTTTACCCACCAGTACCATATTTCAGACTTAAGTGATGTTATTAAAATATTTTCTCCCCAAACAAATAATGTATTTTTCTCCACTTTTGTTTCAGCAACATTCAGGAGCTGAGGAAAACATGTAAAGATGCTTTCTTAAAGAAGGACCACACCAAACTGGGTTTTGTGTCCGTGTTCTGACTGACCACCCTGCTGTCAATGCTGGTAATGACAACACAGGCCTATCTACAGTACACACTGTGTTTCCTTTCCTTAATATATAACTTACTGAAACTACGCTTTATGCACTGTTGGTATTGATAAATTTGTCGTTTATTGTGTATTCCCAAAATGTTTTCTACTGCAGTTATTGATGATACAACCAAAGATATAAAACATCATTGTGTTTACAAATCATTGATTACATTGTAATAACCTGTCTCTTTAGGGGCTTGTTGTACTAGTGATTTGTAATGCTGAGGCCATAACTTTACCCTTTATGTGCTAGGAGAAAAGGTAAGAATCTTTGCACTGTATGGGTTTGTTGGTGAAAACAGATTTCTAATTGTTTTAAAGTCATAGGTAGGGAGAAGAGTGGCAAAGTGCTGTGGCCATGGAGTCCTTGTAAAGGAGGGTTTTCAGAGGCAAACTCAAAACCGAGTGTTATGAATAAATGTATGACATATTTGACCGACCTGTGGCCATCAATGACAAGGTGAGAATTATGTGACCATAGGTACAGATAGAAAAACAGTTTCCATGCTTTAGGTGTGGTAGACTGTGACTGAAAAAGTGAAGAAGGACTCTACTGCAAAAAGCGTAGCTGGTGGGTATTTTACACCTGCTTTTTTAGGATGATGGGGAAAACAAACTGCCGTAAAAGTCTTCAAAAAGTACAAAATCGAGGTTAGGCCTTAACCACATGTTGATTTGTGGTTTTATTAGTTTTTTTAATCTGATGCATTCAGACGTTATTAACTAGTAAAACTGCTTTCTGCTTTTGCAGGTTGAAATCAGGTTGATTTCACGTGTGATTTCACGTGTGGCACTAACATATGACCATGGACTCATCAACGGCAGGGAAGCAGGAACTTTCTTACGTAAGATCAAAGCAGTGGTGGAGGATCCACAAGTGCTGCTTCTGGACAAGTGATGCTTCTATAATAATGTTATTTTTTAATCTATTTCTCAGCTGCATAAAAAAACTCCACATTTCAAAACAACAACAAAAAAAACTCACAAGTTGCACAAAATTGCCTACATAGTAGTCAACAGTCAACAGCTGTTGACTTCTTATCTTTTCAGTCAAGTTGCAGGGGGCTACTGGGATTGTGTTTGAGTATTCGTATGGACCCTAAAGACTCAAAATATCTGCAGTGTGAGCTTTGGCTAAAAGAAAAAGATCACTTGCAATCCTCTATAAACAATTCTTTTACTACTTTTGAGTTTAGCAAAAAAAAAGAAGTTTACATTACATATCTCAGGACAAAAATTGGCATATACAGGCATAAAACAAAACTCTGGGTTAATAACTCTTGTGCTTTTTAAAGAGACCCTAATTCTAAACCTCACCCTAACACTTGCACTATCCCCTATCCACAGTTCTTTAATTGCAAAACAAAATTAATTTTCTAATGATCGGTTGTCTGCATAATATTCTCCCCTGCTCGTTACGTAGCAGAAATTTCAGAACACATACTTTTTTTTTTTTAAGTAGGCTAGATAGAATATTCAGCCTGCTTAATTTTTTGCTCACCTTATTGTGTTTATAGATAAGTTTCTGAGTGCAGACAGATGAGAAAAATAGCAATGTTATTAACCTAAAATTAAATCTACAGCACTATGAATTGTGCAAAATGTTATGAGGTCTGAATACTTCCTGAAGCCATATATATATATATATATATATATATATATATATATATAGGTCATATATTGTTTTCTATCAGTTAACTTCCATCCATAATCCATCCATAATTAGCGACAATTTTGACAATCCATAAATCATGAATAATTTTGTTTGTAAAAAAGTTTAAAAAATGATTATGTTTGGGACCTGGTGATAGGTCTTTCTCTCCATTTGCTGAGGTTGCATAGATCTCACTCAGTTATCTGATCAAATGTTAACTAAAAATTAAAATGATTGTTAGTTGCCCTATAACGACATACACTGCACCAGAGAAACAAGAGACATGAAAACAGTAAAACTGAAGCACAAGGCCAAGCAGGGAATGTCTTTATGGGCAATCTTAGCTGAAGCATTTTATCTCGTGCCAAATCTGTTTTGCTCTTGAATTCAGAGCCTCATTACTTGAGCTATCGATCGCCCCTTGACAAGATCCAAATAATGGGATCATCTCTGACAAAGTCTTAAGGGTAGCTTGGCCCTTTTTTCCACTTGGCAAACCCAGGCTGAAGTGTATGCAGCTGCCTATGAACCCCCTTCAGTATTTCTGTTTACTTTAATAATCGCAGGGAACAATGGGTCCTAATGTACGTCTTTGTTTCTCTGCCAGCACCTACACAAATGTCTGAACAACACTGTTTGGAGGAAAAACACAGAATTCATTACGTGAACACAAAAAACCCAAACATTAGATTACCATGAGAATACTGGAGGTCCTAATTGGCCTGAATGCAGCAAACAATGACACAAGGGTTCCTTTAATTTAATTATTTACTTTCATTACCGCTCAAGATTCCATTAGCACTTTCGAGATCATGGTAATTGGCAGTGTGTGCCAGTGGGTGCATAGATATCTGAAGGGTTTGTTGGCAGGTTTCTTTTTTTTTTTTTCGTCTTCAAAATTTGGCCAAATCTGTGAATTTTAAATTGGACTGCTCAATAAGATATGGGTTTCAAGTCATTGTGTCCATTCATTTGAAAGATGGTCCATTAGAAATTGGCAGCAAGCGGTTTGTTTTCATTAAGCCACATCA
Source organism: Channa argus (assembly GCF_033026475.1). NCBI lineage: Eukaryota > Metazoa > Chordata > Actinopteri > Anabantiformes > Channidae > Channa > Channa argus. The sequence continues at coordinate 11,489,222 of NC_090213.1, read as the reverse complement.
GAGGAATAATTTACCTAAATTATTCAGTTATTTTTTTCTGTCTTTTAAATAAGCTAATTAAATCAATATTGTATAAAGAATTGTGCTTTAGTTAAATTTTAAAAATTGTATTTTTGGTTTCTGGTGATACTATTATCAACAGCTGAACTTGTCCATTTTTATTACTAAATAGCAGAGTTCGAATGACTTTTGTTTTCTTAGGACAACTGGATCAGTTTTCTGATTTACAAACTGACAGAAAAGGACTAAATAGCTTCACTGATTCCTGTTAAATGCAGATGTTTAACGAGTACTTTGCACAGCATGACTTGCATTCAAATTATGATTATGGTAGAATCTGATCTAATTCACCACAGTCCTGCAACAGTAATATCTTGTCTAACATTGCTATGCATTATGTAACTTATTTGATTAGGATCCACATGCAGTATTTGTCTGCTGCAGTAATTTAAAACTTAGCATCTAACTGGAAGCAAACCTGGAACAAATCAGCACATTTTGTGTAAAAACAACAACGAAAAAGACAAATTCTAACAATCTAAACCTGAAGAGACAAACAGTGAAGCTACTTCAAATTTTTATTCCCATAGAAATAATTGTGTTCACAGACTTAATGCTTTGGAGCTTTTTCTGTTTCACTTAAAGGTTGAACAAAAGTGGATAATGTGGACTTTGCCTGGGGGAACCAGGCGATGGTCCTGAAGGGAAGATGTGAACAAGGGAAGAGTTTAAAAATTGTGACTGACAATTATTTGACCCTCTCAGACAGGGACCCTGGCAGCAATTGCTTTTATGATACATACACATCTCACATATTCAGCTGGTAGAGCAGTCGTCCACGAACCACAGGGTGGTTGCTTCAATTCCTGGTCCTCCAGCCTACATGTTCCTGGGCAAGATACTGAAACCCAAAGTTGCCCCTATTGTTGGCTACTTGTAAGTTGCTTTGGATAAAAGCGTCTGCAAAATGACTAATTGTAATTGTAAGATATAGATGATGGAGGTCAACCACCATAGAAGAAATCAACCCACACCCTTGATCTGCGAAGAGGTGTCAACAAAAAAGGTGAAAGGAGCATCAAGCAGTTCTGGTCAAAGTTTATTGTATTGTTTTATTATGTTTTGTTACATGTACCTCTCTGTCTCACAGTTGAACATAAATGGATCAAGGATACTATCTTTTTAAGCCATTTACACAAATCAAAGAACATATGCAGGTGAGTGTTTCATGTCACTCTGTTCTGTTGTTGCAACTGAAGCCACCTGACAGAAAATGACTGCACTGTTACAGATCACACCTTGAGACAATTCAACACACCATGATAATCCTTCTTTACAGGACCTGCATAAGTAATCATGCACATGCATATTCATAAGCTCTGTTACCGTTAGAGCCTTTACAGGCTAGTTCATTCTAACAAAGCTAATCAGTCTGCTTAAACAACTAGCTTGCGTCTGGCTCTATTCGTGCTCTCCTTTCAGTCCTTTGATATGGATGCCAGCTGTCTTTTTCTTCCTCCTCTTGTTCTAGAAGATTATTTTTGGATGAACAGAATGAGATAGAGGACCCTGTGGCCCTGCTACAGACACAGCTGGCAGTGCTGAGGTGGTTGCAGCTGGTTGGTGTCAAAGGTTCAAGTATTAACACGGGACAGAATTGTATCGAGCTAAGAACTAAGGTAGAAATAGACATGGGGGGGTCGCTGATGTCACAGGAAGCTACTATTCAGTTACACCTGTTAGTGATTGGAATAATTTCTCCTCGGAAGTATTATTCTATGTAGAAAAAATGCAATTGTACCATTGTGAGGTTGATATGCCAACAAGCGGATATAGTGGTTTTGCATGGTCATCTATAAAGAACAACTGCAAAATAACTGATTGTAACTTTTATTTAAAGTGTGTCCATATCCTCATCTTGGTGAAGCTGTACATCTCCGAATCTATGACAGCTGAGCAAGGTGACTGCAACAAAAAGAAAATGGGATACTTTTAAATCTTAAATGATCTGCATAGTTATACATAATTGAGTTACAATTTGTGTGTGACCAGGTACTTTAAAACTAGTAATTTAGCTTCTTCACATTTAAAAAAAATGTCCCCATGAATGTCTATATATACACTTTTACTATACTATATTATACTATACAATTATTGTACATACATGCACTTCACAGACTAACCTGTATAATATTTTGGCTGTGCACTTCTTGTCAAACTTCTTAACCAACCAAATCAGCTGTCCCTGATCCAGAGGTATTTCAGCCGCCTGAATGTAAGACAACTTAAATTTTTCTAATGCACATCCAGGTGCAAAAGAATATCTCAAAACAAGTATTTTTGTGAGTATTTCAATTAACCCATTAGTGGTGTGTATCAATATAACATGAGGTTGTCAGCACAGTGTAGAATATTGTTAACCTGACCTTTACAGCCTTCATAAAGGCCAAGGTGGAGACCTCCATGACTCCTTCTTTGTCCAAAGCCTGGAAGAAATCCATGATGGTTTCATTTCGCTCTTTAAGGAATCTCTATAAAACAAAGCATTTTATTACTTTAAAATGTTTCTTTAAGTAGCACAAAATGTATAAGTGAGGATTACATATTTGTAACATCTTACACATTTAACTAAGATCAGGAGCATTAACATTTAATGTTTTAATTCTATCTACTTATTGCAGCGGACCATAAAGACGTCTAAAGCAGATAAGTTCCTGATGACAGAGTCCAAGACCCTGTACCGGACAGTCAGAGCAGGACTCTTCTGGTGGACTTGTTCAAGCAGCTCTAAAAAGTTTTCATACACATACACAGACTGCACTCCAACACATACACAGACAGACACATCGCAGGCAGATGTAATCATCATATAGACAAGATTCATGTGCATACCTAACATTTTTGTTTGAATCAATCGTGCTGAAGTGAAATTTGTTTAGCTGCACTTACAGAAATATCGATCATTTCCAGTGCTGAGTTTATGTTGTTTTTAAAGGTTGTAAGTAGTGTCAGTGCTCCGCTGTCTGTCATTGGGTTAGAGGCGAACTGAACGAAATACACACACACACAAATTTACATCTACAGTGAATTCTGAATCTACACTTAAGTGGAGTTCAAAAAAGTTTGAAATTATAATCGGACACAGTGCTCTTTGAATTGCCCTTTTCTCTACTCACCTTGAGAATACTGAGTGTGTTGTTGGAAGCCAGACCCTCACAGAGCAGTGTCACAGCTTGATCATCCATATTGTTACTGCTTAGGTCCAGCAGCACCAATGTGCAGTTTTTTTTCAATGCTTGACCCAGTGACTTTGCTTCCATGTAACCAAAATTGTTATATGACAGCTGAAGCTCTTTTAGAGTGGAGTTTACCTGAGATAAGAAACATGAATGACGAACATGTAAACAGGAAGCAGACTGTTGAATACACACTGAAGACTTGTTTTTGAGTGTGTTATGTCTGTCACCTTCAGCCCATCACTCAAAGCCACTGCACCACATGCACTAATGGAATTCCAGGACAGATTTAGGACTTGAATCCCTATATTTGTGGCTTTAGGAAAAGGAGAAACAAATTTAAAATTTCACAAAACACTTAAAACTGTAAAAGTTTTTTCAAGTCAAACTAAAATGAAAAGCCAAATACTAACCCATTTTAAAAAGAAATTGGTTAATGGAATACATACAAACAGAATGTATTTTGGTAGTGCTTGGTGTGGATTTTGACCTGTGCATTTTAGGTTCCACATAATTTTTTTTTCAAGGCAGATGAAGGCAGGTAAAAGGTAATTAGCCTATTTTGCTAGCTTCTGTTTTTGAATTTGAGTTAGAAACAAATTTAACAGCACGATTGATCCACAAAGGATAGATTGCTTAAATTAGTATCTGTCATTATTTGAGCTTGTTGAAAAAGACGAAAAAAATAAAGGCCATAGAAAAGTGGGAAGTGAAAATAAATTGAGAAACTTTGAGCCTTTAAATTGGTTAAGCCACAAAATGATCTATTTTTACCTATCATATCACCAAGGTATTTTCCTCCTTTATCACAGATCTTGTTGTAACTAAGGTCTAGATTTTTGAGCACATAGTCACTCTGTTAGATAGGAAAAAATATATATGTTAAATTACAGCGTATTATAGATGACAGTTGTTTAAATGTTTATGAGAAATTGATTGATCATTCAAAGTGTAGAACTCACACTTAAAGCCTCGGCAAAGCATTTAGCAGCAGAATCATCAAAATCATTTCCTACAGGAATAAGGGAATCTTAATTTTCAAATTATTAAAGGCTTGCACTAATCTTCGCTAAATAACAGTGCTGATCTTGAAGTCAACTTAACTAAGGACCTGAGAGTTTTATGGATTGGATGTAATAGTTGTCTACCAGCCTTTGGGAAATGATGTTTGCCCCTTCAAGGTGCAGCTGGTTACTGGACAGATTCTAAAGTAAAATTACAAAAAAACATTGGTGTAATCTATGTCATTGTGTTAGAAATAACAATTGAGATACTTTTAAAATAGTTACCAGGCTGCAAATAGTTGTGTTTCTTTGAAGCATCTTCATCAGATAGCGCACCCCCTCTGCCTGAAGTCCGTTGTGCTCCAGCTCAAGGTTTGTGGTATCATTGTCACACTAACCAAAGAAATATATATCATGAATTATGAAACATGCTAGTATAATATAAGGGTCAGTGAATTTTGTTGAACACATTTGCACATCTAGAGTAAAGGATTCAGAGCCCCTACTTGTAAAGCTATGGCCAGAGCTTTGGCCCCCAAAGGTCCCAAACCATAGTAGTTCAAGTTGAGATGTGCTTCACCCAAATGAGAGAGGAAGGAGGAAACAGGAGAGGTCCCTGTCTGCTGGCAAGCTTTGAGGTACAGCTCTGCACGGGATAAACTTTGCCTCCTATTTTGGGGATCTGAAAGAAAAAGGAGATAAAACAGAAGAAATGTGGGAAGACAGAGAGGCAAGGTTATTTTAAAAAACTTCTTACTAAAGTCCATAAAATTGTAGTGATGCTATTGCTTCAGGGCAACATGGGGGTGGAGTGGTCAATGCTGCAGCCTCACAACTGTGTCACCACTTCCCAGCTGTATATAATAATCATTAATAATAACCTTAAATACAACCTGGACACAAACATAAACAGTAGAAAATGGATGGAAAGATTAAACTGTTAAATTGTTTTATCTATTTTTACTAAAACTACATACAAAAACAGTTTCATAACTAACATATGTAACCTGCCTACAACAGGGCAAAAATCATTTTTGTAAATGAAATTTAAGACTTTTTTAAACTTTGGAAAGGAGAGTGGAAGTGCTCTCGACCACTGACCCTTCATTAGTTAGGGTCTTTTTTTTTCCCAACCTTCGGTTTCCAGATCTGTGTCCCACTCTTCCCCACTGTGCCGCTCCTGCTTCTCCATCTTATCCTGCCTCCCGTGAGTGCGACTGACTGATCGGGTGGCTGCCTTCTATACTTCCCTCTATCACACAAGATCCCGACGACCTCACCTGGGATCTTACCCCCGCTACACCTGTGCACACCCCAGGGGAGGAAAGAGGTGACGTTAGCTTGCTGTGTTTTATTATATTTATTATACTAAATTTTCTTTACAGTTCACTTTAGCGCATATTTCGATAGTTTTTAAATAATAATTACACAAAAGAATTGTGTTACCTCTTTATCGAGGGACATCAAAGGTGATGTAACGATGGTTACGTATTGCAACCCCAGCTACAATCGTCATGTTCTATATTCTCTGTAGCGCAGCCCTCTGGCTGGAGCACAATGAACCACGCCCACCGGTGAGTGGGCCAAAAGTTGCTACTGTGTCGCTCTCATGGTGCGATCATCAATTACGTCCGCAGATGCGCCATAAAACAGCGGCGTTCGTAGCACTTAATGCCCAAATGTGACCTTTTTCCTTCAGCCAGCAAGAGGTGCAAGTGGGGCCCAAAAAGCCAGAGCAACAGGGTCATAGAAGCCAGGGTTCCTTCTATGTCCCGTGCTGCTTGTCCTCTGGCTGTAGCATAATGAATCACACGCTACAGCAGGATGTGGTTCATGCTCCACTAGGCACATACAGCAGCTCGGAGCAGAACATACAGAACCCTGCCTCACAGCTGGAGTGGCCCCAACCGTGAAAAGCACAAGGGGGAGGGGGGAGACAGTGGGAGAACACAAATCTAGAGAGACATGACAAACTAACCGTCACTCGAGTGGAGGTGGGTGGGGGAAGCACTGAACTGGAGAGTGAGGGGCATGAAATGTCATGGAGATAGAACTGGACGAAAGACCAAGTGGAGGATCTGCTGCCAGGCAGATGTCCTCCACCAACACCTCTCTGAGCAGTGCAACAGAGGGAGCCATTCCTCTTGTGTAGTGTGCGCGAATGCGCCCCAGGCGCTGGGCCCCAGAGGGGCAGAAACCTTCCAGGATTATGACTCTTGACCCGAAAGAGCTGGTGATGCACTTAGGCATGAAGGCAGGACTGGGTCGGAGAACATTCGGATTGAGAGATACTCCGGGGAGACTGAAAGACGGGGAGACCCCTGTGGCATTGTGTCCGCAGCCATGTTCAGTACGCCGGGGGTGTATACAGCTCTGATGGAGCCTCCTTGCGATGATCTCAAGCCCCAGTGAGAGTGGACAAGTATGTGGCAAACTGAGAGCACCTCAGCAGGTGCGGAAGAACGTTCTACACAGAAAGCAGCTCTAGCACATTTATGTGGTGAGACGTGAAGACCGAGACGTGTGATGAGGTCGAGGGGGATGCCCTCTAACATGACACTGGGATCCCTTCAATAAGCCAGATCTGGAACCAGTGATGGAAAGATCTTGAGCAATCTTCTCGATCTGCAGGTGAGAAAACCAGCGCAGCAGTTGTCTCATGTCCCCAGACTTACGGAGAAAGTGTGAGGGGGCAAGACTGTAGCCAAACGGTATGCCCAGGAAAGAAGCGCAGAAACTTCAGGTAGTGCATGGGGGGACGCTGGTGGTTATGCAGAGTAACCCGGCGAATCTTTTGCGGCCTCTCTGTCGCCATCTGCACCTCCTTGATAAGGTGCTGAAATTAGGGCCAAACAGACCATCAGGGCTAATAGATCCCTCCACCATATCCATCCTGACGGCCTCTTGGATGAAGGAGAAATGAAGCCAGACGTTCCTCACGATCATCGTCTGTCCTGACGAGATGCACACCGGATTGATTGCTCCCCATCACTAGGATGGCACTGGAGAGCTTCGTGATCCCTTCAGTGTACCTGGTGTGGAGAGTGTCAGGCAGCAGTGCCAGCTTGGAACCAGCTTTGGCCAGAATAAAGATGTTGTTATCTGCCGCCGCCAACTGAGGCGGAGTAGTCTGACTCCAGCTCCGGATGACGTTGCCCAGCAGTTGGACAGGCGGGAGCCTCTACATCAGGCATGTTGTGCAGAACCCAATACTGTTCAAGGACTTCAGGGACTAATTCAGCCCAGGAAGTTCGTGAGCGAAACAGGAGAGCGATAAAGTAGAAACATTTGGCCAACTCGCCGCTGGGCGTGCAGGCACAGGGATTGGTTCATTATTCTCCAGCCAGATTTCTGCGTAACACAGGAAATAGAAAATGACCTTTGTTAATGCTAGCAGATATTTAAGCTTAGCTAGCATCATGGCGTTATATTTCATTCGAAGTCCCACTTCCTCCAAGGAGGACTTTTTGTTACTTATCCAAAATATTTCATTTGTGTTACAGATTAAAGTTTATAGAAATGCAAATCTACCTTTACTGGTGATAGAAGAGGAAACAGAAGCAAAGGTACCTGACCACGTTAGCTGTATTAGTTGGTGAAGTAGCTAACGCCAATGCTAGTTTTTAGATGACCATTAACCATCTTTACAAGATGCTTTATATATAAGACTATGTATAAGACTATACAGAGAAAGAGATAGAAATAGGATATGCACACATCTGTCTTTACATTGGCTGCCCTCAGTAATTGTGGCGTGGCAGTTTTGCTGCAGTTGCTAAGTTTGAACAGCAGAGGGCAAAGTCTTACTTGTGTAGAAAGCTGTGTATTGCGACGAGGTCAAGGGCTGCCGGCAAAATACAGGAAGTAAACATGACGCGTTCACTGACGAGGTCAAGGGCTGCGGGCAAAATACAGGAAGTAAACATGACGCGTTCACCGAGTGGGAGTGACTGCAGTTGCAGACGGAGAAAGTGTTTTGTAAGAATGATGTTGCTCAATGCTCATATTTCTGCAGACGTCCTCATTTTGTGTTTTTATTGTGTTAGGATTGTGGATTTTTGTGGATCAGAAACGCAGCGTCATATATCCGTGATTTGGGATAAACTAATGTTTTCTGGAGTACTTTGTATTTTTGGTTTCTTTCATTTTTTTTATGTATTCTGTATTTCATATGCTTGTCTTGTAACAAAAGTAATTTTTTTTCAAAGGTAATGTTAATGAGAACGATGCTATTTAGAGCTGTGAATGTTCTGTTGTAGGTTATTTGTGTACAACTTTCATCCTAGTGTATTTGCCCTAGAACTTGCACTGGACTTCTAGTGTTTTTTATTTGTTTTTGTTTTTTGATGTTGTTGTTTTTCTTTTCTTCCATTTTTTTCTTTTTGGAATTGCTCATTTTGTTAAACTTGAGTCACTGTCCATGAGTGGATAGGAAATTTACCACTTTATGTCAAGAAATATAACTATCAGATAAACCCTATAGATAATACCTTTAGGAAATAATGAACCCACATAAAATAGTCATTTGAATAGTTGAGTGTCATTTGACCCGGCTTTACAATCGTCTAGTCTACTGCAAATCATGCAGTTTTCCACTAGATGGAGCTGCGGACTGTAAACTTTCAGTCCAACCTTCTACATTTAATAACACCATTTCTATATTTTAGTAGATGTGGGGAACTACAACAACTCTGTTTTATGTAGTATATGTGGTCCCATTTCTGTTCTTTCAGGTCTATCAGATGTATTAATTCACTTTGCTGTGATGTTGTCTTTAGGTCAAAATGTGTTGAGTGTTAAGAGTATTATGTTTTGTTATGGTGTAAGTGCTCTAATTATTACTCATTTAGTAATTCTCAGTTGACTGTAGGGAGGGATCTGGGGACCAGTCTTACTCAATTGCTATTCTATTCACCTTAGACCAACACAATATTTCAAATAAATCCTGTCAGCTCATTACCCATATCAATAAAATGGGTTTACTTATGATAATAAAATCAGAATTTGCATTTGAAGAGAAGTCAGATATTGCAACTAAGCCCATAAACAGGGCCATTAATTAACTTAGTTTAACTTTACCTGTACACTCAACATCTGAACGATTTTAGAAACAATCTATTATTCTTTAAAAACAAAAAAATGCAATTCCTTTGTTTTATATGTACATAGGTAACACCTGTCCTTTGCACAAATGGCGACAGGGAGGTATTTAAGTTTTTGTTTTGTTTTTTATTTTACTTTTATAATTGCATAGTGTGTCATTGTATAGTTAAAAACCAAACACATTTAGGACATTAACTCCACAAGGAAAGTTCATACTCAGCTGCTGGTTTTCTTATAGGAAGAGCGTGTACATTTACAGGTACATAATGGATTTCATGGTACTAGCACATTTCTGATTGCAGCTGAGTTTAATTCTTTCAAACGCCCTATGTTACAACTATCCCCACCTTTTCCTAAAGTCCTGCATTTAAAATGTCTCTTAAGTTAAAGTACAAACGTCCTGCATTTAGTGCTAATAATTCGACTCTTAAAAGTAACCAGTAACTAATCATGAACTTATTGTAGTGCAGTGGCTACATATTTTTTCTGAATTTGAGTGTAGTATGAATTAGCAGAAAATACAATAAAAAAAATTCTCATAATAAAATCTAATAATTGTTAGATTCTATAACTTAGGGAGGTAAAAAGTAGTAAAAAACATTTTATAACAATTAGGGTGGTGTTAATAGAAAGTAATGTGATCTTAAAATATAAAAGATAAAAAATAACTTCTAAAATGTATTAAAAGGATTGTAGCTTTCTGTCTTCAGGTGGAAGATACAGTATTTCTCCTGCTGAGCTCTATACAAATGGAGCTGTAGTAATTGATCTGGAAAGAAATAAAACCATGACTCACGGATGTTTTTAAATAAAAGTAGAAGCCTAATTCTGACAACATTCCTGGCCCGTTAAAAAAACATGATTGCACAATTTGTGTCACTTGATACTTCGGGTGTCATGACTAGGAGGAACAAATACAATGACTTAGGATGAATTTCACTGGAGAAAAAAACAGACATAAAATACTGCAGGTCTAATGGACTAATTCAAAACAGAAAAAAAAAAACAAGTCATTTTTTTCTAGTTAGAAAATAAATTTTTATCTATGCAGAGTAAAACAGTCATACATATGAGATACAGGTCCAGAACAGACATTGAAATACTGCTCAACTGCAAAGGTTTCTGTTTGTTTTCACAGCTGTTTGACAGCGCAACATGACACAAACTGGAAAGATTCAAAAGACAAATCACATCAAGTGATCAACAAGCATTTCATATATGTTTATGTATACAAAGCAGTATAAAACAAGTACAGACAAGTCCAAAAAAAAAAAGTGTAAACATTTTGTGTACATGTGCTTTTCATGACGCCAGCGTCACCACAAATCGGATCAACCGCTAACTGCCATTGTCGAGGCAGGATATAGAAATGAACCAAAAAAAATTAAACTACTTCAACTGGTGCACTTGAATTGAGTATTGTTTCCTAAAACACTACACCTGTATATTTCAGTTAGCATACATAGGAAAACTGCAGAACACTAAGCCCTGTTTGGCTTCTGCACTAAAACAATGTCACACAGTCTACCAAGGGCTTTTTTAACAGAGCACCATATGATATTAGTGTGTTTCCTCAGTGTTGTTTCCAGTCATACTCTACTGTTTCCATCGGTCCCTTTATGTAGAGGTGGTTGAAGTAACAACTAGGCACAGTGGGTGTCAACAACACTTAATGCAGAGATGAAACTGGGTATTTCCAGTCTTCCAATGGACAGAGCCAGCTCATGTAGCAGTTCTGAGGAAGCCCTACATCCTCAGGTCTTTGGTCAGAGTCTCCAAAAGTCTCCAGTTTGGAGCTCAAGTGCTTTAGAATTTTATTGCAGGTTATGTTTTTCATTTTAATGGCAACCGCGGTGGGGGCCAAGTTGGCCTTCAGGGACTTCACGTCCCTGGTTTCCTGGTTTCACTTTGTGTCAGTAGACAGCTGCTCCAGCAGAGGGTTGGCCTCACTCTCAGGTGTTTTGACGCTGTCGGTCCTCACGATGCAGGTGGGCCGGTGGAGGTTGAGCATCACCATTAGCTGCTGCCTTTCCAGACGGAGTTCCTCGATCTGGGCCTTCAGTTCTGAGTTCACCATCTCCAGACGCTCTGATTCCTGAACAGAGAAGGTAAGATATTAGATACTACAGAAAAAAATAAATGGTTCAGACTACTTTGCACTTGTTAATCTTATACCTGTGACTCTTTAATCACCTGTGAAAAGTGACGTAACCTATGGCTTTCAATTGTGCATTCGCTTGTTTTAACCACTCTTGAATAATCTTAGCTTAGAGATGGGCTAATTAGCTTAAACATGAATTTGTGTTGCTCATGATAAGTCTGACTACTTTTTGGCTGCCACCCTTAGCTGCTCTGCTTTTGCTTATCAGTATGCAGTGTACTCACCCTTTGAAGGAAGTCAGTCCGTTCCTTCTTTTTGTTTCGGCATCGCGCTGCTGCTACCTTATTTTTCTCTCGCCTCCGTTTCCTCCTTTCTTCATCTTCATCAATCTGCAAATATACTGTCTTGTCAATATGTAAAACGGGGCTTGGATTACTGGATTTTATGTTAAGAAATATGTCTGAATTACATAAATCATGAACAACCAGCAGTAGTCATCACCATGATGGGAAACCTTATGTTGTGCAACTTTTACAATTCTTGTCCACCAATAAGCCACAACAATAATACCACCATGGTTTTAATATTCAACTATTATGTTTTTTATGAAAATATTTTTTAAAAATGCTGATATGATTACGGTTTAACCACCTCTCAATACATAAAGTGGTTAATCTTTACCAACAGTGACCCTTATTTTTTTATTATCATTACTGCAACCTGTATTGTTTTCTTTGTGAAGTACCTTTACTTTTTCGCTTTCAGTAAAATATAGACAATCTGCTTCTTACTTTTACTTGAATAAAAGATTTGATTTGTAGTGGAGAATTTTACTAGCATACTGGCGCACTGCATCACAAGAAAATGATAAAAACCTGCCTTGATAGACAGCTTTGAAAAATCATGAAGCTAATGTTTCTGCCCTCTGACCTTATACATATGTTTCACACAGTCTCCTTCTGCACCATTTCCTCTTTTCTCTTCCGCCTCACCTCTGTCTTTATGGCCAGTGGCCTCTTCCCCAGCCTCCCCAGGAAATGCAAAGGGGACAGCATGCTGCCCAGCTGGCGGAAGTCAGCTAGCTTGAGTTGATCAGTGAGTGTGGTGGCTGAGATGCCTGCCAACGGGCCGAGGCTGGGCAAAGAGCCCGCTGCCAGTGAAGGGTCAGGAATCTGTCCCGGCATCATGTCCGACCCGGCCACCACCGCAGCTGTGGAGAGAGAGAGAGAGAGAGAGCGAGAGAGAGCGAGAGCGAGAGAGAGGAAGGGAAACAAAAAAGAGGAAGAGAGGAAACGATTAGAACAAATCAAGATTAGGAGAATGAACCGTGAAATAAACAAGCTGACTGTGAAAACACAATGCAACTTTTTATAGAAAACCAATTAAACCATTTTATTAATTTTTAACTTATAATAAACGGTCACATCCATTTTACTTTTAGCTGTCATGCATTGTGTGCAGTTTTGCACTTTTAAATACCTTTAACCTTGTAAAATGAACCTTAGGTTTATGGATTATGGATTTCTTCCATTGCATTGCCGTCACATCACACTCTGTTTTCTTTTGATAATATTGACTATCCTCCACAAAAAGATTAATTTACTCTCATCCTTCTTAGTCAAACATCTTTCTAAATACAGGTTGTCATGTCCAAGAATGCATTCAAATGTTGACAGCTGTGTTATCTTGTTAGTCAGCAAAAAACCTTTACCCTGTCAGCAGCTACACTCATCTCTTTAGTGTCACATGCAAAGACAAGCGATGAACCTGTCGAGCTGAGCACATAAACAGAGGATAATAGTCTAAACTTATGCTCCTGATAGTTTACTAGCAGCCATCATCTTCAGTGATCATTCAGTTCTTGTGAAGAGGATATCAAAAACATTTGTGTTATAACAGAGCAAGTAACATTCATGAATTCCACCACCACCAACAATTTTGGGTAGTTTAGAGGGTTCGATTTGACCACAGCACTTTTTAATGTAATCAGGGAGGAATGAGGGCCAGAGGGGGGGAAAGGAGAACTTGTTCAGGCCTAAAGGAAGTGGCTGAAGAATTAAGACATTTCTCTAATTGCTCTTAGACCAAGAGTCGGAAAACTTCTGATGACTAAATAAAAAACAAATGCTACAGATGGGAACAGTGTAACTTGAGTCGACTCTACCCTGCCCATCCCTGCAGCCTCTGAGGAAAGACTGAGCGAGAGTACTACATTTTTAGAAAAACCTTGGCAAAAAATGTTTCTCTGTCCAGCAATTATGTAAAAAAAAATAATAATACAGGAAAATTTTAAAAATGTGTTCTTTTGATGAAATGTTACACTGGATAGAAACAGAACTATAGAGCGAATCTAATTAGTTTCTGACAAAATGCCTGTATGACTGATACAAATGAAAAGCAACACTGGCAGAATGTCAGCTAGCATAACCAGCAAAACCAAAGTTAAAAGGATACATGATATCATTGTGACTTCAGAATTACGAATAATTAATTTAAGCCTAATTCTCGTTTGCCTCCTCAACCTGAAACCTCTGCAAGTTGGCCACAAGCGAGACAAAGCCCCTCTCATATAGAACCAACAAAGACATGCATTGTGAGGTGCTGAGAAAAACAACTGACTTCTCTGGTGGGTTACTAGCTGGCAGGCCAACTCTAATGTAAGTTATACCAAGTTTTTCTTCCTTTGCTGCTTTTTTGACTTGCTCTAGTACAAAAGCCATAGAGGAGGTAATAAAAAAGTGGAGTTATATAACTCTTTTCTAATGTACTCCACCCCGCCTATGGGCTGGTCTTAGTTTTTTTACAGTTGGACTGGAGTTTTCTGTCATAGAGACCAAATCAGCTTTTAACAAAAAAATAGTTTCTGAGCAGCAGTACTTTACTTCTTTGCTATGTGTGTCCCACGTGGCTTAACATGATTTACCATTTACAAATTATAAATCAGTAGTTTAATGACTAGTTTTGACTAGCAGGTATGGTGCAAAACGTACAATTTGGTCTAAAGCAGTTGTAAAACCACCTGTGCTCACAGATTACTTTATGTAGTATCTAATCTTCCTATACTTAATTAGCCATAACTTAGATTTGACAGTCCATAAGCAACAGTCAATACATGTCCTGTCACAATCTGTCAATTCATCTCCTACACACCACAAACCTGTACTTGGAGTGAACAAATCAAGCAGACTTGATTTATTCATTCCAAGTACAAGTTTGTGTGTGGAGCCAGTGTGTCCAATGAGGCATTTTATTATTTAAATTCTTACTGCCCCCTCCCTATCCCTCCAGCTTTCTCTTCTTCTCCTCCCTCATTCCCACTGTATGTATACTCCCATTTACACTGCACTTGGCAGCAGCCTGTTGTTTTTGCTGGAGAGGAAAAGAACAAGACAGCCCTAGTAAAAAAAAAAATTAAAAAAAATAATAAACTCTCCCAGACAAAATTCCCTCTCTCTGAATCTCCCAAGAGAGGAGAAATGGAAGGTGCCAAGGCCTTCTCATTCTGCAAAGAGGCTGTCTAAGAACAAGGCAAGCCATATGGCAGTTAATCCAGTCGTGAATAAGAGCAGGCACTATTAGAAAATAGCCAGACAATAGAATAAACTGTTGGACTGCAGTAACTTCTTTTCCTTTCGGCCGTTCCCTTTCACGGGTCGCCACAGCAAATTGGACTGACGTAACTGAAGCACAATATTTACTATAAGTGACAAAACAGTGACCTCTGTAAACTTAAAAAATCAATGCATTTAATATTAATCAACAGCCTAGTTTAATATTTCACATCAGATCTGATGCATCTGCACATCTGTATGTTTTACCACAGAGGAACAGAACCTCAACGTGTGATAAAGATTAACCCCCCACACACACACACACTTTTTTTTCCTTATATTGCTCATTTCTAACCAATAACTGCACTTGTATTCAGAAGTTGCAATCCAAACTAAACCTCAGGCCCAAGAAAACAGCCACAGGAACTGAAGCACACATTAGGAATGACTGAGCAAATGACTTTCAGAGCCAAAAATTGAGTCCAGTATCCAAACTAGCCAAACAGACATTTGACAGGTTTACAATCTCAGATTAGGCCTACACCAGGTTTTTTTTCAATGTTAACTGACACTGAAAAAATAAGTAAGTACTGGATTAATCTTATTTTATGTCTATTACACTGGTTCATGTAAGTACATTGTTAACCCCGCACAGTCAAACATAACGCAAGGAAAGCCCCAAGTCTTTGCTTTGGCTTGTTTAAACATGCAACTGAACGGAGGCCTCAAACACGCACACACACAGACACTAGCTTTCAGTATATAAACATAAATAATCCATACATTTCTTTATGACATCAAATCTAAAAATAGCACAAAAAAAACCCAAAGGCACTTCAAAATAAACTGGGGAAATTATGTGTGAAATAACAGGTATCAATTATGAGACAAAGCGAGCTACATGCTATTCCAGACATTTTATTGTTTTGTTGTAACAAGTAACAGGTTATTGAATCCTCACTTTTGGGTTAAATGTGATTTAAGTTGAGAAAGTTAATTTCATGTGTAATCTGTTCCATCTCTTTCAACCTGCCACACAAGTTTTTAAAAATCCCCCTCACAAAAATCAACACCCTGTCAAGTATAGAGACACGAAACCCTAAAGAAGTCTGTACAACACAGGGAAAGTTTTCTGATGCATGTCTCACACAGCGTAATTATACCCACAAGTGTGAGTCAAAGTGATTTTTCAAAACATGGGTATTTTTCCTTTTTTTTTTTTTTTTCTGTCAGCAGCAGCCTGCAGCCTAGGATTAGTGGTCAGCATTTGATGATGCAACCTGGGTACTGTGCTTTTGCAGTCAAGCAGAAAAGCCAGTGCCACAGCTTTTTGGCCCACAGGATCCAGAAACTGACACCTACACAGTCCACCAATAGACTGGGCACTGCAGCCTCTTAGAGGAGATGAGCTTAGCCAAGTGGAAATGTCATGTTTTAGTTATAAACTATAGGACCATACTCAACCCAAACTCTGACTACAGCCCAAAACTAATCTAACTGCTTATGAAATAGCTGGAGGTGTGTGTTAAGAGTGTGCATGTGAGCATTCCTGTATGTAAATACTGAGTCTCAACTCAGTCTATTTCCTGAGTCTTTCCTCAGACCAATTAGGAGTGCTGAGGAATTCAGCCCCTTACCAAACACGAGCAGCACGGCTGGAGGCCCTATTATCCACATCCCCTATAGAGATGGCAATGGAGAGGCATAGGGGTTTCAAAGGCCACTCATTATGTTACATATAGCTTATTTTCAGGTATCTTTAAGAGATACCTAGTTTCACAGCATTACGGGAAACACATGCACACATTTCAAGATGCAATTTGGCCACTTTGTCAGTTGACTTTATTAAAGTGTAATTTTGAATTAATAAGCCATCATATGGCCCACACACACACACACACCAGCATCTTGCAAAATTCTTGTAAACAACTTCTGCAGCTCTAACTCTGCACAAGTGTTTAATATGAACAATGAGTGGAGACTCAGGCCAAGGCACACTCTCAATCTTTGGCCAAGGTCTCAGCGATCATCATTACCGTCTGCACTGAGTCAGGCTGTGTGTTGAGTTACAGCCTTTCGCAATCCTCTGAGGAAACAGGGAATTTGGCACAGACTTTCCTTGAGGACAGGATAATCCAAATATACAGTATTTACATGCCTGCAACTACTCATTATATTTTCACTGGAGAGACAAGACATGATGCAGGCATGAGAACAAAGATGACACTATTAATGGCTATTACTCTGATCACTTTACGGTCATCTCTGGCCATTAAACGCAAGAGTGATCGTGTGGGAGTGGAAGTGATTATCACAACAGAAAAAGGGATCCCTTTTCAATATAGCTTTCATTTCTCTTTTGGTTCTCATGAGCTAAACAGCTGGTGTAGGTAAAAGAAACCCTTCAAAAGTCCTATGTGAAGATGACTAACCTTCCCAAAGCAATTCAGTGCAATTATGAACATTTAACCTTGCAATGTTGTCAGTGATGAGTCCCTCAGATGCAGCAGTAATGGGATAGCTTAACATTTTCCTTACAAGTACAGTTTGAATCATCTGTGAGCAAGCTGTAGTGCAGTGCATGCAAAGGTTATCTTTTGTTCAAAATGAAATTACACAAGCAAGCAGGAAGTTTAACTAATGCATTTTATTGCAGCCTAAGAACGAAACATTTTTTCAGACATATCCAAACACAAAGCACCTGCAGATTTGCACAAAGCATTAAGATTCTGACTGCTTTCATTTAAACAGTACTATGTGATTATTGGCTGGATTCCTGCTTCGCCTTCTTTATGCCATTTAAACAGTCTCACATCTATATTCTGCATCCAGGTGGTCCCGGTTGAATTTTTATAATGTTAATATTTTTCTCCATGTCAAAAGTCAGTAATACACAGAGCTTTTGCTTTGCACAGACATAGATTACATGAATCTATTTTTTTTTTAAAAGCAGAAAAAAGCCATTTGAAATGTATTGAGTTTACATGTATGACAAAGCCAACCAAGTTCCTGCAATCTCTGTCAAGATATTAGCAAAACCAAGTCCAGAAAATTAGATTTAATGCCGCCTGTTGAAGCAATCACCATTATTATGTAACATGTGGTTGTCACTGTAATGCTGTTTTATACTTTGTCCTCTGATATTTCCTCATCTGCCCCAAGTCAAGCAGACATTTTCTCTGATTAAACAAATTGATCAATCCCTTTGTTACTCCCGATGGCTTTTAGCTAAAGTGCAAAGTTTGGGTCAACATTTATGGACACTTAAGACACTTTTTATGAAAACAGAAAAATGTTTTTATGGCAGACGGAAATTTAGAAAATCTGGAAATCATAATGTAATCCTGTTTAAAAAGTGCATTTACTGTGCTCCTTTAATAAAAACACCGGTTTTCATACTTCTCAGTTACACATTTGGACATTTGTGTGTTTGCTTCCATACTGTAAATCTAGTCGGTCTTGACACCCTGTTTTTACAAACCATCTGGAAAGCCTTACAATATAATACTGATTATGGTATACCCACAGCAGTGAATAGCTGCTCCCCCAGTATTAGTATTGGTATCACTGAGCCTGGCTGTTGCATAGTTGGCCTGCCTGCCTGCAATGCGTCTGCTTTCTACTCAGTGTACTGGGGTGCAGCTTGGCAATTCCAGCTCTCCAGAGACGCACTGGAAGGCATTTCTACTTAAAATAAACCCTGTGCGCCCACGTCCAGCCTTTCAGTCCTGTCGGCCCTGTGCTGCTTGTCGGCTTGCCAGCCCTTCCCCATTAATCCACTGCAACGTTCCATTTATGCAGAAACCATCCTACGGATGTGCCTGGGCAGGCGCTGGGGCATTTAAACCCTCTGCAACACACGCTTGTTTACTTAGACACACATCAAGACACAAAGGAAACACATATATTAAGAACGCACAAATAGTTTCCGCCGTGTGGCATGTAGCCGTACAAGCAATCTGTGCCAGCTGGAAAGCATGCACCAAATATATAGGAAAACTCTGACCCTATGAACTTGCAAGTCACAAACCCACACACATGCAAATGATCCAACCCTACCAGTCATATTTCCCATTCCATCACTGGCCTTTAACCTCAAGACCAACAATGGCACATAACTGAAGCTACTTCTGGGCTTAGGTTGAGTTACTGTTTTGGCCGTGGTAGTATACAAATTCACATGTGAGGCATGCGTTTTGCATGCGTACACACAAATACACACTTTCCCTGACCCTCCTCCTTTTGGAAAAATGCTGTAAAAATGCTAAACATGTGCCCTGTTATGGGTCATAACAAAGATTACAAATATAAGCCAATTTAAGCACACATTCCTGGCTCACAAGCTCTTCAAATAAACTTCACACTTCATTTACATCACTTATGTTTCAAGGTGAACTAGCTACGCCAAGAAAACTTGTTTTAGTGTGACAGCATGTGATACTTGAGAAAGCAGCTCTGATTAATTAACTCAAAGTTAGTTATAAAGGCACACACAAATACTTACTCAGAGAAAACTTGTCAGTCGTTTTCTGTCAATGATGCAACTGTGTTTGGACGCTGTGAAGAGGTAATAAGATATTTATTACAATTCACAGGAAAAGTATCAAGCAGAAGAACCAGGGATTCAATGGTTCCTCTTTCTCAAATGTGACGAGTTTCTGCTTTTTTTTCTATTTTGTAAATGCAATATCTATGCTGTTGAACAGTGAATACAATCTGCTCAACTTAGCCAAATGCCGTTTGTATGCTGAACACTGAACTGATTGTTAAAAAATGATAGACAGCTTCGTTGACTGATGCACCAAATTAGATAACACCCTAAATCATTTGTATTTCGTCATTCCTTTCCACCTGAAATCTCTATCTTAGAGTCATTTAGCAAAGCTGATATCTTATCCATCTTGCAGCTGCACACTCTCATTTAAACGTTTGTTTTTAGTCAGATTGACCGGATGAAAAGGGCGATTATTATGTTTCTTTAGTCTGTAGAGGAAACTGCATCGTTGCACATTTGCATCGGAGTTCAATTGGCGTTTCTATAAATGATCAAACTTGCAGACTGCGTTTGGTTTGCTGTACCAGGCTTCGCTTAACCAACAGTTTGAAACCCACAACGTGTGGCGTGTATAACGTTACATAACTCTTCACAAGGCTAACCGACACTTCTCCTGTTTAGCAACACTGAAATGGAGAATCCCGAGATGAAAATACCGACAGAAGCTGGTGTGTAATTTAGCTAAGGCGTCTGTAAATAACGAGCTGTAACCAGACAGTTGCTACAGCAGATGCAACAACAACGGAACGTTAACATTCTTTAACGTTCGCTTAACGACTGTGTCAGCAACACGACAAACTTTAAAACTAACAAGTCCGACTTTCCACAGCAATTACAGGAAAGACGTGTTCACCCTCGTTTAAATCATAGCAACTGACACCAAAACGCGCAGAAGTCAATGCATTGGGTTTTTACAGCGTGGTGAGGAAGGGGAAAACGTGCAAATACGTGAAGCCAGAGCCAACATTATGCTACTAATTAACGTTAGCAAAAACACAAGACAGAATGAAATAACATCGCAGGTGTGTTTACAAAGCAACAGACTTACCTGCTGTGCGTCCAAAGATCCGCAGTAATAATGGGACTGGGACGGAGTCGGGACTCGGATGTAAGGCTGGGGACTAGCTGAAACCGTTGCATCAGCCCGTTTAAGTACTGACGGTGTCTGAGCGCTGAGGAATGCGGAAGTGCTGCCCCAGACGTAAGCTGCAAGAAAATGAGGGCTGGAGACGCTGTGGTTTATTACTCCACCCATAGCAACCGAAAATCAACATGCGCAGAGTGGAGCAGAGGAAAGTTTCAGCTGAGGGACAGAGACAGGGGCAGACGTGGGGAAATACACGCCTATGACCATAAACGAGTCAGTAAATAAAAGTGCTGCTATAAACACTCATACTCTTGTCTGAGCAGCAGGTGTTTTATTATTTGACAGAAGGCTGGGATGAGAAGATGGAGCACTCGCCGCAGACTAAAATATAAATTGTTTCGGCCTATACGGTATAAGTTAAGGGCTGTCTTATACAAATATCAAGTCAAAAATGCTCTTTGTTCGTCTAGCATACCTGAATGTTATCTTGATCAAACATTGCATGTTGTGTAAACTCTCCTCTGCGTTTGATTAGTTTATTATTTATTAGTATATTGAACCAGGTAGAATTTACAAATTTATGTCAGCTTTATAAAACCTCTCACTCATACATGCATTCATGCATTATAATACTTACAAAAATACATACATATTTTATTAATTCCAAGGGGAATTGTGTGTTACACACTACGTGAACACATTGTGTAATAGAAAGGATATAAGATGAACAATTCAGGGTAAAGGAGAAAACAGCTTCAGTACAGGCCAAATTGGTTTAACCTTAAATGTCAATTCAGGGTAAAGGAGAAAACAGCTTCAGTACAGGCCAAATTGGTTTAACCTTAAATGTCAATTCAGGGTAAAGGAGAAAACAGCTTCAGTACAGGCCAAATTGGTTTAACCTTAAATGTGGGAGTAGAAGGGAAAATAGAATAGAGCCTAGCGTCAAAAGATTTTTTTTTTTTAAATAATGTTGTCATATACACTGTGATGGCATGTAAACTGGCAGTATTGGCAGTATCTATTTTAATAAAACAAATGTGTAGCATACACTCAAAGAGGGGCCTGGTGTCTCAATGGTAGAGCATTGGGTTGCGATGCAGAAGGCCACGGATTCGAATCCTGGCCCACCAGATGTGGCCACCAAGGCTCGGAATCAGTCCACCCTGTTAGCTCAGCCCTCCCTCTCCCTGCTCTGAAATAGCTCAGCAGACCTTTTCAGGTACACTGCATTACAATTACATTTTAGAGGGAAATATTGTACTTTTTACTCCACTACATTTATCCAATAGCTTTAGTTAGTTGTAGTGCAAATGCTGGTTCTTAATTCTAAATATAATTAACTAATAAATTAACTTTTATCGCTATGGAGCAGGTAAAATTTGTCCCACCTTTAGTTGTCCCACCTTTACCATAAGCATTTAAATGTATATATATTCTCCAGGTTAATGAGTACTTTTACACTTACATTTTAACAGCGTTACCCATTCATGGCCATTGCAAAAAGAAACAATCAATTATTTAACAAATAGGAAGCAAAAAATAGGGGGAAGTCAGAAAAAAGTGCACATCATTTTGTGCATTATATTCGGTCTCTCATACCTCATACCTGTAATCCTTTAGTTACCCCTTAGCTCCCCCAGAATATCAATCATGCAGCACATCCTGTTATTTGTTGTATTTATTAGAGTTAAATTACATTTAAATTAAGGGGCCAGTGATGTGGAGTGGTTAGTGCTGCAGCCTCACAAGGTCGTGGCTCACATGTTCAGTCGTCTCGTCTGTGGCCTTTCTGTGTGGCGTTTGCAAGTTCTCTCTTATGCTTGCGTGGGTTTCCTCCCTCACTCTAAAGACATGCATGTTAGGTTAAATGGTGACTATATAGTTCCCACAAGTTTGAGTGTGAATGATTGTCTTTTATTTTTAATATTTTACAAAATAATGCTTGATTAATGTACGAACTAAAAAACACATGCATGGTGTTTTTTAGGAAGTTCAATTTAAAAAAAAAAAAACTTAATCTGAATTTTTCCTGCGGTTGTTTTCCTCTGGTGTGGACAAATGATTAAATCTCACTGGACTGCTCTGACATAACTAATGTGTAGAAGACATGTAGTTTTACTATTAGATAACAGAAAACAGTTGTTGGTATTATAATCAAACTGCTCTTTACTATCTCTTTTACATTTTGTATTTTAAGATTTAAAGTTATGCAAAATTACACAGCAGGGATTAGTTTTGATACAGCCATGCAAATGGTGCCAAAATATTAAATACCGAGAGATACATTTACAAATATCCAAATATACCAAAGTCACACCTGAGCTGCAATTTAATTTTAAAGAAACTGTCGACTGGGGGGATGTTATTCTCAAACTGGAGTAAATTAGATTTTTTTGTCTTATTTAAACCAAGCAAGAACAGCCCATTTTTGGCTTTTTATACTACCATTATTACACAATGCCATCTCAACTGTTCCACCTGGAACAAGCAGCTTAGTTATTAAAGACTCGCCAAAATACCCAACTCTGTTCCTTTTTTTAGATTCTAATTTGGTTCTGCTGTGATTTATGTCTCGCATCTGAGGGGAGGTCGCAGGAGACTGTGCGTCACAGTCACTCTTAACTTAGATGACAATTTTTAGGAGGGGGCATTTGGGGTTAATAAAGCAGAACTAAATCAACTAACAGAGATTTTATAAAACAGAACCTGAACATCTGTGCTGAACTTTTTCCCTTTTAGAAATATAGATTTTCAACCAAATTCTTTTGTGCCTTTGGGAATGTAGCCAAAGATGTCACTCAGCACACATGGTGAGGGCCGATTTGTACTTTAAGCCTCCAAGAGTAGAATGTCAAAAAGCCCCGAGGGTGAAGCTTGTGAACATAGTACCAGTGTGGATATGTAGCCTAAGAAAGCAGAGCATGTTAATTTGGTTTTCTTAAGATTATCTTTAAAGAAACAAGTTGTAAAGTAGTAACAATACATGCTTCTGCAATAGAAAATCTGCAACTGGTTTCTGTGTTAGTACAAATCATTCAAAACAAATCTCCCTTTTTTTTTTTTTTTTGACTGTTTTAATTTTTCAGATAGTTTTTGCATCCAAACATGATCAACCATACCTGGGCACATTTTCCAACACTTGCCCAAATGGTGAATGGGGAGGTATTGTATTTTGTGGATTTGCAGCTCATGCAGAGTTCTTGCTGTGTGGGCATAAGAAGCCTTTGTAGCAACAGTTTTTTCCTGTATTTTTGATAACTCGTTCTAGAGACAGTTACTGGTTTATGATAAAATAAATTTCTGACTTAAAATAGATGTTAACAAATCATACTTATCTTAAAATCTGTAGGTCAAGAACTAAAATGTTTTGTAATAATACAAAATTATCCAACAACACATCTTTGGGAAGTACCCATCAAACCAGACACCTCCAGACACAATCTTGACTCATCATTCACCACAATCCAGACATTATAGAAAAATTTTATTTTTATCAACCCTCCCCTTAATTTTCTTCCTTCCCTTTTTTCTTCTTTACAAATAATCTGTATGTTTACAGTTGTAGAACATGTCATAATATGTCTAGTGCCACATAAAGATGCACATTTTAAGTCAGGCTATTTAAAACTCTATTATAGATTATCTTTGTTTTGCCACTTTGGGAATCAAATTTGGAAATTTAATTACTACAGAGTGATATTTCCCATTTTGTGACTGCAAGGGTTTAGGAGAAAATGGAAATTTTTTGTTTTTGCCACAGTCAATTTCGACAATGTCAAACTTTTAGTCCAGGAATAAATCCATGCATATACAGCAACACACATGTACAGTGTTAAAATAATAACACTGTACAAGATGAAGACAATCAGTGTCTCAGCTGAAATATCTATAAATTTGCATAAAATGTTATCCTTTCCTGTTGTTTGTATGAACAAAATATACAGTGCATGTTTTCTTTTGTGAATTGTATAGCAGACTCTCACCCACAGAAATCAAATCAATCACTTAGTGCATCAACTGTGTGTTGATGTTGACGTCAAACCTTCCTCCTCTTAATTTTCATCTCCCTCTCACAACAATCAGCTGTCAACTATTATGCCAGCACTCATCTCCCCCTCACGCTTAACCTGTCTCCATTTGACTGAATGCTTCAAGTGTTACTGAAGAAGTGGTCTTAGACATTCACCATTTGACGTTTACCCACAGTATCATTGGTATTAAGGTTGTTAAATAGTACCTGTTTTATGAATGGAAAAGTAGATAAGTTATTTCAAATGTACAGTAGTCTTTTGAAATTTTGTCTCATCCATCTCCAGTTGGAACGAGGCATTGCTGTTTGAATTCATGTACATATAACAATCTTTGGCAGCGTTACAAGGTTGTTCTCTTATAATAAGATTATTCATGCCAGGTGCTTACCACATGCCTATGATATGAATTTATCCATGTAAATTTAGCATTTCCTTAGGAATATGACAGCAGTATGCAAACAGAGTGCTCAGGAGGTGTGTGATGATGAGATAACAGAAGTGGAAACAATGAGCACAACAAATAAAAAAAAAAATTTGCTCTCTCCAACCAGGCATTGTGAGACATATCACAGGGTGATGTTGTTGAGAGTAATGTCAACCTGAAATATTGTTGTAGAGCAAAAACCTTTCCACGTTTTTGCATTTGGATTAGACAGGTCAAATTAAAGCATAAATCATAGTCCACTTTTATATGTGTGTGACATGTGCTTAGTGATTAAGTGATCAAGCTACTATCGATACATAAACATTTGTGAGCTTGTTTCTTATTCCAAATGCAATTGGCATCACTATACAAACAAGCTCTGCTTACAAAGGGTATAACTAATTGGACTTTTACCCTTAAGATGTTTGACCTGTTACAGTAGGTAAAGCACAGGTGTAAATAGTAAAATGAATGCTGACTGTTCTGTTGAGCTGTGTCAGATTCAGGCTCAGTTATTGAAATTTAGCAGCTTAGATATTGGGCATCAATAATTATTATCCAAAAAATCAAGTATTTAAAGGGTAACAATATAACAGTAACTGCTGTCTACTGAGTATTTTTATTTGTTATACTATAAAAACATTTTGGTAGTACTTTAACTTACATGAAACTGTAAATGCATAATTTAACATCATAGATTTGTTATTTTTGCTAAACAATCTGAATACTTCTTCCACCATGGCCACACACACACACACACATACACACACACACACACACACACACACACTCATCCTGATTCCAGAGAATGTAAGTAAGTAAACATTCCTTAGTACTGTAGTATTGTGTGTAGTGTCTTCCCCCTCAGGTTGTGGAAGACAGTTGGTTGTGAACAATTCTCACTATGTGATATTTTACAACTCTGAAAAACACACTGGAGAGGTGACAAGCATTACGCTGCTGGACACAGAGTTTGACGGAACAAGTAGAATGGACAGAGAGTGAGTCAGAAGACATCAGAGCTGTTGACAGACCCATCCATCATCAGTCTAAAATAGCTAAGCACCGAGACATCACACACGCACACAATGGTTTGATATTTGTTTGTAATGTGGCCAGCTAATAATATAATAGTAAGCTTGAAACAGCACACATCATTATCACATTCTCATGTCACTGAGAATGTCAAACAACCTGATCTAAAAGTAATTTCAGGCAGTCATTTGCACAATGCAGTTTATGCCGACACATCGAAATTTGCGACAGAAACGTGTGGTCTGTTTTACAGTAAAATATAAAGTATTATAAACTATGAGATCATTTAATATACAATTTTTTGCAAGGAATAACCTTTTGTTTACAGATTTTGCTTATGAAAAGAAACATTTAGCAATATCACACAACTAAAACAACTTAGATTCAGTCATGATTTAATATTACTTTCTGCAATGAGATGAGACAATCTGTTTGATACCAGTGGTAGACAGTTCTTGCCAGATCTTGTGTTATTAATTTTTTTTTCTCTAAACTTTAGTATAAAGATTACCACATACTATGCAAACATCATATGTTAATATGATAGACATTTTGACCAATAATTGTGTTTTTCAAAGCAAATCAAACACTAGAGTCAGAAAGAGTTTTTCACAGTCTTTATTAGTCATTTCCCATACCTTGACAACAGTAGACTACATAACCATAATACATAAAACTAGGAAAAGACATGAAAACAAATCACATTCCCTCTATATACTAAGAGTGGATATCCTAAACAAAAAATTGGAAACTCATCTATCATAAAATCAAGAACTTTTCCTGTTTTGTGGGGGACATTAGAGGGAATGTGGGGTAGGTTTTTTCTTAGTTTCATATATATATATATATATATATATGTATGTGTGTGTGTGTGTGTGTGTGTGTGTGTGCGTGTGTGAGTGTTCAAACATGACAAACACTATATTAAAGACAAACGTGCCCCACTGCAAAGGTACAGGGCCCAGATTTTTGTTCACCAATAGAGGAGCTATGGTTTTACGCTTGCTAGTGCTCGAGCTGCAGCTCCCTCTACTGATGACAATAAATACTACACGTATCAAACATGGAGAACACTTATGTAAAACATTCATCAAAGGCTTACTGCACTATGAATATGACTAAAATTAAATCGTTTAGGCTGAACTTGAATACATCAAATGCATCATCTCGCGTGCTATTGCATACCTTAACATTTTCCCCTTGTTGATGATCGAAACCATACAGGCTGAGACCATTGAATGTCCTGTTTGTTGTTCCGAGAAAGGCTTTGGTACTTATTAGGCCAATTATCATGCACGTGTTACGGTCTCTGTATTTGACGACAAAGTTTCGTCTGTTTACGCTCAGCAACCCTCCCGTTCACTCCGGCCTCGGCTTTTTCCGGTAACTCGCTCCTCTCGGCGACGAAATACGACACCCGTAACCATGGAAACAAAACAACCGCAGTTACCCAAATGTGGTCAAAGGAAGTGAAGCGACAGCGATCGCGTGTTGACGTCACGCTTAGCACGCACGGTGCTGCTGTGGAATCGGATTCCCTTGAAAAGCAGCGGAGCCGAGGAAGAGCTATGAATAAATAATTAACCTGCAGTTTGTGCTGCTCCCACTCGTTTTAAACACGATTTAGTCCGCCTTGGCCCTACTTTATGTAATGCTGAATTCAAAAATAGACATAGACTAAAACAAGGCTAAAAATATTTCAAGAAACCAAGAGTTCTTATCTTTTAGTGTGCCTATTATTTCCAGATCCCATAATCATTGTCACCAGATGGAGACTGACCTGTTGTCATACATTTATATATGTTGAGATTTCTATCATTATTCGACTTTTCTATTTTGATTTAATTAATTACATTGGAAAATGCAATGGCTTAGAGTAAATATCCTAAGGTCCACTTAGTAGCTGTTTGGGAGTTTTTAGTCAAAAAAGCCTCAATTATATACATTTATATTTAGTAATTTGCTTTTGTTTGTTTCCTAAGCACTTTTAGGACTGCTTGTCTTTGGACTGTTTCAACTGGTCATCAAATGATCTCTTCTGCTGAAACTACAGAACAGCTACTATCCGAATAAAACAAAAAACGAATATGTATTTCCGATTGTAAAAGAACAACAAGAAATTGTTTGTGGTTATCTTGTTATTTATTTCTTAGTTCATTTATTTAATTTAATATATACTATATTATTATTTATTTAATTTTTTGCATCTTACCATTTTGATAAGTAAAAAAATAAACTATGTCATAAAATATCTATCATATCATATATATCATAATCTTGATAAAATACATGGCATCATCATTTTTCATGGTAAACTTGAAAGATAATGTCAAGTCAGGTCAGGGGACACCTTACAACAAGATATTACACCTATATGCTAAACATTAGTAACCCTTCTATTTTCACTTGTTACAATACAACTTTGTCAACAGTATACACATACAGAATACTGGGTCAATAAGCATGAGCTAATTTCACATCACATTTAGGATTTTTAAAGACACAAGATACAATCTCTTCTTGGATTATGGATGTATTTGCATGCATTTTTGATACCAGCACAGTCTCATCTCTGGCTGAATGCACCAGTAGCATGGAAGAAGTCAACCCTGTTACAGTCAAGTGAAATATGTTGTCTACACAACCTTTGATGTTTAGGTTTACACAACAACAAAACTCACACTACAAAAGATTATTTGAGAGATCATAGTTTGCTGGCTGGTTAGAATACAATTACAATATCATTGCATAACTTCTTTGCATTCACAAGGCTAGAAGTGTTGGAGAGTTAAGACTATCTTTCTTTAACTCAGATGCACCAAGGCTGCCTTTGAGGCTCTCACAGACTTCAGTTAAAGAATCAATCTCAGAGTAATTAAAGGAAAACACTGTGCGGTAAGTGCTACAAGTGGGACTGGAAGACATGTCTGGGGAGCTCAAAGATTCAAGGTCATTAGCCACAGACTTGTACAAGGTTTCCCAGTCTGAGAGGCAGAATGGACTACTCAGGTCTATGTCAGGGACTGCTGCAGGCATCTCAGAAGTCACTGCCATCTCTAAGCTGGGCACCAAGTCATCCAGGTCATCTCCTTTTAAGTCCTCCAGAGCTTCCTCTTCTGCACTTGAACATAGGAGGATGTTGGAGTTCCCCAAAATGGCTGCAGCAGGAAAGCAATGGACACTGTCCATATCTTGACCACTAGGGGCTTCTCCAATTGTCATGTTGCTCTCTGGGGTTTTTCCTTTCTCTAAGATTGACAACAGCTGTGGGGAAGCCGGAGGATCCTGCAGCATTGTGAGTACATCATCTTCATTATCCGCCTCATCTTCATTTGCAGGAAGTTTGCATGACGGTTTGTGGGAGGCTAGTACTTGTTCCAGCCTCTCCTTCTCCTTCAGCAGGTCAGCTATCTCTGTCTGGAGGCCAGACTTCTCTTCTTCAAGCTTGTCGGTTTCCTGAGGTGAGGACAGACAAAATCAAAAAAGTGTCATGAGGGAAGCATGAAAACATGCAGTCATCACTGTCTTACTGCTATGATTTTGCTGTATTATTGTCATACAGGGGTGTATATGCCCTTCTTATTTAAACAGGACATTTCCTGTGTGAATGGTCTCTCTATGTGATTTCATAAAACATGATACTTACAGCTTGTAGAGTGTCTATCAGCTCCCTCCTTCTGTTGCGACACTTTGCTGCAGCAATTTTGTTTCTCTCCCTCCTGATCCTCCTCCTTTCCTCCTCCTCTTTGGAAGCCTAAAATCAATCAAAAATACCCAATATAAAATAAGCATCCCGCTAATCTTGCCAAATCAGCAGCTGGACCTCAACAGATTTTCACTTGCCAAAATCGTTGCAATGTATGCTGGCAATACTGATCTGCCTCTCACTCGGTTGAAGCGTTAAAATGCTGCACCACTGGCACGGTCTAGTCAGGCACGTGAACGCGCGTTTTATTCAATTTCTCATCCCATTCATAAACAGACATGTGCACGTTACTCCACAAGTAATAACTCGCTGTAACAATCACCCATAATCAGCTCATCATGTTTTGTGCAACTGCCTGCAGTAATTTATTTGCACTACTTGCAACATTATTTTTCTCTTCAAGAATAAAAACAATGCATCCTCTTGTGCGTCGTTTTGAAAATATCGCGATGCCTCATTTCTCATATTAACCTCTCGTAAAAAATGAAAAGCATTGTGTATCCCTGATTAATTGATCCATTAATCGATCATTTCTATAGTATTGCTATGACTGACATTTCATTCGTCCCTCCTCACTGTTGCGTACCTGCTCTCTCTGTCCTTTCCTGTGGAAGGCCTTGTTCGCACCTGCCGGGGAAGGCGACTGGGTCGCGCCGGGAGCTTTGGTCTTGGTTCGACGGGATGACGGAGAGACAGACGTGATCACTGTCGGTTGCACCATCCACTTTAGATCCGGTGAGGTTGAGATTGCAGTCACAGTCGGGACAAAGGAGTCTACTGCACTGGTCTCAACATCCTGGAAAACCCATGTCACAGAGAAATTTACATGCAGTAATTCAGATTGTCTGATGAATGAGCACCCACTGTCAGGGCTGACCTTTAGATGTGCGTAAATGGTGCATAATCATTTTACTAAGATTGAGAAATGGCAGAAAACATCAACTACTGTAAGTGGCTTGTTATCTGTGCAGTGACCAAAAACAGCTACCTGTCCCATAATGAAATCCTTTGCACTCACTGTCATCATCACCATCACTGAAAATGAAAGGTCACGACCAAGACGTGTTTGTGTAAATAATTTCCCTGAAATGAGACGGAACAACAATGCGCTGTCCTTGCCGATTTTCTGCAGATATATGGAGACCGTGCATATTGCATATGTGAATAGAATCGTTTGCAGCATGGGACAGAAACCTAATCTTGTTAATGAAACTGCCTTCTATGAAAGGTGTTTGGATATGTGTGAAGAATTCAGAGAATGCAGCCTATATTGCTTTAATGTATCAATGATCCTGCAAAATTTCGCATTTTGAAATGATTTTCTTTTCGATGATGATGGTGAGATCCGCTTCTACCTTGGTGCTGTCCACTGATGATGAAAGCAAGTCAGAAGGATGCTGGCTGCACCCAGGGGTGTCCCCGCCAGGCGATGCTGCGCTACAGCTGGACGTTGAGTCGAACTCAGTGCTGGAGTCTGGGTGCATGTTCTCATCTAAACTCACAAACACAAAACTGTCTATTAATTGTGAATAAAGAAATGTCGCCTGAATGCCTACTTATATTCCATTTGCCAGGTTCATGAATGGTAACTGTGCAGATAGTGGAGCGGCCCCCCTTTTATAGTGAGCTGGAATTTTATGAATGAAATCTGTGTGGTGAGACCGAACCATTTCATGGAGAGATAGGTAAGAGGAGAAAAGCAAGCAAATGTTTTCCAGTTTAACAATTAAATTCACCAGATGTCTGAACAGCCATATTGAGCAGCCTTTTTACATTTTAATTTTATCTACCCTAATAATAAAAATAGCGAACATATGTAAAATGACACCCCCGCCAGCAGAAGGTGTCCCTCGCCATGAATGAACTACGTCATTTTATGTATGCAGCATCTGCATCACAGCCTATACATTACTGTTCCCTTAGAGTCCATATATGTTCAAGAGACACATGTTAATAAATTGTAGGAGAACATTTTTATATATCAATATGCGGTTTAAAACCTGACCTGGGCTTGACTATTCCATGCTCTCTGTAAATAGGTCAGATTATAACAATGCTGGTGACTCAGTAAGGCTGCAATGGAATATTATCCAAACAGCTATTTCAACGTACTATTTGGACCAATATTGTAAAACCCAGGATTGTTTAATTAATGCAGAAATTTGCCAGCACATCGGCTGATTATTTATGGGCTGCTGAACGAAGTGTTATCCACATATCACATTGCCTTTTCCCCTGTCCCTGCATAAGAATAGAGCTCCAGCAACAGAACTGTCGCTGAAGTAAGCAGCCAATCGCCGAATGGACCGGTCGAGCCATATATGGCGTTTCCGGGGAACAGGGGCGCGCAATCGTGCACGGAGGGCGAGCAGACGGACGTGGTGCTGTGTGTGGCCCACTCACTCACAATCACAAAAGAAAGTGAAACATGCACTAAAAGGCTCGACCGTCATCCATTGTGGGCTACCTGTTAACAGCGTCATTAGCTAATCCTGACTGACCACAGTGACAAACATCGTTGGACATGAACAGGAGGCAAACCACTGCACTTGACAAACCTTTTTAGTCCAGCAACAGGCAAATCGCGTTTTTATAGGCTACGCATACAGATCTGTGTACTTAGTTTATAGGTCCCCACAAAATAGCACTGTTGAGTCTATTCCCATTGCAAATACACCTGCTGATAGGGTTGGGTGGTTGATCATAATGTGCCAATAATCTTTTGGTTCTCAAATCACCGTTGATGCAAATTACTGGCACAAATTAGTCTGGTGTCTTCCCCGCGTGAGACTAATTCCACTCCTATAAGAAAATAGCTGGACTGAACATGCTATTTTTAGGGTTCAGATGACCTCAGAGATCCACTGAAGTGAAAAAGATAAATGTTGAACGGAGGGGCCTCTCCACGCCCAGAGAGCCCGCGCTCCCAGCTGTTTCCCGGCAGGCACAGCCCCCTCTGGACTCATTTACTGGCACATGATTAGGTGGTCGAGCTGAGGCTATTCAGCCGCCAGGAGCTCGGGTTCAAGGGTCGAATAAAACAGCAGACACCCCTCACTAGTGCTCAAAGACTTGCTTTAATCAAAGCAACGTGAGTGTGTAGCTATAGTTTATTTTTAGACTCAGTGACACTAGCATTAAAAGTTCATGCTAATTGTAGGTTCGGGTTCATTTTTGACACATAGAAAGAAATGAAATGTACGGTTCCCGTGGGACCTCAGCTCGTTGCTTGAAGCCTTGTAACCAATACTAGGCTAGATCAATAAAGCTATAATTTAAATGTAAAATTAATTGAGCTGAGATGTTTAAATAGACTAATCCGAGGGAAAAAAACTGGGTAAAATGTTCTGTTACATGGTAGTTTGTTGGTATAAATATCCCATTCCACTAACAATCTACTGTTACAGTAGTGCAGCTGCACTAATAGGGTTGTTTTTTGTTTTAAATGATGGATACTAACTAAAATACTATGGTCACTGCAGGTCCTACGTGTTGTTCTCCTGCCTTTTTTTTCTTATTTGCATTAAGAATTTTTAAAAATTCTGCAGAGCAAATAGTCTATGCCAGCAAGGCTGGTTGGAAATTGCTGCTTTGCCAACCAGTCAAATAATCCAAACAATCCACAAGGTGAACGGGTTGTTGGGTGTACTGTTTCATTCCGCTGCTCCGCAGACACCAAGGAGAGGAGCGCCGTTTGAGAGCGACCAGACAGACAGAGCTCTCACTCCACCACTATTTCCCTTAATCAGACGTGTTCGTTCAGTCACCATTGTAATGGCGCGTTGTAGAAGCCCCCATCCACAGGCGACGCTGAAGAGCAGGGTTTTTTTTTTCGCTTGGTTGAGTGGCTCTCTTCGCTATACAAATTTTCTTTGTTGCTATGCAAAATGTGGACGTCACTAAGGCGAAGGGGTGGAGTGTTGCTGTGGCAACCAGGAATGTTCAACAAAACAAGTGCGGGAAACAAACACAGCTCCTTTAACCTATATTGATTCACTTTGACACAATATCACTATTGCAAACATTTTCTATCTTTCTTAAAAGCATAATAACGCATATAATACCTGATCTGTTTTAACAACAGTCCTGGTTGTAGCCCGAACACCATTAACACAATTAAATGCATTCCCAAACATTATTAGCTCGTTTATAGTGTGTGATGAATGCTCAATAATAAATAATAATACAAAATAAAATAAAATAATTTGACACTAGTAAAAACACATGTGGTCCATCTGCTCTTTGGTGCCGTTGTCTTTTTCCATAAATAGAAAAAAGTTGGACAATCTAGGGTCTTCGCATGAAAATATGTTGTAAAGTAATGGAGTACTTCTTTTAAGAGATTATGATGAAGAGCAAAACAAACTCAGAAGGCTATGTTGCTGTGACACATGCAGCTCATGCCACAGTCACAAGTCACAAAGGGAGACACATGAGGATTCCCTCTACCGCAGTCTGAGGGAAAGACCTTAATATACATAGACTCCTCTGAGAAACACAAACTGCTGTTGTGGACAGAAGAAACCAGTTTTCAGCTTGATCAGCAACTATACACACCTTTGCACGAGTTGCATAAAAAGGTACAAGCAGTGCCTACGGGCGTAGTACACACGTAACAGCTTCTGCTCTGACATGATTTGGTGGAGTTCCTGCTTTATGTTTACATAGAGCTAGTTTGGATTGCATAACAAATAAGGTACATTCATTTATCCCCTGCCAACAAACATTTAGTTACATCTCAGCTGAGCCCTAAAAAGAAAATGTTTTGTGACAGCCCACAGAAGTATATTTGCATTACGCCTACATTAACACAAATAGGAATCCTTAACTGTTTAATGTGTTTTTGTCCATTTCATATTTTTATTTTATTTATCACTATTCTGAGCCCCAGGAGTATAAGCCTACTACTACTTTTTGCTACGCGGCTATATTTTAGTAGATGTTTCACATATCAAAAGTTTCTCAAACCAGAACTTAACTTAAGCTTTCAGTGTATTTAGGTTTTAGTGTGTTTAATGCCTCAGTGATAGCTGTTAGACAGCTATAAAATGCATTACAAGAAACACAAAGCGGCATGTTTTTGTACTGAATAGTCTTAATTAACTATTCTAATGGACAGGGTTTGAAACGCCCCAGCAAAGACCATTATTGCTGTATTTGTGTGATACATTTAGTCCAGAACAGACAAATCTGCATGTTTAAATTAGTCTTTGATGCATTTTGGTGAGTAGGATGTAGGCTAATTTTGCTGACCATTATCTCAGTTGCTCAGTTTTCACAACAGCCTCTGTGTTTGTTGTCTTACATAACGTCATGTCGCTGTCGACCAATCTCGGATGGTGTATTTCCCAGCAAGGTCGGCCCACTTTTACAGGATGCACCATATTAGGAAAATTACGTATCGGGGATCCCGTTTCTGGAATATTCCATTTCTTGAAGTTGAGTTAATTTTTTTTAATTAAAGTACCTTTTCCTATTTAAAAACACAATTGTATATTCAATTTTTAGTTTGTATAGTACATGTAAGAATATTTTCATATGATTGCAGTGTCGCTAAGTCAGTGTTATGGTGTTTTTCTCTTCTCGGTACAGCGTGAGAAGCACGCCCGCTTGTCGACGTCATTCGTCAGAGGGCTATAAAAGGGCTCCCACTCCAAGAGTTTTCAGTCTAACTTTCAGTAGCAGAGCAACAATCAGAGGAAACACATCGGCAGCAGCAGTATTATTATTTCTTACAGACCTACTAAAGGGATTTCCTCGTTTCAAGTTTACATTCCCCTTAAGCAGAGTCTGCTTGGATCTTCCAACTTGCTTTTTTTTGGAACGATGATGTACACCGGTTTCAACACGGAGTGCGATTCTTCCTCCCGCTGCAGCACAGCTTCCCCGTCCGGGGACAATCTAGGATACTACCCGTCTCCAGCGGGATCCTATTCCAGCGTGGGATCTCCCCAGTCTCAGGTATGTTCATCAAAAATTGTTTAACTTTTATTGCAAAACTGGCTCTATAACATTTCTATATACGATCGCCGTTTTTTGTTTGGCATATAAGAAAGAATTAGAAAAGATTTTGCTTTATTTTTACAATAATCATCATTAGGCTTAAATATACGTAGCCTAAATAACGAATATAAGTTGACTGACAAAGAGTAATGCCATGTAAAGACGAGTTGTGCTTAAATTAGCCTGTTGATCTGCGCTGCACAACAGTGTAAGGCCATCTTCATTCATTCATTCTCCTGGAAACTCCATAGAAAGAGTGTAACGTCATAGTTGACATCATATAGATATTTTTAAACCATCCAGCTTTTTATAGATCCACTGCTTCATTCATACTCCCATCCTGACTCCCTGCAATCTTGCACCCCCTCCCTAGAATATATATATATATATATATATATATATATATATATATATATATATATATATATATATATATATATATATATATATATATATATATATATATATATATATATATATATATATATATATATATATATATATATATATATATATATATACCAAATGTACTGATGATTTTCTTGCTTTTCTTACCTTTAGGATTTCACTGACCTGACAGGATCAAGTGCCTCATTCATCCCCACTGTCACAGCCATTTCAACAAGCCCAGATCTTGAGTGGATGGTCCAGCCTTTGATCTCCTCTGTGGCCCCATCTCACAGAGCTCACCCCTACAGCTCCAGCACCACCTACTCCAGACCAGCCATGAGGGCTGCAGCATCCAAGGCTCACAGCTCTACTAAAAGGGGCAGAGTGGAACAGGTATTTATTATATTGTACTGCAAGAATTGCATAACAAATGTTCAACCTTGTTTTTATAGTTAAGTATCAATGTGCTTGACTTCTAACTTTTTATTCTACTATGTGCAGATAACACCTGAGGAGGAAGAGAAGAGAAGAATTCGCAGAGAGAGAAATAAGCAGGCAGCAGCAAAATGCCGCAACAGGAGGCGAGAGCTGACAGACACCCTGCAAGCTGTAAGTATCAGAGATTTATAATTCATCATGTATTTTTCACCACAGATCATAGCAGTTATTATTGTTATCCAACACCCAGTTATTCACTTTCTCTATTTCTCTGTTCCTTACAGGAAACAGATCAGCTGGAGGATGAGAAGTCCAGTCTCCAGAATGATATTGCCAATCTTCTAAAAGAGAAAGAGAGGCTTGAGTTCATTCTGGCTGCCCACCAACCCATCTGCAAAATCCCCTCAGAGCTGGACACACACTTCCCTCTGGCCTCCATCTCTCCTGCCCACTCCTGCCTCTCCACTGAGGTGTCCTCCCAGTCACAGACCACCATCTCAGAGACCTCCACTATCACTTCCAGCCAGCCAACCTTCACTTCAACCTCAAACTCAATCTTCTCAAGCAGCAGCTCTGTCCTCTCCACTACCACCATACCCAGCAACACTGTTAAGATGTCAGACCTGGAGGCCTCTGTCCTGGAGGAGTCTCTGGATCTGCTGACAAAGTCTGAGATGGAGACTGCACGATCAGTGCCAGAGGTTGACCTATCCAACACACTTTACACAGCTCAGGACTGGGAGCCCCTCCACACCTCAGCCAGTAATGACTTTGAGCCGCTGTGCACACCTGTGGTGACCTGCACCCCTGCCTGCACCACCTTCACGTCTTCGTTTGTATTTTCCTTCCCAGAGGCGGAGACCTTCCCCACTTGTGGGATTGCCCACAGGAGAGAGAGCAGCAGCAACGAACAATCTTCTGACTCTCTTAGCTCGCCAACCCTGCTGGCCCTATAAAGACTCTTCCATTATCAGAAATACTTCCTATCAAGCACATTTTCTTCATATGAGATAGATGTGCAGATCACAGGGCTATGGAATGGAAGCTAATTATTTATATATATAAATATATATATCTATATATTTTGCCTTTATCTATACTTGCCAATTACACCAATGTAGCAAGTTAAAAAAGCATGTTTAAACTAATACCACCTAGTCGTTTTATTAGTTCATATATGATTTTAAGGTGCTAGATAACTAAACTTGTAGTATTGATGTGTGTTCAGAGCAATAGTTATTGATCCAGTATGTTTTCTGGTTAATGAAATGTGAGAAAAATTGTGAACTGTTTGTGAAACTTTAAAAACTGATGTGCTATCTCTTAACCATGGTCTGAGTGGTCTATCTTATTATGAAGTTTTCTGTGAAAACATTGGCGCTTTTATTTATAAAATTTAAATTTATTTTTTTACAGAGAATGTTAAGATGAATGTTGTTTGTAATAAATGTAAATAAACCATAGTGATATTTAAATTCAGATAACTGTGTGAATCAATCTGTGGCTCTCATAATGTAAATAATTGTTTCTTTCTAAACTTAGAACTGAAACTCGGATAGTACAGCAGCTCTATGGTATTCAGTTAACAATTAAATAATGACTAAAATTGGTTTCTACAAGGAATAACTGCATTTTCCCTGCACCTCTACAAACTCTATTTATTGTTCCGTCTGTTGCCAAGGTTAACTATAGCCTACGTCAGGGCTCTTAAGTCAGTGCGTTCTTTCCATTTTTTTTAACTCGCAAACACAGCGCGATGACGTCGCACTTCCTTGCCCACATATGGGAGTGCTACGAGAACTCGCTGAGACCAGCGCACAGCAGTTCGATCACACACCCTTTTCCGCTCAATCACATTAATCAAAGTGTGTCTGTCGGTTTTCTCCACGGAGAAAGCCGATTTGGACATTATGTCTATAGGAGAGAGGGAGAACGTAATACATTATTTTCAGAATCGAGGTACGTGCTTTCTCCCCATGTGCTGTGCTGAAGCCTACATTTTCTCGTTGTAAGACAACTGCTGCAAGCACACATATTGTTACGCAAGGGAACTCGCAAGAGGATCTGAAAGCAACATTTTAACCACGATTTACGTTAGATCAGTTTCTTCTGTTCTCTACGTTAGAACACACAACAGTATCACCTCCCGCTTTCAAAGACGTAGATGTGAAATAATGTGTAAAATCACTGATGGCAGTTTGGACGTCACCTAGTTTTAGCTGTATGTTTTGCACATGGACAGAGACATGCACACAGCTGGACATGAGGTGTAAAGTGGGCTGTCTGTAAAACGGCATTGCAACTCTTCTGTCCCACCAGGCAGATTCTACTGTATATCACAGTCTTTAGGGACACTAGATAAACCTTATCTCGTTTAATTTAGAATCTCTGTTTGGAAGATGGTGATCAATAAACACCACTCACCAATATTCTAGAGCATTGGTTGTTAATACAATTTAAACCAACGGTAAAAGTCTGCAAGCACACACCCTGATTTTCTTGCAGCCAGATGATGAGTTATCTTTTCCTCACCAAACATCATGCAATGTTTGATGTGCAATATTAGGCTATATATTACAAATTTCAAGAGTAT
Source organism: Channa argus (assembly GCF_033026475.1). NCBI lineage: Eukaryota > Metazoa > Chordata > Actinopteri > Anabantiformes > Channidae > Channa > Channa argus. The sequence continues at coordinate 11,449,962 of NC_090213.1, read as the reverse complement.
AATTTTATACTAGATTTTATAGTCATTTGGATGTTCATATGTTCATGGTATAGGTGTTCAAAACCTTAGAGCTGGGAGTTACTCAAATTATACACAATGTTGTCTCTTCCATCATTCCTAAAACGAAAAATACTTTATAAACATGATGACAGTTTTAGTGCTAACACAATTTCAAAAGAATCTAATATATAACAATGTGACAAGCTTCTGCCTTTTTGCTGCTAAGTTTACTTGTATATCAAATGAGGTGATTTGTTGAATTCATTATTCAGGAAGTAAACTCTTTACAACATTTAGTAGCTTTGTCAAAAAATATGTAATTTGTGAAACATCAAAGTAATTTGCAGTTTGTCATGAAGTCTTTCCAACCTCTCCCTTCTATTTGTCATTGTTTCACCTCACTTTTCCCATTTAACCACTTATCAATATTTAAGACATTGGAAGGCAGATTGCTTAATAGCAACAGGAAATCCGTGTGTGTGTGTGTATGCATGAAACATGCTGGGTGGAACCATAAAATCGCATAATAACTGATGTTTGAGCTCTTCCAATGTAGACACACCCATTTGTGTAAACATGGCCCAGATATCAGCAATTATTACCCTCCTTCATGTATGGACCCAGCCCTGCTATTCCAAAATATAAACTAAAACAAATCAAAATATGTAAATATAACTTAATAAAATTTAAATTAAAGAATTTACATTGTGCAAGTACAATGTACTTGGTTCTTGCTTGCAGTACACTTATAAAATGTGTGGATAGAAGCCCCTTGTTTTGTCAGCACTGTGCTGTTGCATAACAGCTGAATTCCAAGTACCTATCTGTTTTTGTCCTTTGCACTTGAGAGCCTCTTTTTCCTCAATAAAGCCTGTATGTGCGACCATGCAGCGCCTAATAACTCTGTCTATTAATACTTCCTTGCTGGCCCCAGGGAAATGGGGTAGAAGTAGAAATAGCAGGTGCCTATTGCTTCTTTTAACATCAGCATCAACAGCAGTAAAATTAGAACACTATGACGCCAACCTGCGTCGGTGCTGCAACCCAGGGGAGGAACCAGGCAGCGTACTCCTGATCGAAAGAGAAGAGGCAAGTAGGAGTGAAGCAAGGGTAAGAGGAGGAGGAAGCAGAAAATTATGAGTATATGAGAGCAAGAAGGGAGACAGACAGAGATCCTTGCCAAGGTGCAACTGTGATGATAAAAAAGTTGAGTTTACCTTTGTGCCATGATGACAAGAGCTTAGTGTGCTTCATCCCTAAATTCACAGAACCTTGTTGAGAAAAGATATGAATGCTTTACAAATATATAAATAATTCAGTGTCTTTGCCCTAATTAAATGTCTGTCTAATTGATAGTTATTCAGTAGTGCATTTACAATAACACAAAATTATACTCCATCTAATACAGTGCGAATATTCTATTAAATAAAGTTCTGTGACACAGACTATGTTCATCGGTGACAAATCAAAATTAGGTTCGAACTCGGTTGGGCTTCTGTGCTCTTATCAGCAGATGTCTGGTCTTTGTATTTTCAGTATGTAAAAGTGATAACAACCACAACTCAAGGAATGACAGCAGATAGTTGTAGGGTGTGTACATATTTGCGTCAGCATTTAAGGGAGTATTGTACTTTGTAAAATGGGTGTTTCGTAATGCTGAACCGGTGCCCAGTGGTAATAAAATGATTGGTTAACAAATATTACCAAGTACACCTCCAAGTGGCATACGGATTGCACCCCACACACATTTCTTTAATTCAAAAGGAATATATATATAAAGAATACATTATTTGAAAATCACCAAATGTGGTCACAAACAAAATAAGATTTAATGGACAGGTGTGGCGTTTGAAATTCAGTAGGGTTAAAATATGACAAATTTAATAATTTCTCTGAGGTATATGAAGTTTTGGGAATTTTATTTCTAGTGTAAAACCTGTAGTCTTAGTGTGCAGGGGTGTGTAAGATGCTATTCTTAGAGGTTATTTGACGCACTAAGATACAATACTGCAAGGATTTCTCTATCCAATAATTATTGTTCACTTAGTGCCAGACTCCCCACACAGCAGTGTGTCCTCGTCTCGTCTAGTGGGATCAGTAACAAGGATGTTTCCCTGGAAACTGGACTTCTCTATCACGTGTAATTGGGTAATCCCTGAACTGCTGACAGAAAAATAATAGCTTTTGGGATTTTTAAAATACCCCAGCCAAAACTCTATATTATCTGTTTGTATCATAACCACGATTTAACAATCACATCCTATATTTATTATTACACAACTGTGGTAATATTACAGACATTTTTGGGAGGAAATGAATAAGTAAATCGTGAACAATCAGTTGCTGATACAGTATAACTGCAATACTGATATTGTACCTTTCAGTGGAAGCAGTATAATGATACACAATATAAACAATGATACACAAGTATACAAATCATTGTTCATTCAGCTCAGGTAATTCTTTATGGTAAATGCAATCTCATTTCAGAGACCAACTTGGACATCTTATGTTGAGTAGTGTACTACCACAAAATGAAACATAACATAACATAACATATCATATCATATCATATCATATCATATCATGACATGACATGACATGACATGACATGACATGACATGACATGACATGACATAACATAACATAAACACACACAGCCTAGCACTCAGTGCTTAAACACCTTACTCTCTGGCTGGTGTTAAAACCCATAAACAGGGCACTACAAGTCTTCCCACACACTGGCCACACTGTAAGAATTGTGACATGTATTAAAAGTCATGTATTGAAATCAATATTAAGTGTCTAAAAAAGGATTGATTTTTGACTTATAGTGCTCAGATGAAACTGACTTCAAAGCTCATTGCCCTACTTACTATTTCATTCACAATGTCTTCAGAAAACTGCGTGCAAACATGGTCTAAAATATGTATGAGGAAAGTAATGTCTTATGTGTTTGTACCAGTGTATGAATAGCAAAATGTGTATGCATGTTTTTGTGGATACATGTCATTTATACATCTGGAACCTGGTGCTGCATAGTATCTGTACACAAAATAAACTGCAAAGCTCAAGACTGTTACCATAATCATAACATGTTACCATATGCAAACAAAATAATCTAAATTCAAAAGTCCATAGCTTTTAACCTTGGCAAATTCATCTAGCTTAAGGGTCAGCATGTAATATGTATCTTATATGTACAGATTGAGATATCAATCCCAATATCTTTATGTTCCCAGACTTTAAGCCCATGTGGTTTGGTCTGGTGTTGTCACGCAGCTGATCTTACTTGCAGTTCAGCCTGTTTTGTCCAGGGTCCTTTTCACTGCACGGGGCACATATATGTCACGGTAAATTGTCCGCACTTTTATAGCACTTTTTTACCTATTTGGGCCCAAAGCACTCCTTCTCGGTCACCCATTCACACTCACAATCACACACATACTTACACACTGATGCCCAACACTTACTGGGCGCAACTAAGTTTGGTTTCACTTTCTTTCTCAAGGACACTTAAATGTGTGACTGGAGGAGCCAGGTATCAAACCTACAGCCCTGGGATTGGTGGACAACTACTCTACCTCCTGCTCCACAGTCTTCAAAATAGTTATTATTATTTTGGAGCTTTGGAATGTGCTAGAAGAAATTATCGTGTTAAACTGTTCATGATATTAAGCTTATGACTTGAATAATTGTTTAGATGTCCTGACAGTCAACCTTGTAAAAGAGTCTAACTAGGATGACTCTTGTGGTCCTTGTTGAGTTGGCAGTGTTCGTCCTGGTCTTACATTAGGGTGGGATTGTCATCATCCACTCCTTTTAATTATTACCCCTGACTGCCTTCTGAACCTGCTGCACTTCGCTTACTCTATCCTCCTCCTTAAAGTCACAAGAACAGTCAAAGCTTTTGGTTGACTGACCTCTCCACCCAATAAGACACATAAGAAAACTTTATGTGAAAGTATTGGAGAAAGTATTTCTTCTGGCTTAGAGAACAACTTCCAGGAATGAACTACTAACCAAAAAAGGCAGCCAACCGTCCAGACATTCTAAGTCAAGCTAACAGTATTACGTATTTTGGCCCGCGCACACACAGTTTGACCTCACTTTAACCTCACTGTGGAGGAGTCGGTAGCTGGAGTAGTTCTCCCTCCAGGCCAGCGGCGGCGCTGGAGCGCTCGGTCAGGCCGGTAAGGTGAGCTGGAACTTCGTGTTAAGCTGGTGGGCTGGCACGGGCTGGTTGGTCGTTTGGTAGCCATGGCTCGACTCGCTGCGCTACTGCTGTTACCGGTTCTTTTTGAATCGGTATTTTCAATTTCTTTCTTTTTACCGGTGAATTCAAGAAAGTGTTTACGGGAGGAGATTCACAAAGACGTCCTCGTCACGGGGGAGTATGAAATAACCGAACAGGCGAACACCAAAACGAATCTAAAGGTGAGCACAGACCTGCGGCAAGCAACAGCTAACAGGTTGTGTTAAGGCCTAAATGGCCTCAGTTTAGCAGGATCTGTGTTTCAATAAGATAGTGGTTACACGATAATCAATAGCTGATGTTAAATGTGAGTAAATTCTCGGTAGTATTCGCCTTTAATTGATCGATCGGCACAGTATCCATCCAAGGCCCCCGAGTAACCGTCTTCCTGAATTAGTGGCTATCTAAGCTAACGTCAGTGCTTGCAGCGTCAATAAGAGTAGTTTGTCGTTATTTGGATTTTGATATAAACTCAAATTACTATCACACGTCAGAACGGCAATTTGATCGCCGACTGTGAGTAATTATTTCGCAATCGCTGTGTGTTAAATTATGTTAAATAATCCCGGCAGTTTCAGCGTCTCGGCTCTTCTGCTGTTACACGTCAGTCTTATCTTCCATTCAGCTGCCACACGCAAGCTAGCTGCATTAGCACGTTAGCCACATGCCAATGACAGTTTGTTTTTGATGGTATTCATACGCTATCAAGATTTCATCATCAAACAGTGCAGTCTGTCCGCACACTGCAACTAAGACGTCTCATCGTCATTAAAAGTAGTAGTAGTAAATATTACTTTCTAATCAGTCTCTTTGTTCCAACAGCTGCCACCCAAAGACCAGCATCGATAATTTGCTGTTATTGAAAAGGCAGTTATTACTTTTAATGTTTTAACCTACTTTGAGGTCCCTTGGGTCTGCGAATTACCACACATCTAAATATGTTGTATCTTTAATACCTGTATATTTAAATAAAACTGTAATCCAAAATATGCCACAAATGATTTGCTAATACGATTCCTCTGTGCTAAAGCTGGAAGTAACAAACTTGCATAAAAGTATAAATCAGCAAAATTTTCACAAATGATTTACATTTTTCCCACTTTTCAGTCAAACTCTACACTTTTTCTTAAAATGTGTGTTCATTTTCTTTAATCCTGTAGATCACAGATTCCTCCAGCCACACTCTCTACTCTAAGGAAGATGCAACAAAAGGGAAGTTTGCATTCACTACAGAGGACTATGACATGTTTGAGGTGTGCTTTGAGAGCAAGTCACCCATGGGTAAGTGTGTCAACCAACAAAACACGGCAGCCCAGAGGTGCAAAATTATACAGAAATATTATAATACAACTTTTATCATAAACACAGGAAATTATTAGTATATGTGATCTGGGGGTTAGATTTGTATGATACTTTTTGCTCCACTATGTGTAAAATGGAGTGGCATCGAAATTTAACTTTTGGTGAAAGTACTGTTTTTGTATTTAAACTGGCATGCTCTGTATTTTATGTTTTTGTTTTCACAGTAGTCTTTGCATTCAGACTTGGAATTATTTCAAAGTCATCATGTAGGCATAATGAGAAGCAACTAATGAATTATAAAGAAGTGAAATTACAATTAAACATCTTAGATAGTATGTACATGCTTTGAGTAGGATGCTTAACTCTCTGGTCTTTTCAATCAGGAAGTGGAAGAGTGCCTGACCAGCTGGTGCATCTGGACATGAAGCATGGAGTGGAGGCCAAAAACTATGAGGAGGTAAATATGGGACTCTTTGTTTGCTTTGGTAGAATTATGCTATAGATAAGTAAAATCCATCTGCAGCTTGTAGACTGGGTCAGTTTATGTGGGACTGGTCACTGGAGGTAACTGTTCTGCTCTGAAGAACTAAAGAAAACCACAGATTAATTATAACCAGTTAACAGCACATTTGAGTCTGATGGGGCTATTAGAGTCTGATTTGAACCTTGGTTGAAAGTTCTTTTAAGAAGCTGGTTGTCAAACTCAAGATGATTAGTGGAAACAAGAATGTAATACTCCAGTTCTTTATTAATAGCAGCAAAACAGATGGCTTTTGCTGCATTAGTAGTTTGCAAAGTGTTTACGGTCAACATAATGTAATAATTATAAAGTATCAAAAATTAGGAAATTGGTGGAAGTTATTTTTCTTATATAGGGACTTATTAATCATCATCAGATACAATTTTTTAGTAGTTAGCACTTGGCACTGTGGCTGCCACAGGAAACACTTGTTAGAAGTGTTAAATGTTTGAGCTTAGAATCGCCTTTCTTTCCACACATTACTTTTGAACACAGGTGTGTGTGTTCAGGGAAAATTCGAGTGGGCTGTTTGTGAGTAGGGAGGCAGAGCCAGACGTACACTTGTATTTACCTACATAGATGTGTGTACACAATTCCCACACCCAAGGTGTTTATATTAACATTATCGTGTAATGTTATCTGGTAATTACTCTGGAAAGAGTTCCTGTTAGTTGCATTTTGCTTGAGAATGTGTAGTTGGCTTGTGCAACTTGTCATTCAGTGTGTGTGTGTTTTGTTTTTGTTTTTTTAATTCTCTGCATTTTTTTATCTCCCATGCATGTTGGATCTGAGGCAGATATGCGGGTCCCTAAAGATGCCCTTCAATTTATTGCTATGGTTTAACATAGACCAAACCTCCATTGCTGTTTAATTTTTGTCCTAACAACTCAAGAATTGCACACAAACACATATAGACTGGGTGGTTATTTTGTTTGATGTCTTTATCTTTTAAAGTTGTACAGATACATACATTTATGTTGCCACAGTCTCACCACAAACCAACCACACCAGTTTTATTCAAGATCAAGATCCTCTCTTCTCACACAAAGTAGCTATTTGATTCCCACCAAATGGCCTTGTTCTCACCAGTTTAAATGCACAGGAATAAGTAGACAGTTTATCCAAACACAGGGGGTGAAGTTGTTTCACAGCAAAGAGTGACACCTGCTGTTAAAAGCATATAATGGCACTGCTTATATAGTAGGTACTACTGCTGACTTCTCAGATCACATTTTTGGTGGTGTAGGTAGCCTGTACCCTGTATTTTGTTTCCTCTAGATTGCCAAGGTGGAGAAGCTAAAGCCTCTTGAGGTGGAGCTGAGGCGACTAGAGGACCTGTCAGAGTCAATCGTCAATGACTTTGCTTACATGAAAAAGAGAGAGGAAGAGATGCGGGACACCAATGGTAAGAACATGACACAGAAAAGCACATAAATAACCACAAGCAATGTTTACAAAATGTGTGGCTTATTCTTTTCTTGAATGTTTGTACTTTCTTTTTTTTCCTTAAGCATCATATTTTTTTATCACTTAGGGAATAAAAGTAAAGTTACCTGTGTATTCTTGTGTATTAGTTCAATGTATGAACTAATAAAATGCTACTAGCTGACAACATAATGATGGCTCTTTCATCATTCTGCAGAGTCCACCAACACACGTGTGCTGTACTTCAGCATATTCTCCATGTGCTGTCTCATTGGACTGGCTACATGGCAGGTCTTCTACTTGCGCCGCTTCTTTAAGGCAAAGAAGCTGATTGAGTAGAGAAACCCCTGGCTCCTAACCTTGGGGAAAGCTGCTTACCAGTCAGCCAACACATCCCAACAACCACCCTCCTTGGACTATCTTCAGCAAACAACAGCAAGTGGGGTTGAGGGGCTCAAATTCTAGTTTTTACAGCTGTGAGAGAGAGAGTACCAAGGTTGCTTTACCTGCTTATTTAGTGGTTTAAAACATGAAAAGCACTGTGGGGAGAAATGCATTGTGAAACATGGGAGGTATATGTCATTGTCTTAAAGATGCATGTCCATTTCCATGGTACTTCGCATTTCTGTCTACACTGTTTTGAATGTTGCAGCCCACTGAATAAGAACTTGTTTCTTTAATCGGTTGAGAAGTGTTTGATTTTGAGCTCAGATTGAATGGATGTGCCATGTGCAAATGTGTTTTGCCCTTCTGTTAATGTACCCATTCTTTGCCACACCAAACTACATCCTTGGTGCCCTTTTGATCAAGTCAAGGCTGTTTTGAAAAAGTGGTTTGTTGTTACTTTAATGAGGAAATTGGCAACCACTGAACCCTGTGTTATGTTACTTCATTTGCATACATGTTCAGTAGCTAAATTTACCATGTCTTTTGTTTGTTTTGTATATGCTACTTAGTTGCTTCTACAGGTATATTTTTTGGGGGGTCGTGAGTAATATTCTCTTAACTATAACGTAGGTAACTTCCATTAGCTTTGGCACGTTTTTGGGACATCTGAATATCTAATTTGTTACCCATCAAATGTAGACAAACCAGAAAACCTTGTTCCTAGGAAAGAGTTTGCAGAATCTTATGTAAATGGCTATGACCAATTTAGCTACCTGATTTGATGATACTGTTCATATATACTTGTGCAAGCTTCTCTTATCAAAGTGCAGTGGATACTTTTTTTTTGTTTGTTTGTTTATAAATAGATGGTAAATACAAATGCCATCAAAACATTTTCTGGAACATATTCTGAGTTAAACACTTTTTTTTTTTTTTTAACCCATTGGCACATTTAATAATTCTTGAGTTTTTCAAAATATCAAGTCCCAATTACAGTACATTGCAGCTCCATCCAGTGTGCTTCTTTCTTGAGAAATACTTGAGGCTTGGGTTATGTTAAAATATGGGTGGTTGCAAATATTCAGACTGTTTTCAACAGTAAGTAATTTAGGCATCTGTCGTGGGTACATTTTTAACAACATGCGCATTGTGCGCAATCAATGATTTTTATGTTGACAAATTTTGTAAATTTGTGTTGGGCTTTTATTCAATAAAATATTGGATGGATTTACATTAGCTATGGTGTAGTTTTAACTGCTTTTTTTTAATGTGTGATGCTGCATGGGCTCTAAAATGTAGTTTTGCCATTTACCAAAAAACAGGTGGTAATTATACATGGAGTGAGTGCTGGACTCTAATTAGAGAAAATCGCATTATTATGTTGTGTAAAAGATAATATAAATATTATAATATATTTAAATGGCAATGGTTGATTTGGTCACAATGAAGTTATCAATCTAGAAATGTATTTTCTACGTGTTAGTAAGGACAGTCATCGTGAATACAGGTAATTTATTAACTGCTTCTCCAGAATGCCCCCTAACTGTTTACACACCTGTTCGCTTTGAAAAGAGGATGGAGTCCTCACATTTGTTTGCAAGTGGCTTTAGATAAAGCTGTCAACGCTCAGTCTGAAGTCGTTCATTCAAAATGCAATGGTGTACGTGTTTGTGTATTTAGGTTACAAATGGCATTTCCTCTTTGTTGTGCTGCATTATGTTGACCTGTGTCCCTGTTATAATGACATGTTACACAGCATAACATTGTTAAAAAGAGCAAAACAGTTTAACAGCATCACACCCTCCAACATCTATTTTCACATGCAGATTGATTTGTTCTCAGTTTAAACAAAAACTGCACATTAAAACTTTTATAAAGGGATTAGATTAATTTGAAATGACAATAAGTTTAGCTAGGTCTATCTAACAAACTAGCAAGTAGATGTAAATACACTGATATTTTTGACAAAACGTTTCATCAACTTCAATTCAAATTACAGGCGGTTACTGGGGGTCTAACGGAAGCAACGCATTGTGAAGGGAGTTCACTGCAACGTCGGTGCAATGTGTCGTGACGTTAGCGATCACCCGGATGTACTCCTGAACTACTTCCTGGCTTGCATAGGAAAACACTGAGCTACCTAGTATCCACTCTGACACATTGCACACCAGCTCACATCGTTTAATAGCAAACATGCCAGGCACTGACAGAGAAACAGACCTGACGGAGAGAACCGAAGCGTTCCTCTCCGACCTGAAGCGTGGAGGGAGCGGGATGGGACCGCTGCGGGGCTCTGTGGAGACAGCTCGAGAAACGACAGCCCTGCTCCGCAGAATCACAGCCCAGGCCCGGTGGAGCAGCGCAGGTGATACATGCTACGCTTTCTCTTACATTATAGAGTAACATACTTTAGATTAGTGCAGCTACTTAGTTTGAAATTTTTAGGGGGCTTAACTTAAATCGGCTGTAGCATCGGTAAAAACAAGTAGTATTAGTTTGACAGTAGCTATTCATCAGATGTGAGACGTGGGTTTCGTCTTTAGATTAAGTTAACTGCTGACTAAGCGAGCTAGCAGAGTTGAGACAGATACTGTACATTTGGGAAGTTGCAACATGTGCAGTAGAAAACAGTAATAGGAGTTGGCACCTTTGTGGAGTACTGTGTCAGTTACAGGTTCAGTGTGTGTTTACGCTAAATGTTATTCTTTAAGGTGATCTGATGGAAATCATTCGTAAAGAGGGAAGGAGAATGACTGCTGCCCAGCCCTCAGAGACCACTGTTGGTAACATGATCAGACGAGTCCTGAAGATCATCAGAGAGGAGTATGCCAGGTGATGAAACTAGTGACTGAAAAGGCTATAGATTGACATAAAGTGATATATGCTATGGACACAGATCTGGATTTTTTTGTTTTGGCTACAGGCGGCAGAGACGCAGAATATTCATGTTGGCTGCAACTATATGCCTTTATCAGTGGCAGATACTGTAAACAAAGCAGTGTTTGTTATTATTAGTCAAATGTTTGTTTTATTTTTGGTTATACGTTTTATGGATTGATGTGTGGTTAGGTTTCTCTAACTATGCCACGAACAAATTTAACTGCTGCTACAACACATGAGATAACCTGATCATTTTCAAATTCATAAGCGTTAGTTTAAAATTTATATCTAGATAATTTGGCTGCAATTATACAAATGACAATCACAATCAGAACAGCTTTCAAATACAAGTAATTCCAGTATTAGTATTTTAGCATTTACTTAGTTATTATTAGAAACTAGAATTATTGGAACTATTGGAATAAAGAAACATGTCATCTGTTGGAGCTGTGTTTTTGGCTGATGTGTGGAAAACAACGAAGATCTAGAGCACAGACAAACACGCTGACCCAGGTTGCAGACTGACTGACACTACACATGAGTGAATGCAGTTCACTTGTTGAAAATACAATAATTTAGAAGGTGACCGAAGTTATCGTTTTGTAGGGGCCAGTTTCTTTCAACTGATTTGTGCATTTCCCAAATCACCAGATGGCAGCGAAAGGTTTTTAATTTCAATGTGAACAGACTTGGCTTGTCTAAATTAAGAAAACTATTTTATCATGTGTGCAAATGCCTTACCTGTTACCACTGTATGTATTTTTTCATTCTTGCTATGTTGTTTTCTGCAGATCTGGGGGCAGCAGCGAAGAAACAGACCAGCAGGAATCTCTCCACAAGCTGCTGACTTCAGGAGGACTCAGCGAGGAGAACTTCAGAAAACATTTCACCGCTCTCAAAGCCAACGTCATAGAGGCCATCAACGAGTTGCTTACAGAGCTGGGTACCTTTTTTTTTCTTTTTAACACTCTGTTCATTTATTCACCAACTTATATTAAATATTCATTAATTAAGCTATAGCAAGGTATGGATTTGATCTGTTTAGTAAAAGGTTTCGTTTTTACTGACCTATTTCTAAATATCTTTGTAATTAATTTATTTATTTTCAGAGGGAACCACTGACAACATTGCCATGCAGGCCCTTGAGCACATACACTCTAATGAGGTCATCATGACTATTGGCCGCTCTCGCACTGTGGAGGCCTTTCTCAAAGATGCTGCGCGCAAACGCAAGTTCCATGTCATTGTGGCAGAGTGTGCCCCATTCTGCCAGGTAGCTCAAAGACATCAACAGTTCAAGAAGAAGTTTGAAATTATATATTAATGTGGAGGAAAATGTATCTTTAAAAAGTTGTATCTTTTCTGTGTGTCCCCTACCAGGGACATGAAATGGCAACCAGTCTCTCAAGAGCTGAAATAGAAACAACAGTGATTGCAGATGCTGCCATATTTGCAGTCATGTCCCGAGTTAATAAGGTATTTAACGCAAAAAATCCATTAAAAACAGTCATAAATCTGGGTTAACCTCTATTAGCGTCTCTCTTCAGGTCATCATTGGGACGCAGACCGTTCTTGCTAATGGAGGGCTGAGGGCTGTCAATGGGACACACACTCTGGCCCTTGCAGCAAAGCACCATTCAACACCTCTGATTGTTTGTGCTCCCATGTTCAAACTCTCACCTCAGGTAAGACAGTGGTGCAGTTCCAGATTCAGATTCAGATCATTTTTGCTGACAACAGATGGTGATAAAATCGCTTTTGTGTCCTAAGTTCCCAAATGAAGAGGACACTTTCCATAAGTTTGTCTCTCCACATGAAGTGCTTCCTTTCACTGAAGGTAACTTCATACTTCATACTTCAACTTTTAAGCCTTTAAAATAATTTTTTCTGTCCTATGTAATCATATTCAAAAGTTCGTGTTTTGATTGAGTCAAAATTCACGGTTGTATTTCAGGTGAAATTCTCTCAAAGGTGAATGTGCACTGTCCAGTGTTCGACTATGTCCCACCTGAGCTCATCACACTTTTCATCTCTAACATCGGAGGACATGCACCATCATACATCTACAGACTGATGAGTGAACTTTACCATCCAGAAGATCATGAGCTTTAATGACTATCACTAACAAATAAAGTAAAATTAAACACCATTACTGTGTTTTTTATGTCTTTTTTGATGTGTGGTGAATAGGCCTTGTAAAACATGTAGAATTCTTGTAGAAACAAGAATTCATTTGAATTTACTAGGTAGTGCATTTTGTGTGCATTCATGCTACAATACCTAACACATGGGGAGTTTTGACAAAACTTTTCTGTATATGTGTAAATAATTTTACTGAATCAACATTTTAGTGATTTTATTGAATAGTTTATATGGGTTTATGAAAGATGGCTTCAATTTGTTTCATAGAGCTTTTTTTAAAATCAAAGGTTAGAAAAATTTCAGTTTAAAGAAATCTCCACAAAACAAAATGTTTTACATTGAGAAAACCCTCAAGCAGGTCATTGTTGCAATTATTTATTGTGTTTTTATACAAAACAAGAAGCTCTACTTTGTTCCAGTTGTACTTTAGTGCCATTTGCAGGACTTGGTGTAGTTATAAGAAATAACTAACAGACAGAATTCTTACTGTATTAATCTCCTTCTGTCCAATATGAGCTTAAAGAACTTGTGTTAGAACTGAACCCCTGTGCTGGTGTAGTTGCTGCTGTTCTCCAGGTGGAGGTGGTGCAGGACAAGCAGTTTTCATGCATAAACAGCTGCTCTTATGATTTGTGATGGGAATAAGAAAAGGAAGCAGTCGTGAGGTGTAAAGATACAACGTGTGACGTGACAGTAGTTTAGCAGTGATCGTAAAAAGACTGGGTCTCGCTGTATTACTCAGGCTGCGCTACAGCGTCTATTCACAGGCGCGATCCCACTACTGAGCGGCACGGGGGCTTTGACCTGCTCCGTTTCCGACCTGGGCCGGTGCACCCCTCCTTAGGCGACCTGGTGGTCCCGGGCTCCCCCAGGAGCACCATATCGATACCGAACTTAGTGCGGACACCCGATCGACATAGTCCGCTGCAGCTCAGAGCTCCTGAGCTCAAACGATCCGCCAGCCTCAGCCTCCCGGTAGCTTGGATTACAGGCGCGCGCCACCGCACCCGGCAAGCAACTTCCGTGCTCATTGGGGTTTTGACTTTTATAAACAGGACGTCATCACGCAGCACGCTGCCTTTGCAAAAATAAAAGTAGATGTTGATCTATTGTATTTTAACATAATCAGAGTCAGGCACTTTGGTGGCAGTTTATCAATACTTAAATAAGCACACAACACATTTTATAATCCCCACAATGTTTCCTGATTGAATGTCACTACGTGGATTCAATCAGAGTCAATCAGTCAAAGTCAACACGAGTCAGAATAACAAAGGAAAATACATTTTTATCATGTGATCAGAAATCCCGCTCATTTTCACTACATTCACCAGCTGTCTGAGATTAGATTTTTACATTCACTGGTTGTGGACTTTAACTTTTCTGAAACTCCAGGGTATTTTCTAATCTTATCAGAAAACATAATGCACGTCACACTCAAAGAAGAAAGAGGAAATATAGCAAACTGTCCCTGATTATGTCCCATTCCTAATATTGGAACAGTTCACACTAAAATTTAGGACACCCACTAGTTAATCTCAAATTTCTAAATCATCTAAATCAAAAATAAAACATTTTCAACAAGGGTTGTGATATGGTCTAGTCTTTTTAATAGCTGAGAAACTGTAACCCACATTTAGAAAATGATCCACATTTATTTCTTAATTTAAACACAGGGAGCGTGTCAAACAAATGGACCAATATAGACATTTAAATGAATACTTTACTGAAAATCTAATACTCAAAATATTATTCAGATTCATGTTGTACTGACAGCAGATAAAAAGTAAACAAACTGTGTTTATATCATAATCGTACAAACGAGAAAAGTTTAACTTTGATGGCTGAACTTAAAAAGCATCTGTTGCTTCTCCTTTATTTGAGCAGCTGCTGTATTTTGAACTACAAACACAGATAAGCTGAATGAGAATGCGGTGCCTTTAAGAGTAACTCAGCAGGGAACACTTGAGTGTTTGCAGTTTTACTTTGCCTGCAGAACATCTGGAGAAGTATTCACAGTGGTGGATAGAGACAGTTACTGTTTAGTTCTAAAGTCACAGTGTTATTGAGAGAAAAGATTCAAGTCAGTGCCTGAAACAAACAGGACAAACACATTCAGTTGAAGTTAGAAAATTGATTAAATCAGAGACAGATAATCCAACTCAGGGTGTTCTAGTCAGATTTGCCACTAATAAAAATCAAAAGTGATATCGATGACTAAATCTTATGGTGTAACTTTGCAACATCATACACACAGGAGATGTTTCCTAACAACATTACAAATTGAGGCCCACTGTATTTCTGTTGTCAACAGTTGTTGTCATTTTAAACTAACAAAACTATCTCCACAAAACACAGATAAAGGCAAATGAAAAGTGTGGTTATGAGTAAATCAACACGAAGTAGTTGAACATTTTAGGTCTATAGTTTACATCCACCCGCAGGACACGATGAGAATTACAGTATTACGTGCTGACTGCGGTTGGTGTAGTTGCTGCTGTCCTCCAGGTGGAGGTGGTGCAGGACAAGCAGAGCAGCTGTTTGTGCTGTTTAGTGATGGGAATAAGAAAATAAAGCAGCAGTGATGCAGCAGTTGTGTGGCGTAAAGATATAACGTCTGACGTGACAGTAGTTTAGCATTGAGCGTAAAAAGACTGGGTCTCGCTGTGGCGGTTTACTTTTCAGTATTGGCACAGTCTCCTCATGAGATGCACAGATTTCAGTCAGAACTGCTCCACATTAATAGAGGGACATAATCTGAGACAGTTTCATACAGGAACATTTTTCTCTGCATTTTTTTTTTGTCTGATATGATTTGGAAACATGTGGGGTTTATAAAATGTGTTTTGTGCTTATTGAAGTATTGATAAACTGCCACCAAAGTGCCTGACTCTGATTATGTTACAATACAATAGCTCAACATCTACTTTTATCTTTGCAAAGGCAGCGTGCTGCGTGATGACGTCCTGTTTATAAAAGTCAAAACCCCGATGAGCACGGACATTGCTTGCCGGGTGCGGTGGCGCGCGCCTGTAATCCAAGCTACCGGGAGGCTGAGGCTGGCGGATCGTTTGAGCTCAGGAGCTCTGAGCTGCAGCGGACTATGTCGATCGGGTGTCCGCACTAAGTTCGGTATCGATATGGTGCTCCTGGGGGAGCCCGGGACCACCAGGTCGCCTAAGGAGGGGTGCACCGGCCCAGGTCGGAAACGGAGCAGGTCGAAGTCCCCGTGCCGCTCAGTAGTGGGATCACGCCTGTGAATAGACGCTGCAGTGCAGCCTGAGTAATACAGCGAGACCCAGTCTTTTTACGATCACTGCTAAACTACTGTCACGTCACACGTTGTATCTTTACACCTCACTGCTGCTTTCTTTTCTTATTCCCATCACAAATCAGAAGAGCAGCTGTTTATGCATGAAAACTGCTTGTCCTGCACCACCTCCACCTGGAGAACAGCAGCAACCACATAAACCACACTCACATCCTTGGCTTGAATTTTCTTCCCGGCTATTATTCCACCATCTTCCAGCGAGTTCAAGCGTAAAACAACATAATATGTAACTATTTAAAATATATTAGAGTGCGATGACCTGTAAGGCCGAAAATAATTTACTTAAAGTTAAAGTACTTAAATAAAGTAATTAAAGCTTCTCCATCCAAAAATTGATTAATTTCTTTTTCAATTTCAAATTGGAAAATTGGTTTACTTAATTACTTGCACCTTATTTGTAAAAAAAAAAACTGATTCAGTCATTGGTTCTATACCTGGACTCTGCACAATTACAAAAAATCTAACTTATTTAAATATGAGTCAAACTTGTTGAGACAGAAACAAGTAACTTACATAAACATTAAAATGTGTTAAATTCAAATACGTCTTGAGGTTGCATATGAGAAGAAACACAAAATTGTATATTTTTATTAGTTTTTACCTGTGTTGTGACGTTCATTATACATTTTCAGACTTTTCCCAATTCTGATCTGTGCAGTCGTTACTGGCCCTGTTATTCCCTGCCTGTCCGACAGGTGTCCTCAGTCTCCTGAGCGTCACCTGTCAACACACCTGCCCATCATTACCCCAATCACTGAACATGGATAACTGCTCACACTGTCCAGTGAACCTTAAAGCTTTTGTGCCTCTCTTCTCAGGTAAACCTCACTTTTATATATTTCATAGTCCTGCTTTGTCCTTATATTGCTTATAAGGCCAAAATTTACTTACTTGAAAAACATTTACATGTGATACAAAGACACACTCATCAGCTTCTTAAACACATCCAGTGGCATCATCACATTTATGGATGTGTCTTATTGTGATCCCACTTGTCAGGATTTCATCTTGGTGCATAGAAGAAGAGGGAGGAGCAGATAAGTTTGCCTTCTTAACAGGCCTGATGAGATGAGACAGGGAAGCAAACCTGTGTGTAGTCTGGAGATTTATGGTTGACAGAAGTGTGCAGGCTATTAAAGTCCAGCAGCCTGCGAATGAACAGTCACTGCAATCACCCATAGTATTTATACAGTATTTGTTGAGCTTATTGATCTAGTGTCATTCATAGAGACGTGCATGCTGTTGGGGCCTGTCACATTAAAGGACAACAATGTTCATTATTATTTTCGGATCAAAACTCATGCTACATTATGTAGTATTGTATCTGACCTCAAAGAACAAGTTCTAGATCCTGTGTACTATGTCAGAGCAGACAAATTAAACAGCTAAGTAGCAATTACCAGATCTAAGTTTGTGAGGCATCCATAAAATGGCAACAAAATGATGTAAATGAATGCATCAGGTACCACCCCCACTCCCTCCCAGCATCATCATTTGTCATTCTGCACCCTGGGCATTGACACACAGCCGGCAGCCCCAGCTGTTTGCCCTGTGATGCAGAGCTCCAAGCTGTCTCGTGGGAGAGCAGAGAGGAGTGCTGTAATTAGCGAGGAACGAGGCCAGAGTCAAGACAAGTAATCCCCTGGGGCTTGTGGACTCCTTGGGGGACATTGAGACGCGTGGCTAACCTGTGGGACACTACAGGACCTGTGGCTCTTAGTGCGGAGTCAAAATGTAACATACACCAAATCCAAAGTTTTCAACCTACACGAGAGTGTTTTCCCTTGTTAATAATTTGAGGCTGAATTTGGATTAATTAACAGTTTTGAGGAAAAATAATTGTAATTTATAGTTTATGTTGAACCATTCAATTAAACAAAGTCATTGTGTTAGAACCACAGGGACACCAGAGCAAGAAGAGAAATGATTGTTTCCAGAGCAGGTTTGTGACTATATGTCTGATAGACCTGCATTAAATTGCATTTTGCCTGTATCAACTTTGTGAAATGTTAAGAGTCATGGTTGTAGCTCTTTTAAATTCCATATGCAGCATATTTGTTTTTATCAAATGTCATCTTTTGGTCACCACATTCTTGTTAGCTTTATACTGTTACCATTAAAAATAATCCTGTCTGTGTCTGCATGCAGTGGTGTGTGCAGGTGTATGACGGATTCTTGTGCTCCATCTGCGTCTGCTGCTGATGAGTAAAACCATGAAATAGATCCAGCTGGAGATGTGCAGTAGAGACTGAGGCCTCCTGGGAAATCATCCACACCTCCACTGGCACTGTGTCCTCTTGTGTAGCACCCCAGAGAGCTATCAGTAAGTGGGTAATTGAATTTTAAGCACAAACACTGACATCGTGTGTGTGCGTGCGCGCGTGCTGAGGGGGATGATTGTGTGAACATGGTGAGGCTGTCATCTGACCCTCTGGGGATTTACACAGGAAGGATGAATGTATAAACCATCAAATAACAATTACAGCCGGTAATAGTGCAGAGTGGCTGGTGGGAGGAGGGAGGAGACAACATGGTCAAACCTAAGTGACAATGAGACACAAGGCATCCTCACATCAGTGTTTACCAGGACATGAACTGTCAAAGTGAATGTATAAGGCTTGGAATACATGCATTTATAGGCACTGGGGCTGTAGCGACTATACATAGTCTGAAGTCATGTTTTGTATATTTTAGGCAAAAGTAACAGACAGGATAAGATGTCCTGTACTCCCACACATAAGTTAACAGCCACTTCAAAGGGGGATAAATTTATCTCAAGCTTTTTGGTTACTAAACTAAAGCAAATGTATTGTTTTCTGTAAGTTAAAGAAAATTTGGAAGAGACATTATTGTTGCGATAAAATACAACCCTTATCTTAGAAAATGTTTATGAGCAGTTTTTGAATTTATGTACAACCAAGGTTTGTCCATATCTATGTCATAATTAAACTGTTATGGTTATGAATTAAAAATAAACAAAACTAGTACTTTTCTGAGTTGGAGGGCCTTTGGTCATGATCTTTATATTGTATTTTTCTGATGGATTTATCTTTAAATGTCAAACAATATAATGGGAATCAGGGAGTCCCAACAAAGTGATGCTTTTTTTGTATTCAATGATTTGCTATATTCCTATATAATTCCTATATTATTTTGTGTGACCTATGAAGCCTCATGTTTCTTATTCAATTTACAATTCTCTGTTAACGAATGGAGGTTAAATACAGAAACACAAAATATAGAATCAATTGTAAATAACCTGAATTAATTTACTGAAGCTTGACTTGAATCAAATGTTTGAATATTTTATCCAGCGGACCGAAAGAGTCACTCAAACAGGCTTTTTTTCTTGAGTCAAAAGCAGACAGGTGTTTGCATACATTTCCACTCTGACTGTAAATGAATTATGTTGTCTGCATAATGGGGTTATTTTTTTGCAAGCACCAAGTTGAAGAAAAAAAGTATTTTAAAAAAAGTCCAGGAAAAGAATAACAGAGAACTCAAACTGTATCAAATGCAATGCAAGTTCTGTATCAAATATATAAAACTTGGGGGATGTGCATATTCTTGTTCCTTTTGAGGGAAAAAAAAGACTTCCAGAGTTTTACATGTTTACAATATCTTCAAATCATTCAGAATGGCACCACCCTTCAGTGGCAAGTAAATAGGAAATGGTCTGTACTTATAAAGCGCTGCCTTATTGGCAGCCAAGGGGATAGACAGCTGGGCTGCAGTCACCAGAAGCAAGTAAGTTTGGGGTTCAGTCTTTTGGTCTTTAGGACACTATGTGACAGGAGGAGCTGGGAATCAAACAATCCTGAAATCGGTGGGCGACTGCTCTATCTCCTGAGCTATGACCAATAGGGTGGGTGTATGATTAGAAGTTTAGAAACATTAAGGCCTACATGGAAAGCTGACTGACCTTGTCATACAGTATTCATGTGCAGCTAAAGTGGGAAAAAGTAGATGTAAGTGGACAAATGGCTGCATGTACATGTTTTGCATCTAAAATCTATCATAAACACGATTCAGCAAAATACGGGACATTTTTGGGTCACTGTGTGACTGCACCATTGCTCACACTCTGCACAGAAACACAAACCAACAGGCCCCTGAACGCAGCATGTCAGTGATCGTTAAGTTGCACCTGTGATCCAAAACAAGTTTGCTAGCTGTGGTTTTCTCGTGCTGCTCACACAATGGCCTGTATGTGGGAGCTGCCTGGTGGCATTACTTAATTAGGCGAACAGTTGATTTATTTGCACTAAGTGACAGCTAATTAAAGGGGTGAGGACACATGAAATTGACGTTCTCTGAGCTTTGAGGCCTTAACTGCAGGGGCTGTTAGGGAGAGCAAATTATGAAATATTGACTTATTTGAGCATTAGAAGTGGCCTCAAACATATGGACCAGTCTGTTTGTATATGGTTAAAGTGGCTCATCCAGTGTTAAAATGCAGCCTGTAGAGCCCAGCTGTTTGTAGCTGCATTGGTGGCAAGAAAAACCAATGGTGTCATTGTCACCCAGACAGGTGCAACTTGACAGTTTTCATGATCTCCCTCCAAAGTAAATGAAGCACTTTTAGTTTTTGAACAAACTAAGGCTTTAAATAACATTACTTTTATTATGAACATATCCTGAATTTCAGCCTAACATATTTAAATATAAAGAGGCTTAAGATTTACATCATCTTTGAGAAGAGTAGTTGCTTTTAGTTCTTCTAAATTATTTAGCTTATGTACATTGAGAAGCACTGCGCTGCTCTGAGCATTATAAGGTCCTGACTTGCACATTCAAAACTTGTGTTTATGAAACTAATTAGTGATTTTTACCCAGATTTTCACTTTGATCCAAACAAAAGAATAATTTCATGGCAGCCATGAAATCACATGAAGTCATTTTTTTATGCACCTCATTACGCCAATAACACATCTGCACAGATGTAAGAAAACATGGCTCCCACAGTGTCTCTTGTTCCATGGTGGTGGTGCTCCAGGTTTGGGGACACTGCTTAGAGGCCAAACAGTAAAGGTCCTGAACGAGTCAACTCCAATTTCAACTCTTCCTCAGGACAGGGCTCACGCTCTCTGCAGGGGACCAGGAATAGGCTGTCTTCATGTCTGCTGGTGCTGCCCATGTGAATCAAAAAAGACAATTAGGGGCTTATTAGGGTCTTGGGGAGATGTACCTCATGGGGCGTCCCCTCGTCTGCTCTGCCCCAACTCCGAGCCAGCACCATGGCTCAAAACAGTCAGGGGTATTGTCTCACCTAATTACACTGGAACCAGGGGCCCCTTTTTGTGTTGCTACTGCCATGCCTGTCCGATTCCCTTCTAACTGCTAGTCTCTGTCCCATGTAGAAGTGTGCTAATTAGACAAGAAATGGGCCCAAGCAGTTATGTCAATTCTTGTTACATGCAACCACGGTGAGGAATATTTTTGTCAAAGTTTTTGGTGCGGGGGGGACCTTTCTCCCACGTTCCCCAAAGTTTTTTCCTCATTACGCCAATAACACATCTGCACATGCAACAGGGGAATGCAGCACACCAGAGTCAGAGTCCTTCACAAACTTCAGACATAAATAGATGCACTCATACAGAAATGGAGACTATAGAATGGCAATAGCATGAAGTTATTGCCCTAATTAATGCTTTGTGCCCACAGAGCAAGCTGTTGAATCACCAGTGGCACATTGTGAGGTTTGTGAGGGCCTTTTGTTTCCTCACCTTAATAGGATGTTTTGATCAACGGCTGTTTGGTGACCCAGCTCTTCTTTTTTATGCCAAGCTCTGGGAAACAGCAATTAGCTAGATTTGAAGAGCGGTTTCTGGAGCCAAAGACCAGTCAGAAAAAGCTGAAACTCTACCCGAATATGACTGATTTAGCCTCTAATACTTTTTTGTGCTGCAAGTATGAATTAATTTGAACTGTTATTAGGTTCATTGTTCATACATTTGCTAGAACACGTCTGGCCAGATTTGAAGTAAGATTTCTATCTCCATTAAGTCAGAGGTCAAAAATGTTTTTCTGAACTCATTAAGTAATCCAACACTTGAGTACCGGGGTGAACAGCCCTTTATGATGTTCACTACAGGGAGAAAGGCTTGGTCCTATGTGATAAAATTACACATCAAACATGTCATTAACATTTTCTTTATCTGATGGATGTCTGGTTTTAGCAAACTCATTACAGCAAGCATAACCAGACCGAAATAGTTTATAATAGCAGAAAAGACCAGTAGCAGGGAATAAAAAAACAATATACTGACCTTAATCATTCCCCTAACATTACTTATTTTTTATGTTCAGTACAGTATTATCATTACAGGTCAAATTAAAGTAGCATTTTCAAAACATTTGATCCACTTGAAGAAAGTCTGCAGTTGGATTTAACGGAAATCTTAAACAACTTTGAGAAGTTGTTGGGATAATTTTCATAATTTTAGTTCTCCTTAGTAATTGATTTCAGACGTGTGAACAGTGTTTCTTACATAAAGTGCAAGTTCTGTACAAACTATTTGCATTTTGATGTAAGTGGAAAGTGATGGTGGCAGTTATCCGCATCCGTGTGTGTGTGTATGCTGCAGAGGCCTCATTAGCATAGTTACGAGTGTGCCATTGATCACTTCATTAACCTCTAATGAAATGTCTCTGTAGTAGCTTCTCATGAGATGCTGAAAGTCGATTGGTTTTAGTTTCTCAAGTTCATCATAGCATTAACTATTTATTTTTGTAACACATTAAAACTATTTTTTTCATTATTATTTATATTTATTTAATTTTCCTATTTGTAAAATAAAGGCTAAATAATTTAGCACAACAAAATTTCGAAATATATTGTTAATGGCTCTAAAGACGTAATTTTAAATTGTATGTCCCTATATTGCGAACAGGGTTATACCGTGGACCTAATGCGCAGCGAGTCTCACAAAGCATCCTGACGCGCAGAAACAACAGAAAGCTCACAATTGACCGAGGACAGCTACGTGTCCTGATCATATCCCAGATTACACCACTGACAGCCTGACGCACTGGCGCCAAAGGAACCACCTATTTATTCATCACCACATGTCCCATCGATTGTATCTCCGCTTCCATCGTGCGCGTCCACTCTCCTGTGCGTAATTGTCTGTCCAGATGTCCAAACGTGTGCCGCAAATTATCTCCGAACGATTAGAAGTCGGCGATAATTGAGAGGATTAGGTTTGCAAAGGCGCAGGGAAAATGAAAGTATTTTCACTCCATTTCACAATTCAGCGGCTTTAAATTTGGGCCGGGGTCTATGTTTTCTCATATGACAAGAAGCTGCAGAGGATTTCCCCTGACTTCTGTCTTTGCTGTCGCTTTCACAAATGTATGTATGCACCGAAACACCGTGTAACCCTTTAGTCAGCTTGACAGCTTTTTGTATTTGATATCAGACCTCAGCAAAAACATTTGAACCCCGGGAGGCAAAGAAATCTGTTGTTGCATTGTGCACTGGCATTTGCTCCGCTGTTTGTCTCATATTTAATTGCCACCCTGGTGTGTCCTAAATACCCTGAGCTGGGATATTGTATTCTCCATCATGTGACCCGCGAAAGAATAAAAAAGCTTGATAATCTATCAACAGATGTACAGACTGGCAGTAAAGACAAAACGTTTAGTGCGCAAATTAGAATATGCAAATGACAGTGTGAGTTATAGGGTGACGTTGTGGATGCAGCTCGAGTCTGGTGTCCTGATTATAAGACCTGATTAATTGGCTGAGGCGGGCTTGGTGTTTCTCTAAGTTGGAAGTGAAATGTTCTCATATGTGATTTGTTTATAGTTGGCATATTTCATGCAAAAAGATATTGCTTTACAGTTTGTATTGCATAATTCAGCTGCCTTGTTTTACTGTAATAGATGCAGTCTGGTATATGGCACAAGCTAAAAAAAGATCTTCAGATTCAGTTAGTGTTAATCGCTCACGTTTTCTGCTTCTCAATATTTTTGTTTTAACATATTTCACAATGACTGCGGGCAAATGAATATGATTTTTCTCAAATTTCTCCGGCTGGTTGGTCCTTAATGGAATCCCACATCAGATTAGGACATGTAGTAAACATATATTTAGCTAATTTTTTTATATTTTTGAATAATTTTATGGGCTGCAACCAAATAAATAAATAAAATAAAATAGACACCCCATATTGTCATGGTAGAAACCAAAATACTAGTTACAACAAAGTAAAACAATTTCTTTTTAAGGTGCTAAACATTGTTACAAAAAATGATTTGATGTCAAACTGAATTGCGTGAGAAAAAGCATGCTTTTAAAACACGGGGCTAATTGAGTGGTCACCGGCTTATTGGCTCCAGGAGCTTACAGAAAATTTCCTGCAAATTCGATGATGTTTGAAAAGTCATTTATTTTGTCTATTACTCCACCAAAATGATCTTCATAAGGGAGATCTTGGAAACTGAGCGTCCTCTCCCATGATGTGATTGGCTGACGCCTGTTGCCTGTTGGATAAAAAGCACAGCCGAGGAGAGGGCAGAGAAATAAAGCAGAGCGTCACTCTGCTCAATTCATCAGGGACTCGGCTTTTTTTGTTGGAGGGGAGTGTGAAACAAAAAGTGGAATCCCAAAGCCATGACAGGGAAACAGGGAGCTGTGCTTTCAGACACGGAGAATAAACAGACATCAGCTTCACAAACCAGTGTGAACCAAGGGGGACTCCTGCAGCCGCCTCCTGTGTGGAAGATGGCCCCCACAGTGCACCGGCGCACCGGCTT
Organism: Channa argus; assembly: GCF_033026475.1. Taxonomy (NCBI): domain Eukaryota; kingdom Metazoa; phylum Chordata; class Actinopteri; order Anabantiformes; family Channidae; genus Channa; species Channa argus. Next base: position 11,424,960 of record NC_090213.1, on the reverse strand, counting down.
TGGGATCCAGGAGCTGCTCGGCCTCAACAAGGAGCCGCAGACGGCACCGAGACGGCCGCTGGAGGCTCTGCCGCACAGGGCGCATCACCTGCCCGCCAGGTCGGTCATCGGACACGGAGGTCTCGCGGTTGGCATGGGACTGCTGGGACCAGAGGGAATACACTCGTTTTACAGTCAGCCTGCTTTTCTGGAGGTGCTGTCAGAGGCGAAAAATGTGCACCTGCAGCCGCTGCACAGAGCCGCGCACATGGAGGCACAGATGGAGGCACAGAACTCCGCCAGCTCCGGTGAGTGTTTGAAATAAGGTGTCAAAGGCCTGTTGATCAAACATCAATTATTATAACGTTTTCTCTTTTTTAATATGATATTATGGTTTTAAATGCGTTTAAATTAGTGCACACACAACCTGACAAAACGCACAAGAATAAAAGGTCTCGAGCTTTGCGACCGACCGAAATAACAGCCGATAAAGTTAAATTAGGTTTTTCTTGGGTCAAATTGTATTTTTATTTTTACGTTCATTGTTTGGGCAAAGCGTTTTTATGTTTTGGCAGATATTTATAATTCTTGTCCGGTTTTGGTTCGTTACATGCGTATTTTCTATTAGGGGGCTATTTTTATTGCTTTTGTGCTTGTTTGTGTATTGAGTGGTTTATGGATTGTCACCCTACAGATTCAGATGATATGAGCCTCTCCTCTGGTGATCACAAATTCTCAAACTCATCACTGAGTCAGAACAAGAAAAGAAAGAAAAGACGACACAGGTAAATAAATTTAAAAACAGCAAATGGAATCATATCTGAAGACTTTATATCAGAAATATATTTTATAATATAAATATATGTATTTTCATGGACTACAGGACGCCTCGTGGATATTCTGCATTGGCCTTTTCGTGTCTGCAGTGATCGAGCTTTAAAAAATGTGGCCTTTGTGATGCTTAACAATAAATTTAAGAACTTTTATAATAAGGGCGTCTTTAAACATACATATCATGCTATAAGCTCTCTATAAGGAATTATCATGTGTAAAATAACCTTTCCAGTGCACGTTACCTTTTAAAATGGCATTGATTCATAAAATAAAATAAAAATCTTACAGTGGCCTTATGTGTGTACAGGATTCAGTAAAAAAATTTACTTGGTATTGTACAATACATTAAAATTGATACAGGCTAATTTTATTATGAGTCACATTGTATAATTGTATTAAAATTATTAATTTTTTATATAGTCAATTTAAAAATGAGGACATTATTTAAATTAAAATACATTTGTGAATAACTGACGCCATTAACTGAAATGATTGAAAAGCAGTTGTGAAAAGACTTTGATAAATGATTCCTTTTGTCTGCAGAACCATTTTCACGTCCCATCAGCTGGAGGAGCTGGAGAAAGCTTTCAATGAGGCCCACTACCCAGACGTGTATGCCCGGGAAATGCTCTCCATGAAAACTGACCTGCCAGAGGACAGAATACAGGTGGGGAGAACACAGAAGTAAACCCAATCGGCATGGGTTAAGGGAGGAAACCTTCTTAACAACAAAGTGTGTTATCCAAAATCACCCTGATATTTTGTTTAAGTGCTTAAGACAGATTTTTCACACAGTAGGGAAATACTGAGGCGGACAGACAGGGCCACCGGTCATGTCCATCACCTTCCTCACAACGCGTCTTGCCTCCACATTAGCCACGTTCACGCTCTCGGTGTAACTTTTCAGGTCGTTGCCTGTGACAGACAGGCCGCAGCCTTGAAATCAAATAATAACTACATAGAAATTAATTAGCAGAAGTCAGTGGTTGAGCAGAGGGCTCGGCCCGGCTGCTATGAGCATTTTAATTTCCCGTGATATTTGAAAGCCTGTCTCCCATCGATTGGGCCTGGAAATTAACTTATTTTTCAATCAGCCTCTTCGCCCCCAGGGTCACCTCTAGCATGAAACACACACACACACGCACACGCACACACACACAGTGAAGACACAAACGTCATCCACACTCACACCGCTGCTGTCAAAAGGCTCGATTGCTCATCTGAGGCCATTTTTTTTTTTATGAGATGATGGCTATCATCACATCTACCTGAATAGCTTTCCAGGTTCGGCTTTGATCACTTTTAATTTCAGGTTTGCAAAATACAACACACCCACCCGCCCACACACGCCCCCACATCATTCCTTTAGGATGCTCATTTTTTTTCCCCCCGTTTTTCCTCATCTATATTCGTAAGCTTGCTGGAGATATTACTCTATCTGGCTAAAAATCATTAGATGTATTTGAGGAATCAGAAGGAAGATACTTCAGGCACACTCACTCCACAAAGAGGACAAGTTGAAGATAAAGCAAAGAAATATTAAATACATAATTTCAAGGTTTGTGGAACCTTTGGAGTGTATATACTGTACTATTAAATTTATGGACTTAAATTTGACATAGTAGTGTATAGTAGATTTTCACAAGCTTTAAGCAACAAGAGTCAGGGAAACTTTAGTGATAAAATGAAAAGGCACTTTTTCATTGTGGTTTGTAAATATTAAAGATCCCCTGGTCTTGTACTCTAAACTTGTCATAGACTCCATATCTAATATCCTTGTTTAAAAAGTCCTTAAATGCCGAAAAATCACGAGACCGTGAATAAGAAAATATTTTTGAATTGAACACATCTGAGCACAACCTGTAAGCATTTCTGCAAATATCGACTGTGCCACAGAAACTTAACCCTTGCCTGCCTTTCATCTCTAAAGGTGTGGTTTCAGAACCGCAGGGCCAAGTGGAGGAAAAAGGAGAAATGCTGGGGCCGCAGCAGCGTGATGGCAGAGTACGGCCTGTATGGAGCTATGGTCCGTCACGCCATCCCACTGCCTGAGTCAATCCTCAAGTCTGCCAAAGATGGCATCACCGACTCTTATGCACCATGGTTGCTTGGTGAGTAGCTTAAGAATTGTATTTTTTAGATGACACCCGTCTTTTCCCCACAGATGAAATTTTGTCACAGATCAGATGTGTAAACACTACAAAAAATGATGGCTAAGCTTTTTTCAGCTTAGGGTTCTGGTTTTAGGTGCTTCATGCTGAATAACTATCACAGCTTACAGATCAGAACTGTTGGTAATGTTGTGACCTAAAACATGTCTCATAATTTTTTTTCTTATCTGTTGGACATTAAGGCAAGAATAAAAATACAAAATGTATCACTTCATTTAAAACAGGGATTGAGATGTATTCTTACAATAGAAAACAGGAGTTAAGTCCTGCTCATGTTAGGAGCCAATAAAAGTGTCAAGAAAGGGTACCAGTCGATAATGGTGATAATCCTACTTCATCAGGGAAGATTAAACCAAATCTCCTCTTTCACCGCATGTCAATTGATTTGTTTAAATCAATCAGGTGAATCTAATTGAATAAGAGGTTCTAACATCCATCTTATTAACGTATGTGGTTTGTCTTCATTCTATTTTGGTAAATACGGTTGCTTTTTATGAGCAATAGTGTTGTGGTTTGTTTTTTTTCTATTTGGACATCAAAGCACTTAAATACACAAAAGCATAAAAGGATACTGTAAAAACCTCCGGCACCTCCTCGTGCCATTGTAGGGACATTGTCTAAGTCATTAGACACAATTAATAATTAAAAATATTGCCACTTCCCTTCAGGAATGCACAAGAAGACCGTTGAAACCTGTCCCAGCAATCCAAGCAGTACGACACCAACACCAGCACAGGAAAAACCAGTAGAGAAAGTACTGGAGGATAACAAGGAGAAACAGAGGAAGGACACTAACTCCCCAATTTCCAAAGAGGAACTGAGGGAGAACAGTATTGCTGCACTGAGAGCAAAGGCGCAGGAGCACAGTGCCAAGATGCTCGGGACAGCTTCAGACAGACCGTCCGACCACATAACACATCAAGAGGAAGGGGAGGACAAGACAACGGAGAAGGAAACAGCAGGAGGAGGTGGAGAAGCATAATTGACATGGCTGCAGGATACAGACTGATGGTGAAATACCTGCAGAACACGTCTCAAAGACAGAGGTCTTGCTGCTGCAGTCAAAAGGCAGAGTTAATTATAAGCACAAAAACAAAAGATTAACTGTCCTTTCTGCACTCAAACGTTCCTGTCGGGTAACTGAACGGGTTATTTGGCTCCATTTAACTTTGTTTAATAAGAAAATATTTCTTTCTCTACCTACCAAAACTGTACATTGACAGGTTTAAGCACTGTATTGTTTTTCTGAACACTGTAAGAAAATGTTCAAACATTGAGCTGAATGATACACAACAGCTGCAAAATATACTTATTTGGTCCGAAATGGACAAATCTTACAGCTCTGTGACATGGCAGCTTGCATCCAAATTGGGTTCAAGCCCTCCCATCAGTCAGCTTGTTGAGGAAAACCCAGACTCTTTGCCTGGTCTAGATGTTTCCGGTGGGAGCTGACTGTGACCTTTGACCTCTGTCCTGTGATGACTTATTTAATTTATACTGATATTCATACAGTGGTCCCTACATTATTTGTTCAGCTCTTCCAACATGTGTGACGTAAATATTTAAAATATTGAACAATTAATACTGTGTAATTATGTAAAGTTGACATTAATGTGTTTGTCTTTGTTTAAATGTAACTGTAGACTAATTAAAACTTTTTAAAGCTCCCCTTCACTCAAATGTGTTTTAATTTTTCACTTCCCTGATGATTGAGATTCACTGCAGAATGTCTGTGCAGAGTTTACATATTTTTAACATCATTGTTAAATGTTTGGATTCTTGCATCTCCCAAAAACTTTTTTTCACCTGCGCTATGTAACTCAAAATGTTACATTGTTTTCCTGCAGTTACAAAATATGATTTCTACAAATAAATCAATTAAACTTGACTGCTATGCAGAGAGTGCTATAGGAAGAGGTGGTGTGTGAGCCAGCTGCTTTAGACTTGCCTGCTGTGTGCTGCACTGCCACACAAGAGAAACATCTGCACCGTTATGTGTGGAACAAATATTTTCTTATCGCACACTTCATAGTTTCAGTTTAGGCCTTGTTCAGCCAAAATTTGATCCATAATCCAGTGTCCAACCATCTGCAGAGGAAATTCCAGCCCGTTTGCAGCAGATTAGGAGTTTTACAAAAATGGTGCCCTAGTTTTACTATGCCATATTTATATAATGTATAATATAATTGTATAATGTTATTTTTGTCGTCATCTCTTGAATATACAAATTTTCTTTCAGCTCCTCCTCCTTCTCCACAGAACCACTGCAAAGTTGGAAAGCACCTTTGCTTTACCTTGACCCAGGTATGAACATCAGCAAATGTATTTATCAGATGAAAAATTGATCTTTCATCCATTCGTGAAAAAAACTAACAAAAAAAATATGTTTATGTTAGTTTTTTTGGTTTTGTGTAAAGTTTAATTTGCCAGCAGCTTGTGTGACTCAAGCTGTTCTGGTCTTTCTGCAGGTGGTGGGCTCAGTGTTACTGAGCATGGCATGCAGCATGGGAGTGGAACTGTGGCATGTATGGTGACAGGTGCTGTCCTGCTTTGGACAGCTGGTAGAAATCCGGTAACTGTGAATACACCCAAGTGTAAAAAGTATTATCTATTTTAACCTTTTTAACACGACACTAATGTGTCAGTTGGTAATGCCAAATGATGGTATTCATATGTTAGATGATAGAAATGAATAGGTTCTTTTTCTACTTCAAAGCCACTCTGAGATGTTAGTAAAGGATAAAATGCCATATTCATCAAAGGGCAGAAATTAACATTTATTGTTTCACACTAACCTGTTAAGTAGCTTTTAGATTTGCTTCTCGCATGTCTGTGACCGTGCAATGCTGCTGACAGCGGCAATGTTGTCGGACAAACTGAATAGGTTCTTCGGCCTACAGTCCACTGTTCATCATTCGTCTTCATCGTCGGTCTGTCTTTACCCATAATTACAATCTGACCTCTAATCTCTCTTTTGTATAATTTCAGGAACAATTAAGCAAGTTGTGGTCACTATACTCTTGGTTTTGCCTTATGTTGTGAGTATTACAGTAATAATTTATCACTAATTCCTCTGGGCCGGTTAAGTAACTCTTCCTCCAACACAGCAGCTAAAACAGCACTTTAACAATAACGGTTACATCTCATGGTGACTGTCGTCATGTGTGGAGTAAATAAATGTGTTCAGACGATAAACACCATTACATACAGAGAGCAAAAACATTTTTTGTATTCTTTCTGAAGTTTCATTTCCCTCCCAGTTGAATCTAGTTGAACGTGAACTCTACTAATACCAGTAGAAGTTCAAGTAGGAATAATTCCTTCCTTTGCGGTTTGTCAAATGCTCACATTTACCAGTTGAAGTTCAGAAACATTTTTACGGCAGACAACAGAATTTGTAGCCATGCCACAAAATAGATTGCAGCTGTCTTAAGAGACTGTTTAGGTATTTCTCTGTCAAATGAGTCTGCTTATTGTAGTATTAAGAAATAGAACTTGATTTGTAAAACATAAAAAAAAGATTTGTGATCCACATGGAAAAAAACAGTATTGTGTAAATACTGACAGAGTACAATATTTATTTATTTATTTATTTTTTGTCCTCTCAGCTTATCCCGTGAGTTCAGGGTCGCGGATCAATATAACGATGTTAAATACAGAAAATACAGCAAATTTATTTGAGTAAAAAGGTCCTTAAGCCATAGAAAAGTAGTGATGTCATTAAAAAAATAACCATTTCTCTACAAATGTAGCTTACGATGAGACATAACATGCTGACATGTCCCATGTCAAATCTGCTGGTTTGCTGATAAAATTGTTTATTTATATATGTTTTGTTTGTATGAACCCAGGATCTGATGGACACTGTCTCGTTTTCAGGCCCATAATTAGACTGAGTAATGTCCAAATGTAGCAAAAGTGTAATTACCAGACAAATGTCAAAAATCTATAATTGATGATAATTAAATATCCGAGAATCATGAGCTCGAGAATTACAGACACAGATATGACCCAAATACCCTACTTCACTAAAAACGCTTATGTTGGCATGTAATTTTCCTGGATCAGTGTTTCCAATTAGGACTAAGTGGCATTATTCATAAATGCCATTTGGTTGATCTGGGAACAAGTAGCCTGTTTAGAGGGAAAATTCAGTCTTCATCCGCTGTTGGCATACAGATCGTATAGGACTAAAGAGGTGAGGATGCAAAAGCACAGGAAGTGGAAAGGCTTTGCGGCATCTAACAGCAAGAACGTATCTATACATATCTATATGTGAAGTCTTTGAAGAATTTATTTGAAGGAATAACTTAACATTTTCACTTTTTAGCCAAATATAAAGCTGCTACAGTACAGTAAAACACCAGGTAGCTCATCCTAACAACTAAAATCATGAAAGAAAATTGATAGCCCCAACTCTCCAAAGTTCAGAGTTTAGAAGAGAATCTCCTAAAGTGTTGATAATTTACAGTTGATTTAAACATGTTGCTAATGCTATTGTTGGATCATCTGCTGTATCCTACTTTATCACGGGTCTCCTCTGCTGCTTCAGACACTGTTGCCACCAACACTATGAGGCAGATTTACCAGAGGCCCGGAGGTCGAGACAAGCCTGATTGCGTTTAATTTATTTAGTATGACTGCAATTCCAAAATCTACCTTTATAGCAGTGAGAAAGGTGCGAACCAAACTCAATTTTCATTTTCATTGGACTTTTTTTTCCCTGCGCTGCTTCACTATATCCTCTTGGTCTTGAAATCTGGTGTTTTAGCTATTTCAGGGAACACATAGCCTACTAATCTAGTTACAGTACGTACAATCTGTACTAGAATAAAACCAGTCTTATCCTTGAAAAGTGCACATGCTCATAATCTGCCTTATTTTTGTGTGTTCTCAGAGAGGGGTGGCATCTGCACGGCTAAAAGCCTTTAGACCCAAACTCAGACTGGCCAATCAATGGCTATGAGAGATTTTTTTTCTTTGGGCATGAAGCCAGCCCCCATCGACACTGAGGTGTGTGTGTGGCGTGCCACCCTGCAAATGTTGCTTGGCTGGGAACAACCCAGAGGAGAGGGTCAGATTAGGATTATAAAATGGTCACCAGCTGTGTCACTTTTGATACAATCCTGCTCCCTCCCATCAGTCTCACTGTACTCATGCCAAACACCCTAGAAAAAAAATCTGTCACAATACTTTGTGGGATTGCAGCTGTTTTTGAAATGCACAGATTGTGCAGACAGTTGGATGGACGTCTCTGAGCTGATCTGTCTTCCTCCCTCTTAACACAAAGATCCACCCAGCATTTGGACAGCTACAGCCCTCACAGGGCTTACTGTGGCACTCCTGTCATTTTTTAGAGCGGTCCTAGTGGAAAGCTACCTAAAATATAAATATTAATTAATAAGCAATGACGTTAGTTCTTGACTCACTATTAATCTTATAGAATTGCATGATGTGCTCAAGAAAAACAAATTGCGTCTCTCAAAGACAACCTCTCTCTGTAAATCTCTCCATCTTTATGCCCATAATTTACTTTTTACCTGATCACCTTGATGGTACCATCAACCCCAGTGGTCACAGCATAAAGAAAGGACATAGTAGTAAGGTCACTGATAAGCACATTACTTGGTAAATTTAAAGGCTCAAATCATGTACACACACACACGCACACACACAGTAGTTGATGGTTATGTGATAATGAATTTCACAGTTGTTCATTTTAATGCCCACAGCAACGCTGTTTTTCCAGTGCAAGTACATTACATTCAAAAACAATATCTCAAATTTAGTACAAATTTCACAGCATTCACTGTAACGGGCTTTATTAGGCATTCAAGACTGATTAATCAAAGGCAGTTTTTAATTAAAAACTCAAGCAGCTAAACTGTAATTTGTACTGATGACCATTATGTGATTCCTGCAGCCACAAAGATGTTTTATAAATGTTCTTATTATCTGACTAACTCTAAATAGTAATAAATTCAAGTTGCTCTGTTCCATTAAACCAGTTCTATAACTACAGTTGAAAAATTCTTTAACCTTTGGTGTGCCTAGGCATTTCACATCATTTTTCCTAGAACTGTATATTATCTACATGCAGTTTCCTCTTGGAAAGATTTGAGCTTAGTCACAGTTAATTAGCAAGATCACAAAAATAATATTTACAATAACATTACTCATGTAGTAAGTGTGAAATTAATAAAAAGAAAACAATTGTAAAATCATATAAAAGCTACCCTTAATTTACTAAGTCTTGATTGTGCTTGTTTATGTGAAATCAATTTTCCTATCAGGTCGTTATCCAAAAGATTTATTTTCAAAGTCTTAAAATCCAGATCTTATTTGGTGTCCAACCCAAAAGCCTCCTCCATCATCCTGTTTGGAAAAATGCTGAACTCACACCCATTTTCTTCTTCTTGTTCCAAAAAAAGCTACATATAAAACGTTATACACTTAAACTACTGTTACTAAAGACATGAGTACATACATAAATAAATACACACTGGATGTGTATATTTGCCTCCAATGGAGACACTGTGTTTAGGTACCTTATTGAGGAGCACTTAAATGACCATGGAAGTGAAGAGTGTTTTTGTTGATGTCTTCAACACTGATGCTTCTTGCATGTCCCTGTCTCAGAGGATCCACTCTGTGGTCACATGGTTTCTTCTCTGTTATTAAGGCTCCCACTGCCTCCTTTTAACTTGGTCAACTCCCATGCCCCTCCTCCACACAGTTTCAACTGAACATCATGATACTGTTAGATACAGAAAGACAGAGTTATGTTCTTCATAGAGTTATACAGATTGGAGAGCAAGAACTCTGTAAGAGGAATGTAGGAAATGAAGGCCCTAAATAATTATGGACTAACCAGCAGAGACCAAAACTAAACAAAAGAAACACAAACTCTGCTTTAGGCCTCTGTATCATTATTTAAAAGGTGATTTCAGATCATTTGATCTTTATCTCGCTTTAATCCTCTGCTTACTGCTTCTCAAAAGTAAATAGAAATAGTTTAAATGTCAATGCATTTTGTTTTTGGGACACATGAATCACTCTACCTTTTCCAAGCTGCTGCGGTGTCCTAGAGTGACCAAAGTCATGCCCAGCTGTTTACAGGTTCGATACAGCTGTGCCTCTGCTTCTTCAGTCAAAGCACTAGTAGCCTCATCTAACACTGCAAAAGAACAGGAAAAAAACACCTCAGATTTCTTCATCCACTGAAAAATATAATTGTGTTGTTATTTGAGGTGAAAGGAAAAGAGCTGTGTATAACTTGTGATGGTTTCATAAATATTTAACAAAAGGTCCATAACACACCTGCATATTTAGGCTGCAGGTAGAAAAGTCTTGCAAAGCAGAGACGCTGCATTTCACCTGGAGACAGAACGTCATACCTGCAGAGGAAAAAACAGAGCACTCTGCATTGTGGAGCACAAGACATTTAAACTGTAAATACCTTTAAACTATGGAAGAAAATTAAAACTAAAAAAAGCAGCTCTTTTCTGCTCAATTAAGAGCCTGTAAATGTGTTAGAGGAGTGAGATAACTGATCTGAGTAGATGGTGTACAGTAACACTATTGTCTTTACCAGTTCCAGTCCACCTTTTTGTCCAGCCCACCTGACCGTTTCAGGAGATTCGACTAGAGAACAGATATAACTCTGATTAATGATCAGTGTGTATGATGAAATATGAAACAAACAATTTAGAAAGTTTACAGGAGTACATGGAGCAAGGAAAGCACTCACCACACCAGCTAGTTCCAGGAATTGTATAATTCTGTCATCGTCCACTGTCCCTGGAAACATAACATAACTGTCCTCTCAAATTACCAATTATCTCAGTCACTCTCCAAGGTAGAATCATCTCAAAGTTGAAAATGAAAAACACAAACTATATTTAGACTGATAAATATTGTAAAAGATATGTTTTTTTCATTTGTCCTTTTAGATTATCCTGTGACTTCAGGGTCGCCACAGTGGATCATTTGCCTGCATGTTGATTTGGCACAATTCTTCCTGATACGACCCTCCCCGATTTCTACCGAGCTTGGGACCAGCACTGCGCAGCTGGGGATGGGGATGGGCTGTTGGGGGTTCAGTGTCTTGCTCAGGGACACTTCGGGCACTCTACCAACTGAGCCACTGCCGGTGTAAATATTGTGAACAATATGTGTTCTTAAATTTCTTCTGAGATCCCTGATTTATTTTTTGGTGATTAATCAAAAAACATCCTGCTGGCAGATAACATTCAAAATAACCTTGCTGAATGTTTTCAATCTATTAAAATGTTTACTGGTTACATGTACTTTGATTTATATTATGTGTTTTTGACAGAACCAACTGTGATTAAGTGAATTCATATTTATATTTGATTACTGCTCTGGTAAACAGATACAGTTTAGATTCAGAGTCAGAATTATGATACCTGATGCAGGGTAAATGTCCTTCAATGGGTAGATCACCTGTTAAAGAACAAAACATACCTAATAAATTCCCATGTAACCTTTTTTTTAAGTCCAGAAATGTTATCGTTTTTACAAAACTTGCAATCTGCTAAAATACAGCAAGAGGATAAATTAAAGGAAAGAAACTTGCAAAGGAACATTATGGTGGCCCTGAGGGCTGTCATGTAGGAAAACACACAAGCAAAACGACAAAAGACAAGAAAGCAAAGATGTGTCTATTTGCATGAGGTTTGTTGCAATATGTTGACTTCTCAGGGCCATTGCAGGAAAACATTAGAATAGACAACACACCTGTTCACGCAGCGTGCCATCAGTGAGGTATGGTTTCTGTGGCAGAAAGAGGGTTCCTCTGGGCCCAAAACATGTGGTCATCTGGACATATCCTGCAGAAAAGGAACACAAGGGGGACAATCATAGAAAGTGTCATAAAACTATTGATATGTACACACCACAGACTGCAATCTCATATTTGTAATCTGTTGATGGGCACAGTTAGTAAAGTTAGTAAAATCTTAATTGTAAATGAAATATGATTTATAATGAACAAGCAAAAGCAAAAAAAAAAAAAAAAATCGAATCACTGATATAAACACAGGAACGGCTGTCAGAGATGTTCAACTAGACAAATCTCAGAAGGGACGACGTCATCACATAATATGTACTTTAATTAAAACTTTAAAGTCAGAGGCCCTCAGTGTCCTGAAATTGACCACCTGGCATACCTCCACTCACATTAAAACTAATCAAACTTCATTCTTTTCTTTTCCTCTGACAGCAGTCTAACTGCTCTCTCACCACTATGCGCCTCCCAGAGCCGGTTGAGGACCCTCAGTAGTGATGTCTTTCCAGTGCCTGTGTTTCCTACAATCAGAAGATGAGTTCCCTGAGTAATTTTTAGACTCAAGTCTTCCACGAGAAGCTGGTCTGAATAAGGAGACTTGTATGAAAGATGGTCCAGGATGAAGGCAGTGTCCAGTGGCCCTGCATGGACATTGAAGTCACTGTGTGGAAAAATTAATTTAAAAATCAAGGAATATGTGTAGACTGAAAAGCTTTTCTAATTGCACGTTACTCATCTTGTTTTTTAATCTGTAATCATAGCCACTTGTGCTATCTCTTGACACTCCGTCTGTTACTTTAATCAATGTGATTATGCTTTTTTCTTGCAGCAATAATTAATATAAAATTGTTCACACAAACCTGTCAAAGTCATAGCTTTCCCCTGATGCTGGGTCATAGTCACACTGCTTGCAGAGAATGTCGTCCATCACCTCCCTCAGCTCTCCAATCCTTACCACAACACACACACACAGATTCAGAGATAAAAAGGGGGATGACATGCACAAACATTGCGGTCATCATCTGTCCTCCAGGAGTCGAATTTAAATATGCAGTGTGATACCTGTGGGTGTATCCAGCCACATCTGACAGAGTGGTTGACAGGTCTATTAGCTGTGTGAAGCCATTAATCAAGTAGATGCACACAAAGGCATTCTGCATTCAAAAAAGGAGAAGTATTAACCAGCACACATAGACAGTAAATTAAGAGATAAGAGTATTTTTAAAAACATATACAAAGAACAAAGGGCAGGGAAATGGCACTGGAGGAAATTAGCATTAAAAAACAAAACAATAATACAGGTTGGGCATGAAAATTTACATTTGCCCATGTGTGTTTGTGACAGTTATGAAGGCTACTCCTGCTTCTTAAGCCTTTGAAGTAGTCTGACGCTAACTGCAGGAATTTATCTCCAGAGAGGCTTTGCTGCCATCTAGTGGTTAAATTAGAAACACATTTACAGCAGTTTTGTAAAGTGAAATTGTACAATACTATAACATTTCCTTGTCTTTTATGTAAATCAAAAAATAATAATTGTAGCTATTTAGAAGCATTTTGTATCATTTCTTATTTAGGGCATTTCTTTAAAAATTCTTTCTTAAAAATGTTTCTTAATTCTTTCTTAAAAATGTTTCATTCCTGCATTTCAGTTCCTTTTTTCTAAAATTTCTCAATGTCAGACCGTGAAAGTGCTTCTACATTTTGACAAATCAAATCAAGGTCTTCATTGTTCAGACATAGTTGTCCCACCTTTGTGTTTCAGGAAGGCTACATTGTTCACCAACTACAATTTCTGGAAAATAAAGACTAACCTTACTGATAAGTGCACTGAGCTCTCCTGGACTGAGATCATTATAGATACCAGTGAAGATGGGAATGGCGATTATAATGTAGCTGAGGAAACCTCCGAGGTAGTCAAAGGTGTTCACCCCAACTGAGAGCAGAGAGGTCACAGGTTAACAATATAGACTTTAATATGAGTCAGTGTGTGTTGAATGTAGGATGATCTTACTATAGAGCCAGAGTTCTTTGTTTATTAGATTCTTTTGAGTTTCTAACAAAGCCTGCAGTCTGCGGTTCGTCCTCATGTGTTCCACTTTACCAGCTCTATAAATACAGACATCAGAATTTGTTTCAACTTGCTCTAAACCTCAGAGCCACATATTACTCTCTTTGTCAACAAGTGATAGAGTTTCTCCTTAGTATAAAATTTCTAGCAATGTCTGCATCTTCCTGTGTAGCAACCCCTGCCTGCAATATAGCTGTAAACAAAACTGTCAAATTAAAGCATTTCACCTGTAAAAAGCTGCAGACTCTGCATTGACACGGATTTGCATGTGCTTGAATCTGGGGATAAAAAAACAGATGTTTGTTTCAAAATGTGTTTCACTTTCAAAAACTTTAAGCTTTAAACACAGAATTCTCAGCACCAAACCACACTGGTTTAATGCCTAACAGATTAAATTACAATTCCCCTTCAGGGAAAGACATTGAAAGCTGACACATATCCTGTTATTGAGGTAAACGGCACTGGGCCAAGGACTACAGAACCTTCCTGTTAACAAAGGGGAAGGATCTGTAGTCTGCCAAAATTAGCATCAAATAAAGTTATAAAAATACTAAACCACTACATTAGACTTTGGGTGAAACACCTGTCGACTGGCCATTTAGGTCAATTGTGTTTTCTCAAATCTTATTCACAAAGAGCATAACAAACTTTACCTGAAGTCTCCCTCTAGTTTTTCTTGCTCAAACAGAGTTGACACAATAGGCCCCATAAGGATTTTATTGGCAATGGTCCCGATCACAAAGTAACCAAAGATACTCACAGGACCGATCCAGCCGGTGCTGCAAAAGAAGGAAATTTTATTTAAAGAGCACCTTTTAAAAATGCACAAAAAGATTCACATAGAGAATTATAACAATGTTAAATTAATTAATTAAAACATGACGCTATATATAATGCCATAAATACTAACATAAAATTATTTAAAATTGAATAGTGTAGTGTCAATTTAATAACGTGCAGAAATCAAAGAAAACTAAATGTAACAGAAAGCAACAGCAAACTTTTTTGCCTCCACTTAAATTTGATTACTGTAGCAACAGACACAATGTTTCTGTTATTCTTAACTGTTCAGGACACTGAAACATTCACTAACGACAAATTTTAAAAGGGGTACTATGATAACATGTGCAAGTGCCCAGCACTTTGTGTTTTCGATGCGACTTCTTCTTTTGAGCCGTTGGTAAATGTTGTAATATGAAAGTGAATGTTGCCACAGTACTCTGAAACTCACCTGTAAAAGCAGTGATAGGTGTAGTAGGCCAATGTGAATGGTGATACAATCAAGCGACTGGCCATTGTGCTCATCTGTTTACACAACCTCTCAACATCCTGACTGATCCGCTGGTCTCTGAAAGGCAGATAATAAACATGTGTTATGTGCTATGAAATAATAAGACTAAAAAGAAGGGAACCATTTAGACTTACGGGTTGTCTATGTCTTCTCTGAGTACGTTGATAGTATAATAGACTCTGCACTGGAAGTAGGACATATGGAGGCTCTCAGTTAGTGTCTTCCTCCAGCTAACATACATCTGATTGCAAATGTACTGGTCAAGACTTTTCAACTGGGAAAGAAAAACACCAAGGTCACATGCATCAGAGATGTTTCTGTGTGTTATGGCAGCAATTAAAAATCAAATACGATGTCATAAAATAACTTGGCCCCCTTCTGATTGCATCAACTTTTGCAATCAACTTACTGAGGCGTTGCATCAACTTACTGAGGAGTTGAGTAAAATGAGCACCATAGCTTTGCCCACCAGACTCTTGAAGCCAGAGAGGTCTTTGTCTGCCAGAACATTGTAGAAATGGCTGGGGAGGATACCCACTTGGTAAATGATCAGCTGTTCTAATGGCAGAAATAAAACGAGTTAGCAAATTGTTGGAAGGCTTATACAGTAAAACAGCATAGGACAAATAGGCACTTTGAACTTTGAGCTTGGGGTCAGCAGAAGACGGTATGTAGTCTTTTGCTCTCAGAAGTGCAGCTTTACAATGTCACAAAAAACATTATCCTACAGGCGGTGAATGTGTCACATGTTTATTAGATGCACCTTCTCATTGCCATTTGAAAACTTGCTTGATCTGATTTCCCCCCTTTGTCTGTCACAAAGCTGCTGTGCAAGCAGTTACCTGTCAAAGTGACTACAAGCAGCGTCTGAAACATCAGGACACTCTGATTGGTCCATGATGGAAACAGGACCTTCTGGATGTTGCAGAACCTCTGAACAAACGTCCAGTCTAATTTTGGTCTAAGGGGAATGACAAAAAGTTAGAAAATTGCAACTTGTAATTCTATTACATGCTTAATGCCCTGCCTGAATTAACTACAGTGGAAGAGGAGAAATGGGAAACTCTTGCTTTTTAACTAAAGTTCACTAAGGTTAACTAGTACCACATCAAACTGCCTACACACAGTTTTACCTTTTTGTTCCTCTGTCATTCGACTTTTCCAGATGAGGCATCAGCACTATTGGCAGTAGATTTTTTTTTTTCCAGAAAATTAAGTTCACATAGGTTTGTCGAAAGTTTAAGCAAACATTACCGGGCAGGTCAAGCTAACTTCTGCCTAACGCTCGATCAGACACAATAACATTAACCTAGGTTCAGTTAACGTTAGCAAAGAAATTAACAGGTATCTTAACCACTGTTAGTCACGAACAAGTCGATCTATGAAATACCTGCTTTCTTTATATCTTTATGCTTCAATAAAAAGAATAAATTCTGACATACTCTAACCCAAACTTACTCCCTTCCTACACAACTATCAAATGACATGGAGATGACTGTTTTGGTTCGTAAAAATAAAAGTCCAGACATCCGGTTTTCTCACGTTTCCGAGATATTTCAAAATAAAAGTTGGCTACATTTAGCGCCTGTGATTGGAGAGGTTGGAGTGCAATTTTCGTTACAATCAAGTCTCTAAAAACACAATTACTAGAAAGTATTTGCCATATTTGTCATCTTTGAGAGTTTGTTTGAATTTGACATCACCAAAGTGAAATAAGTAATAATATATAATAATATATAATAATAAATAATAATAAGAAATATTTATACCCATTTGAAAGGATTTGTTTTACTAGTGTGTGGCTCCCAACATTGTTGGTGGACTAATTTTACTTAAAAAGTACTCATAGTAACATCTAATACCTAAATTTGAGTAAGTACTTCCACTTTTCTATAACTATTGTTGTATTGTCTTTGCAACACTAGTATTTCTAAAACTGCTTCAAAATAAAAGTTTCCCTTGCATTATGTCTTACCTAAACCTTCTCCAGATTTTGCAGGCTTTTTATGACTAAATGGCAATTGCATGTGCACGATTCTTTCGCAAAGCATCCATGTATAAATGTATTACAATAAATATATCTGATTATGTTTTCCTGTATTTTGTGTTCACCTTAGGTAGTACATTTCACTAAGACTGACAAAAATGCAACCAATTATTTTTTAATGAAGGTAATAATGTTTTTTATGTATGATTATTTTGGATAATGTAGATAAACAGGTGTTTGTTTTATGCGACTAGTTCAATAAAATATCAGTATGGACATATATTCCCATTTTTATAATACATTCGGACAGCACCAAAAAGTGTATCCTCTTCACCAGCACCTCTCTAAAAAATAAAGGGAATCATATCCAAACAACCACACTGTTTAGACAAAAAAGAAAAAAAATACAGCCAAAAAGGAGAAGCTTTTTACACCCCAAAAACCAAAAGTCTACTTGAATGATGACTCGTTAAGGAAAAGAATCAATCACAAAAGGAATGTTTTTACCAAAGAAAAATGAATTCTAATTCAGGCAACTTGATTATTGATTTAGGTGCAGATAATAGGCCATCAACCAAAGTTCAACTTACAACAGCAAAAAGAAAATCTTTTTATTAAGCTGAATGTACATGTGACTTACAAGCCAGATAAAGACTTTATCTAAGGTGCTCAAAGGTTAAACATGAACCAAATGTTCTATGTGGTTTAGAAACACATAAAATGCACATTAAAAATATGCACAGGACAAATCCCCTCACTACTGACCTTTTGTTTTTTGAACTATCAAAACTAAAATTCTAACTAAATTTCTAACTAAAATTGTCTCTAGTTACAGAGCAGTATATATTTTTTGGTTTTGTTTGTGATGTATGCAAAAAAATGGGACTTCTTGGTATTAATAGATGCCAGATGTAAAATATGCAAGAAAAATAAGAGATTAACATGTTTCTTTTATTTTTCATTGTTTCCACAATTACTCAGATACAGTTCCTGCATAACAGAAAAAGGTGACAGTTCATGGTAATATTAGACCAATAAATATTGCTTAAGCACTACTGCAATGACTACTACTGGTAATTATATCTGGCATGAATGTTAGTCCAAATCATTATTGGAACATTACAACTGATAAAAACAATTAGAACATTTAGTCAACTGCTAAGGTCAGCGTTTCTAGATGATGTGTGTAAAAGGTTTTGGTAATTCAAAGTATTAATACATTTAGTTCTAAATGTGTTAATTCTAAAGTTGGTTTTAAATCTAAAAGGCGCAGTTTAGCAAGATCATTAAGATGATAAAAATATTTTATCAAATATATTTGTTTTTTAAATGTATATTTTCAAATGATTATTTTCAGACAACACTTACTGTAGTTTACAGAGAAGTATAAAAAGAAGGCGACAAGGCAACACTGACCATGGCGATGTAAAAAAACCGTGACGACACAGCAGTCCTGCTCAAAGAAAAATCATGACTTAAACACAAATTGTCCACTATCCTAACACCTGACAGGTCAAACACACAGCACTGTATAGCCTCCAGGCTGTTTTGCATTTAACATGACAACAAGTGAGAGCAACGGGTTCCTTATTAATGTATATTAGCATAATTACAGTACATCTGAAAGATTTTGTATTTAAAACAATTCCAGTTAACACTTCATTGTTTTCCTGTGGTGAACACATTTAAGGATGACACATGATATTTTTATTTCTGATACTGTCAACCCATATCTCAACCCATCACACAGGTATATTCTTGTTTAAGTAATTTCCTAAAATAGCTAGGGTTTAGTTGATATTACTCACACTGGAGTAAATATTGCATTTTTGTAATATTATTGTTTTTGTAAAAAATGCTTTGGCTGAAAAACATGTCATTGGGATCCAGTCACTTGTTTTTTTCCATGTTTGTTGACAGTAAGAAAAAATTATATCATCATCAGACTTTCCCTTTAAATCAGTTTCTGTCAAGCTGAAACAAAGCATTTATCTTTTTTTTTTTTTTTTTTTATAAAGTAGCATGTAAGCACGTGCTGTTTTCCTTCATCAGGTAGGTGAACAAGTCAGCAGTACTTGCACACAACACTCAGGCAAGGTTTAAGATCCTGAAGAGTAGAGGCACAAAACATACACAACTAAAGCCCACGACACCATAGACAATGTAACGGTACGGCAACTCTACTTTCATGTGCTGCCTCGCCCGTCTTACGTCATCCGAAGGGAGCCCAAACAGTCGACATAAGAAGGGAATAGTCAGTGCTTTCATAATCATTCTCGTGATGAGCAGGACAGTGACTCCAATGAGGAAGCGCAGCAGGGACCGAACCACCAAGCCAGTGCTGATCGTTGGTAAAGTAAGAGGAAGTGCAGACAGTGGTGGATCCAGCAGCAGCCCTAGCTGGTAGTTCACATGGCTAGCCAAAGCAGCTCCTGCCCCAGTGCCCAGGGCCTGAGCTGTGTCGCCACGAGAGGTACTCCAGGAATCCAGGGAAAAAGCCACCAGTCCCATGCTCACATGTGAGACGACAACCACAAGCGGAGCATAGTGGCCCATCATGTAGAAGGTATCAATCCTGTCCAAAATTGGCTGGAAGAAGGCTAGAACAAGAAGGCTGTACAGGAAGCCAGTAATTACTTCCTGCAGCAAAGAGACATACATTATTACAGTAAAGTGTTACACTTATAACTGCACTCATATTTATGATTTATGAGCCTAGCAACAATATCATCAAACATAAGATTTGCTGCTTTCTGCCTTCTAGGTGGCACTACATAATGTTGATCACCAAAATGTTTAATTCAGTCACAAAAAAGCTCTTGTGATCAAGTGAGCTGCTGATAGATACAGGGAGCATAATATCTGCTAATATCACTATTCTGGCCAGAGAATCTACTTTATCGACTGATTTGAATCTGTTTGTTGCCTCTGCTAACTGATAATTCTTCATAAACTATCTGCCTAACTAACTGCTCAGTAAATGTATTTCACAACATATAAAACTGCATACACCAATCGGCCATAACAAAAATACCAAACCAGCCCTGACCCCTCGCAGCATAGGTGCCACTACTATGAATAAGTGTACTAAACAATCTTTGGCCACACTACATCGGCTGGTTTCCCATCTTCCCATTGTGCATCCTGGTGCCATCTGTTTCCCTTGTAAACAATGCATGTTTGCTAGGCCATCCACGTGATGTAAAAGAAAAAGTGATTCATAGACCAGGGCACCTTCTTTCATTGCACCCACATACTATACAACAAGGTGTCAATGTACAGTGTTTTCTGAAAACTTTCTTTTCTTGGTAAAAAAAATCTGAGGTAGAGGTGGTAGGTGGCCGGTACCATTCTGAACTGGAACAGCATCACATTTCAAATTTCAATAAGGTATTATTTATTGTGCATGTTTTTGATATACTTACTAGTACAGAATGCATCCCCATGTAGACTCTGCTCACACAGACCAGGACACTCCAGCTCAGAGCCACAGAAAAGCCAAAGAGGAAAGGATACTAGCAGAAACAGCATAAAGACAGGGCATTAAAAAATAAATACAGGCATTACATAAATGTCTGTGCATGACGCTTGTAAACATACAAGAATCTAAATCATGGTTTTCTGGAAAAGGCACTCTTCCACTCAACCTTATTTTGTTTACTGGCAATACTGTCCATCGATACCTCAGAAGGAAGCTTAATTCGACACTTTCTCTTCCCCTAAATTACATTCACTAGCTGATCTCTCTTTCTCTCTGACAACATTGGAAGTGTGTTTTCGTTAACAATTCTATCGTTACACTCCTCACCTGTGCTTTCTGACGCACCCTGTGTCTTTTTGATAGGCAGTTTTCCATTCCTTTGATCAGACTGACACGCATAAAGCTGATCTGTGGCTCCTTGCTCCCTGTTCCTCCGACTCTACCTGCATTGTATCTTGTTGTGTTTAAAACCGTGTCCCCTGGACTGCAGTGTTTCGGTTAGTCTGTGAAACTAGAACCATCTTACCATATTTGAATAACAACAGAAAAAAGAAAAGGTAGTAAAATAAAAGCTGTTTGCAGTTTAATAACGAGAGTTGTGGTTGACAATTCAGGAGGTACCTTAAGACCCTTATCAATTAAGTTTGTTAGTTCACCTGCACTAATAATATCATTTACAAAATAATAAATTTTTAGACAGAACAGTAGCCTTTAAGCCAGGGGTGGGAACCCATGCTCTTCGAGGGACACAGCTCAGCTTGTTTTTCAACTCTCCTTTCAGTGCTTTAGCACTACAAAGCTACAAAGGCTGCAACTGATAATTATTTACTGTCTTAATGTGAAATAAAATAGGGACACATTTCTCAAATTTATCACAATGTCAATCTCTCAAACCCCAAGCTGAAATATGCAGTTTGTTTTGTCTGATGTATTGAAAGGGAAAATTGTCAAAACATTTACATTGGAATGACAGCTGAATGAATTCAGCAAATATGAACATTTAATTTACAATTTGCTGTCAATTGCAGAAAAGGAACTGAAAAGATTCCAGAGATTCCTGGGATCCTGTTCAGTTTAATCCTTTTTCCTACTGCCAATTCAGCCTAACCATGCCAACATTTCACACTCCTGCATCGCATTAATTTCTTCACCTGCTCCTGCAGCAGCCGCATCAGGACATATTGTTTTAACCGGTATTTGACCCTTTGACTTCTGTGCTCACCTGCCACCGTCCATAGGTCAGCATGAAGAGACAGAACGGTAAGGCTGTTCCTGTCATTGCATGTGTGGACGGCATGCTGTATTCAGAGTTGTAGAAGACCTCCACCTTTACCACAGGTGGGGAGGCCGGCCGGGACCAGCGGACCATGTCCTTTGTAGACTGTCCCACGAAGAGGTTCCAAGCCCAGACCACGATCAGTCTCCGGCTGACCAGGGCGTCGATGTTCCAAAAGAGGAAGGGGAAGAAGATGATGAAAAACATCTCGTTGCCCAGCTCGGTCCCAAGCGTGAACAGGTAGAAGAGAAACTTGTTATGGATCAGGAATTCCTGACCCACATCTCCAGTCAGGGAGTTTCTCCGGAGCGGTTTTGCTATGGCGGTGTCTAAGTCGACATCAGCCGCTGCTGAAGCTCCGTCAGGCCCGACGGCAACGTCACCCTGCATCCCGTTAACCTGCGGCACGGTGGCATCCCTGGCTGCTCTGTTGAAGCTACCAACATCTGAGCTCTGTTCCCCCTGCTGGACCCTCTTCCTAAGCCCGGGACAGTCCGGCTGTGACTCACCGCTCTCTGGCTTATTAGGTTTATGACAGAACGTCCCTTGAACCCCGCAGAATCTCTGAAACCTCGCGACATGGTTGGGGTCTTGAAGATAATTACAAATCTGCACAAACTTCTTCACTAAAACGTTCTCCATGATTTAAAACAAAACCGAGTTTAAAATATACGACACTGTTCCGGTGTAAAAACGGACTTGGTGCAGCTCACCGGATGCCGCATTTCCCTTAAACAAAATAAATATCTAGGCAAAAAAATACGGAAGTAATATTTGACTTTTACCAGGTAACTACATTCAAAACACCGAACTTATAAGTTCGGTGACGTCTGGGATGACAGCATCCAAAGTCCGCTACAGTTAACCATTACTTCTCGATAATATTAACACAACAGTCAGCCACAGCCTAGATGCGTCAACTATTGTGGAGCCTTTCTTCTTCTTCGCCGGTTGTATTTCTTCTTCGTTTGACTTATGTTAGTCGGCCAATGCCCAAAATGTCCGAGTAGCGCCGCCTGCAGAGGGTGCTAAAAAAAAAAAAACAAAAAAACAAAAAAACGTAGGCCCTGATGTACAAACGCGATTCAGACCATACTGATGTCCTAATGCTGATAAACTACGAAGTTCTCATCCACATCATTTGGTATATAGTGGCGAGTTTGAAGATGCGTTTGTTAATCACGTTTCAGATTTTTTTTGCAGTTTAAATAAAGTCAAAGCAGAAGAGAGTCGAACTATGAACATCTGTCTAAGTAGCAGAAGGTTGATCATGTGACAAAAGGTATATGAGATAACCAACGTGTGTTAGCGTGAAGACCCCCCCACACACACACACACCTCACAAACACACACACACACACACGCACACACACGCACACAATTACAAGGGAACCAATCACATGTGGGTTTCTGCATTTTTGATATTTATACTATTTTGTTCCATGTTGTGCTGCATCATGTCGTCATTGTTGCCACTTTCTCCAGTGAAGCCTGCTTTCAATCTAAAATAGTGGAATTATCTCCTATAGGTGCACAAGAAATTGTCAACAAAAGAATTTGCATCTATCATGAAGTTTATGTATTTTTGTTTAATGGCCAAATCTAAATTCTATTGTGTATCAGGATTCCCATATAGTCCCAAATATCATGTAGGCGTTTACTCTAAAATGTCTTGGTCATGATCCATTCAACTTTGAGAAGGCCTGCACTTTTGCACGTTAGGGCTTAAGGGCTTGTTGCTATGACAACATCTTCAGCTCGATCGCTGACTCTGACATGTAGAGATATAGTGAAGCAACATAATTTAAATTTAATAACAGTTATGTATCAAGTTTGTTTTCTATGTACAGCAGTTTGTTTATTCACAGTAGCCCTTCTTAATTTGTAATTGGTCTGCTTACTTTACTTGAAATTTCTGCCATCATGCGTTTCTGTTGACAGTCTATATCCGCAATAGTAGATAGTAGTTTACTGAAAATAAATTTTAGAAAATCCAGATGACACAGATAGACGTTATATTAATCCACTCATTCATATTTAAATTTTAGACACACTAAAATAATAATATTATTACATTGCTGTTAGGTATGTACAGTAGGGGAAATATAGCCAAATTATAGGCCCACATTAGCTATATGCTTAGATATTACATAAAAAACCCATCTGAACGACAAATTGTAAAAGAAATGAGACGACAAAGACAAAATCAGCAGAGTTACATAGGGAAATCAGCAGGGGTTCTTTCAAAATAAAAGTATCAAATGTGTCTAAAGATTCATTGAATGCTCATACTCGAATAGGTAAAGTGATTAACAGAAGTTGAGCAAAATGATCTTCATCTATACAAGTTGTCTGTTGCATTTTTTGTAACTCATCTCATGCTGTTATAGAGCAGCCTAAGTCATTTTGTAAGTATTCTGCTCGTGTGCACAGTAGTGTTTTTATAAAGCTGCTGTGAAATTACAGTTAAAGGATAATAAGGCTAATACAGGATAATATTTAATATATGCTATAAACATCAGATTGGCTATTAAAAGGTTTTCACTTTTTCCTCACTGAAAAAACCGCCGCATTCGACCCTGAGGTTTTATTTTTTTAACCACCAGCCCGGATATACGTCGTTTAATTATAGTAAACTTGACGTCGGTACTCAACGCTCAGGTCTCTGGTAGACCGCTGACTGGTAGAAACATCAGCAGGACCACCGAGCGGTACCGAGTCTCTGTCCTGAACCCTCATAATGCATGGGGGCAAGAGAGGACTGGTCGCCCCGCAGAACACTTTCCTGGAAAATATTGTCCGACGTTCCAGCGGTGAGTTTCAATTTGAAAGGGAAACAAGACTTGGATGTTGATTTGACTTGTCATTCACGGCAGAGTGTAAAACAGTACTGGGAGGCTAAAGTAAAACCAGTGATGGTATTTATACGGCAGTAATTGGAAAGAAATAGGACCGATTCATTTACACAGTTTTACAAGTGAGTGTTTTGATGGAGAAAACACGTCCAAATTATAGAAACATTCAGGATTCGGCTGAGACTTAAGAAAAAG
Source organism: Channa argus (assembly GCF_033026475.1). Taxonomy (NCBI): domain Eukaryota; kingdom Metazoa; phylum Chordata; class Actinopteri; order Anabantiformes; family Channidae; genus Channa; species Channa argus. The sequence goes on along the minus strand of NC_090213.1, from coordinate 11,400,014 downwards.
TCAATTTCACGTTTTAATATGCTGATTTAAGGCCTGTTTTAAAAATTTTCTTTATTTTAGTATTTGTTTCTGGATGAATAACATGAGCTTTGCTTTTGGGCCTTTGCTTGGTTGAATTTATTTGTGGAGGCTTACAAAAGACACAATTTTTTGATTGCAATATAATGTTTTAATTTATCATGTGTTTTAGCACTGTACTTTTTGTATCTTTAGGTCCAATTCGGGCATTTATATGTATATTATATTTTATTTTCACCCATGAACATAAACAGTGCAAACAGCCTAACATTCTCTTTTGGAGGATGGCTGACTAAATAGCACTTTATGGCATTTCATCTCTCTGCCTATGGTAGTGTGGTTATATTTTTTTTTTTAAAAAGGTAGCTTGTCTCAGCAAAATGGCCAAGAGTTAAAATTCTGTTATTGAAAACTAGTTTTGCAGATCTTAAAGTAGACTGTGCATTTTAATATGTGGAAAATATTCTCAATAATGTCTCTGGAGACAGTTTTCTCCAAACTGTTGTGAAGCCAGAGAACCTTGCAGCTCCTCATCAATATTAAATTTGCGTTACGGATGGAACATAAACATTTTATCAACAACTATATTTAGCTCACTGACCCCGTGTGATTACTAGTTTAAAGGAAATTTGCAGGTGAACATATACCTTTGCGAAGTTTCTGCTCAGTTATGACATGAAAACAGAATTTTACATAAATAAAAAGAGATCAACAAATGTTACATTTAACCCACATTCATTTATCTGCCATGATGTCAGATTTGACAAACTTTTTAATGGTCAGAAAAAATAACGTCAGTTGGATAATTGCAGTTGCGATGAGGATTCCTTTGCTGTTTGCTGTTTAACATGCACATCGGTCTGCAGGTATGTTTAGGTTTAGTGTGGATTCTTTGCATTTTGTCGTTTCAGAAACCAGTTTTCTCTTGGGAAATGCACAGATTGTGGAGTGGCCAGTTGTATATGGCAACGATGGATTCTGCAAACTGTCAGGTTACCACAGAGCTGAGGTCATGCACAAGAGCAGTACATGCAAGTAAGATGGAATTAAATCCTGGGCCAAATCTCATTACGAACACGCGACCACTGATTTGCAACAACTTCAATATTCATTTAAAGTTTTTAATGCATAATTGGTCATTGCACCTCAGTTGTCTGTATTTAATTTCTAGCTCATAGCAATAATTTTGCCTTTTTTCTCGATTCATGCTGCAGTTTCATGTATGGTGACCTGACAGATAAGAAGACTATAGACAAAATCAGACAAACCTTTGACACCTACGAGTCCAATTTCTATGAGGTGCTGCTCTATACAAAGAATAGTGAGTGTAAGGTTTTGTTGAAAACAATAAATGCATTTATAAAAGGTTTATTGAAAGACTACGTAAGGATTACAACAACATTTGTTTTTCACAGACTGACAGCTCTCATTTTATTGATTTCCTGCAGGAACACCAATATGGCTTTACATGCAGGTGGCGCCGATCAGAAACGAAAATGACAAAGTGGTGCTTTTCCTCTGTACCTTCAGAGACATTACCCTGTTCAAACAGCCCATTGAAGATGAATCAACAAGAGGTGAAAACGACTAATTCTGTTGTATTTTATTCTGAAACCTCGGGACTTTGGTGACAGTGACTTAACAGATGTTTGTTTCCTGGTATGTCACATACAGTACAGCTGTCCAGGTGTTGCGTGTGTGGGTCAGTGAATGCTGGTATCTGTGGTTTACGCAGTGTAATGTCCTTAGGGATTAAGCAGGCCTTTAAGTCTTTAACATACATGAAGCAGAAACAAAGGACATGCAGACCACATCAGGAAGATACATATATGAAGACTTGTTATAATTAGACACAAAATAAAGACATCATAGCTTTGTCAAGCCTATTGTATTATTAAATGTATATTTCAGTGTTTAGACAGAATTTATTTTGCTTACTCACAATGAAAAAATTACACTTCTGCATTGATCACTGCCTTTAAAAACATCATTGGTAAAATGTAAATGGTACAAAGTAAGAGGCTATAATATCATATATAATATCATTATGTGTAACCTGTAATGTCTTTTTCTCTTTAAACAGGGTGGACAAAGTTTGCCAGACTGACACGAGCACTGACCAACAACCGTAACCTGGTGCAGCAGTTAGCACCACTGGGCAAAACTGAGGTCAGCCACAAGCCGTCCAGACTGGCTGAGGTGAGACACAGCAGGTCCAAATGAGAATTTCAGAATCTACTGTGTGTATCTATTTTATTTACAGGACAAGAACAAATCAGTAAAACAGATGCAGTTTTATAGTCTGTAAAATAGCAATAGTTTTCCCAGTCAAAACCACCACAAACCTTGTACCAACCTTGTTAAAACTGATAGCACTTTACTGTTTTGAAATACTCATGATGAATTAAAGTTTCTTATACATATTTTCTCGTGATGGCTTATTTCCCCGTCTATGACAGGCTCTGCAGCTGGGATCTGACATTCTCCCTCAGTACAAACAAGAGGCCCCGAAGACCCCTCCACACATCATCCTACACTACTGCACCTTCAAGACCACCTGGGACTGGGTCATCCTCATCCTCACCTTCTATACCGCCATCATGGTGCCCTATAACGTCTCCTTCAGGACCAAGCAGAACAATTTGGCTTGGCTGGTGCTGGACAGTGTTGTGGATGTCATCTTCCTGATTGACATCGTGCTGAACTTCCACACAACATTCGTGGGTCCGGCTGGAGAAGTCATTTCAGACGCAAAGCTGATACGAATGAATTACCTGAAGACGTGGTTTGTTATCGATCTGTTGTCTTGTCTGCCTTATGATATCATCAATGCCTTTGAAAATGTAGATGAGGTGAGTATATTTCTTTTTCTTGTATTGTTGATGATTCCTTTGTTTTGGGATTGATTTAAGCAACTGTTTGTCACAAATAAACATATTAAAATATTTCTATTTGACATTTTTCATGAAGGATTTCATCACATCTACGTCTCCAACAAGTCATCTCAGAGACTCTTCAAATTTCCACAGAAATACCACACGAACAGAAGACTCTCTACTACCAGTAAGTAATTATATTTATTCTTTTAAAGCTGCTATAATCAGTATATATTATACTAAGAGTGTCTGATGTTTCTGCTTGAACAGTATATGATGTTATGTCTAATTATTTACAGATTTGGTTCACTCTCACAGCAGCAGGCAGGTGTTTTTAGCAAAAAGCTCAAAAAACCCACTAACCCAAAATGCAAACAGACAAAAATGAAGTAATAGCCTTATGTACTAATGAGGCATTTAGCTGCTTAAAGAAGGAGAGAGTTAGTGACCAAAATAACGGACTTGTATTAAACTTGGAAGTTGTGGATTAAGAGCTATCAGGTCAACACAAACACAACTTCAGTAGAAGCCAAGGTTGCTTGTGTCTTGAGTAAGAACTTGAAAGACATTTAGTTTAATATTATCAACTCAAGTATTCACATAGCAGAATCTTAAGCCAGTCGATTTTTGTAGCTTAAATAATTATAGAATTATTGGAATAGCTGCAGATTTATTTTCAGTCTATTTCCCTCTACCTCTTTAGGGTCTCAGCAGCCTTTTCAGCTCCCTGAAGGTGATCCGCCTGCTCCGTTTGGGCCGAGTTGCCCGGAAGCTGGACCACTACCTGGAGTACGGAGCAGCTGTTCTGGTTCTCCTGGTGTGTGTGTTTGGCCTGGTGGCCCACTGGCTGGCCTGCATCTGGTACAGCATCGGGGATCATGAGGTCATCGATGAAACCACCAACACCATCAAGACAGACAGCTGGCTCTACCAGCTGGCGCTGAGCATAGGGACCCCTTACCGGTACAATGCCAGCGGTACAGGCCAATGGGAAGGTGGCCCCAACAAGGACACGCTGTACATTTCATCTCTCTACTTCACCATGACAAGTCTCACCACCATCGGATTTGGCAACATCGCTCCAACCACAGATGGCGAGAAGATTTTCTCTGTGGCTATGATGATGGTGGGCTGTAAGTACACTCTCAAAAATCTTCTTCATATCTGAAGCAGTAACTGATCTAAGTGGTCTGATTTTACATATCACGTTGTACCATTCTTTCACTATTGTTCCTGTGAGATTAGGTTAATTGAGCAGTATGAGATCAAGATAACATTGTAAAAAAGTCTCATAGATTTCTAATATATACACACACAAACACACACACAAACATACATTATATTTAATAATGTGTGTGCTAATTTGCACAAGGCTTCAAATCTTCAGGCTTCAAAACAGCACAAAATTCTAAATGTATCAATTGTGAGTGTCAGCAAGCTCAGTTTGGCAGCTGGAATTAAAGTGACACTTTTCAACACAGTTTAAATCAAAGTCACCTCAGTTCTTATTCTGTGAGGGGCAAAGAGTACAACCTTGACAGTTCAAATAAATCTGAACAGAGGACAAAAGAACAGCAGCTTCACTTTGCACTTAGTATCATGCAGTGTGAAGACAACTTGTGCTGAAACACTTTGTTAGTGTTAGATTATATCTGAATTTTTCCATATATACACAGTAAAGCGCAAATCCTGTGATGCTGTTTTCATCTCACTCATGCACTTGTCCATTTACAACGTGCCAGCAGGACCTTGCAGCTACTGTAACAATCTGGATGCTTTTACTTACATGCAAGAAAAGACAATGTGGCCCTGCTGAGGTCGTCTGATAGCTGCCAGAAAGGCAGCATATGGTGTAGATGTTGTGCAGGTTCGTGAGAATCTGCACAGATATATAAAATAAAATTCAAGCTCAACGCATGCTGTAGCATCTTTACCTAATGTGGCTCACATGCTTTTAAAATCATCTAAATAGCATCAAGGCAAGCGACTGTGTACTTATATAAATCTAATTATACAAACAAAAAATGGGAAGCTTGTGGTTCAACATGTTTTGTGTATGTTTCAATGCACAAAAACATCATTATTATACAAATGTGTCAGATTTAGCCAAATGGTCAGTTTTAATAAAGTTATGATGCACAGTATATTTACAATTAGCTCAGGAGGAACTGCTAAATATAAATATATACTTGTATGTACATGTATATTGTACAGTATATATAAAAAATATATAAATAAGTCTTTACACTTGACAGCATTAGGTAATTCACAGACTCTTTGGTTTGTGGTTGTGTAATTCATATTTAGCTGCAGTCTCTATGCTTAAACCACTGGGGAGAGTTTGTTCAGGACTCCACTTTGTCCATAATAAAAAGTGACATGTTCAGCAGCCATCACAGCCTGACGTGAGGGTTTGTCTGAAGGTTGGTCATCACTACCCAGCTTTAGAAATGTATTGTCTGTGTGATAACTGTGTCTTGCTGCAGTGATCCAACTTGTTCTTCCCTTTTTGTTTAGTACTGTTACTGATGCTTAATGGAAGTTGGAAACATAATTTCTCTTTTCATGGAGTAAACATATGACATAAGTCCCTACAAATGAATTTTTCATGTACCACCCCAGCATGTTGTGAGGCTTTTCTTTTTCAGATTCAGGTTAGTGGCCATTTGTTAAAGTACACAGCTGTAAATCATAAGAAGAACAACATTATCATGAAGAGTCTTCGAACTCAAAAGTGTTGCAGTGTTAAAGACCTCAGCGACTTACATAACATTACTGACTGAAACACTGTTTCCTCTGCCATAATAATCTTATACTGTAATGTATCATTTCTAACTAATTAAGGGAATAATGACCATTGAGTTCACCTAATCTCACCTATTGTAAACATTTATGTCACAAAAAAAAATCAGTTCACCCTGAGAAGTGAATTTAATATGTGAAGTTTGTATGCTGTAATGTTAACTCAGACCAATTTAAATTACTCTGATTGGTGTCTGAATTATTGTCATCTCATACTCCAGCTGCAGTAACAGCTTCACCTTAAGTGTCACTCCTTCATCACTCGTGTGCTAATATTTGGCCGCTCCTCTAAAACAGCAGGAAAAAGTGATGCAACAAAACAATGAGAGAAACACAAAGCGACAGCCGCGCTGCAAGGTTGGAACTTCCTAAACTAAACAGCCATTATTCTGGTGGCGTCTCAGTCGTGAAGATCACTCTGTCGCACACAAGTGTCCGACTCAATTATGGCCAATAAATCTCCTGCTACAGATACAGTAATTATGTGGGAGCAAGGGCGAATGGAGGAACAGGAGAGTTGGCCTGCAGGCTTGGGTGTAGTGAATGAACGATGAGCCATCACGTTAGACACTGTATTGTGATCGTCCTGTGACGACTGGAGACGAGTTGTTCCTCTTGAGTGGGTAGAACCTCATAATAAGAGATGCTGACTGACTCTTTGAGGTCACTGCAGCACAGTACACGTACTGAGGAAATGTGCATTATGAATTAAACTATGAGGGCTCAATCCACCACTGTATGTGACTGTGTGTATGAATTAACATCAATGAGAACCATATGGGATTCTGGGGGTGTACAGTACATGTACAGTGAATTATCCAAAAAGTCTCCATATTTGACCTAAATGTGCAGTATTTTATTCTAAATGAGAGCCATCAGTTGTTATTTATTTAAATATTATACTAGTATTAATCTGAGGATTACATCTCATTTCTCTCTCACTCTAAATCCTAAAATTATAATCCTACATTTCCATTAATTTATCCTCTATCCAGTGATGTCATCAAAGTATAATAATAGGAATATGACAGGTAAACAAATGTATCGAAACAGACGGATTAATTATAATAAAATAATAAAAAGTGACTATTTTCATTGTGTTATACTCTATGCACAGATTTAAGAGATTTTAAAAAGGATAAATGTTTAATACAACTTTTTTGATGTAAGGTGAAACATTAAAGGGGATAATTAATACATAATTGAATGGATTGTAATCATTCAGATCATTTTAATTAGATTTATATGGTTAGTTAATAGATGAATTAATGCTAAATTCAATGACTGCATTTTAATGACTGAATTTTAAGGGAAAAACGCTATATAAAAACTGTCCTTTGATTTATACCTAAAATGCACAGGTTTCCAATTTAGGTAAAAACTTAAGGGGGTTTAAACCTTTAAAATCTATTAAACGCTAAAATGGGATAATACAATCCACTGATTTATCCATTTCCATGTATTGGGTGAAATGTAAATGAAAATTTTAAGTCATGTTGAGGAACAAATTAGCTGTGTAATGTTATTTGTTGATTTTAATCAGTTTTAATTAAAGCACCTTTGAATGTGCATATACGCCATTAATTTATTCAGTAATTAAGCCAAAATTTCAAGTGAGCCATTTCAACACCTGAATATGTTCAGACCTTCGTGTGACCTAAATTTCTTCGCCTCTCACAGTTGTAAAGCTGTTTTCCCCACATTATCTGACACTGCTCTCCACCTTTTGTTTCAGCTCTGCTCTATGCCACTATCTTTGGAAATGTCACCACCATCTTCCAGCAGATGTACACCAACACAAACCGCTATCATGAGATGCTCAACAACGTACGCGACTTCCTCAAACTTTATCAGGTTCCTAAAGGCCTGAGTGAGAGGGTCATGGACTTCATTGTCTCCACCTGGGCCATGTCTAAGGGCATTGACACAGATAAGGTATTAGAATGTATTATTATTATTACTCACTGGTGGTGTATTAAACCTCTTAGAAGGAAACTTCCCCTGCTAATAATGCAGATTTAATTTCTGTTACCACAACCAAGTGCTGTCTTCATAATGCACATCACGTCAAAATTGTATAAAGGTCACTTTAGTTTTACAGTAATCAGGTAAAGGTTTGTTGTGCACGGATTGGGTTTAAAGGGCAACTTCACCAATTTTCATCGTGCTTGCTATGGCTTTAGTTTAGCATGACATCATTAGGAGCTCGGATGATGTCATCTGGAGGAGCTCTGGAAAAGCAGATTGAACATGATTAAAAAATTCAAATGACAAGATCATCTGAACTGAAGGTTCCTCCAAGTGATGTCACCTGGAAGCATTTTCCAGCTAGAAGTAGAAAGATATTTTAATATAGGGAAGTCAGAGCTAAATTTACTGACATTTATGTAAATGTACTACCCAAACTAGAACCAAAAGAACCAAGTTAATGACTGAGGTGAGAACTCACAGCTCTGCTGCTGATTGTCAGGGAAAAACTTTTGAGTCCTTTCATTTTTAAGTGTATCATAAAAATGATACTGGGGAAAAAAATGGGGCGACGTGTTGATGTGAACAATAGATAATCACAGAATCACAAACATGTCATTCATCAACAGCTCTGTCTCAATTTTTTTTCAGGTTCTTGCAATTTGTCCCAAAGACATGCGTGCAGATATCTGCGTGCACCTGAACAGGCAGGTGTTCAATGACCACCCTGCGTTTCGTCTGGCCAGTGACGGCTGTCTGCGCTCTCTCGCTGTGGAGTTTCAGACCACACACTGTGCACCTGGAGACCTCATCTTCCATATCGGAGAGAGCGTCGACACCCTTTGCTTTGTAGTCTCTGGGTCACTTGAAGTCATCCAGGATGATGAGGTTATCGCAATACTAGGTAATCCAACGCAATGTTATGACATAGACTGCTCCAGGTTTTATCTGTACCTGGGGGTGCTGATAGACCCAGGGCCAAGGCTACGATGCAGCGCTGAATGTTTCTTCCATTGTTTTTTCACCTCTCCTATGCACTTTTGTTCTGGCTTAATTTTTATTTTCAGGAAAATCTTCCTCTCGTAAAGAAATCGTACATTTGACATATCAGATTTTTTGCCTATAAGACTAATAACATCTGTTTCCCTGCAGGTAAAGGTGATGTGTTTGGAGATGTCTTTTGGAAAGAAACCACACCGGCCCGGGCTTGTGCAAACGTCCGGGCTCTGACTTACTGCGATCTGCACGTCATCAGGAGAGAGGCTCTGATGAAGGTGCTGGAGTTCTACACTGCATTCGCCAACACCTTCTCCCGCAACCTCATCCTCACCTGCAATCTGCGAAAACGGGTACTGAAATACTCAAATTACAACTACCTTTCTTATTTCTTTCCAACTCCACATTATTTGTCTGGAAAGTTTGAAACAAAAAAACAAAGTTAAGCTCATGCTGTGTAGCCAGACACACACTTTGTTTTGTGTTCTTGTTGAGGTTTTTTGTCTGGGAAAAACCTATAATATGGGAACAATACACAAAAATGAGAAATGTTGATATTAAAAGTGCAAATACTTGCCTAATGAAGTATTCCGCTATATGTAGATGTATCACTTCAAAAGTACTTTAGAGTACAAGCTTCTCCACTAAGAAACAACATATTTTAAACACTGTTGAACTTGATCCTACAGATAACATGTACAAGCAAATCCACCGTAGGTTTGTTCTACAAATTTTCAAAAGTGAAACATGTGGCAAAATAATTGTTTTGTAAAATAAGTATCTAACTAAGAGCCAAACATCTCTTTTACTTTGGAACCAAACCAGCAGCTGGTAAAGATGGAACTGAGTTTACCCACTTCATGTGCTGATTGGTGGCTAATCCATAACCTTTCACATTTATTCATAGATTATAATTTTGAATTATGAAGTTACATCTCCAAAATAACTAGTAACTGATGTATCAAACAAATGGATTAAAAGTCACATATAGCAACTACCCCAAACTTAAATACTTAAACCAGTATTGAAGTACGCACCAGCTGTTCAACGTGAGAACGGACTTGAAATAATTCTGCACATGCATAATATCAACATCCCTATTTGGCAAAAGGGCACAGGACTACAGTTTGTGAGTCTCATAGTATTTGATACTTCTCCAGGTTCCATATTAAGCGCATTAAGTCATTGAGATGTTTTCCTGCTCAAACAGTATGTCGCTGCAATATCCTGATGGAAGAGCGTCACGTAGATTCCTAATGGGTTTTCCTCTCAAAGTCAGTCTGGTTCATGCTGTTTGTTGTGCTCTTTGTTTAAGAGCAGCTTATGGGAAATGTTTCTCAGGCACAGTAGGTTTGAAACAAGAAACTTTTATCTATTTAAATATACACCTACGTATTTTCTTAATGTAATCTATGTGTCTAGAGTTTCAACCTGCTTTAGGGCTGTTAAACCTGTTCAGGTCTAACGTAAGGTAACAAACACTTACAGTACATAATATTCATCAGTCCATTTCCCATTGCGAAGGGGGTCAACCCTGTGGCGGTAAGACTGCGACTCCCCAGATTTCTCAGATTTCATCCCACGTTTCCTGTTTCCCGAGTTAAACTTGTCTCTAGTGACCTGGTGTGTAAATAATATATAGAATAATAATAATATAACAGTGCTTTTGGACATTTGATTTTGCAGCTGGTTTGATTAAAAAATGCTTAAGTCCTGGAAATTGCTTGGTCATCACATTGTTGCTCCATTAATGGATTCTTTTGTGCATTGCTGCTTTCAAGCCATAAATATTTCAACACATATAGTAGCTCTGGATGGTTATCCTTCCTTTTAAGGCTGCATTACATAGCACAGTGTGCTACTACTGCAACTTTTATTTAATTCTTCCCTGCAGATAATATTCAGAAAGATTGCTGATGTGAAGAGGGAGCAGGAGCGCCAGAAGAGCGAGGTGACTCTCTCCATTCCTGAAGACCACCCAGTCCGCAAGTTGTTCCAGAGGTTCAGGCAACAGAGAGACTCTCAAACATCTGGAGAACCTCACTCTTATTGTGATAATAACTGTGTGCAAGTTGAGCCGCAGCAGCACCACCACACTGACTCAAACTCTTACCCACAGTCTGTATCTTCTCAGGAGCAGGACTACAACTCTGCTGGTCGGATTAATGCTCCCTTCCCGGGAGGAGGAAGCACAGGAGGTGGATGCAGTATGGCAGCCCCTGCACAAGCATTTGTCCACATTGAACCGTCTGAAAGAAACTGCACACAAACAGCTGGGGAGTCTTTGTCAGGACCTTGTGCCAACAGTCAGCTGCTTCACAGGGTGAATAACCATACTCAGGGCAACTGTGCAGGTGGAGTGGGAGCTGGAGGCGGTGTTACCAGCAGGAGAGGTACTCGAGGCTGGGCAAAGTTCAAAAGCGCCACTTCTGCTGCACCAGCACCTTCTGCTGCTGAGCATGAAAAGCGGATACAGAAAGCAGAGGAGTGGCCGGAAGGGTCCCAGTCCACTGAGCAGATAGCACCTGCCAACAGTTCCGAGGAAGGTGGGGAGATGGGTGGAAACAGTGCAGGAGAAGCCAGCGAAGAAACAAGCACCCTACACAAAACGGACTCCTGCGACAGCGGCATCACAAAGAGCGATCTACGAATCGACAGAGCTGGAGATTCAAGAAGCTCATTTGAGCGCAGCCCGCTGGAGAAGAGCCCACTGGAAAGGAATCCATTTGAGCACGGTCTCGGTGGTGACAACGAGGTCTCCCTTAAACACGCCTTTGTACAGCCAGTGTCTGAACAAGCGCTGCTTCAGGCAACGCTACTTGAAGCCAAAGTGGAGCTCAAGGGGGACATTCAGATCCTAAGCACCCGGTTGCTGGCCCTCGAGTCTCAGGTTAGTGAGATCCTCAGGTTGCTGTCCATAAAAAGGAGGCTATCACTGCCACCGACTTCTTCTACAAAGGCAAGAGTCAGAAGTCAAGACTCAGTCAATGCTTCCAGGCCTGTCACACCGAAATCAGATGATGATAAAAACTCATGATCTGATGTGTAAAAGCCTCTTGCATGTTCTGCTGGACTCTGGCCTTCCAAAGAACTTTCTTGCATTAAACACTGCATGCAGAGATCTGTTTAGTGTTACGCAGCACTGAAAAAACCAGGTTCTTTTTTCTTATGGTCTTTGTCTTAAGAGCACTTTTATGCTCCAGTACCCAGAAGGAACAGAACAATTAAACACTTTACTGTTAATGCTCAGAAATGTGTGGATTTGAAAAACAAGGTAGTGTTGCCATTGAGAAAGGCTCACTCTGATTGGATGGTAAGTAAATATATGGAGGAAATGATGTCAAGTCACAAGACTTTATGTGGCTTTTTTTAAACTTTCCCCCTCCTGGACTTTATTCCCTCTTTTTACCTGCCATGACAATCCTTTATTCCTTTATCTTATTTAAGGTGACTAACTTTGAAGTCAGAAATTGTCAGGGGATTATTTGTGCCTTGCAATTATAAAGCCTCACTCAGGCATGTTTAAATGAGACATTATCAAATGTTTATGGGTTTTGAGCATGTGTTTTATACTGTACATTAAAATTTAAACCTGGTAGTGTTTAGAAACACTTTCCAAATCCCACACATCCACAGGATTAAACATGATGCATAAATACACAAATAAAATATCAGCATATCTGGAGAATAATAATGTTTTTCATTTTACTTTGTCACTCCCCTCACAATTTCTTTACATTGTGTTTTTGCATGTAGAACTGAAGTAAGAATACCATACTGGCAGTTTGTTGACATGTTAATAATCATCATGAAAGATTTATTTTCTTTATACAATATGCAAAGATTTCACATGTTATTGCAGCAAACTTACTGTATATGTTTCCACGTCTTGCTCAGGTATATTTGTTTTAAAACTTTTTTTGTTATTTATGCAATTAATCTTTGCCTACTTGTAAGATCAAATGCATATTATATTTTAGTTAGGTGATGGGTTACTACACGCTGCTAAACAAACCTGTCACTGAACTGACATTGTATTTGTTTGTTTGGATAAAAAACTTGCTTTTGTTAATTTTCTGTGACTGCATATTATCTCAGTGTAAACTGTAAAGATGTAAGCATGTGACTGTTACTGTGATGGCAGTTTTTTTTTTTATTACATATATAAATTAACTTGCATGCTTCCAAGGGAACCTGTCAACAGTAAAATGAATAATGAAACTGAAACTCACCATCTGTTCAGCCTCATCTCTTATGTAACATAAGTCAGTTTTTCTGTAAATTAGCTGCCCTGAAAAATGCAACATACAAACTGTTTTCAGCTTTTCTATGCATAGAGTTGCTGAGTATGAGCTTCAGTGTGCATACAGATAAGCTCTGCCTTTTGAGCAGCTTCATTATTCAGTTTAGACAGACAGGAGACAGGAGGAGAGGCCGCAGGACATAATGTGCAATAAAGGGGGACAACAGGAGTGAAACCCCAAAAATGTCCCCCCCAAAAACGCATCTGTACTTTTAGTTAAATTATAAAACTAAACATGACTGCACATGCAACCCTCCACAACACATGGGGGCACTAATGTCATATTGTAGCGTTTTTTTGATTTTTTTTTTTTGTTGTTGTTGCTTTTGGATTTTTTTTTTTTTTTTTCTTTGCCAAACAACTACCGAGCACAGGAAAAAAAGACTAAAAGAAGTCCTCAGAAGTTTGAGCCCAAAATACCGAGAGCCTTTTATCTTTGCAGGTAGGTGAACAGGATCCTCCGTGGAGTCGTGTTTTAACGTGAATAACCTGCAAAGTATATTTTACACATGATCCACACCGTGGGGTTTTTCCTTCTTTCTCCCACTGGCTTCAATGAAAAAGAGTTGACCAACCGCACTGCCAGGTAGAAAAATGGCATCTGTGTTGACTTTATGGTGCCACCTCTTCTTATTTTCGAAGATGTACGACTTAAAACTTACTAGGAATTCTCTGACTGTATAAATACTTAATTGAGTGTTTTAGCCCTAACAGATGTAAATGTACAAATTAAAAATGATTTTGTTCAATATTATATATTTAATATTTAGTTTTTAATGTATTTAACTTTGGCTCCCTAAAAACCTTATATAAATATTCAGATCTATCCTCTAGTTGACTCTAAGAACTGGGTGTTGATCTGGGTCCTGATTTGTTGCCTGATCATCCTCACACTGTCTCAGACTCTAAGACAGATTTATATTTATGCAGTATATGTTGCATTTTCCCAGACCAGTGTGTTTTCATCACATTACCACAGAACACACAACAGAGTCAGGCAGTATTCCAGCACAGACAGACGGAGATGGAGGCCCGGGGGTGGATTAATGCCCACTGTACCACTGCCAAGCTCACTGGAACATGTTCCTCATTTTCGAAAAGTTAGGAATAAAAGTTCCATTATAAAATGAGATGCTAAAAAATAAACTTTGTTGCCTGTATTATTTATCATTTATTATTTTTTCATTTATATTAGCTCTGAGAGGGAAATGCAGCTTCCACCTCACGATGGAGTTGAGCTCTCTGTGGTCGACATGCACACTGGTGGAGAGCCCTTACGCATCATCCGCAGTGGCTACCCACAGGTCAAAGGTGACAGTGTGCTGTCCAGACGCCGTTACGTGCAGGAACATCTGGACCACCTCAGGAGGGTGCTGATGTTTGAACCGCGGGGACACTATGACATGTACGGAGCCCTGATCGTGGACAGTGAAATACCTGAGGCAGACCTTGGGGTGCTGTTCATGCACAATGAGGGCTACAGCACCATGTGTGGACACGCTGTCATTGCGCTCGGACGCTTTGCTGTGGACTACAAACTGGTGAAAGAACCACAGTCGCCCGAGACACAAGTGAACATACACTGTCCCTGTGGTATGGTCAAGGCGTTTGTTGAGTATTCTGATGGTAAAACCGGAGGAGTGAGGTTCCACAGTGTTCCAGCGTTTGCATTTGCTACAGGTACAACACATGATTTTTGTTCTCACACAAAACAATTTCCAAATGTTTTTAAAGTCTGTAGGATTAACTACAGTATAAATGGCTTTCCACCAGATGTGACGGTGGAAGTGGAAGGGTTTGGTAATGTGACAGTCGATATCAGCTATGGAGGAGCCTTCTACGCCTTTGTAAACGCCCAGAGGTTTGGTCTGGATGTGAATAAGTCCAGGACTCGAGATCTGGTAGATGCAGCCACTGCGGTGACTAATGCTGTCAAATCTCAGGTGCAGGATTTAATCGGAAATAAGATTGCAACAAGTTTTTTTCTCTAATGAAGAATGCAGCTCTAAAAATTAAAGTTTAATAATAATTTAATAATAATTAATGTTGTCGAATATCTGGTGTGTCACCAGTACAGTCTGTATACACTAAAATATGTTACACTTTATAATTATTAGTGTTGCTCAAGAAAACCATGTACACAAAGCTAATGTGCTACATTAACAGCCTATAAAACATTTCAGAACTTGGTTAAAAAACTAAATTTGCTCCTATGCACATAAGTAGCATTAGGAGTAAAGGTGTATCGTTATGTAAAGGGGCTGTCATTGTTATTCTATGTCTCATCCTCTGGCAGGTGAAGTTGCAGCACCCAGTCAGTGATGATCTGGCTTTTCTTTATGGCACCATTCTTACTGATGGTAAAGATGATTTTTCCTCTGAAACCACGGCCAACATCTGTGTGTTCGCAGATGCCCAGGTATTTTACTGACACAAAATCCACAGTCATCCCTCTTATAAAACAGGTTTTCACTGTTCCAAAGAAGTCTTATTATGTGGATGTTTTACAGTTGCTGAATTTTTAGAACAAAATTCACATTTTTACATTTAATGCTTTGAAATTTAGGGAATAATTACTTAATGTGATCAACATGCTGTAGAGTAGAAAACTTTTTTGCACGAGGCTTTTGAAAAGACATCAGGAAAAAAGTATGACCCATACGGTCTGGTTTAATAATAACACTATCTTAGCCTGGCTGAAACGCTGTGTTTTCAGGTGGACCGAAGCCCCACTGGCTCAGGTGTTACAGCTCGAGTGGCTCTTCAATATCACAAAGGTCTCATCCAGCTGAACCAGACCAGGACATTTCAGAGTGGAGCTACTGGGTCCCAGTTCACAGGAAAAGCTGTGGAGGTACCTGAGTGATCCTGTGTGTGTTTACAGGTCTGGAATGGGACTACATGTGCATAGGCAGGGTCGCAAAGGATTAATGACAAGTTAAATAATTATCTCATACATTTCAAAATTCAAAACATTTTAATATATTAGTATTAAACTGTAAGTTATTATTTACATAGTTTATTCTGTTTCATAGTTGCAAGACACTGAACCCCTAACAGCCCTTTCCCATCCCCAGCTGTGCAGTGCCGGTCCAAGCCCGGTAGAAATTGGGGAGGGTTGCATCAGGAAAAAAACTGTGCAAAATTAACATGCGGACAATGATCTGCTGTGGCGACCCTGAACTCACCGGATAAGCCGAAAGGACCAAAAAAAAAATCTGTTTCATAATTTTCCAAATTCAATCTTCTTTTCCTTTTGGCTGTTCCCTTTCAGGGGTCGCCATCTAACTCTATCCTCTGCATCCTCTTCTGTCACACCAACTAACTTCATGTCCTCTCTCCCTACATCCATAAATCTCCTCTTTGGTCTTCCTCTAGCCCTAATGCCTGGCAGCTCCAACCTCAGCATCCTTCTACTGATATATTTATATCCTAACTAAATTATTTACACCCATTAACAGAGTAAACGTTTTTTTGTTGGGTTTTTCGTGCTGTTATTCAATCTTCTTTCTTTCTCATTCAGTCTTTTTCTAGTTGTTTTGCATTTCTTTGTGGTTGATTTTCATTTTTAAGTGACAGTTTTACGTGTGTTTGTGGTTACTCGCTGGCTGTTTCTGCCCCGAGACTCAACCCTTGCACATGTGCTGGTCATGTGTAAAAGGTTTCTGGGTTGTCTATCATGGTCACGCTGTGTCATTAACCAAAGGTCAGGAGCAGTTTGAGATAACGTCACCCTGTTTCCCTCCCCAAGTGAAATCAATCACTGCCGTGTTAAACCAGTAAGATTCTGGTAAGAACTTGTTGTAAAAGCAGAAAGATAATTCTTATTTTTTTCATCTACTTAACCTCCGGACCACAAGACCCCAGAAATAGAAAGAAGTGATAATGATGACAGTGGAATGTCATAATAGTTCTGTCCTTTTTGTTAAAAAAATCCAACTCTCAAACTTTGCTCATTGACATTTTGTTTTGTGATTCTTTTTTGTGTGTGTCTGTGTAGGAGACCAAGTGTGGAGACTTCAGGGCTGTTGTGGTGGAAGTTGCTGGCAGAGCTTTTTACACCGGAGTTTCACGCTTTGTGCAGGAACAAGATGACAAATTGACTCATGGTTTCCTGCTGAAGTGAGCTGCAATTAAGGGTTTTGATTAACATGATTATACGTAAAATAACTGTAGTGTTTTTGTAGCTTAAACACTTTTATGGGATAATAACAACAATCTTCTGTTGGCTATTCTTCTTTGCATTAGTTAATTATGCATATTAAATTAAAAATGATATTTATGATTTAGTATACATTTCACTTGCGTAGAAATTATCACGATTCGTGAGAGCTAGCCTAGTTTAAGAAACAGATAAAAAAATTTCCATAGCTAAATAAGAAATAAAGCATAATGTATCCTAAGCACATCTTTAAACTAAAAAGCTTGCTGTAGTGCTGAGAATGTGCACATTTTAGAGCACAGGGACAAGAAATGCATGTCAACCAGAAGAATCTCAGTGCTGTATTGTCACATCTGACCTCGTAGTTAAAATTAAATAAGTCACAGCAATTTCAAACCTGTGTTTATGAAGTTAACTGAGTGAGAATTTAAAAATGAGTACAGTCAGTCATTAAATTTCATTTTTCAAAGTGACTTACAAGTAAGTAGTAGTAGTAGAGTGACTTACAAGTAACTAGCAGACACTAGGGGTAACTTTTGGAGTTCATTGTCTTGTCCATGAACAGCTAACCAGGAGGAACTGGGAGTTGAACCACTGACCTTGTGGTTTGTGGACAACTACTCATATGTGTCCTGGACAACAGATGAGCAATTTAGAACTGACTTGATGAGAACTGCAAATGTTCACACCTCAAAACTGACTCAAGCCTGAATATTTGGAGGCTGTCAAATCTTAATTCCGGTCAAGAATCTGACAGTGTGGAGGCGCCCTGTTCAGTACCAGACAAAGATCACTGGGTGGTGCTACAGCCCTGTCTGCTGTCGGTGCAAAGATTGTCACGTCCATGGTTCTATACCATTTGTTTTCTATTCAGGAAAGTGGTGGTGATAAATAACTTTTCTCAAAGTAAAGAATTAATTTAATTTGGCTAAGTACAATAGAAATAAAAACTCAAACATTTTCTCCCATTTATTATCAGGTCATTGTACAGTGGAAGTCAACATTTAAATTATAAAGATTCAGTTTAGGTTTCTGACACTGGATGGGTTCACACAGCCAATAGGAATAGAACATCACATGTCCACATGTGCTGTTCCCTAGTTAGATAATTTAAAACATCACATGTGGTTCATAGAATTTAAAATCAAGTGTCATTTGTTCTTCTTTTTGTATTGTCTGGGTAAATTGAGCCAGTGTGCAGAAAAGATATTTTATGTATTCAAATAAAAATATTGGGAAAGGGCACTCTTCCAGGGGGAACAGGTGTATTGCATCAGTTGGGTATGGTTTTCACTGGCATTTAGCATAGTAGTTATGAAATTTGTAACAAACACACAACCTAATATATATTTAAATATTGTTATATGTAATCAGACATCTGAGTGTCCACACTTGTTGAGGAAATGCTGATTAGGCCCAGGCCTTTCAGAGTACCCACTCAACAAGTAAAATCAACAGAGTTAAGGCCAGCTCTTAACAGAAAAAGTAAAAAAAAAAAACAACAAAAAAAAAACATGGGGATCAGATACATAAATGCTGAATGTCAATGATGATCAATAGAAAAAGTGCTGCATCACTTGCGGTTAAAACCACTTTTGTTTAACAATAAAGCATCTCAGTCTTGTGTGTGTACTGACTGCAAGGCAGCAGCAGCGTCAAAAGGAAGTTCCGATTCAGTATCTATTGGACAATTCAGGCCAGGTAAAAGCAGCTCCCATCGTTCTGTAAAATCAGTCTGTACAAAATGGCCCCTTGTGTTTTAATGGAATCATCTTCCTGTTTGGATTGAGCATCAATCTCCGAAAGAGATTCTGATGTACAAAAAGGGCAATGGTTCCTATCAAACCACTGTCAACATTTCTTACACCCCGAAGGACAAAAACATCCTGGTCCTGTATTTAAAAACATTTATTTGACCAAACTCATTTACCAGTGGGAATTATATTATTTGGTCATTCGTTTTTGGCTTCTGCTCTTTAACGTCACAGCCAGAGAGAATGAAACATGTTGTGCTGAATTTGGCTCTGCAATGATGATGTAAGGCCATGGTTTATATTTAAAACAAGCTGGGTGGCAGTGGAGGAGGGTGCCGAGGAATGTGTGTGTCAATTTGACCCAGAGAGAGACTAATGACGAGTAGAGCAGAGCAGGAGAGGTGGGTGTTAAATGTTGACCTCAACCACCTTTCAGAAGTTGAGCTTTGTGACCGGTCGCTCTCTGCTCGAGTCCGTCGTCTGACTGTTGATGCGTTTGCGGTTGCGTTTCATCTTGGACAAGTCTTTGTCAAAGACCTCGCCTGATCGAAGTGCTGACACCAGATCATCAAACTCGCCGCCGTCGTCCTCCCCGTTTGCTTTGGCTTTCCGGGCCCGTCGCTCCTTCTCCCTCTGTTCTTTCAACTGGGGACAGAAAGTGAACTTTTTGTATTACCACAAAACTTCCCTCCAATCAATACCCCTCCTGGATCTTAAATATGAAGTTACAACCATTAACTGGTTGGCACGTTAATTGGTGAGCTTCAGAGGACTTTGTGGATGCATTTAGCTTAGCGGTGGTTTACTTTTTCATGCATCTGTACATATTTGAGTTATTTATGGCCACTTTGACTTTTACACCACAAAGAGCAGGTCCAACTAATCATCAATGTCTATTACCATTAAGTAGGTAAAGTGCCAAATGTAAATATCTAGGCTTACTAGTACTCACTTAGGCTTCAAAGAGGAGCACTGTTGTTGTCTAATTTAAAAGTTAATGTCAACTAATTGGTCATTGTCAATATTTGTTTAAGAATATTCTGGTTTGAATGCAACATCGAGACAATTCCTGCTTACAAAGTGGGTTAGTGAAAGTTTGAACCACATCATGTGGGGAAAGAAACCACACTACTGTGGAATACAATGCAACAACTCCTCCAACTTATGATGGTCAGTGAGTTTAGTGGAATTATGTGTAATATTTAAAACAGCATGCTGATTTACATGTATTAACAACAAACAAAGTACTTTTAATACTTTAAGCAAAACGGACTTACCTCTACCTAAATCTCAATGTCAAATGTGGAACTTGTATTTTTACCAAAGTAACTTTTTTGTTTGTGTATTTTTACACCAAAAAAAAAGTACTAGCGTATATCTAAAACATAAGCATTTTTACACAGCTATGGTCCTGTTACAATCAAATGGAAAGGGGGGGTGAGGATGTACCTGAGCTTCCATTTTGGCCCTGCGCTCCTCCTCTTCTTTGCGTTTCCGCATGTTCTCGTTCTCTTGCTGAGCCTCAGTAAAAGACTGCAGGAATTGGTCAAAGATACCAAAGAACTCATCTGGCTGCATCTTACTAGCATCTTCACCAAAGTGCTTTACTGCCCTCTGGAACTGTGGGACCAAAGAGAAGGGGGCACAGAGGGAGGGGCACATAGCATTAGATTTACAGCGGGACACAACAGAACCATGCTTTACTCTGTCTTCAACTGTTTTACAGGAGCCTCATTAGGTCTCAGGACTTTGAAATTAGAGCAGGGTACCAGTAGTTTGGCTTTGTTAAGCACAATCTAACCGGCTAGTGATTACAGCTCAAGCCAGACTGGAGCCAGAGCTCCAATTAAGGCAACATGTTTGTTGGGTATTTTTCACACTATGTTTAAAAGGAGAATATCCAGATGGGAGATCATGCCGAGAGCATGTACCTTCAAACATCTGTATGTTAATAGCAGCTCTGTCTGTGACATGCAAACTCTGTATCATGTGCAATAAAGATGCATAGCAGGTTTTTGTGAACATCTAGAGCATTCATATGTTCAAACAGGCTCGTGCTTGCCCGGAACAGGGGTCAGCGAACACAGTTTATGACAAATGACAAAAAATACCTAAATATCACTTCTTTACATCGCCTTTCTGCAATATTTGTATGACTTGCACACATCTGACACTAGAAACTATTTAGTGTCAGCATGTCCTCGGGTTGCCAAATATGAAGAGTACCCTAAACACTCAAATATTTAACATGGGGATACTGTAAATGATTCACAGAAAATAATGTTTGCCATGTGAACTGAGCACTTGGGTCAATGTAGCACATACGTACGGATGGAAAACGGTCAAGATAAAAACTCTTCCTGCTTTGCACCAGTAAATGTGAACAGACACATAAATCTAACTTCATGGTGTCACGCTCTCCCTAAAAAGGTGAATGTGCTCAGGTTTCCAGGAAAAAGTCAGTTTTCCCTAAGGATAGGTTTGTTTTTTCATTTGCTTTATCGCTGTGATTTCAGTTGGCGAGAATGATAAAGGCCCTCGGAAACATGACAAAATGAGACACGCAATGTCAATACAACGCTAAACACAGTTGTGTAATACACTAAGCCTGTGCCTCTGTTCCTGGTTACTCTTCACCTGCAAACATGGTAGCGAGCAGGCTGATGACTAAAGCATCAGCGGGACTGCAGCAGGAAGCTGAAACTCCACTCCTGCTGTTAGTTTTCATAAAAAAGGTGACTGATGGGCTCAGTAAGAAGTGTAAAGACAGCTGCACAGAGAGGTAATGGGATGCAAGCTTTCAGCGTGTGTGCCTATAGGTAACGGGGGTGCTGTCGAACAAACTCCACTGAAACCGCACAGCTGTAATGACTTACCAGATCTTTTGCCTCTGTGAGAGAGTCCTCCACATCGGAGAAGCTGAAACTTGCCACAGTGATGAACTGACTCACCACCGGCACAAATTTGTCGCCGTGTTCCTGTGGCCGCTGCTTCTGGTATTCAAACTCCTGTGAAAAAGAGGACAGGAGTGAAAAAGGGGAAAATGAAATTCAAACAGGGTTACATTATATTTCGAACTTAAGGTTTTATAACATGGCCGATGCAGAGCATGTATTGTCTGATAATGTGACTCACGCTCTCGACGCTTTTCAAACCACTCCGCAAGTTGCAGATATCTTTTTCCAGCTCAGTCATGCTGCACAACAAGACAGAAATGTGGTGGTTGAAGGGGGTTTAATGAAATGAGAAACAGTTGGAAGTTAGCCAGGAGGTTTTCCAGGGCAGTGTTTCCAAACCATCTTAGTTCTCATACTTCTTCAAAGTAAAAGCATGTCTAATAGTGAGTCCTCGGCATTGTATAAGGGCTTTACTTGGGAGCAGTTCAATCAAATGGTTTAATGTGAATGTATGAATCTAAAAATTAACTTAATTAAATAAAGAATCAAAGATTAGAATCAAGTCTGAATGAAAACTAAAAATACATATTATATTTTATTATATTATTATTTGCAATTTTGGTAATCAGCCAGCAATGATTTGGAGGGTCCTAACCCTGCGATTGGGAACCTGTGCTCCACCTACTTGACTTTGGCTGCCTCTGGGATACTCTGGAGATCTTCCTGGAACATCAGGACTTTGGGATATTTCTTCTCCAGGATGGTGATCAGGTAGTGCAGGAGAGTAATGTTTCTGCAAAAGCAGAAACACAGAGCTGAATATGAATGATAATATGGTAACCATATGGAATTTTATCAATATCACATGTAACTTTTCTATACCTTACGTTGATGTCTGGAAAGGTTTAATGTTACAACAGAAAAATGTTCTTACTTGTCTATACTGGATTTGGTATCAGCAATCTTGTTGAGTGATGACACTTTGAAGCCGTAGGCATTCCCCCTTTGACCCTTGTTCATGTAGTTTCCAAAGGCTAGCACCACCTCCAAGAGCTGTTTCAGGTTTTTACTATGTAAAATGTCTTTTGATGCCTTGGTCAAAGCTGAAACAAAGAAAACACATTTTTGCAGCGCATTCAAATTTATTTTTGTGCATTTGTCTTTGGTAGCTTGCTCATCAATGGCAAACATGAAGAGGTAAATATTAAAAGAATTTTACAAGCTTTAGATTAGGTACTGTTCTTATTTAAAAAAGTGTTTCCTTGTTTGATATAAATAAAATCTTTCACATAATTAAAACAAAAGTTTGAATTTATGTTCAGTGTGAATTAGTCTTTTCCCACCTTCAACTTTGGGTTTGATTTCAGCTATCCTCTCTGTGAACTTCTTCTTGAAGTATAGTGACTGCAGCCTCTGCTGGTAGTGGTTTATTCTTGACAAGAGATGGAAAATGTGTGTAAAAAGAGAACAAAAATAGGCAAAATAAAATCTATTATAAACAAGGAAATCCACAAATTTAGAGACAAGCCAGCGAGATGGATGGATGTGCTTGAGCAAAAGAAAGTTGCCTGTGTGTTTGCAGAACAGAACATACAAAGTTTTAGTTGCGGTGATGAAGCTTATTTTTGGCAGAGTTATGATTTCAGCCTTTTTACCACTGACTCTGCAGTTAATGAAAGCCAGTGACACATCTGTCCTCTGTATTTAAATCAACTAGACAAGAAACATGAAAACATGACGAGAAACTGCAAACTACAGTGAATTATAACAAAACAGGAAGCACAGGAAAAATTCTACCTTTAACTGTCATACACATTTAATTGTCATAGTGTAAGAATATCAATAATATATACAACATATACGCGTGTCATTTCTTTATCTGCTATGACTATGATACAACGAGAAAGGAAGAGAGAGAGAGAGAGAGAGAGAGAGTGTGTGCTGGACAGACCTTAGACAGTCAGGTCTGAGGTAAGAATTAAAAAGCTAACCTATAAAAAGACTGTGTGAGTAAAGTACCTGCTCATCTCATAGAGGAAACGGTCAGGTTTGGCCATTCGGTCAAGTTCATGTTTGTGATCCTCTAGAAGGTCCACATCGCTCTTTTCTGGGACAAACTTCAGCAGCTAATAGGGCAAGAAAATACATTTAACACTATTATCTGTACATGTGCGGGTTAAAGGAGGGTAAAGAGAAGAGCTGATCTAGATTATGATATTTCCATTCTTACAGGTAATCAGCGTTAACACATTCTTGCCCAGGCTAAAGTCTTTGACTTGCACATGCTTTTATGTAAAAAGTCAATTACCCAAGAAACCTTAGATCTCCAGAGAAAATCAATCATTTTTCTCTAATGCGTTACTTCAATTACACTAACCAGGATTTGTATTTGCGTGACCTTTAGGAAAGCCAACTGGAGCCCTGTTTATGTAAACACACTGATGATGTACCTGCTCCAGCATGTCTTTGGGAAGGTCCTCCTGTTCATCCATGGTTAGAATAGCTCTCTTAATCTCCTCATTTGAAAGCTTTAATCTGCGGTACACAACAGATAAGTATATTAACAATGTATCATATCATGCTTATTTAAAAGGTTATACCAAACTCAACTCACCGTGAGAGAAGGATGTTGCAGTTTTGAGCTCGGCGGCCATCAATGACTGAGAGCTCCTTGACTTTTTTGGAGCTCAGTGTGTCGTCCTCTGCCTCTTTCTAGATGCAAAATGATAAGGGGTCAGCAGGAGCATTAAACACATTTTACAAATGTGTTACTTATTTATTCTGTCACAGTCAATCCCGATACAAAAAATACAAAAAAGATCAAACACAGTAAAATGAGAATATTATCACATTCATGACACACAAAAAATGATGTTGAATACAATAGGACAGGCACAACATATAAACGAACTGACCATGAGTGACAAAATAACTACTGTAAGGTCACTCACCTGTTTGCTGTTATTGATCATAAAGAAGTCCTAAAATGCGAGCAAGAAGCAGGGAAGATGTAAGCACTCATTAGGATAAGTAAAGCAGTTATGTGATTGCAGCCCATAAAAACAAAACAAATAAATCGATGCTCATTCAGCACTTAGATGAAAATGGATTCATCAGTAAAGAAGTGAGCAGCCATGAGACATGAGTGGATGTTCAGTCAATCAATACTTGCTAACAGTTCACATGCACATAAAAAAGCCTGTCAAAGGTTGTCATCCTTGCGATTCAACAAAAAGATACTTTTAGGCTGAGGATCTAAATTTAGTTTTCTTTGTGTCTGCATTTTAGAAAAAGAATGCTGAACCTTTTTTCCAACACCTTCTAGTGTATTTGACATGCATAAGCTCATCTTTAAACTAGAAAGCAAAGAGGCTGATATTAACATCTTGGACTTTAAAAAGACACGCTCATTCACTTCTGTGCAATTAAAGCAAAAATGACTGATTATGAATATTTAGTGAATAAATTAATCGCAAACTAAAGCCATAAGAATCAGCAATTTCTGAGCAGCTCACTCATGCATTTTCAATCACATGTGGAAAAATGATCAAACCACAAAAAAATATGAACCCATTGAAACGTAGGAAAGCATTGAAGAGGATTTAAGCATGAAGGTTTTGCAACTAATTAACTTTACCAGGAAATTTTTGCCCCTATACCTTTTTTTACTTAAATGCAACTCTTGTCAACCAAGCTGGCTCTGGCACGACACTCAAAATCAGTCCTTCCAGCATCTCAAGTAATGATGCTGTGTTAAAGCCTGTGACATCTGAGATACATGGCAACCAATTGCATCTAGATGTGATGCACAGGGTTTAGCCTTTCCTGACTGGAAGATGGAGAGATGAACAGCCTTATTTTCAGTACCTGCTGCCTCTGATAGGCTGAGAAGGTTTTTTCAATGTCCTCCAGATCCAGGATTTTGAACACCTTAGCATCATCGACCTCCATCCACACAGTGCCCTCCAGTTTATTCTAAGCAAAGGAAAATTTTGACATTCATATAAATTTTTAAACAAAAGCCATGGCGTTCTTTGCACCTTGACTGTTCTCACCTCAGCTAACTTGGACCAATTGAAGGATTTGAGCGGATTACATGGCTGAGGAATACTTTTCTTCTTCAGGGATGGTCCCAGAGGTGCTCCTGGCGGTGGAGGGGCACCTAGGATGGGTGGATGTCCGGGAGGTGGTGGGGGACCACCTGGAGGAGGGGGCGGGGGAGGAGGAGGAGGCATCATGCCACCAGGAGGTGGCGGAGGAGTTGGGAAGATACCACTAAAAGCTGGCACAGGTGGAGGAGGGAGAGGGCCACCAGGTGGACCGGGTGGGAGGGGAGGGCCTCCAGGAACAATAGCTGCCTGCCGCTGGAGAGAGAAAGAGCGTAACATCAGGGGATTTTTGATTGTTCTTAAGATTACAATTACATTTTTAATATTTCTAGGGTTATTATTTTCATGGGATGTTTTTCTATGATATTATTAATTTGTCCAACAGTCACACATTTATCTTTAACACTTTAAAATAATTCAACACTTTATGTTCCTGGACAAATCCCTTAACATGTAGTCTTGAACAGTGGTCCTGACTTGAGAGGTACGAAGATGGTTAAATGGAGAAACAAATTTTAAAAAGATGGGGATTATTTTTCTCTAATACCAGGGATCAGCATTAGAGTGTTTGGCTTTTTAATGCATTTCATTATCAAGTTGCAGTAGGTAGCAGTTTATTACTTTCTTAAACCTAAACCTTTCTTAAACCTTTCTTAAACCTTAAATAAAAGTGATGTCTTCTTGCTCTACATACGCATTTCTTAATATGCAGTATACTTTATGTGTCAAAACTGTATGCACTGTACAAATACAATATATTTTTCGGCTTCATTCTTCGCCAATAACTAGTATTGTGAGGGCATAATAAAATAATGTAGAGCCTGTCTATGACATTTTGAGGAAGTATAATTGGCTTTTTTCCTATTTTTAATCAAGAGAACAAAACAGAATTATGATTATGTTCTAATCAATTTAAACTGTATTTAAACTGCATCCTAGCAGGAGAATGACTATGCAGATCTTTCGCCTCTAATATGAACTCTGTGATTGCTCTGGATCACCACTGCTTTTCAATATCCAACTAAATAATACGTCTTGAATTATTTTAAGGTTATTATCAAGTGACTGTGATGGGAAACGTACAGAGCTGAGCTCGTGCAGTCGGACTGTGAGCTCAGCCACTTGCTGTTTGACGTTCTTGTGCTCAGTGCTCTCCTTTTCCAGCTTCTCTTTCATCTTGTTCAGCGTCTGCATCATGTCCTCTTTCTCCTGCGTCTTTGCATCACATTCACGCTCTTTCTTCTCAAACTTCTGCTGCAACTCATGGTGCT
Source organism: Channa argus (assembly GCF_033026475.1). Taxonomy (NCBI): domain Eukaryota; kingdom Metazoa; phylum Chordata; class Actinopteri; order Anabantiformes; family Channidae; genus Channa; species Channa argus. Next base: position 11,372,858 of record NC_090213.1, on the reverse strand, counting down.
CTGATGAGAAGTCACAGCAATATAACCATATCAAGTTTACTAAGATGTTCAATTTCGAGTAATTTTTCGAGTAATTTTAATTCAAATACACAGACACACACCTTTTCTCATTTTCTCCGCCTGCTCTTTCCACTGTTTGACCTCATTTTCATTGACCAGCCTGCAGAGAGGATGACACACATGATTAACTTCAGCGTCTACATGAACAACTCTATTCATTGTTCTTCTGAACTTAAAAGGCAAGCTAAAAATAACACCATTCCACATTCTTCAGTCTGGCAGCAAAGTGATTTGTTCAAAGACTCATTCACGTGTCAGTCTGTTCAGGGAAAGTCAAGGACTTACATCCGGACAACGTTCTTCACGTTAAAATTCTCCAGTGGTGTGACGTCTGGGTCGTGACCTTTATCATTCTGTAGAACCATCTGCTGGACTATACGGTCCAACAGCAGCCAATACTGCACCGTGTTACCACTCCTCTTGTCTGAGGGGAGGCAAAGACAGATAAAGAAAGTGATTCACATTTCTTATTAGTCTCCTCAGTCGAGGTATATTTCTTCTCCTCAGAGATATCTTGTTAATATTAATAAAACTACTGAATGAAGTTGGACCTACAGTTGCGTGTCAAAGGTGTTTTCCAAAATTACACTGATAAACTAAAGTCTAGAACTATAATTGCAGGGTACAACAAGATGACACATGTAATTACAAACAGATTGGTGAGACATCATCTGCCACAGGGGACAACATGTTTACTGTTACCTTGTTATAAGTCTGAAAACCTTGACGCGTTACTATTTGGAAGAAACCTCTTATTAGTATTTATGAGAATATGTGCAACTGTTTGATGCACCATTTCATATTCAGTGCTATTGCTTTGATTCCTCTTTCTATTTAAGTGGCATCTCAAGCTTTGCACATTATTAACACTTGTTAACAACACTTGTATTTGCAGCTGAAGTGTGAATTATAAACCTAATGCCTAGAGAGAATGTGGAGTGTCATTAAAAAGCTACTTGTAGAGGGCATCAAGTAAAAATGCTACTGTAGCAGATTGGTTATCCTTTGTCTTCCAATTCAAATCGTTGGGGAAGTTTAATGCAACAGGTTTTAGCATTTTTGCAGAAAGAGGTTAAAAAAAACAAAAAAAAACGTTCACATAAGCCAAAAATAATCTCAGACATGGAGTTTTAAGTAGAATATTCAGTTGCATGGGAATGTGCTTATACAGCCTTTTGTCTAATCCAAAAAGGCCAACATGCTTATCTTTCAGACCAGAAGGTACAGATTTACTGAGGTATGAATACTTTAAATAAACACTTACGTGGCATGAGGAGACAGTGATGCAGGACAGACATAAAGTGCGGGTATGCATCAGTGTGGTTCATCTTCTTGCGGATGAGATCAAACACTTGGGTGGCACTTTTGGTGTCTATATGTACCTGGAGGAGTACAACAACAACTCAGTCACTATTTACAGCACATCAGACGGGTGGTCACACTAAAGTCAAGAGTAAGGGAAGGATTTTTCTTGACCTACCGACTCAAAGCGTTTTGACAGAGCCAGCTCGTCCTCATTCCGCAGCATCTCAAAGTAGTCTAAATGTCTGAAAGTGTTAAACGGAAAGACAGGATTCAAAAGCTGCCCACGTGATGCAGTGATATAGTTTAACTTAGAAAGATGTCTCCAGACAGAAATAATGACAGAAAATATTTTCTCTGTAAAACAGTGCAGTTACTCTTTTCCTAACACAAAAGCTCTTGTCACTCACATGTAATGAAAAGGGGGGAAAGATTTTAACACCTGAGATGATGTTTAGAAAGTTTTAATGTGTTTTCTGGATAAGAATCAACCTGTTTTATTGCTGACTGTATAGTTTTATAAATAGAGAACTTCTCTAGTTTCAAATCTTTCAGGTCCTCGTCAACAAATATTTATTAACAGTTTGAAGCAGGTGAATTCTTACATAGTTGAAATTTAGAATAGAGGCAAAAGTTTGGTCTATATCTCACCTGTCTAATGTTGAGTTTTCATGAGAACGCAGCTTATCAATTACAGGTTGGATCCCCAGCATAAGAAACTCATATCGTAGGTGGATACGGAATTCCAAACTTTCCTATATTTGAATATTTAATACATTGACAGTAAAAAAGAAAAACAATTATGAGAGAAGAGCCATGGCAAATGATGACCTTCTATTTTTAAATGAAGAATAAAAACTATCTCACCTCTCCAGCACCTTGACTCAGCACAGCATTAATAAAAGACATGATGGCTGTTTTTAAGTTGACCTCATCTCTGTATCGTCCTGTACTCCTGTCAAGATCATTTATAAGTGTCTGAGGGATGACACATCAATAAATATTGTTAAAGATATTTGCACAACGTTGCTTGTAGATAGGTGCACAACTGTGAACCTGGCTTATTTGTGCCCACCTGAAAGCGTGTCCTTTCACATGCAAAGCGCTGGTAGTGCAGCATTGCTTGCAGGATTTTCTTGTGCCCACCAGGTACCAGACACACAGCGCCCATGATCTCCAGCACTGCCACCTTGGTCTTGATGTTCTCTGTGGCCAAGCTCTGAGCGATGATGTTGATGCTCTCAGTGTGAGACAGGACGTGGGCACGGCCCTGCGAGTTGTTCATTAGAGCTTTGATGCAGCCTATCAGAGATGTGTGAATCTGTGACTCAGTGGTCTCGTAGTCCATGCTTTTCAGGAAGTTCAGCACACATGTGAGGCCATCCAGGTCAATGAAACGAGTCACAAACCTGAGAGAAGTGCAAGCACAGAGAAATCATCCTGGTTTAGTAAAAATTGCATGACTGTTAAAAAATGTGTGCATCTATAATTGTTCATTTTTCCCAGATTGTAAGTGAATCGTCTTCAGCTCTGAAATGAAAATTAAATATTTCAGCACTCTCCTTAAATGTACATCCATGTCAATAAAAAAAAATCTTTAACCAGCACTGTAATGAGCTTTACAGGTGTTCAAGTTCCTAAAGGAAGCTAAATAAAAGGAGATAAAATAATAGTTAAATTTTCATTTTAAAGGAAGAAAGGAGATTATTTTCAGATGTCTCCACCTCATAGGCTGTGTCCTTAGAGCTGTCTTCAAGCTTTCTATGGTTTTGTTCCTCTCCTCCTCATCTTCCTTCTCTAGAGCGAGTAGCGTCTTTCTCTGTTCAAAAGGCAACATAAAGATCTGAGTTAGTATTAGAAGACCAATAAGTACAGAAGAAAAGGCCTTTAAAATGTGAAATAAATTATGTAATGAGTTTGCTCACTACAAGCTTCAGTTAGCTGAAAGTTGTCATGTCTGTTATTGAGATTTGTCTCAAAGTCCCTAACTGGTCTAAGGAAAACATTTTATTAAAGGACAAATAAAGGAGAAACCTATGAAAGAGGGGAGATCATTCTTCTAGGGCTATTTAATAACCATTTTTATATCCATGAAATAATACAAACAATTTGTGTTATTACATACTGCGGCCATTGAATTGAGCTGATCAATGTAGTATTCTGGCCAACTAGTTGCACTTTTGTTTTCTTCTTGTTCCTGAAAAACAAACAACATAACACAATGATCAAGAAAGGAAGAACATAAATTAAAAATACAGCTTGCTTGCGACTTCACTGAGTGACCTCTCACGAATTTTGAAATGTGGTCTGTGGTCAAGAAAATATTTCAAAAGTCTTTTGAGGGTACAAGTTATTATTTGGTGTTTGTCACATGTTTGAATACATCAAGGTCAAACTACAAACCAGATGAGGTATTTCATACCATCATTTTTCCAATAACTGAGTTTGAAAAATATGAAATATACAAACACCAATAAACACAAAAAGAACATAAGAGGAATAAAGAGCTGAAAGCCAAAAAAATAAATAAATTATATTTCTTAAAAATTAAAACAGGGGAACAAATATCCAGCTTATTTTGTCCTCCAGTGCTTCACTGAGCTTAAAGAGGTAGTGAGAAGTGCCAAAAAGGGAACACAGCTGCTTGAGAAAATCTTCAGATTAGTAAATAAATGTTATAACTGCAGATTAAGGACATGGTCTGACTTATGCTTGGATTAATCCACAGAGAGACCTGTTTGTGGGCAAAATAACAGCAAGATTTTTTATAAATGATTTAATCTCCTGAATAAAAGGAAAATAACTTGATCTTTAAACTTGGCTTGTACATAAAAGGCCCCCATGCTTTCATTTTAACTCTTGCTCTTTTAAGCACAACCGAGCTGTGACCATCAGAAACTAATTGGGCGTCAGTTAATAAAGCGGCAGAGACTTGGCTGCTCTGGCAAAAACTGCAGGCCTTGGCTGGTCTGCAGAGCTTGAGCTTTGACAGGAGGGTTTGATCCTGCTGCTTCATTCACAACTGGTGCCAGTTTGACCAGGAGGGTGCTGGAAGAAGTTCAGTCCATTAGTGGAGCAGCCACAGAGGTAGGACCACTTCCTTTCCACAGAGTCCATAGAGTCCTTTCGAATTGGAAGTCAGTAGTCTTCAAAAGCTGAAAGCTTTTATAATGTCATGATAAGAGAGAAAAGTGGGGACTGTACTTCAGTCTGACCACATTACATATATTGTTTGTATTTGGAGTTAACAGGACAGCCTGTGTGAAAAGGAAGCTACAGCTACAGCTTTTTAAATAGCATTTGCAACCTAGCTGCAAAATCTGTCCTAATAACCAGATAACTAAATCATCTTCTTGGCAGATGATGTAGCCTAGAGGGGAGCTGACAAGAAGCAGGAGGAAGACTGATTCTCTGTAGCATGATTATATCAGCTCAGGTGTGCAGCCAAACCAAACAGTTAAAGCTTTGACAGGCTTTTCAAGACCCGGCCTGACTTCTGAAGGATTTTATCACAGAAATGCCTGGCAAAAAGAGCACCCTTATCACTCCTTATCCTGTTAATGACCCCACCTTCCTCTTTACGGTCCCCCTCGACTCACATACAAAAGCTGCACCTGTGGAAGTGAAGCCTTCCTGTTTGCCTTGGACAACTGACGGCTTCCTTTGCCTCTCTTCTCCACTCTCTCTCACATACACACACAAATCCACTTCCTCTCTGAACTCAGATGCTGAGTTTGTATCTGTTTGGGCCTGGGCTAGAGCCTGCTGCAGAGTCAGCAATACTGATGCCTTTCTGTTTCTCCTGTCCTCTTCACTGAAACATCCCTGCATGTTCTTTTGAACCTGCACAAATTCAGCACAACATTTTGGGGTTTATTATTAGGCTTCTCTTGGCCCTAGGCCTGTTCCTAATGGGGCCACTAAGTGGGACACAACAGAAACATGAGCTTGCATGTGCAGTTTCCATTTACATCTGAACTTGGAAGAGTCTCAAAACTTAGCTCAAGAAAAGTGTGAATATAATAGCTTTTAATGTGGCTTTTTATCATATTCATCAACTTACAACTTATACCTCCTCTTTCTGCAGCTGTGTTTTCTTAGCATGTGTACACTTAAATACCAAATATCCATTCATCAGACCAATTCCCAATACTGCTCACTGGATTCAGGAAATGTTCTGCATCACTGTTCCTCATGCCACAGATTCAGGATTTAGAAACCTGAATGCCCTGTCTGCATATTAGTCACGGCAGGATATCCTACACACTCATACCTATGGCCTTGAGAAACACTGCTGCAAAAGATGTGATGACACATTCAGTGGTAGTTGGAAAGCTCAACTTAAGTTGATCTAAACTAGAACAGGCATCTGTGTTTTCCTGTATGCTGAGGATGAGTTCAAACACAGGAGAAGAAGGAACAGCTGAAATTCCTTTTATCAGGAGGAAAAGACATAATGAAATCTGACACTGTCACAGAGTGATAGAGTATGTTATGGCAACATGTAGTCTTTGATGGTACAGATATATTATGGAAAAGTGAAACCATACATCAAAAAGCCTGTCTGTTCGGAAATATGTCAGGATTTTGATTTTTTTCAGTCCTGCAATATGCTGCTCAGTACTTTACAATTCCTGATGCTGCCTTTTCTCTTATCTAATAGAACCGGCTAGAATTAGCTATTGTCCCACTCTCTCTACACCTCACTATTTTTATATCCACCTTGTGTAACATCTACTCAAGTTAAGTGAATGAGGGCCTCTTTGCAGAGCTTTGATCGACAAATGGTCTTATTGTGTAGTGTTGGGAAAACTGCAATTGATACCTAAAAGACTGACATATCAAGTTATTATAAAATATAATAACATAGAATAATATAATATTATTTCCCTGACCAAGTCTGGTTACGCAGCATAAATTAGATATTAGAATACTGGGAATAAATCAAATTAAACAAAAACATTGGGGAAATATTCTGCTCAAAGGTTAGCAGTAGCAAACCTACTAGTTTGGATGTTATGTCAAACAGAGCCAGGCTAGATGTTTTTAGCATTTACACTAAACTATACTGATTTTCTGCTGGCAGCAGCTTTATTTTTACTATACTGATATGAGAGGGGTATCAGTCGTCTTATCTAACTAAAGTAAAGTGTTAACATATAAATAGTAAATGGTCTGCACTTGTATTGTGCATTTCTACCTTACCTGCAGGAAAAAGCACTATTCAGTGTTGCTTCTTATTCACCCATTTACAAACACACTCCTGCAGAGATAACGGCAGAGCTGTCATGTAAGGTGCTAGCCTGATTAAACCTATGCATGTATTATTACTGCCTCAATAGGAAAATAAATGTTTGCCATTATGAAATGCTAGCTGTTGCACCTGAATGAGATACAAAGAAAAATAAATAAATTAAGCCCTAACAAAACATTTGCAACTTTCAAATCGTACCAGCGCCATTTGTAGTTAATGTACCACTTGGTTCTTTACTCACACTAGATTAAAGCATAACTACTAATTACTATGTGAATATATAAAAGTGTAGCTTTTGTTTGGAAACTAACCTCACTTTTTAGGCAAATCGCTGACTTCTATACCTTACAGAAAAATATTCTCAATCTTACAAGCTCCAAAGATAAGCATAAACAATATCATGTTTTAAAGTTTAAGGTCAGACATCTTGAGAACATAAACCAGACATCAAAGATAGAAAAATAATCATCTACGTATCTACATTCCACAGATTCGGCTTTCAGACAACACCTTCATGCTAGGGCCTGTCGTAAGCACAGAAACACAGTGATGCAAGGCTTTGTGGTCTGTGACTTAGAAAACAAACAGCTTCAGGTATCAACAAATCAATGAGGGAAGAGATTACACAAACTTGGCAGCTGGGATATCTGCAGATATTATTCAGCAAAAGGAGCCAGCTGGCACTGAGCTCGTGGAGGCCTTTGTGGAGTGACATAATCCACATAGTCTTTTACCTTCTTTTTGCTGCAGTAGATTTGCCATTTTTTCTCTGCAGGAAGGGCAAACATGGCTTCCCTGTGTTTCTCTGTGAGGTCAAGCTCATCCTGCAAAGTGGGAAAAATACAGAAAAGGTAAAAATGTAAACTAAATCAACATACACACAAATATGTTTGTTTTAAGTTGTTTTATTGCCTGGAAGAAAAGCAATACTTGATACATTTTAGCTCTGTTTCTAGTTGAGACCAAATTGTACTGAATCTCTTTTTAATCAGCAGGATACCACCAGATACCCTCACTATAGCTTCAACATGTCTCTGGATTAAACAGAGGCACACAAAAGGTGCTTTTGGGAAGTAGTGGAAAAAGTAGCAGAGAGAAGTTAGTTTGGGTTCAAATACTCTCAAAACCCTGAATATCATAAAATGTTTAAGATTTGATATAATGTGGCATGGACAACAAAGAATTGTTTTAGTCCACACTAGTTCAGTCTTAAGACAACTATAGGTAATTGAGTTTCATGTGAAAAATAATGAATGTCATAAGCTGATTTTTAAGCTGTTTGGCTGAGGGAAAAACAATCAAAAGATCAACGGCTTTCAGCTTGTCCCTTCAGGTGTCGCCACAACGTAACATGTGCCACACAGTGATTGGGCATCACTTTTTTACACCGGATGTCCTTCCTGCTGCAACCCTCCAGGGTTGGGAGGAAGGTAGCCCTTTATGGCTGGGCGAGGCCACACGTGGTGGGGAGGTTATTTGATTCTGCAGCCTTCTCCATCCCAACCCAATGCTCTACCCATTGAGCCACCAGGCCCCCAATGAGAGAGACAATACAGAAGATGAGTGCAGTTTAAACTGGCTATTTACGAAAAAAGTGGAGATTAAGTTAATGTTATTTAGACAACAGATTGATTACCCAATGTTTTACAACTATTAAACAAGCAAAATGTCTTTAATTGAACTATTGTGTTCTTTAAATCTGGGTCTGCCATGATTAAATGTGTTTAGTGAGTGCGTGGACAATTAATTGATTAATTATTTAGGGCCATATGCTGACCAGAAACAATAATTAGGAAATTATGATACAACTGTATGTTTTACTGACACTTTTTAAAGGATGGAAAACAGGTACTCTATGTTGCAATAAATTAGATGTTAATGTTTTGCTTGACTGAAAGGATTTTGAAAATAAATAAAGTAATACTCAAGTTCACTGGTTTTAACTGATCATTCCAGAGCAGATAAACGTCTTCCACAACGTGAGCCTTTTTTCATATTCTGATTACACGCTCGTACTAGGCAAAAAGAAAAGCACACAGTGGTTTTCTTTTGGTAAACAGAGCAACTGAAAGCCTCCTTGTTGTCATACTCAACTTACTCAATTAAGTCTTCATAAAGGGTGGCAGACAAAAACAAGCAATTAGCAGATGGAGGAGACAGAGACATTAAGAGTTCCTGAATGAGGTCTATTGATGTGCAAAAATGTCATGCTTAGATTACTGTGGTAACCATGGGGGAGGATAATGGGGCCAGAGGAGAGTACGACAAATTAGAAGTGACAATAAAGCCGAGAAAGAAAAGTACCATTTCCCTGTTACCACACACAAGACAGTGTAAACTGGAAGCAAATGGCAGTTTGCGTGTCTAAAAATGTAGCAGACAGTGTAAACAATGAGGTAACACAGTTTTCTTAGGTTAATACATTGTGGAAATGTCTGTTGTACTAGATGTTAGACATGCTTTTAAATATGGATGTCCTGATGCTGTTTTGGGTATGAAATCGAATCCCGCCTTTCTGTACTTGTATTGTACTCTCACAAACTTCTCAGATACAATACTCTGTAGGTAGGTGCAGGTGGAAAGATGTCTGCAGTTTAGAGCTTTTTTTAACATAATTGAGAATGACAAAAATAAAATCGAATGCAAGCTCTGCCGTTTTAAACTTTAGTTACTGATCTAGTTACTAGCAATCATTTTTTGTTTAATATTTGCGACTGACATCGGTGACAAGGGTAATTTACATGAACTAAGATTTTTCTTGAAGCTCGCTTTGTTTTACAAAGTTATTTTATCTTCACATTCCTCTGTAGACTCTATAAAATCTCATCCCAAACCTCCACCTGGTTTGTCTTTCATTTCTTTTTGTTCTTTTAAGAAAAAGGTGCTCTTTTTATATAACTCCTTTTATAGTCACCATAGTCATAACTAAAGGAGCTCTGTGGCACAGATAAATAACGTCTAGCTCCAGAGATGATTCTTGTACATTGGACCAATTCTTTGCTGTTTAGGTCTTTTTAAGAGAATTAATGACATTAAAACATGGTGTTTTATCCCAGATTTTTGCTTAACCATTAGAATATGTTCCATAAAACAGGACCTTCTGATGGACCCATATAATCACTAAAATCTTCACATTATTAACAAGACAAAGCAGAGTAAAGGCTTACCACCAGCTCGGAGAACATGCCATCCAGCTCATCATATCCTGGCATCGGCAGTGCTGGCTCCATGGACTGCAAGGCAAAGTCTTCACGTAGCCTGTAGGTGATCTCTGGGTGATCACTGCTGTTAAAACAGCAGAAAATAAATGAGAGGCCACTGCGACCGCCACCACCACGTTTCCGAGGAGCCATGGTTATCGAATGTGTCCAGCTGGTCAGGTAGGGAGGGCAACAGGCTCCCTCAGGGCCTCTTCACAGCCTTCTCCACCTCAGAGTTTGGCCGCTGTCAGAGAGTTCTGTGGACAAAGTATAGGGACACAATTAATTTTGAACAAAATCACAAATCGGGTCTTACACAAAGAAGTGAGATCTTCACCATTCAGGTTTGTGACTCAGGTATTTATTAAAATCAACTAATAAGACAGACGAACAAAAGAAGATAATATTCCATTGATACTTAGACATTATAATTTGAATGCTACCAAATACAAAATCCAATATGGTCTGCTCTCTTAAAAAATTTTACCTCTCCAAGGGTAAATTTGCTCAGGCCATGTTGTCAGTAGTATAACTTATGTTTCTGTACCTGGATAATATACTATATATACTATATATATACTATATACTAAAGTCAACCCTCACTAGACTCTATGGTCACATGATTAAACATTTGGTTTGGCCTCTAACAGCTGGTATTTTACCAGTACTGTAGGAGATATGTGCAATTCTGTTGGACGTCTGCCTCATTTGTCTGTATGACAGATTTAAATATAGAGAGATCAGCTGTCATAAATGAACAGCATTGCTGAGGTGGGCTGAACACCAAAAGCTATGAAGACTCAATCAGACTGACATCACTGCAATGTTTTTGTGTTTGCTTTTTTGGTTTCTTTCAGCCATGTTAGTAATGAGGCTCCGAGGATGACAGGGTGGCACTTTTGAACAGACTAAATTATTTCAACATTGTTTGGATAGATTGGGATGAAATGCTCATGGTCAACAGAGGATAACTTATATGACCTTGGCAATCATCAGGTCAGAATTTCAATTTATCCAGTTTTTTGGTTTATAGACAAACAAATAAAAAAAAAGCAATGCCATCAGACACAGCTGGGTATTTTGACCTGGAATCAGAATAAACTGTATTTAGAGCACTAGAATTTCGAGTTTTAGCATATCTAAAAATGCCAGTGACATAACATAACTTTGTTTGCTGCAAAAGCTAAATTCTTATCCCAAAAGCAAGGCATTGAAACAAGACAGATGTTGTTCCTCACTATTGAAATCAAACAGGTTTGATTCACAGAAAACAACAAACTCATACAAACTCACAGTGTAAGACAGGAGACATCTGCAATATGTGCTCTCAGACCTGTTGGACTACCTCCAAGCAGGAATAATGGTCAAGATAAGTACCCAAGACTGCTGTCTGACAAATAAAGATGTGGTGCAGATATCCATGAGGAAAACTTCTTCAGCATGTCACAAAAACAGCTCTATAGTCTCCCTCCCTGTGGTGACCAGCGGTGTGATGCCAAGTATCATAAACCACAAAGGCTTTGCTGACCGGCAGGAATTTATAAACGCCTTTTTTGTGACTGGCAGCCCGCTGAACATTACTACATTAACTTGACCTTCTCCAGTTATTTTTTATAAATCATAAGCCTTATCGAGACAGAATGCATCATATGCACTGTGATGCATTTCTAAATTTAACCTGGTCAGGTCACATCTCTTTACTGTAAATGTAGAATGTTGGCTAGTTCAGCAGGCTGAGGCAAGAGATGACAGCTACAGTCATGTATTCCAAAAGGAAAAGTGAGGGCATTAACTTTTACTAAAGAGAGTCAAGCTATAAAAAGTAAAGGTTTTGGTCAATCCAAATAAAGACTGATGTCATCACCGTCCCATTTTAGTTGCTTTTTTAGTTAATCTGTAGCTGTAATTCTGATATTTTAAACACTGGCAACAACTATTCCCATCCACCAGTAAATCTTTAAAAATCTGTCATTTTGTTTTCATTAAATAAAAATGGCAAATACACCAACGTATACAAAGTCCAGCAAATGAAAAATATTACACTGTTTTATGTAAGCAAGGTCTCTGAGGCTAAATGGCCACACTTTGGATACACAGCAGCTCACTCTATGAACACACTGAATAGTATATGTATTTTGACATATCCTTGACTTTTCCAAATAGACTACCAGAGGTCTCAGCAGCAGCTGCTCAGCTTCACACTCAACATCTATTCCACCATGAAGGGAAGAAGCAATTCAAAGCCTTCTTTGACCATATTAGTGCATAAAACTGCCCATCTTTTCCATTAACTAAATCAAGCTGTAAACACATGGACCAGAGAGAGATAGAGTTGGTCCCAATCCAGCTACAGGAACCTGTGGTTGTGCCAAGGCCTGGCCATGTGCAAAGGGAACAAAGAGGCATACATACAGGGAAGGATAATGCAAACTGTATGAAGACTTTGTGTTTGTGCTGTAATTATTAATCTGAGAGACCTGAAAGCTCTGACATTAGCCCCGGAGGTTGTCTGTCAGACGGTCAAGGTTCCCAACAAAACAGAGGCCTGTTGGAACAAGAGGACATTCCTCTCATATCCAGCTGAGCTCCATGACCCTGAAGAAAACCTACACAATTAACACCTTCAACTTCAACACACCTGCAAACCTATTTGATGTAGTAAATTACTATATTGTGAACATCAAGTATTTATTGTCATTTAATTTTTAAATCTGCTGGGTGGAGACCTATAGTCTTTTCCTTCTCTTCCTTTCACAGAGCCCTGCTCTCAGTCTGCCTTTCAAGTTGACTGACTTAATCCTGCTAAAATAGTGGCACTAATGTTATAATTTGCTGGGCACGCTAACACACTATATGACTTTCGGTTGGTCCCTTCAGGGGTCACCACAGCGGAACATGTTCCACATGGAAATTTGGCATGAGTTTTTTACGCTGGATTCCTTTACTGCCGCAACCCTCCCATTTTATCCAGGCTTGGGACCGGCACTAGGGTGGCCCTTGACAGCTTGGTGGGGTGGGATAGTCACAATAAGGCCAATGTGTGTGTGTGTGTGTATAAATCACCTATATATGTCACCTACTTTAAGTGAGAGGAAGCACACATTACATTATATTACAGTTCAAGCATGTAATCTATTGAAATGAGTCTTACCTTTCCAAGCACAAAGGGTTAACGGAATTAATGGGTATTTTAAACAAGAATTGTTGTAGTAGCCATGTTTGAAATGTTAACAGTCTGACAGTACAAGATGATAATTCTCTGCATTTGCAGTCTCCACAATATTGAGAAAAATGCAGTTTATACTAAAACAAATTGACTTTTGCAATGCTCAAGAGAAACATCATTACTTTTGCAGAGTACTGCTTACAATACAAGGCAGCTTTTTTTTTGTACTCCATGCATACACATCCAACAATTAAATCCACTCACCCATATGCACACGAACACATCTCTCTTTGTCTGTAACAGACTTCTATCCTTGGATACCCTTGTTGTTTACTTGATCATGTGGTTTAGTGGGGAACCTGGCGATAGTCCAGACTGTAAGAAGACTCCTAGTGTTTGTAAAGTGAGTGTGAGCCCATGCATGGTGCCTGCACAAGAATCTCCATTAAAACCTGCACAACTGTCAGGTCAGCTGGATAAAATGCAGACGTTAAGAAGAGCATCTTGAGCTAAACACCGAAAGCTGCACACATTACTAAAAATTTGTAAAAAGAAATGAAGAACAGAGAGTATGAATTCAAAGATGACCTGAAACTTATGATCAAGCTGACTGTTTCCAGATTTCACTTCCCTTCCTTTAAATCTTTTTATACTGTCCAGTTTTAATTTTTTTCTACTGACTTCAATTATAATCAGGCAGTTGGTTTTTCCTGATGATACTTGAATTGTTGGTACAAAAGCCAGTCTCACTCAGTGCCCTTTCATGCCACAGTAAGTGGGCCACTTATTTACTTTACTCAAAATGCAGAATGCAAAATGAGAAAATCATAAATACATCTGGAGAACGTGTAAATAATTTGTAATAATTAAATAAAAATAATTTACTAATTTAAACTAAACTAACTTCCTTAAACCAAATTCATGGATTTGCCCATATTACAATAGCAATGATGTAGTGTGTAAATAATTGCTCTCATAAATAAGTATCCATATGTAATTTCTAAGTCAACAAGTAACAGGTCAACAAGCTAATGCTAATAACCTACTGTAAATAGGCCTGCCTTGGAGCTGGAATTCAACCTCAGAGAGAGAACACAGTGGACAGTAGAGCATTGAAAACAGATGTGTGAAATACCTTCTTCTGTAACAGCTACAGCTGGCATCTCTCAGCAGTTTCTAACTTTGAGATCTAGTATTAATTTGTTTTAAATCTAAAGCTACTAATGGCTGTCTGTATCACTATCTGCGGTACCGATGGCTGGGACAACGTACAGCTGCACAGCTCCCCCATCTCTTCAAGCTGGACAAGTACAGTAGCTCTATAGCCAAAGGCAATGAGGGGGACCTTGACCAAATCAGTAATGACAACCAATATAAGACCCCCATAGTATGGAACAGGGTTGCTGCAGCTTGAGTTTGTTCAAAAAGTAGGAATCTACAGAGCTAAAATGCTATAATTAGCAATAATCTGCCTTTGTGAAATATCCTTGAGCCACACACTGAAACACTCTCTGTTCCAAGGACATTGTTCAGTTTGACTCTGACTTCTATGTGCAGTGTGCAAATGGAAATACAAAAAAAGATATTTCTCCCAGAAAATATAATGAATATAGTCATTATGTCATCAATATCATCCTTGCACCATGTCAGTCCCCTACCCTGAGTCTTTGAATTCTGTCACTTCACCAGCCAACTGAAACACAAATCATTTTATTTTCCATCAACTGTGAAAAAAAAATGGTATTGTAATTAATGTTAACTGACTGCTTAACCATACAGGGTACAGCTGCAGTTGTGTTAACTGGGGAGAATTTGCATTTGGTGCACAGAAGTTTAATCTTCTTTCCTGATTTAGGATTTGGGATGGATCAGGCTTGCAATTTGACGATCATCGCATTAGAGTATTTTTAATGCACAGCAACTCAAGGTTGCAGGTACAACTATTTTATGCTGGTCCACTACAGTGTCTCCCACAGTGCAAACATTTATTTATCAAGCATAAATGTATACTTAAGCTGTATGTTAGAAATTATACTGGAGATACAGGTCCTGTTTTGGCAAATTAAATATCTGCAGTACATTTGTGTGTACTAGCTGCAGCATCAATTTTTACAAGAGGCTTATGGACTTATGGACCCCAGAAATGTTGATCATTTATTTTGGATCAAATCAGAAAGAAATGACAGTGTAGGCTCCTGGTAGTCCTTCAATTTAAACACACTGCCCCAGCCCAGAGCTGCCCAACAAAAAATCAATTGGCAACCTAGTGCTTGCTTAAACTGTGAAACTCAAAAATATTTTGACTTCAGAGCAGCATTAGTTCACAACCACAAAATGCAACAATTTAAAAAATAAAAGTCACAAGTAATATATCAATCTTCATTTCTCAATGCATCACGAGTATTGCTAAACCTTATAAAGGGAAAGAAAGACTAAGATCTAGGTTTCTGGTCAAAGAACATTTTGAACTCATGCCTCAGGCAGTGACCTGGTTATCAATAACTGCTGGTTATTTGGATATTATATTCATGTTAAACATGGTTTTTCAAACTGTCACATGTTCTCTGGTTTAGGTATGGTGCTAACAGCACAGCAGTGCCCAATTGTCTTGCACAGCTGGATAGCATACACGGCGTTCATTCTGCCAAATACTTAATGACACTCTGTACACGGTGAGGTAATGCCACAGACTTGGACACACATCAGAAAATAACTGGGCCATGATAGAAATGCTGACTGGCATGTTAAAAGGAGATTAAAATCAATCACCTCATAGTGGCAACTAGTTATACAACGCAGCGATTTCAAAACTGACCTTAGTGCAGTGTTACACTAGCTGTTTGGCTCTGATGTGTGTGCTCATGTGCATTCACATCACAGGATGTGTGTCTGCATATGACAAAGGCATTGCCTCTTAAGCAATAATGTCATATGTCTGAGGGAGTAGTACTGAATGGCTCTCAGATTTCAGGATTAACAGACAGACACAGAGAGAGAGAGAGAGAGAGAGAGAGAGAGAGACAGAGAGAGACAGAGAGAGAGACAGAGAGAGAGAGAGAGAGAGAGAGAGAGAGAGAGAGAGAAGAGGATACATGTTTCGCTTGGCCTACATGGCTATCCATTAAAACATCTTGTGGGACTTTGAACTAAGGACAGTGAACTGCAACAAAGTTAGTCTGAACTGTGACTGTTATGCAAAGCGTTGCATACGATAGAATGTAACGCCATTATTGTGGTGTAGTGGTTTTTCCAGTTTTTAATGATGACACATGTCTGTGGGTGCACTCATATATGTTAATCTGGAACAAGGCAATGAAATCTGTTATACTTCTATAGTCTGAACAGTTAAACAAACAAAAAATAATAAGCTTAAAGAAATAAACACTAACTATTTAAACCCCATAAACGCTAAAGTTACCTTATTTTGATACACTGGGTTTATAGATATAAGTTGGACAAAAAAGCCATCTCCATGGACTTTAAACTTTATGACTGCCATTTCCCCACTTTCTCAATAATTGAGAACAGTGAGTAATAATTCAAATATTACTCAAACCAATTTCCAGACTATCATCATATATGTTAATGTTGCTATATAACTGATTCATACTGCAATCGAACCCTTCAGAGTTGCCAAGTACTAAACACTGGGAAACAATATTGCAGTTATCTATTTAATCAGTTGAAAAATCGATTATTTAGTAGTAAAAGTATAGTAAATTAGTAAAAAGTATAGTAATTAGTCCAGTATCACAACTGTGATGTTCAACATAACATTATTAATGTGTATTGGTACAAAACAAAGCTTAATGCTACTGAACACACACTGGGGCTGCAGTATCTGCTGTAGCTAAAACAGGGAACTATTATCCATGGCACACACACACACACACACACACACACACACACACACACACACACACGTATAATCTAATTGTTCACATCCTTCTGTGTTTCTGGCCAAACCTGTTTTCAAAAGTCAAAGTTAAATCTGGTCAAAATGATCAGCACACATGACCAGAAGGTGTAAGAGACAAGATAAAGACTTTGATCATTATGAGCTGAGAGTGTTTGCTTTTTATGCATTAAATATTTGATCAGCTGATTCTGTGATCTGAATTGTTGACATGTTTTTATGTCAAAAATCCAAAGCTTTTTATTAACGAAAGGTTGTGAAAATCCAGAGCTGATAGATAGAGGTTTGTCCGTTGGTTACTTGGGAACGATTCAATGGCTGGTTAATTTAATTTGTGGTACCTTCCAGCTTTTTACAAGTTGTTTCCCCTAAAAAGATTCCACAGTGATCTAAACGCCTGAGAATTGTCTATTTAATGGCCGACTCAACATCTGTTCGTTTTTACTTAAAACGCTTTATGAGCTGCATATTTTGCACAGAACTAGTGTGTAGCGTGTTCTACACAGAATTAGATATAGCTTTCTTCTAATCCGCAAACGTCTTGATGCTTTCGACCAACTCTGCATGTGTCCCACATTTTTCTCTGTGGAGACATTTGTGATCATGATCCCCTGTTTTTACAATTTAAAAAAATATTTTCTTTAATTAGGAAAGCTAATTATAATCTCCAATGCTCTAAACTGCTTTACATCTAAAAGAAAATTAAAAGAAAATTCAATGAATGATAGCACAAAGCAAAAAATGTACATTGAGGAGTGGGGAGTGTGCATCTGAAATGTAGGGAGGACAGAGATTAAAAATCAGGTTAAAAGGTTGTTGCTCTTTCCACACGCAAGGTTGTCAAACTTGTTCTGCTGGCAGACTTTTCAACCCCCCACTCTTAGCATGTTAGCATTCTTCCTTGGATCAACCCCTTTAAGGGGAGGTTGGACTTGGGGAAAAGAAGGGAATACTCAAACACGGAACAATATCCTCTCCACAATTTCAAAATATTCATCAGAAATAATTTTACTGGACATGTTCCAAAACACACACACACAAAACACGAACAGCACTCGTGCTGTTTCCTAATTATGGACAATATAAAGAAAAGAATAACATACATAAATGTTGACATTTGAACCAACTATTTGGTATCACAACAGCTTCACTATTATATTCTGTATTTGTCAATCAGGTTCAAGCTTGGATTGATTCTGCATGAGGAAAACTAACCATTTGTGTCAGCTGTATTTTAATTTGCAATCCTGATTTGCATTTAGTATACTTTGGATGATCCTGCATGTAATGTCCTTTGTATCTAATAAACCAAAACATATTCAGTTAGCAGATGGTAAAAATCTGGAGACTGGCATATTAAAGAAAATACTGTAATTTCAATATCAGTAAAGTGACTTAATTGGATTGTCCGACTTAGTTGTATATATCTCTTCACAACCTACAAATACACACAGCACAAGAAACTTGCCACAGCTGTCCCACAGCTACAAGCAATTAATAACATAGAATACCGCTAAACTAATTGATCGATATGCTACCCCAAGGGACAACAGTATACCAAACTTGGAAAAAGATTATCTAAACATTGAGACGTAATGTATTTTTAATATAAAATTAAAATTTGATATACTTTAATAATAATATAATATAATAATATACTTTAAACACAGAAAAGAGTCATAACCATCATTTTCCTATGGACACTAACATTTTAGACATTAGAAAAATGAAGCAGCACAGAAATAGAATGAGATCAGATACAGAACATCAAGAGTGGTCATCACGGTATCCACCTGTATGTGGTAACAAAAATAATAATGTAGACAGACAATTTCTCATATCATTAATAAAGGGGCGTGGCAAGCATTGTCATCTCTTCTAGGATATCAATAGGTACAGCCTGTCCTTTAAAAATCCCTACATCTTCTTCAGTTGCTATGGTAACCACGAGCAGTGGGTGATGGGTGCAAAGTTGGTGGGTGGGTGATTTAATGTAAGCCCCACCACACATTACCGTCCTTTTTAATCTGCTCTGGATGTTTATAGGGGAGAAAATAGGATTGCCTCTCTAATTCAGCAGACAAAAACAAATAACAAAACCATAAAGGATTACAGGGTAAAATCTAGCTTGCCATTATTTAGCGGCACCATGAAATCCGGGAGAATTACAAAGAATAGCTGTCAGTGCTTTGCAATACATCGGTCAGTATAGTCTTCACATGTGTTACAGTATACATGGTCTCTTGAGAGTTCCTGAGGAAGTGACAGTGGAACCTGAGAAGGATGGGTAGCGACAGGAAATAAGCATGGAGAATGAGCAGACCATCTCTGCTCAAGGTGACTTTCCTTTTGACTGACCTGATTATCTGCACTCCGGCCCCATGATGGAAAAAAAAAAAAAAAGTATGCCACCCCCTCTCCCTCTCTCACACACTCATTTGACACTGATAACAGGCTGTATTGGCCAAACCTCAGAGGAGTTGGTGGGAGGTAGAAGCCTGTAGCCTGTGTCTATGTGAACACATATTTCTACAACCACCTCACTGTACCTACAGACCAGACGTGTCATTATGGGGCATTCCCCATATACAGAGGACTACTCTCTCACCACAAAATCAGCCCCAGGGCTCGGTTAGAGTGCCCCGTCATCCACCCCTCCCCCCAGTTACTACGGCAACACCATTTTCCGCACCAACACCTCCCAATTAGACAGACATGACACAATCACCTATGTCTTGGTGAGTGGAATCTGACACATATCCTTGGGAGTCACAAAGCAAACCAGCAGCCCCAACTCTCCCTATGCACACACATACGCACAGAGGCTGATATGATAGCCTCGGACTATCTACCAGTCACATGCAGTCCGTACTTACACACATTCCAGTTAGCAGATAGCCGGCTTTTCCCACCCCTCATTTGATTACAGGGTAGAACAGGCACATATACTAAGCTCATCTTACCCTGTCCAGGAGTGAGCTCGTCTCTGTTGTTTTAGGAGCATTCCCTTTATATCCTCAACTCACTGCAGTATCCAGCTTCCCTCACTGTTGACAAAAAAGCGATGCCTGTACACAGCATGCTGCAGCGCATTCCCCCGGCAAGTTATTTAAATCCACACAGGTTCAAAGTCATCTACTCGTGGTCGGAGTGGCTAATAACCACCTTAAATCTCAAAGCCTGTCAAAATCCGCCGGGAAGAATATCCTAGTTAGACCGAAGCTGTTTTCCTTTGATGACAGGGGGTTAGCATGGGATAAACGTGCCATACAGCATGAGCTGCTGCTGTTTGAGATCTAGCAAACAGTCAGCTGGCCAGCGAGAACTTCTCAGCGTATCGTTTCCCTCCGTGGCCTCCTTCTCTCTGCCTTTCACTGCAGAATGCCATGGGGGAAGAGGGGACAAGCACAGATGTTACAGGCTCCAGGCCACTCCCCTTTTCAACACTCCCAGTACTAATGTGAATGCAGCCGAGCCCTGGCCACCGCCCAGCTCATCCCCCTTCCCCCTACAATGCACTGGCCTTGGACAACTTGTTTAAGGTTTGTTTGCAGAGGGCTTGTTTTGAGAGCTACACAAGGCTAGCAACGGTAAAGTGTAAAAGGCACATAATGTAAACGTGGGTGTGGAAGGGGAGAGATGAAAGGCAGTGAAAGTGTGATAGGCATACTAATAATATTACTTTCTATATGACTCATAAAGTACATGCAACATCCTATCGTCTTCACTCCTAGCATATACTAAAATATATTTAGCCAAAGCAAGTTATAATACTGCACTAATGCATCTTTTCAGTCTGGAAACAATGAGATAACTGACAAAATATGCAGAGCATTTTAATCTAAACAATCCCAGACACTCCCACATGATTTACAGCACAAGCATAACTCCTGCATCTCTGCTAATTACTGACTCCCAACACTCAGCTATATAACACTCTATAAACATAGCTAGATTGCATCATAGTGAACACATGCATGAATTGGAAAATGGAAGGAATTGGATTTCCTATGAAATATGCTCATCAATCTCACTTCAAACGTAAACAGTAATTCAGCATTTCACTTGAGAAAACCAGTTATAAAGAAATGTAAAAACTATTACAGTCAGACCACAGCTCTAATGTTAAGTAAGAAAAAAAATTGATAAAGTTATTGTTTTGAAAACCTAAGCTTTTTATTGTTCCCTTTCTCCAAAATTTGGTTGATAAACTCTAACATACAGCAAAATTTGATTATTTCATCCTACACAACAGCCCTAAAATTACACGCGAGTAAGTGAGAATTGGTTTAACAAATCATCCAGACATGTTCTCATAAGAGAACAGAAGTCATCTTTCCTAATCAGACCCTGCAGGTTTCTGTGCAGGTGTTGACAAAGAAGGTGTCATCTATCAGTCACTAATTTTTTGTTCTTCAGAAGTGACTCAGCCATTACCAATGTGCATCAGCGTAACAACACGTCATAGTGTGGTAGTTGTTCATTAAGGTCTTGTCAGACAAATCAACCAATCTGTCAGAAACATGGTATCATATGACTGTAACAGACTCTTTCGCCTTTTCCCGTGAGTTCAAGGTCGCCACAGCGGATCATTTTCTGCATGTTGAGTTTTTACGCCGGATGTGCTTCCTGACACAACCCACCCCAATTTCTACCGGGCTTGGACTGGCATTGCACAGCTGGGGATGGGAAGGGCTATTGGGGGTTCAGTGTCTGACACTTCAACATATATAGGTGGGACAGTGGATCAAACCACTGACCCTGTGGTCCATGGATGACTGGCTTTAACAACTGAGCTACAGCCGGCCCCACTCACCGTACCAAACATTATTGATGTGTTGACATGTAGTTGTACAAACTGGCCACTTTCCTAACATTTTATTTGTCAGTAATGTCACCATCTTGATTGCTAGTCTACTGAAGTCTTCCAACAGCTGCAATTCAGAAATTCCAAAATGTAAAGTTGCCTGCTGCTTTAAGATTTACCAATTTTTGAACGCTGATGGATCACAACCTTCTTAAGTACTGCACATTTCATCTTAGATGTTAAACTTCCCCATTAGATGCTGCACTGTAGACAAAGATACAAAGCGTATGTGAAAAAGTTTATCTCTACAGGACTGGTGTTGTACACACCAGTGCAGTCATTAATGGATAACAGCAGAAGCTGTACAGGGTTTGGTCTCGTGCCTCTGAAAAGAGTGTCATGCAGCTGGAATAACAGACAGGACCTGGTCCCACGGAGGGCTAATGTTGTGGTAGGACAGACCGGCCATGTCAATACAGTTCCGGTAGTTGTGTTTTGGTGATCTTGAGTTCATCAGGTAAATGCACCAGAGAATGTAGAGGACACTGACGGTGAATTAATTTCTATACGGTGTTAATGACGTGCATATCCATGGTGTCTTGGATGATATCAAGATATTTATTGTCTATTTGCTTATTCACATTCAATGGGGTCTTTTGAGTGTTTTCACTTGACACTTAGACATTTAAAGTGGTTGCTAAAGTGCAAAACACATGTATTTACTAATTTACTAACTCCTAACTGAAATTCAAACCTCAAAAATTTTCGTGTGAATGTTTCTTTCCTCTTTACTGAACTTTTGTTAATTATTAAGCACTAAGGGCAGACAAATCTTTACTACCTTTTTCTGATTTTGAACAGACAGTATTTTGATGTTGCTTTGGCATTACCTTTTAAAAGCTAGCAATACAAAAGGCACAAAACATAAACATAGGCATGATAAGAAATGAACAGAATCAATACCACTTCGGTATATGCCATTAAGCCCAGCGATAAAAACTATATTATCAGTGTCAAACTAAAAACTATTGCTTTTATGAGAACATTTTTAACAGACAGGAATAAAGCTGATTGGAAGCTGCTGCAGCTTGAAAATTAGTTTGTACAACAAAGAAGCAAAGAAATCTGAGTCACTGCACTCTGAAGATGACCCTGTTAAGTTCAGCCACGATTGCAAGTCTGGTTAGCGAAGAATGAAAAGGGCTCTGGGCAACTAAAAAGCAGTCACAAACGTGTCCAGAAAGGCCTGAATGAAGCATCTCAGTGCGATGGTCTTAAAATAAATAAATAACAGAAAGTTCTTGATAAGCATATTCTTAACTGAGTCATGACTAACAGCTCCTAAAATAAGTCTTCAGACTGCTGCCAGAGAAAATGTGTGATAAGGGAACATTATATTATGAATAATGATGGAAGGCAACAGCACTACACTGTACACATGTTTCTTTCAGGGTGGGGCTATATACATAAATTCCACTAATGCAGCCTTTCCCTTGTAGGAGACCCTAACAATCACAAATTAAATGGTAGGGTCCGACTGGGTTCTACTCACCCTCTGGAAAGCTTGTAATTACCCTCTGAAATAGAAAGCTCCATCCCAGAAGGGGTGCACGAATTTCTGCATCTACTAATCTCTAGTTTACAGCCAAGTATTTGAAAACATGAAATGGAGGTCCAAGTAAAGATACTAAACAAAACAGGTTAGATATGCTAGACAAAATAATGCAGCCTCATAGTAGGGATAATTTTTTCCCCAGGTTATTTACATGTTTAACTTATATCATTAGAGAATACATACAGAATAAGAGCAAATTAACATAATGGAGTGACAAATGCTAGTACTAACAAAATGTGTCCTTTATATTTTCACTTCCTAAATTGTAACCTGTCTTCTTTATTCACTAGAAAATCTGAAGACTTTATAGGTACAAAGATAAAAGCTCTTTTTATGGTAGATGTGAAAGAGACACTGTTGCAAAAATATTATAAAGAGAATGGATGCAGCTGCAGTGAACGTGCTTGTAACGGATTGACAGAATTTAAGGGTTAAAAGCTGTGGCTTAACTTGTTGATCCCTCCAGATGTAGGCCAAGCCTAATGCACTGCAAAATCAGTGGTTAAGGTTTCAAGCACTGAGATAAGAAAGAGGAGGCAGCACGAGGCTTTACAGTAGGGGTAGCATATCAACAAACTAATCAAATAAGAGTAATATTATTCTGGCATACTGCAATCACTATACTGTCTGCTCAAAGAGTGAAGACAGCATTAAAGCACTGTGTGCCTATTAGCTCATGTAACATGCAGATGCCCTAAGACGCAACGCATATGAAAGGTTTTGAGGTCCTGGCTTCATGTTTGACTGCTAATACGGATATAACACTGGCTAATGGCCAGCTGAACACATTGCTGACACAAAGGCAAAGTCTAAGGTAAAACCAAGCCAGCATGCGGTATGCGGCCATCTTGTATGGCTAGAGGGCTGAAATAGAAGCTGCTTATCTCAGAGTGTCACAATCTGAGAAAAGAAAAAACAAGCTATGACCAAAGAAGTTGGAAACAAACACAAAACGATAAAGCTAGGAACATGAGTGGCAGAGCAATGCAAGGACGAAACAAAATTTACACAAGACTGCACAAAAAGGATGTTTAGGGACATTAACAAGGACACCTGCCGTTTAACAGGAACAACCTGACAGGCTGTTCCCTCTGGCGTCTCTGCTATCAACTGCAAAAGGCAAACTGAAATAAACAAAACTGTTTTCAGCATTTTAACGTGGAAATATTGGGATAGTTTGCTGAATAATTAGTTATATTCTGCTTATATCACTGTAATGTCCCGCGGAACAGAATCTATAAATCATTCTTAAATTAGACAGAAAAGAAAGATGAGTTGTTAACAGATCACCTCTAATCATAACACAAGTACAAGTAAATGTGAGGAAGAAAAAAATGGACGCATACAATAGTTGCCACTAAAAGCTGTAATCCAATCACTCCTGTGGAATATTTAGCTGTTGACGCAGCTGGTTTCGACTAACTGCATGGGTGTTTTGACAGCTTCTTTACAGTAATGTTATCACACAGCTGTGCTACATGGTGGGAACCTGTTTGACGTAGCCACAGCCTAAAACCCTGCCCAAGGCAACCAAACCTTCATTTCTTGAAGGAAGAAGGTGACTACTGTGACTCTATTTCAGACAGAAAGCTTCCATCTCCATATACTGTATGATGACAGGAAGAATATAGTTTCAGTCTCTAACTAGACTGCCCTTCATTATTTTATGCTTTCATTACTGTTATTTGCAAGAAGTCACAACATGCCTTACAACAGATATGGCAAAGAAACAACGGTGCTTTTAAAAATTCAATAAGAATGTGCATGACTGAGATTAGAGTAGTTAGCTCTACTCACGCCAACTCAGTTAATGTGAAATTACATTACCTTGGTACAAATACCAATGACCAACAACAGAGAAAGAAACTGATAAGACCTAAGAAGCATACATTTATTTCCCTAAATTACACAGATTATCTTGAATCATGATGGTTTGCTCTGCAAAGTAAGTTAGCTTCAGGTCTAAAGTTTTAAAATTTCCCCAACATTTAATCCTTGCCAGCTGATAAGGTTGCACCTGAATGGATGATAAATATATAGTCTAAACAAAATTTTCTGTTCTTGCTCTTTTGCTCAACAACTTGTCAGAACTTGAGGATTTTTTTCCTGGAGGGCGGGGCAGCATTTTAGAAGCATGCCATGCTCTGGCACGGTCTGCGGCTGTATCTGATATCTGTCTGCCGTTTCAAAGCATGTTACACATGCTTTGGTTTGTGTCTGAGCAAGAAACTTGTTGGCATGTTGGCCTATTCTACCCAAAGAGATGAATCAAAACAGGATGCACAGCATATTTTTTTTAAATCCACACATAGTTCCTGAAAAATAATAAATATATATATCCTGAAGGCATGAAATTAAGACTTGTAAGATCTGCAGGAACAGAATTAATTTTGTTTGTAGAAATAGAAATTAAGTGACCAAGTGCCTTTAACACACCATGGGTACGACCCCTTCTGCATCTTTTGCAATTATTTCTCATTCTGAACATGCCCTGATAGTACATCACATATGGGAAATGTTCTGAAATCTAGTATTTCATTTGGGTTCACTTTGATATGTTGAACACCTGTCAGTTTTCCATAATACAGCTGTAATTAAAGTGACAGCAAGTAGTAGCATGAACTGGCTGGTACATAAATGTGCTTCTGACAAAATACTGGCAACCAAATAGCTGGTATCTCTTCTTCAATAATGTTAAATAAAGATATAGAGCTTGCTGATCAATCAAAACTGCAAACCTGTGCAGATTTCTAATTTCCAGCATGTCTTCATTTAGAATTAACAATAATAAAATTGACCTAGACAAAGGAGCTAGAGGCATCTAAGGACTGAAACATGAATCCCCTCTGGCCTATGAAACTGCCTTCCAACTTCCCAAACCAACATCTCAGTTAGAAGGATTGCTCTGTGTTCTGTGTGTGTGTTGTACTATCCAAAGAATAAAGCTGGTTCCTTCTTAAACATCTGGCTGTTTAAATATTAGTCATCAATCAGTTTGTAAGACTAGGTGCTGCATTTTACACATCCATGATTATGTAGTCTTTACCTCCTTCCACTCCCAGAAAGAAAACTATGTCAAATGGAATCAGAAGTAGCACAGCTTGTTCTGTGCTTGTGAGGGTACAGCTGTTCGGATAAGCCCAAAATATAATTTCATAGGTCACCCAGTTCTAGTTATAGAAGCATACCACTGCAGATCAAGGCATGTTTCTCTGAAGAGAACCTGCTCTGTAGAGTCTATGCTGCAGCACCAGTGACCACTACACTGTAACAGTAACGTTAGGCTCTTTACATTTTAGAATCGTATTAATTAGAATGCAAAACTACAGAGAATAAAAAAAGTGACAGTGCATTGCATCCATAGAGATTGTGCTTGTCCTTTATCGGTTTTTGTTATAGACCCACTTCACATCCTTCTTTTTTTTTTTTTTTTTACTGCTAAGCAAATCTGGTAAAGAGTGAATAACTTACCAAAACAGGTCCATTACTCACCAGAAGGTCTGAGAGCTGTCAGCCAATAATTAAATATCTGCCAGCACTGAGTGGCTGAGCTGGAAACAGGGTGCACTGCCCCTTCACCTTTAAACAATCAAAGGTCAGGAGTCAACAGTCCTGGGAGAGGACAAGCAGTGTGCAATCATTGGGTGTATACTTAACTACTATACTAACATAAAAGTTGAGAAAAAAAATTTATTTAATGAAACAATGTACTCAAATACCATAATAAGGATGCGGTCAAGTGAAGCTTTAAGAAGCCGCATATTAAAAAAAGCTAAATTATCTGAATGTATCTGTGTGTATTTTGGGATCTTTAAATCAAATACGCCTAAACAATCAACATAATACAGTGACTTTTACTTTGTTTAAAAATCACCTCCGTTGTTTTACTCTAGGTTTTGTAATCTGCAAAATGTAGGATGATTTTTTTCTAAAACAAGTGGAGTCGGTCTTTGTTTTAAGTTAAACTTTTTCAGATTGGACACAAAGCAAAAATTCTCAAAATGTGAGGTTGGGTCTTAAGGGTGGCCTACAATGGCTGACTAAGCCCAGCTGTCCCAACAGCGAGGGCAAGTGCAAAGTCGGACCGGACTGGGGGCAGGGTGTGGCATGGTGGGGGGTGCCATGGTGACAGAGCAAGCTTCGGCAGAGATGGGATGCTAAATGAGCCATTGTCTGGCCCAAGTGAAGCACACCACACAAAGAATAGCACATTCAAACAGTCATACAGCCCTATTGTTGCGGCGGTTCAGCAGAATGCTACAGATTCAGAGTTTACACCACAGGATCCACTACAAATCATACACAGAGACCTGATTTGAGAACATGAAGTGGAAACAATAATAACCTGGAGGAGTCTTATCCCCTCCCCAAGCAATTCATCACCAATGTAAACACAGACTGAAAAAAGGTTTCTGGACACATTTGTATTGTGAAGGTATAAATAGTTACACTGGCCAAATCTTGTGTAGAAGCTGCAACATAATGTCTATCAACATGTCAATTTTCAAACCGAGTCAGATGACTGTGGTACATATGTTGAATGATGCTGAATTTCCCACCTCCTGAAACAATAACCATTCTGACAGTGCCAATCCATACAAATTTATGATAAATGTAGAGCAGTTAAATACTTAAAGGAGGAAAGCTTTAACATATTTAATGCATATGAAATAGTTAAGCCTGTTTCCACCCACAGTGCATGATTTACAATTACAATTTATAACCCTAAAAGGCCAGATATGTTGAAAAGAAAAATGCCATGGTAAATAAGTATGTATTTTATTATTCCCATAGGAGAAAAACGGTAATTACACAGCTGTGGCCCCTCTACATTATTGCCATCACAACATCCAGAAACTATGCTGATATATGGAGGTCTTCTGGGCTCAGCTGTTCTACTGCCATTCTTAAGCCTCACCCGTTTGTTGGTGCAGTCGTGTACTCTCTCAATTTATAAAATTCCTAACTTAAGGCAACAAGGTCCCCACCCCACTGCTGCATTGCCAGCCCTGTGAAATTTATCACTCAGTTCATTAACCCAGATCTTCAGAAAAACTTCCGAAGTGTTGTTGATGGAGAAAAAAAGAACAGGTAAAATACACTGCCTCAGTTTATAGATCGGGAATTTGACTGTTGTTAGTTGCTCAGTTAGGCAAGTACTGAACAGAAGATTGAAATGAGATCGCATTAATCTGTTGCCTTACCATCTTGTGTATATATATATAGCTTTAAAAGGTCAGAAATTAAAGCAAACCTGGCTTTATATGTCATGATATTGACATGTGTGGTGTTGTCCCCTGTGTGTTCAAACATAACAGATGAAATGTCTTTTTTTTTTTGTCCTTTCAGCTTATCCCGTGAGTTCAGGGTCGCCACAGCAGATCATTGTCTGCATGTTATTTGGCACAGTTTTCACGCTGGATGCCTGACACAACCCTCCGTAATTTCTACCGGGCTTGGACCGGCACTGCACAGCTGGGGACGGGAATGGGCTGTTAGGGGT
The DNA here is from genome assembly GCF_033026475.1 of Channa argus. Taxonomy (NCBI): domain Eukaryota; kingdom Metazoa; phylum Chordata; class Actinopteri; order Anabantiformes; family Channidae; genus Channa; species Channa argus. Next base: position 11,344,035 of record NC_090213.1, on the reverse strand, counting down.
TCAGTGCCCAGACACTTCGACGTATAGCCGGGGATCGAACCACTGACCCTGTGGTCCGTGGACGACTGCCTTTGCCTTACCATCTTATATACCATCACATATTTACCAGTGTTTTAAGTGGTAGTTATAAAACTTTTCAGAACAAGTTTGTCATACTTGGACCGGCACTAATACAGAAATGTGAGCGACCGGTGCAGATACATTTGATTATTGTGTGTTCTTTTTCTCTACCAGTGCCAACTGGAACTGAGGCACAGTCCATTTCACCAAGGACAAATTTTGTCAGCACAGAGCGTGTTCATGTCTGTCACAATAGGCAGATGATGTGAAACGTCAACAAACAACTGGCGCCAACAAAAACCAGACAGTAGTTGCTGCAGACAGAGGCTGTGCTTGTGAAAGGGAAGCAACACCATAATGTGGCACTTGTGCTTATGATGGGTAAAGGTGACTGGGATGGCTGTTAACAACAGCTAATAAGAAGAAATAGCACAGATCATTTTCGCCTACTGTCTAGATACATGCATTGCCTATTGTGTTTGCTCTTCTTCAGGGTAGGAGTACATGATAAGAACAAAGCTAACAATCCAGGTAAACAAAGATGGGCTTGTCTGGTAGTTCGCCCCTCAACACATCACTGAAAGACATGTTTTATGACACAGTAGGAAAAGCAGATGTAAATGATAAAATTATGTTGTTGTTATACATTTAGCCACTTTGATTTTAGTGCCCTGCTACTCTGCATGTCCACAAGCTGTTCAGAATTATATTACACTTTTATCGCGCTATATAGAACAAAACATGCATGCCAATACTGATGTGTTTGTGATGAATCGGCCTACTGAGATATAAGACTCTTACTTAAAGCACTAAGAACCTGGGAAATCATGCAGTTGCACCAACAATAATCCGCACTGTGCAGAAAAACAAGTCGAGTAATTTGACTGTCAGAGCCTGTCAACACTGACATGTAACCAGCCTACTCCCTGTCTGAGTATTACCACTGTGGACAAAATACCAACATAGTCCATCATGTAAAGCTTCTTTCATGTTTACCGTCAAAACATATCTGCAAATCACACCATAGCAGGTTCATTTTAAGCACATGCAGGCTCTCTCGATGATTTAGAGCATTTTAATTCTTTGAAATGCAAGAGTTTTCTGATAAGCACCCAACTATACGCTTAACACTAGAATGATTGTAATGTGGAAATCCCTGTCTTGTGTTTCCTGACTGATTTAAAACTCTCAACCTGTCAACAAGGTGATACAAGTAACTATTAACCTATACTATAACAGGTGAAGTAACAATATTAAGTGCGGAGTTGTTGTTAGCATATTTGCCAGTTCAAATCAACAACACGATTAACACAAAATCTGTAAAAGAATGTTAAAGAAGCCATTTGATGGAGCTATGGTCTGTATACTGTGCCTACACATTAGAGCCTCACAGACAAAGTGGTTGTGCAGATTTGGGACATTATTAGCGTAATGCAGCAATGGTTAGTAAATAAGCAACAATAGAGCAACTAATAAAGAGAAATGCCTCTTTAAAGCACTTAAACAGTGTGTTTACGACAACACGGATACATGTATGTCTGTAACTCCAGTTCCCATCAAACCACACACATAAAGTCAAATAATTAGTCATAAACATAACTTAAAGATTCACTTCCTATCTATTACTACTGGGATCCAAGCATTGTGTAACATTTAAGAAGCTGGTTAACAAATAAAACGTGGATTATGTTAACGTTATGTAACTAAAAGAGACTTAAAGACTTTAAACACCCCTTACGTATACTGAGGTTAAATTACTTGACTGGGGAACCACTCTCGGGGGACCCTGGGGGTCAATCCTCGATCGCCTTTTCAAAGCTGGAGATGACGCCGCTGAAGGTGCGGTTCATGTCAGCTCCCCCCACAGAAACACAGAACGGACAAAACAAAAACACTTTGCAAAACAGATGCAAATGTCACACGACTCTTGTCTGGACCAGGTCACTGCAGCCGCAGCTCTATGAAGAAGCTCTGGACACTAGCTAAACCATGTTAATGGTGGCTGTGGCACTAACTGGCCACAACGGTGCGGAGGTCACCACCAACACCGCAACGACACGGCCCGGTGTGGCCACTCACCCGAGGACCAATTCAGCCGCTATGAAAAGAGTTTCATTCAAACTACAGCACGATTACCTCGTCCCGCTGAACATTTCTCTTTCCGTGTCCACAAGATCATGAAATAAGAAGAGATGTGAAAAGAAAACAGGAACACTATCCTGTAGGCAAGGAGATAAATTCTCCGACTGGTTGCTCCGGGCTGTTCGTAATGTCATCAAGTTACTCGAGGTAGTAATGCGCATGCACGACCATTTGTCGCAGCAATGCTTCATGGGTGTTGTAGTAAAAGCAAACAATTCCCTTCTTGAAAACCGTGGAAACTCTGGTATTGGATAAGGTGAATGAAACCAAAGCATAAGCTTTGCAGTTTTGTAAAGATTGTGGTTCATCTACTTATTTCTTTTCTTGTAGTATTTATAAATGCTTAATCAACAAGGCCAACACAAAACCGTATTTAACTGCTGCTTTGCAATCCACATTAGAGCTGGTTAATTCATAAAATAAGTGCTACCACAATGTTACTTCAGCAGGCACTTTGAATATGGGAACCTGAAAATATGTGATGGCCGTTATTTAAGTCCCCCTCCATTATAAAACAGAGTTTTACTCTGAAATGAACCTTCAACCTTGAACGCACGCATGAATGAGCAGGATTTGTGACATGACAGACTAATCCCAGCCAAAAAGGGACTTTAACAAGTGCATTTGTTAATTCTAGCAGACATGCAATAAGAATAGGAATCATGGTGAGTTTTTCTATTTGGTGTGCAGTGCTCCATTCTCTTTAGATTTTGTGTGGCCATTCATGATTCTGTAGAATTTGTTTTGGGATGTATTGACCCACAGCTCAAGTCTAATGCCCTTCATGAGGCACTGATGTGCGATTAAACTGTGTTAAATTGAAACCACTAGAATGCATATTGAACTTACTCACTGTGTTCTTTATCTCAAGAAGACAGGTACAAACAATTTCTTCAATTTAACAAAACATAATGAATCCATAATAGACTTGTCTAAGAAACTTTAGTAAGAACCAATTTAAGAAAAAACTTAAATCAAGATATTGGTGAATCAGGCCCAATGAGCTTAAAATGAGCAGGTACATCATTTTAGATCATTTGATGCCCTCTGGTGGCACAGAGATAAACAGGATAATTTGAGTAAACTGGTTTGAAGCATAGTAAACTTTCCTAATAAATAAATTCTTTATATGTCATAAGATTATAATTATCATACGTCATTGAAGAAATAACTGCATGCACTAAAATCACTCAGTTTATGGATCCTGTCCATTACAGGTCAATGATTTCTCTGCTAATGGTGTCCATAGGTGTAGTTGTTGGCAGCGTCCTCTTTGCCAGTGATCTGCTGCTCAGGGTGGAACAGCTGGTAGGTCCCTTTGCAGACCTTATCTTTAAAGGTGGGTTAAATTAAAATGAGTCAATACCAACCAAACCAACTAACCAAAATTTCCATAAATTAAGCACCACCTAAGCTCTAATCATGAGTTTACCGCTCACAGTGGGCCCCACATCCACAAAAATAAGGAGGGTGCTAAAGATCCGTCTTTGCAGAATCTGGCTAAACATACAGGTGACTAATTATACAAAACTAGACTCAGTCAAGATTGAAGAACTGATTAAAAGAGACAATGTGAACTAGTTTGATCCATTTTGAGCTCATGAGTTACACATTGCCTTAAAATTTAGTACCTTCTATTCGAAATGTAACTTTTTAAGACATTTAAGAGCTTATTTTTAAAAATCAATTTCAAGGCTATTTAGGACTTTTGAAGCTGCATAGACATCCTGTCTTTTCAGTGGGCATCTGTCCATTGAGCTAAATCCTATGTTCAAGACAGTAAAGCTCCCAACAGCTATTGTCAATCTGGACATCAGCCCGACTCACATGACTGAAATGCAGCCATGACTCATGGAATCATATTACAATTTTGCTATTTTAGATTTTAGTTGAAGTCTGCCAAATTGTCAAAAATAATTTCACAAATATATATATTATTGAAAAGCTACACAAATTAGTGCAATTACGAACTATGGAAAGCCTCAATACCAAACATTAGAATAATATTAGCTTAGCATTCAGTTACCTTTAAAATTCTGACCATTAAAGTAATGCTGATACGTTTTACCGTATAATTAGTTATGTAGCACTGTTACATAGTGTGAGCCTTACTCACCATTTCTCAACTGACTAACTGCGTCTGAGACTTCCACTTAATCAATTAATCTGAATGGCCCATTCTTATTAAACAAAACCGTCATATTTCACTATAAACATTTCTAAGCATTTGTTTTACGTGCCTGATATAAAAATCTTTATTATTGTACAGAAATTATTTAAATCTATAAATACATTCATTTGAGCTAATGTGATAAAAAGTAAACAATAGTCTCTCATTATATCTAGATATACATACACAGAGATTATATATCAACTTTAGGTTACAGTATAGTACAACACAGAAATACATTAGTCATGCCAGAGATTCTGTTTTATTGTTCACATTTACAGAATTGAATTTCGGAGTACAGCATTTATACAGAAAGCTCACTTCTTTATACAGCAAACAGTCAAAACATATGTCCTCACACTATGTACAGATTCTATTCATGATAAAGCCCAGGGAACTACCACGCTCCACATAAAACTCACCCATTCAAGCTTCAGAACAGGCTAATGGACACTTGATTTCCAGTGACAGATGATACATGTATTAGTATTATTGAATTGGTGCATTCCAGAAATGAGGGAGCTGCAGGATGAGAATGGGGCACACAGGATTGTCAGAAGCAAATTTAAAGCCTGAATATGAAGAATAATTTATGCCCATGACTAATACTTTTATTTTAGAAATTTAAACAGTTGAACTGTTTCTGTTTGGTTCATTGCTCAAATGAATGATGTTTGTTGAGAATAAAAATAGAAATGTGATCACGAGTTAAGTGGTGAATAAGTGCTAACAGCACCATGTTGGTCCTGAGATTAAGTTTCAAGTGAGATTTATCAAAGCCGCAAAAAAGAAGCTGCATTATATGATGACCAGAAACTTACTGAGCAGCTAAAAAAAAAAGATTTTTAAAACTAGTGTGGTAAACAAAGTTCCTAAGATGGTCCAATAAATACTATCAATTTTAGAAATCTCGTTTACTGCTTTGAGCTGATCTGCGTGCAAGTGAGATTTGACTTAAATGTCTGTTATGAATCATAAAAGAGCAAAGCAGAACTGACATGTCAATACCAACCAAAACTATATTTTTGTCTCTGCGGAAATGATGCTTGCCTGCCTATTCATTGCAAACTTTGAAATAATTGCTGTTTAAACTGTGAAAAGGTGGCTCAGCCGGTAGAGTGGCCACCCAACGACCATAGGGTTGAAGGTTCGTGCCTCGTCCTTGCCGAAAATAAGTTGAAGTGGCAAGACGCTGAATCCCAACAGCCTGTCCCCAACTCAGAAATTTGGGAAAGATCAGGAATTGCATCCAGCGTAAAAACTGTGCCAAATCAACATGTGAATTAATGATCTGCTGCTGCGCAGAATAAATAATAAGATCAGATATATTCTCAAGCAATAATCCTCAAACAATAACCTTTTCTTTGTACAGACAGCTTCTGAGTGTATTTGGCCTCATTTGGTAAATCAAAATATCCTTTTCATGACAATATCTTTTGGAAATGGGCAAACAACCTGCTCATTTTAAAAATCTGATTTATGCCCCCCCCTTACCGTAAAACCTTTGACTGCTCAGACAGTGTTCCCATTGAGTTTGATACATCTCAATACACCCTATTACAAAAGTCATTCAATTCCTTACTAAAAACTCACATTAATGTTGCCACACATCCAAAATAGTCGAATCCAGATTAAACAAATGAATTTACGCATACTGTATGTATCTTTTGACTTAATACACTAAATTCATTTTGACTAGTTTGTGTAGTTAATACTGAGGATTCAAAACATTTGCTATTTTCTCATACAAAATCAAATTTCTGCACCACAAGAATATAAACACTTTATATCAACAGGCAGGTGTTGATCATTACCACCAGCACCAAATCAGCTGATTATCTCAGTCCTCATTTCTCAAAGGTCTTAGGGAGTTATTGACTTAAAATAGTCAAATCTATTAACTTTGGATATTAGACTACATTAAAATTAAACACGGAGGACATTTTTCTACATTAGTTTCTTTTCATGCAAGGGAATCAAATTGGTATTACAAAGCAAAAAACAGAAATCAAAAATTAGCAATGTCTCACTCTTCAAGAGAATATTCCAAGTCAAGTTAACAGTCTCACCATAGACCTCATCAAGAGGATGGAGATGGCTAAAGAAGTGTGAACACTGCAAGAAACACTGAGTCAAGGGTTGGGGTTTTATTCATCAAGTTAATGTCTGATACAGAGCTGACAGTGCATCGGAATAAAAATCAAGTTAGGACATTGACAGAGCAATAAGTTGAAGGTGAAACCAGGATGAATTGGTTTAAGCTTTTTTTCATTTGGAACTTTTGTGTTTTGACGTGTTTGTACGAAGATGTATATACTGTGTGTGCATCAGAGTTCAGTGCCCACTGCTTCTGAGAAGAGGATTTAGTGAGAAGCACAAGGCTGGGGGAGAATATGGCCATGGGGGTGGGGGGGACAGTGCACCAGGCTCCTTTGTTCTCTAATGTTGGTTTTGTCACTAGTTCAACTGTTCGACAGAGGTCAGTGGGGTGCATCACTACGCCAAGGAGCGCTGACGTGGCTTGATCCTAGGATAGAGCTACAAAACACACACACACAAACATTTTACAATGACTAATCTAACCACCTCATGTTGATATAAACTGGACAAATGCAACATATGGTGTATTTTGTTATTACCCCAAGCAGATTCCGGGGCACATAGCCCTCGTTGTCTTCAAGTCGTGCCCACCACCACTCGGTTTCATTGTCGTCCTGGCGTCGCAGAATGGTAATGGCATCCCCTTCGCTGAACGACAGCTCATCCGGGCTCTGAGCTTCATAATTCCACAGCGCATACACTGTCCCCTTGTTCATGACACCCAATTTCTCCTGAACACCTGCAAGAAAGTGTTCAAAATATACAGTTCATATTGAGCACATCCTGGACAAATACTGTCAGACTTGGAGGAATAAAAACAACATTTTAATCTGAAAGTGAACTAGGAAGGATTAGTAAGTTGGTTCTCACCATATAGAAACTGGGAACACTGAATATAACCCTCCTCCATTTCTTCACACTTATCTGCAGCAGTCTCCACATCACTAATTGTGCTGGCAAAGATGGCTGCTCCTGACTCAACCAATACTTTGCACAGATGAACACTGTTACAGGAAGCGGCACAGTGAAGTGGAGTCCTTATCAAGCAAACACAAATAGAAAAACATGTAATCATGTAAACCTCATGTAAAATCCAACTGAGCAAAATTTGTGCAACACGTGTGATCATCAAGCTTTCCTGTGTTGCCCAGCTTGAACTTACCATCCATCGCTGTCTGCAGCATTGACGTTCACACCAAAATCCAGCAAGAACTTGACTATGTGGTGATGCCCGGCACACACTGCATTGTGCAGGGGGGTGATGCCTTCATCGTTGGGAGTGCTAGGATTCTCCACCTGAACAAAAATGCCCAAATGCACTTATCCTACATGGACATACACATATGTAACCTAGGCAGAAACAGTTATGATATGTATGTATGTATGTACCTCATAGATGATCCTCTGGACAAGATCAAACTCTCCCTCCAATGAAGCATCCAACAGAAGGGCCAGAGGGTTGAACTTCACTCTAAAGCCATGACCAGTACGCTCAGAGTTTGGCTTCTTTAGGTTTGTGCGCTTCTCCTGGAATGACAAAGAGTGGAAATGTAAGACACAGTTTTTGCAAAGTGTAAGTCTTCATATATAATAATAAGTCAGTGTACATGTGTCTCTCACCACTGGTTGTGAGACCACTGTGCCACTCTCTTCTGGAGTGGAGACCTCTGGCACAGGTCTGGATAGCAACGCTTCAGAGGTTCCAACATTGTTGTTGTTGTCGTCCTCGGATTCTGCCTGTTCAGCAGGGTCTCCCATCGCTTCTGGTGGCAAGGGCAGTGGCTCATTGTCATTTGCGTCAGTAGATGGAAGTGCAGCCTCAGAATCCAGCCCCTCTGCCCCTGGTGGTGGTAGTGATGCCTCAGAGGGGAAGTTCCCATTGTCCGTGTCAGCCACAGAGTCACCTGCTAGATATCCAGGAGGATTAGCTGGCTGATAAAAAGGTGTTCCATTACCTGCACCGCTGACACCTCCTGACCCACTGACTCCATTTCCCTCTATGCTTCCTGCTAAAGTGTTGAACCTCTGGTAGAGCAGTTTCTGGATGTTGGGTCCACTGGGGCCTTCTGGTTCTGTTATGGAGCTACGCTTCTTGAGGGGTCTGGGAGCATTGGCCAGCTTTTTACGGAGCACCTCAAGATCGGCGTCACTTTGGTAGCGGAGTGGGGAGTGTACCATGGGCGTGAGCTTAGTAGGACTGAGTGGTCGTGGGATATTCTCCACGCTTGGAGGAGGTGCTGATGGCTCCAGGTGCTGGAAACAATCACGATCATCAAATTCTCCGTCCAAAGTGTCCTCCCCACTGGGCTGGCCTTGGAGCAATGGGAAGGCTCCTCCCGTCTGGGTGTATGGCAGAGGCGAAGGGGGTGTTGAGCTAGAGAGAAGAACAGGCTTCCCATATACTAGAGACAAGGAGAGAGGGTGGAATTATATGTAATGGCTCTAATTATCTGTCATTACCAGATATCTAATTTTATAAAAGTCACAATTGCTTTTTTCAAGTTCCCATAATCTGAACTAACATACCAAATTAATTTATTACTTTTTGTGGTATGGAAAATCCAGGCTAACAAGGAATACTTTGACACATGGGGTCAAGATAAATAAAAACAGCAAAATTGTTCAATCAACAGGAAAATTTCTTCCAACACAGCTCTCACCTGCTTTGAGGGCAGGCTTAAGTGGTTGGCTCTTTGGCGCTGCCTGCTGGAGGTACATGTGATAGATGGAGCTGGAGTTCACTGTAGGTGGTCCTTTACGGGGCGACTGAGGACGTGATCCTCTGTCTGGGAAGAATGGGCGCACCGCCACAGCTGGCGGGGTATCCAGTCGCTCGCTCAGCCCAGGAGGGAAAATCGGTGTATTAGGCTGGAAGGTGGGGCTTGGCGGTACTGAGATACGTTGTTGGATTTGTTGAGAGGAGGAGCCTGTGGAGGGGGGGACACGGGGCCAAGCAGGAGCTGGTGGGTTTGGGAGTGGGCGAGGAGGAGGAGGTGCATCCTTGCGGCGCTCCAAAGAGCTGGCTGAGTTAGCAGAGGTAAGGTGGGAACCATAGGGAGGTGGCTGTGGCTTGGAAATGGCAGGGGAAGACACAGCCACTTTGGAGTCTAGCACCTGTAAAGAAGCAATAGATCATACAAACATCCACCATTAAAAATAGCGTCTTGTACAGAGAATCTAAAACTCTTCCCTTAGGTTTACATTTAACTTCAAATTTAACACTTTCTTACGGATGCAACATAACATCATGGAATACCAGCTAGAAAAACAAAGGAACTCTCTGTATATGTTAGAGAAATAAGAAGAAAGACAAACCTTGTCTGCAGTTGGAGTGACAGGTGAGCCTGAGGGAGGGCTTTTGCCCTGGGTATCAGTCCCTGAGTCTTTTCTCTCAGGAGGCTTTAGTGTTGTGCTGGTCTTGCTTAAGGTAGGCCAACCAGTGTCATTAGCTAGGTTGCAAAGAGGACAGAGTTAAGTGTGTCGCAAAAATAAATAAATAAATAAATACAAACACCATATCTAGTAAACAAGGTACTAAGTGAAGGATAAGCCTCAGGTTCAGGATTTTGAGAAACCTATCCTATTAACCAGAAACACCTTGGGGATGTTCAGATGTACTTGTTGCCTTTTTGTTAATGTGATTTCAGCATCTCTCATTTTTATAAGCAGAAATGCTTGAAAATAGGTTGCCTGTGTACTTTTCCTGCAGTACTTAAAAATAATATTCAAAATGATTATTAAAAAGAAAATTGTGGATCCTTCTCAAGTTTCCATGCCCTGTTTAAGGTCCATGTGGCACTTCTTTATTTCTTGGCAGAAATAATTTTGCAAGTTTTCCAAATTTCCTCTTAAACCAGGAATCAAAAACATTGTAGACTGTAAGGAGGAGCTATTGGTCAATAGGACAAAAATCCTGAGCCTTTACTGGACAGCACTGATCATGAATGTGCATGCGCAGTAGTGTTTTGCTTCTCTGTAATTGTATTAAGACATGTGGCATTTTGATTGAGTTATGTTTGGTACATGTAACTAAACTAAAATTCAGAAGACCATTCAATACACTGTCTTGAAAACTAACCTGAGAACTATTAAAAAAAAAACAATAAAAAAAACAAGACAATTGTGCTGTTATTGCCCCTAAGCTGTGGAACTCTTTGCCTCCAGTTATTCGTATTATATCTGAGCTCCATACTTTTAAATCCAAACTTGATACTCACTTGTTCAAGCAGGCATTTGATACTTAATAAGTATCTCAGACTGATCAGCCCAGATATTTTGTTTTTTTGTTCCATTTTAATGGAACAGTCAGATGACTGGCTCATTACATACCCAAGATCTTTTAAAGCCAATTACAGCACAATAATTATGAAACCTTTTAATAGTGGACATACATTTGGGTCTACATTAGTTTGGGGACTTGTTAAATCAGTTTAAAAAGCCATATATATTTTCTTTAAGATGTCTTTGAATGAAGGAAATGTCAGAGATAAATAATGAAATAAAGACTGTGTCTTCACAGATTAACAGGAGTGATAAACATTTCAACATGAACAAGTTAAATTCCTTGTGCATGTAAAGTGTTCACCAAGAAAGAGATTCTCTCACAGCTTGGTTGTTGTGAGGATGTGGCATGAAGGTTAAGGTTAGACAGGCTGGGAAATTTATCAAGGCCCAGATATTTTGGACTGTATTACTTATGTAAATTAATGAGGCACTTAAATCACTGAACCATCTCAGAAATGTACAAACACACACACAGGATCAGCAGTGCTTCGTCAGTGACCTGTTCCTCATATGGGGGCTGATGTCAACTATGATTAAGAATGTGAACTTCAGCACATTTCAGCAAAGAGCTTTGAGATGGCACCCCACGACTTTCACATCACTAGCCAATCAGTAGAGGAAACAAATTGTCAACATGTACTCACTCCAGTTGAGAAAAACTGGGAGGAGAGCTTAATGATGCCAAACAAGGATAATACCATCAGTCAGCAATTATACAATTTCACCAGGCACAGATGCTCATCTCCTCCACAGCTGTGCATCCAAGCTTTATTTTTGTCTAGTAGACAAACTCATTAAGATCATCAACTCATCAATTTTGTGGAATACACAAAAAGGCAGGCGATTACAGTGTAGAGGTATCATTGCATGATTGCAAAGATGTAGATTTTTTTTAAATATCCAGCCAATTCAAGACTTAAGCTATTAGTTTACATTTAACTATGATAAGATAAACTGCAGTGCATACTGAGGATCCTGTGCTACAATCAAGAGAACAGGTTCAGAAAGTGCCATCGTTCTGCTTATGCAGCACTGTGCACTCACGGGACGTGCCGTCAGAGCCAGCAGAGGCTCCAGGGTGTGATTCTGGAAAGGACGAGGGTACCGGGTCCACAACGATGTCTAAATCAGACACCTTCCAAGGGCCAGGAGGCTTTCGCACACCGTCTGCCCCAGAAGAGTTTCCCCCAACCCCACACCCACGTTGAAAAACATTATAAGACAGGACAGCATAAACACATGAGAGGAAGAGAGAAACAGGAGGAAATCACAGTTTACACAACACAGAAAGAGAGTGAGGTTAGAGAGAAAGGAAAAAAAACTGCTGATATCTGCTCTGATTCATGCAGAGAATTCACTGACAAATCAAGTAGGAAGAAAACAGATAAAAGTTCAAGCCCATGAGAGACTTTAAGTCACAAGGTTTTCGTGCATGATGTGTTAAATGCATGGTGGTTTAAGGCTTGTTCCTCTGGGACTATAGGTGCCCAACCTGCTCTGTAGCTGAATCTAAGATCTATTATGACATCTGCTTTTTTTCTGCTATGTCTAATTCTGCATGTTCGAGTTTTCAAGAAAATTCTCTCCAATATTACATTAAAAGGTTATGCCTAAGATAATTAACACCTGGGTAATTACTACAACAGTTCAGCTTCAGTTTCTGTATTTTAAAGTTTCTAGGAGTAATTGCGTGTGTTTGTGTGTGTGTGTGGGAGGGGACCAATGCATTTATTGCTCTCAACCAACCTGACTTGGTACGGCCATGGTTGGCTTGATTATTGACACCCAAAGTCTGGGGCTTCAATGGATCAGGTGGCATAGTGTAGCCTCCTTCCTGTCGGCCTGGTACAGGGACTTGGATGTATGGTCCAACAGCTGCAACACGGCCCAGGGTCCCAGAAGCGGGCTGAGGAGAGGGAGGTCCATTTGCTCTATTTAGCTGTAATAAAAGTCAGCATGTACAGAAATATACAGAAGACAATTGTTTGGTAACTTGGATTTAAGGAGTCCATTTCTCCACTATGCTTTAAATAGGTTTTACAGTTTTCAGAATCAGTATCATAACTGACATTTTAGGGAGACAAGGAGTTTTGTGAGAAGTATTTCAACCAAAACAAGCTTAGTTTTGAGTGCTTCTAGTCTTACAAGAAGATTCTCTTTTTGACGTGCCTCAGTTTTTTTCTTGTAGAGGCGTTCCCGTAGCTCGCTGATGCGCTTGTCCATGAGTGTCACTTCCATGTTGCGCTTGTTCAGAAGTTCCTTCTGTTGCTGCAGCTTGCTGTTTTGCTCCTGGTTCAGTTTGTTTCGAATCTGAGAACAACGAATGAGGATGCAATACACATTCACCCAAACAGGCACTGCAATCACTGTAGACAGGTGCAAAGCAAACATTGTACAACCTATAAAAACCTTCACTAGATGTTGCTACTGTACTGTGCCACAGTAATACTAGAAAAATATCTTGATACGCTGCTATTAAAATAATATACTAAACCACATTTTTTAAAGAATCGTACTTGGGGAATAAAAGTGTTTTAATCAGAGTCGTTTTTCCTGAGCTATGTTAAAGTGTGGTAGCAGAGCAGTGTGTGTCAGTAGTGTTTTGTTTCTACTGCCTTTCTGCAGGGATAGTGGGTGTGTACACTCACTGCAGAAAGGCAGCTCTCGTGGTGAATGAGAGACATGGTTGCAAGTAGAGGAGCTCTTCCTGATCATACACAGTTTGATGAAAAAGCAGACGCATAAAGCAAAATGAAGCATTATTTTAAATCAGGTGTTCCTAAGCATAAAAATAATATTTAGAAATTACACTTCATAAACCCAGGCTTAGCCTCCACACTGCACTAGTGAATCAACACAAACTGATTACAAATCACTTAAAAACACCTCCTTGGTAAAAGTCTGTGCTCTACTGTGTGCATCTTCTAGGTTTCTATCAGGCTAATATACTGTATTTACTTTGTTGATTTCTATGTTCCGGCATTACTCTTCTTCATGTTTTAGGTTTTCCCCTTCAGAATCTGTAATATGTAATCTAGTATTGGAACAATAATCTTGGTATCTTGACAACACTTTTTTTAACATAATTTTTGATGCGCAGTACCTGAAGCTCCTGGTAGAGTTTACGCAGCTCTAAGGCTGCAGCACCGGTTACTTGGCCTCCCAGTGCTGTCTGTATGCCGTTGAGCTTTCCTCTTCGCAGGTCCTCCAGCTGGAGGCTAAGCTGCTCCACCCTCAGTACAGCTGCCTGTAACTCTGCCTGCTTCTCTTGGAACAAGCTGCTAACTTGCTCAATCTCTGCCGCTAGGTATAAAAAAAAAAATAAAGGCTTACTAGCTTAAAATTGTTTTGTTCACAACTTGTGCTGATAAAATATTTTTCTATTCCTAATAAACCCTGAATTATAAAAACAAAAGTCAAACCTTCCAAAAGTTAAAATATAAAGTTGGTGCTTAATTATTTCAATACTGACAGTCTGGGACAGGCAGTGAAATAGCTCCACATGAGCTAACTTCTTATACTGGTTCAAATATATTAGATACTGAAATATTATATTAATTATTATATATATTAAATATTATAAGACCATGAGAATAGCTCTTTTTAAGAGACTATTCACACACAAAAGGATATGAGCGAAGATATGAAATTGTCAGTATACATACACAGGTTGCCATTTATGACCTTGCTGTAGTCCACCTGGCCTCTCATTGCCCGAATCTTCTTTAGCTTTGCCTCCTGACTGTCCACACGTTCTTTGAGCCTCTGCAGCTTTTCGGCCTCTGAAACTGTTTGCTGCTGACGTCGCTCCTGCTGCTTCAGGTAACGTAAACGTTGCTCCTTCAGAGAATGAGATTTTATACGAGTTAAATACAAGGAACAAAGACTTTTTGTAAGTTTGGAAGAAAAAACTAAAAACACATAATGCTGGTTATAATTCTATAGGCCCCAAGCACGCAAATTCATGGGTCAAATCTAACAACACAAGCATGAATATAAAACCACCAAGGCACCACCCCATACCTTACAAAATATTTCTGTAGTGCACATATCATAAAACTAGTTTAAATCTTTTTATGGTATTAACTAAACAAAATGCTGTGCTGTGTCAAGACTATCTGATGGGGTCAGATGACTTACTCTGTCTACCCAACTGAGAACTGCTCCAGTTAAGGTCCTAAAATAGGAAATGACGAGCAAAGGTTTCCAAATAACTGCAGGGCTTCAATTGAGCCCACTTTTCAGGCAGAACAAAAACAATAAATTGTTTCTATCAGCGGGTCTGCAGAGGACTTCTTCTTGCATGACCGATCAGCACAGTGGTCAGACTGTGTTAGTGTGTTATATCGACACAGCAGATTGCTTATGTGGAGGCTTGCCACCAAACCCTTAATCCCTCCAAAAAAAACAAACCCTATTTTTATAAGCACTGTATAGATGTAATTTATCAGAGATAGGCAGTATCACCTATATACCAAACAGATGATGTGCTTAGGAAACACAGCAGTGTCTGTATATGTGTTGCTCTACTGACTATATGTATAAATGAGAAATATAAACTCTGACAGACTGGACAATCCCAGCACTGTGACTCATACTGTGTCCCATCTCATTTCTTACATAACCATTTTCCCCTCTTTCAGGTCAATGTGGGATTCTCTGCATGAGTGTAATGCATGAATTTTTGACTCCGATTCCCTCAATTGACACAATGACATGTCAAAAGGCGAAAATCCTGCATACTCAGATTACAGCACAAGAACAAATCATTTAGGTTTAGGACATGAGTGACTTACTAAAAAAAATTTCTACTCTTAAAATTTACCAACTTTAGCAGTGGAAGTAGTAAGAGCTGGCAGCATGCGGCACGCCAAACCAGGGTTCGTCAGCAAGACAACTGTCGGCCACTAGTGTCACATTACTGCAGCATGCTGTGTTGCTTATCAAAATACATTGAATGAAAGGCTAAAATATTATTCAGGGAAATGATTTACAGTAAAGTAAAACTGTAAAGACAAGTTGTTACCTTTGCAACAAGCATCTGCTGCTGAGCCTCAATTTGCTGCTGCTGCCGATTGGCCATCTCCTGAAGCTCTGACAGTGTGAGCTCAACACGTTGATTCCCCACCTACACATGAGAACAGGTCGAGACAGGTCAACAAATTTAAATCTCTAAAATCTGAACAGCGACTACATTGCCTGGTTTCAAGAGTTTAATTAGAAATCCTCATTAACAAAAACAAAATAAGGCCAATCAAAATAAGGCCAATCAATGGTGTTTGATACAGAACAGTGTATTCCCTTAAATGTATTTTTTTTGCACTATGCTATATATGTAAACTTTGCTATAATAGTACTTTTTAAGACTAAGATGCAAGGACTTAAGAGCAGAAAAACATCTGGCGTAAACCGTTACATAAGTTAAAACTGTTGCATAAGAATAAAAAATTAAGAAGAAACAATCTATGCAAAAAACAAAACACGGTTGCAGAAATTATTTCAAAAGATGTCGGATCTTGGCAGCCAGAGGGCCAACCAGAGGTCGACGCAACAGCAGAGAGAATCTGACTGTCATTCCTCCACAACAGGGTTTCAAATATGAAGATAATGGAACATTATAATTGCATCAAGATTCGGTTAGTGAGCAGGGGGATCGAGGTTCTGATGGCAATGTCTCATTTGGTGTTTGTACATGTGGTCTCATATCACATAGTACCTCAGTATATTGAGCAGTAACAGTGAAGGCAGTAGTAAAGTGTAATTACAAGAAAATTTGTTATGGTAAAAACTAAACATACATTTGGTCACAGCATATATAATGTGATCATGTATCCTCTTGTCTTTCCTTCTGTTTCATTCTAAATACAGCTTAAATCAAGTGCACATAAGTTTAGTTCATTAGAAGAAAGCTGTGATGTATTCTCTTTGCTGACACAAACAAGATTTTCTTTATGATAACATGTCAACTTTTTGACCACTAATGAAATTGAAAAGTGTAATGCAGGTTGTTGTACACTAACAGAAAAAAGCCATATCATGGCAAAGAGAAATTTCCAAAAGCTGAACAGATCATTATCGGAATTTCTTTTAATATAATAAGTAGGGCTGTAAGGGCGTATAGTATTTTGACAATAAACTGTTTGGGTTGGTAATGTAAGAAAACTGTTAATCCTACTGGAGGAAAAGCATCTTTATTTACTGTTACATAACTTTGATCACATACACACAACATAGGCAGAAAAACAATTGAAAGCACTGGCACGGAGTTTTTCCTATTTTCTGTATTAGTGTGTATGAATAGATGGGGACAGTCATTTTAATTTCATTTTCTTAGATTTTACTCCTGGTTTTGCATTATTTAGAGTCTATATGAGTGATTATTTGTTAAGTCTGTTAAATTCTTTGTTAATCATAATTCTGAGTCTATAAATGAACGTTTTCATGTATTTTGAATTACTGGCAATTTATATTGCTGCTGAGACTGCAGAGTTTGTGCTGGAAAAGCACATCATGCATGTGGGTAAGGACTGCTTAAAATGTGCTAATCAAAGACAAAATTGAATGCATACTAGAGGATCAGCAAAATGTTAACCCGAACTCCAGAGGTTTAACAAAGCTATTATAATTTCTAAAGACCAATTTTAATTTTACTGCTAGTGCATTGTAACAGCGCAAAACCTAAAAAAAAGTCTGTTTACTATTAGAAAAAAAGAAGTGAAAAAAAAAAAGAGTTAAAAACCCATACATTATTTTAACTGGAAAAGTGACTGTTTGGCAAACTTGCTTTAAAAATGAAATGAAATGAAATGAAATGACGTTTCACCTCCAGAGACGGTTTAGACAAAATGTTACTGAATGAGAAATGAGCACCCATGTGTTGTTAAAGAGCACACAGAGCAAAGGAAAACTGGCAATCCATCAATGCACCCCCCGTCCATCATTCTACAGAACTCTTACTTTCCTAAAAGCAGATTCTTCAGTCAACAGAGTGGCAAAGTCTTTAATAAAACAGCAGTGAAAACAGTCCACACTACAACAACTACTGAAAGACTGAAGGGCTTCTAGACTTTGCCTTAAGGAAGTGTGTTCAAAGAGAGGAGACCGTGCTGGAAATGTCAATGTTTCTTTTCAAAACAAAGTGAGATATGTAGACTACTGCTGCAGCATGAAGATATTACTAAGCAGTATAGAAGGTATAACAACATGGAAATTAATATTTTATCAGTTTGAGTTTGTGTTATGTTAAAGTTACAATATGCAACTTAGAGTAATCTAGGCCTAGCTTAAAACTTAAAATAAGTCCACTCTCAGTCCAGCCCTCTGGCTCCTTGCACAGCCGAATTGTTCATAATCAAAAAGAATGCTGCAAAACTTGTAACCATAAATGAAATTTCTCTGCACTGCTCCCAGTCCTGCTCTGTGAGCCTGAATGAATGGGAGCCTTTCACATCTTTTTACAATAGCATTTCTACTAAAGACAATATTTTTAAAAAGTTACAAACTATAACATAAAATGCCTATAAAAGATGGAGATTATTATTGACATAATTATTCTTTCGTCATCATAGGTTTCCAAAAAAAAAAAAAAAAAAAGGTAACAAATTTTTTTTTTTGAGCTGCAAGCAAAAGCTAATTAACTATCATATTTTGTCAACATCCAATGAAAAATCCCCACATTTAAAATTATATACATATGTACATATAGAAAATGCTTGGGATTTTTCTTAAGAAATCAATAAAATTATATATATATATATATATATATATATATATATATATATATATATATATATATATATATATATATATATATATATATATATATATATAGATATATAGATAGATAGATAGATAGATAGATAGATAGATAGATAGATAGTGTTAGCTTGGTAATCATTTCAGCTCTTGAAATGAAATGTTTGAATACAGCTAATAAGTTATGATTAATTGCAGAAGCTAAAACTGTGATGTTTAAGACAAAAATCTAAATGCATGTGATCTTTGTAACGTTCCCCCTTAAGGCTTGTCTGCTCTTTATGAGGCCATGTCCCTCTCAGAGGATGATCAGCTCTGTTTGGTGGAGAAAAAGCCCCTGGGGGTTTTGGCACCAGCCGATGGAAAAGCCTGGGAAATGATCCTCTTAGGAACCCTTATATCATCTATGAGGCTGACCGATATAATCCTCTAAATCAGATACTAGCAAGAAGCTTGGGCACAAATCAGCCTCGGCACTTGTGAGGTTATGAGGAGCCAGTCATACAGCTGAAAATGTTTTCCTATATGAGTAAAAAATTGGTGTTGATATCACATGATTTTTTTCTTGTTATGATTCATGAAATTAAGGTTCATAAAATGTACTCAACACAAAGTTAAAAGTTGGATATTTTAAAGGACAATAAAAAGAAAGGCTTCTGGCTGTTCTTGTGCTACACTCCCATAATCTTTGTTGAAAACAAAACTAAAAACCCAAACCAAAAAAACCCAAGCCCTCCAACCCCTGCTGTGCTGGTTTCTATCTTTCTTAAGGCTGAATTATCTACGATTCCTTGACCGCTACTCTTCTACTGTGAAATCTGGGACAGATGGATGGAGAGAGAAAGGGTGCCAAGCCAGAGGCTGCTCTTATCAGAGCCATCTACATCTTCTAACACACATCCTATGGCTAAAGAGGTGAACATCCACAACAATGGATATACCTGGCAGGGAAGCATGGACAGCGTCTGGAAGTGGAATAACTCTGCAACACCAGGCTTTTTGAGGTTATTGTCCAACATTGGACCGTAACCTGATGCTAACTCAATAGAAAAACAACTCCCTATAAAGTACAAATATAAGCAACCACTTTTTTTGTATTAATAAACTAAATGAAAAGCATTTCCTTTTGTTTAAATTGATGTGTTCATTTGTACAAAATACTTAGATCACTCCATGATTCCATGATGGAACATACAAGAAGTTCTGTTCTTAAAAGACCACCCATTTTGCCAGGTTTTGCCATCACAACTAGACCCATGAACAAAAAAAAAACAAAACAGCTAATGCTAGCTAGAGGACCATGTTTCTATAATTTTTGTCAAACACAAAGGTCTAAGATTACATTTCCATACACACCTATCAAACCTGTATTTACATCATTCTAATTAAGTCTCACCCCATTCTCACTGTGTTTCTCTCCGGTGTTTCCACTCCTGCGACTCGTCTGATCCTGAGACTGTTGACTTCCTGCAACAAATAAACTGTTTTTATTACAAAGACAGGACAGAAACATGCAGGGCAATACACAGAAGTGTGCACGCAGGAGCATGCATACACAAGTGGCAATTCAGAGACAACCACCATTGTCAGGAATAGTTTAAAAATTTATGACATGACTGCACATGATTTAAGGATTTAAGATAGTGGGACTAACTCAAACTTTTTTTTTGACTGGTTTGATAGAAAGATGAGAATAAATGAAGCTTTACAGCAAGACAGATTGGAAACGTCTGCTACATTATTAGGAAAAAAAGACTCCAGATATACTTAAAGCAAATTTGCTGGAAAAAAAAAAAACACGTTCAAGTTCTATATTTATTTTTTTATCAAATATAAGATCAGGATCCAATCACAGACAGTTTATAAGCTTTGTGTAATTCGTCTACACATACTGTGTACAAACATCAACATATTTATAGAGCATTAATGTGTCCTAGTGCATCTCTGATCCTTAATGTTAAGCTCAAGTGGCATTTTTTGTGACTATACTATTCCCAAAAGAGAGAAATGGAGAAATAGAGTAATTCCTTTAGCATGCACCATCAAGTATCCATTAAATTCTTTTATCCCACGCAGCCTTTAAAACACTTAATGCCAAGTGATTACACAGAGTATGGTACTGTTACAATCTGTTACAGAATGGTTCACTTTCTGCAAGCTTCGAAAGCAAGGAAACAAACACACCTAAAGACCACACAAACCACAATAAAGAGAGAAAGGGAAACATCAAAAGACCACAGTTTCCAGGGCTGAGAAGTCAGCCAGAAAAGGTGTGAGGAATTCCCTGAAAATTCCCAACTCCACCCTCCAGACTGATTCAGGAAGAGAGGACACGGCTAATAGAAAATCCCCTAGACAGAAGACGACAGGACAGTACCCACCTTGATCACTGCTCTCAGTTGGTGAATCTTCATGGCGGAGGAAGAACTTGACCTCTTGTTTCCGAGGCCCCCATTTTTGCAGATGCTCGTACATCATGTGCTCGAAAGGAATCGCTCGTTCTGCCGACACAGAAAAGTTAGGAAAAAGGATAATAAATCGATTATTAATTTAAATAGAAATACTGTATGCCAGTGACTAAACGATACAAAGAACTAGAAGTGGCCATCAAACTGCTGCCTATGTAAAGTTAACTAATGCATATACACGTGTCTTTCTGCAGGTCTATGCCAACACATTGGTAGAATTGGCATTGTGCGCAAATGTTGATGCCAATATTACCAAATGAAAAAATTAAGTATAGAACATTTATCTTAGATGGTTTATACTATCATCTCTTTTTCGGTTAGCCAAAGAAATTTTTGATGATGATTAAAATTAAAACAACATTCTACTACTGAGGGTAATGGATAAAATGTGTGTGCTGGAAAATTGTATGTTTTTTAGGAGGACAGCACTCTGTAGCCACAGACAGACCAACAGACAAAGACAGAGGTTTTACGAGGTTTCGGGGGCAGACAGCTACATTGTCAGGCACCAGCCAAACACGATTGCATAACATGAGTTAATAAAGCCTTTGGCTGGGATGTTGTTTTCAACAGGGGAGTGGCCCCTCAGCAAAAAACGCTGATAACACCGAGTGTGTCAGCATGATGATGGGGATGGGAGAAAATGGTTGGACCAAGTAGATTTTGTTGTGACAGTGCTGTGGACTGTACCAACATCTAAGCCTTTTCCGACGTACAAATCTGTGCTCTAAATAGTTTATTCTAGTTTAACAGCAGCTGATGGGATGGGAAGCTGCATTTTTATTATTACAGGTCAATTTGTTTTGAGGAAGTGAAGATTATGAACTGTGTATTTTAACTTAGATTTTTCTCCACTCATGTATATGTCAATGAGTAAAACTAAATGTTACCATTTCATAAAAATGATTGAGCACTTTCATTCACAGTCACAATGGAGTTTCACATTACTTCAAATCTATGGATCATCTTGTATCTTTTAAGAAGGAAGGGCACTGACGTCTGCTTCCCATAAGAAAAAGAGTCATTCTGAATTTTGGACAATTTCATTCACTACAGCAGATAATCAGGCTTTGAAACTAACAATTAGTAACAGTGTAGAGGTGATCTTACTCGTATCTGGTGGTCCAACAATTATCTACTCCAGAGATAGTTGTATGGATGAACACTGAACATTCATTTAAATCCATGTTTCTCAACTTAGCCAATAACGGAGTAATTCTAGAGTACACGTTTACGAATGGTGATTTCACAAACATGTTCACAAATCAATTCCTAACAAGTTTCTCAGAGAGATTTCTAAGTCCACAGAACACATAAAGAAACCGTTTGCCTCCACAGCTACACGCTGAACATTTCACTTCTACCTTATTGTGGTCCGCTCTATAGTCAGTTCCTTTGCTCCAGTTACTGTCTCTCTTGTAGTCCACATCTGTTCCTTTCAACAGCAGAGCTGAACTGCCTCCCTTGTAACAGACATTGCTATGCATCGTTTCCTTGACAACTGGTTAACATACTTAAAAGATAAACTACAAAGCAAACTAAAATGCATCATCAAATGGCATCATATGGCTTTGATGCATCAACATCAAAACCATAGGACATCATTAATGACATCATCAGCACGCATGTACTTCTTAATCTAATTAACTTTACAATACACACATAAACAAAAAGAGAAGAAACCCTGGTTGGCTCATACAAACAGTTTCAATAAATTCTTACCATTGCCTCTCCAGACCTCAGCCAGGTGGCAGCCGCTCTCCCCGGGCTCTTTGCAGAACTCAACAACATCACGGCATGTCGTCTCAGGGGTGATTGGCACCTCAGTAACAGCCTGTTCGCCATCGCTGAGGTACACTGTCAAAATCATCTAAAAGAGGAATTAAAAAAGTAAAAAAATAAATAAGTCAAAAATTGTGATCTAATTGACAGTGAGTAAATGCATAGCCAAGAAACAGCTACAAATATTTATGTTTATATAAATAAAATTAAATAGAGAACATCCAAACACATTAGCAGATCATACAGACAGAAATAGTGATGACAGTATTATGCTTTCCCAAAGTTGCTTGTAAATGTCTACGTAGAGAAGGGTGTTATGGGCAACTACAGGTCACAGAGGCTCACAGAGGAGCCAGCTTAGACACCTAAATATTGCCAATGTGTTGTGCGGAGTAGTGCATCAAGCAAAGTGACTAGTTTGAAGAAGCAACAAAGGCAAAAAGTCGCCAAAAATTCTTGACAAGAGTAAGAGATTAATGATTAATTATTTTCAAATCCTTATCACAATTCAAGAGAAAGCACATTTCAATTTCCAAAATCTGCAATTAAAATGTTTTGTTGAAAAGCGTTTCCACAGAATTCACATGCATGAGATCTGCCCTCACCTCATCTGTGGATGAAAAAAGTTTTAAGAAGCTAACATGTTGATTCAGTGGTGCTAACATTTCCTGAAATGTTCAGCCCTAGATGACTATACAATTTTAGTTTGCCAAGCACAACATGCGCCACATCTATCATAGAAGTACTGCAGAAAAACCTACAACAGCTCTCGGTGTAACCTGCATGCTTACATATAACACATAGACGTCACCGTTATAGTCATCTGTATAAAAATCGAAAAATAAATAGATGAAACAAATATAATCTACAAAGATCAGGGAGTTGATGCTACACGTTTCTTTTCACTCGCTTCATCTGTTAATTATTGCTGCTGGTGGACTATGCCTGTGCCTGCCACATTTCTCTTAAGTATGATTAGCGCCTGTCATAACACTGAACATACAAAGTGATGCAAAACAAGCCAGTACAGGCATCTCTCTGTCTAACAGTAAAAGCTGTAAAAACTCCACAGTCCTTGCTCGACAAATAACCTTCAAGATTAGATAGCTGTGAGCAATTATTAGGAAGCTGCAAATCTATCATAAATTCTACATCACACATACCTGCCTGGAGGCAGTGACATTCCTCAGTGTTTTTACTCAGTCTGGTAGAGAAAACACAAAGGGCATGACCATCTACTTCTTGTTTAAACCTTCCTCGATCAAATTTAAAAAAAAAAAGAAAAGCTGGGTTTCTCATCCTAAACACTACTGACTAATAGCAGTGTTTATCATAGAAATGTCATTATTATTCATCTCCTGTAAAAAAATTTCTTAAGGGCTTTAATATAACATTCTATCATTAAATCGTTTAGTCACAGATATCTGAGTTGAGATGATGAGACAATGTAGCTCTGACATGTACAGCATGTGACCTTTGGACTTGTCCATGAGGCACCACAGCTGGTGTCTTCAGTGTGAATAAAGGAATCTACCGGAAATTATTAATAATTGATAAGAAACCAATTAAGCTGGGAAAAAAATCTATTTTTTTTTTCTATTTTCCGTGTAATTTCGCTTATACCCAGACACAGCAAAAATACTAATAAGAGTAAAGGCTTTTTTTGCAGTTAATTGACACATCTACTTGAGAAGTTTTCCTCCTGCAGTGGCAGGAAGATTTTCATTGATTAAGGTGATGTGTGCCCTACTATTTTGTGTGACAGGCTTCACTTTTTGTCCTGTTTTGTCACTAGAGAAAAACAGACGTGTGGCAGAAATGCTGTGTTTGAAAAGTCTAAGATCATCCTATGCAAGTTGACTATCGGTTAACAGTAGAAATGTAAATGTTAGATTAACAAATTACAGATTACAGATTAACAAATGAGATTATTACAAACTACAACAGGCTTTCAGCTCCGTCTTTCAGCCAAGAAACGATTTCAGTATAAAGCAATGTAATCCATTGAGACATGTTTTTGACAATTAATTATGATGCTCTATTAACAATATATGAATATAAAATAAATATTTTGTGCATTTATTTGGTAGAAACTTTAAAGCAAATCAGTAAAGTGCATAACTCTCTACTTTCTCATTGTGGCCACAGGGTGCATCTTTAGTGTGACAATAATTATCAGTGTTTGCTACAGCCATGTGCAATCTACCTTTAGTCACTAAGCTACCTACAGATTATTACTCCAGTTTCTCCAAGATAAAGTCACTCAGACTTTGTAATGAAACTGTGTGATTCAGTGACATTTACTGCAGCACCCCAACTAAAAGAACATGATTACTTGTCCTGGGGCCTCTGGGACTTCAATCAGCTTATTCTTCTTTTCCAAAAGCTCATATTTTAATAGATTTGGAAATTGTGCTGATGAAATTAGTCTAGAGCTATGCTATGGTTATCCTTCACAAATCATCCATGTATGAACTCAAGTTGCTTCCATGTACAAAATGTTTGAAACCTGATCTGCCTGAACATTAAAAGCTGAAAAGTGATGTCCACATGTTACTAATATATTGAAAGGATACTGGAGTTCTACCGGCTGCATAAGATACAACATAAGACATGAATATAAAAAGTGAGGTCAACATCAGTTTCACTGCATATAACGCAACCATGTGAATTTGTTCTGGAGGAAATCATAGGCTACATAAAATTAGTCTGGAACAGTATTTTACGTAATAAATAACACAGGTAAGATAATGTAATGTATACTGTAACAACAAAATACATTTTGAACACAGGCCTACATACTAACTGTCCTTTAGAACATGATGAGGTACAAATGATAATTAAAAATGATCACAGAGGGCCTATACAGGATATTGCCAACTATATCTGGACATCAAAGGAAATCACTGAATTATGCAAATACACTTTTAAATACAGCCTCAGCAAAAAAATAAGCAAAAAAACAACAACAACAAAAAAAATCAAATACTAGTGACCCAGCTCACTGACTACAGGAGAAATACCAACCGCCCTCACTAAGTTGCGTCTGCCCATGTTCTTGGCTCTCTTGACTGCTCTCCGCTTCCTCCTGATCTCCTTCTTCGGTGGTCGGTGGTGCTCTTTTGCCCAAATGGGGTTTTCCTTGGAGAGGCTAACAAGGCCACGCAACATTATAGTCACAAACCTCTTCATAGTAGCAATGCCGCGTTTGCAGGCATGAGACTTAATTGTTATGCCATCCCTGAGCAAACCTCGGAAGCCGACAGCAGTGCGTGCAACAGAAAAGTGCTGCAGAGGAGACTTGGGAGGGAGAAACACTAGCTGTATGTGCATTTCAGGGTGGGAGGGGGGTGGAAGCAAGATAGAGAGAAACAAACAGCAAGAGGGAGAGAGTCACAGGGTGGTGGGTGAGTAAGGGCAAGTCCATCTATTGGAAAAGTGTCCCTGATTTGAGCCGCTGGCTGCCACACACATTACTGGCAGGAAGTTAGGTTACTATCATTTAGTGTCAAGAATAAATCCTTTGTACACTAGATGTTTGCAATAAAGGACTACAAAAATACAGCATCCTTCTTTCCTGATGCAAAACGCTACAGTGGGCATCAGCTGGAGATGGGGCATTTATCATTTAACTTCAGAGAGGGATGCTTGTTTGAGTCATTTCAATCATTTTCTCCCACCAACTCTGTCACTTATTTGCTTTAAAAGGTTTGCCACCATGAAGAAAACAGGTCGAGCAAAGTAGTGTTTTCTGGAAGCGAAGTCCTTAACTGAACTTTTTTCAAGTACAGACTTAAATACGAGAGATTGAAAACTAATAAAATAAATACAAATAAATAAACAAATATGCCTAAACCCAAATGCTTACACTGGCAAAAAAAAAAAACAGAACAATTAAATAATTTTATACAAAATGTATTTAGTGATTACATAAACAAGCAGACTATGGCTACTAGTAGGCACGACTTTAAATTAAACATTTAATTAGACATAAACACACAAATAACCAATTCAAAGCTACATACAAAGCTGCCATTCAATGAAGCATAAGCAGGTTGTCTTTAAGCTTCTTGATTGACAAAATGTGTTGAAGAATCAAGACATTTCATGCACCTCTAATATTTTAACACTGTCCATTTGCATAAAAATGGCAGTGAACCATGAAGAGGAAAGATGACGACATGGCATCATGACAAACGATGACTCAAACTTAATCATCTTCAGTTAAATTAGGAATGCTGTTGTTCTATTGTAGATGCACAAAATGAGCAACATATTTAAGTATGAACATTTTTCTTTTAGCTATGAATTCAATCAATGAACACAAGATGTCCTGGATCCAAAGCTGACATTTCAAAGACTGCTCAGAAATTTGAGACATTTGTGTTGCTATTGACTATCCAACCTATAACTTCAGTGGCTTTTTGATTTATAGTGAAGATTTACTCACCTCTATACATTTTACTATTGATTTACTATTTTGTATAAAATCTCTGCTTGTTTCCTGCAAAGCCTTGTAAAACTATAGAGCAATCGGAAATGATTGATGAGCAATAGGAAATTCACACATGATTTAATAAGATGATTAAAAAAATATGTTTCTTTGAACGAAAGCCTACTAATGTGCATTAGAGGAAGCCATAAAGAAAATCTAATTATGTGTGTGACCAAAAACGAAACAACAACAAAAAAAAGACAAAGAAGTTTAAACCGGTGGGGTAGGTTAAATAAATCAATAATAGACTTAGTATCTACAATGTTTTTCTTGGATTATCAGTAAAATATACATGCATTAAATGTATTACATTTT
The DNA here is from genome assembly GCF_033026475.1 of Channa argus. Taxonomy (NCBI): domain Eukaryota; kingdom Metazoa; phylum Chordata; class Actinopteri; order Anabantiformes; family Channidae; genus Channa; species Channa argus. Next base: position 11,316,464 of record NC_090213.1, on the reverse strand, counting down.
ACTTTTTAACAAAAATGCCACAGAACTTTGGTGGCTTGACTGATACCATTTTAAGCAAGTATATCTCAAAATTGGAAAGCCATGATAAGATGCAATGCTTACTTTTCCTGTAAGTCATGCTCTGCGCAGCTCCAATGTGTGAGATTAATGCCACTTGACAATCTACTCAGCTCAAAAGTTCCCCTTAACAACAGAGCATTAGGCGACGCAGTCACACAGACCTAGATCTGCCAAGGTCTCATTGGCTATTGGAGTCACGCGAGAACCGAGTGCAGAGCTGCCTCTCTGCTCGGCTGGCTCTTTTGATTCTGATAGCCTGTTGATGCCAGAGGGTACAATCATCTACCAAGGCTAACGTCCCAGTCATTTCTATAAAGTCAATGGTAGCAGTAAATATGGCGTTACTCTGTACTCCTGATAACTTACAAGTAATTATGAAATTCTGCTTGTGAGGCTATTTTCATGACAAACTGAATATTCTTACACAAAATAGTTGAATCACTTCCATATATGATGACACCCTACTCTACTGAAGTTACTGTAAACTTATACCGGATATAAGTCCACAGTCCCATCCCTGAAGGCCAAACAGGTTGCAATCATTATATTCCCACAATCCATTGCTGTATTCTCAGTACTCAGTTCACAAAAGATGTCATAACAAAGCACTACTACAGTAGAGTTGCCATTCAAGTTATCTACAATAACCAAGAAAAACTAAAGATTAAAAATAGTCCTTGATTGAACAAGCACTTCAAGCCTTTTGAACCTACAGCTTTAAACATAACCAAGATGTCTTTTAGTATTACTCATCACAAAGTCATTATTACTGTAGAGAGAGCAAAGAGTGTAAAGTTAACCTGTCCTATTTAGGCATATAGTAAGGCAATTTGATGTGTTCAAAGCTGCGCATGCATGCATGCATGCATGCATGCATGGACTACATGTTCATTCTTGTGAGAAAAAAAAATGTATTCATCTGCTAAAAGCATGTAGACTCTAGATACTACAAAATCCCTGTTCATCAAGTTGTGACAAGCACTATTTACATTTGTGTTTCAGTCACTGTGACTGTCAACATAAAAAATCCAAGTCCTGCAGCTATACTCATTATGCAACAGAGATACTGTGACATAAAGCCATAGCAGATAATCTTTATTCTGTTTTCCTTTTAACTGATCTTACTTGAAAGTAGTTTGGTGCTGGACGTGGAAAAGGCAAAATGGACAGATATCATTGCTGCTTTAACCAACAACGTGTTACACAGACATTCAGAAAAACCAAACCGTGCCCTCCATGTACACCTGGTTATTTCCATGAGAGGGAACCACATCATTATCGCACATGATAATTAAAAGCTAAGTTGTACCTTGTGCAAACGACAGATAGCTCTTTAAAAGACAAGATAGAAGCAGATGTAACAAGTTTATTTTTTTACTAAAACGAGCAGTTCAATCAACAGTTGAAAGTACTCATGTTGAAAAAGTGAATAAGAGACTTGTTCTTTTTTATGTAAGAGGGACAGGGGCTGTGTGCACTTACCGGCATCATACTGGCAGCTCTAATAGATCAAAACCAGAGGCGCATGGACAAGCTGACTTTAAGATCACCCGCTTGTCTTCAGTGGCAACACTGTAGTCAACCAAGACCCAACTTGACAGTAACGGGCTCTGGTTTCTCCAACGTGACAACCAACTGGGCCTCAGTCCTTTCTGTAAACCAAATCATTGAAAAAAAATAAAAAATAAGACGGAACATTTTATGGTATTTGCCGTTGTTTCATAAAATAACACCAAATGTTGTGAGGCGTAAATTTAAATGGCCCAGGCGTGGCTCTATGCAGCTGCTGCCAACAAGCCAATGAAGCTCGTCAGTTAGCTCACAGAGTAACGCTAAGGCGTGTCAAAACAAATGACATGTACTGTCTTAATACTACTAAGTAAAGCTCATAATAATACTCACCAATGTCAGAGACAAGTCATTTTTTCAGCGAGAATATCTCAGCCACGTTACTGTTTAAGGCACGTAGCTAACTAAACCAGCTGTGATCCAGCCAGCTAGCGTTATCTCTACTAGTGAGGTGTTAGCTGGGTTAGCTGGTTTCGGAAGCGGCTAAATGAGGCGATCTCTCCGCTCTCGTTGGTCCTTCAGCGTACATTGGCAGCACATCGGTACGAACTATCGATGGTGTGTATGTTTCAAGTCAACAACAATAATTACATGTCCATCCTGGTCGACTAGCTGGTCTTTTCTAGGAACGCAGTGAATCGCCGTTAACAGACTAGCGCATCGACGCTAGCTGCGAAAATACAAATCGCTGTATCAAGTTGTTGACGGGGGGAGGCGGGGCTACACCCGAGCAGTGTGAGTGACATATTAACGTCACCACCTATTCCGCGTGCCTGGATACCCGTTTAGCAAGCTCCGGTATTTTTAGCTTCATTTATGTTCATTAACCAGCAGCCTGCAGTGTTTAATTGTAAAGGACTTTCTCGAAGTGTTTAGCACTGAAGCACTAAAATGTCTAATTATTATTTAAACAATGAACGTATTTAAAACTCCTCAATTAAAAAGGATTGCATTTTTTATACTTTTTTTTTATATTTCGTTTAATCCATTACAAATCAAAAACAGCTATTGTAGTTTTTACCCCATATTTGACAGCTATTTTCAATAGTTCTCATAGCTTACAGCACAAATGTGGCATGAATTCAGAATACATATGTTTTGCTTTTTATGTTTATGGGACTCCCATATTCTGCTGCTCTACAAAAAAACACATCGACTACTGTCTGAATCTCTAGCGACACCAAGTGGCCCAGGAGCTGAAGTGACACAGAATGCACTGCCAAAACATTAGATTTTATTATATATTTATAATAATTTAATTATATTATAACTTATAAATCCATTTTATCACTCATGTGACATCTACAAGAATAGTTTGTTTGCATCACGTGACTATTGATGTGAAATTTAGATGGAGCACAGAAAGGGAAAATTAGAATGAATGACAATGGAAGAAAGAGATATAAGCAACTACTGCAGTTTGCTTTGCAGTGTTCTTTATGCTCAAGGAAATAAAAGCATAAAAATGTTGCTATGGTGCTCCTTGCAAACTATTGTTTGTTTTTGATCAAAGGAATTACTTTCCTATTATTGTCCTGCTGTAGATTAACGTAGCAAAAACAATTTCAGAATAGAATTTTGGCAGGAATATTTTCTTAATCTGATGTTTTCAAGCCATCTAAAGTAAGTTCCAAGTAAACAGATATTGATAATACAGCGTGTCACATTTTAATATACCCATTTAGTCCACTAACCTGAAGATAACAATCTGTGTAGGCCATACTGGGTTTACTCTCCTCAGACAGTATCTGTATCTTTTTGGTTTGTGTCAACTTTGCAAAGACACCTTGTCCCATCATTTTATGAACTTGGAGGTCTTTGTCAAAAGTGATTAGCATGTCTGTTTGATTTCATATAACCTCAGTCACGTCTTGCTATGCTGATGATACCCAGCTATATCCATCTACGGAACCAGATGAAAAAATCCGGTAATCAAGCTTCAAGCATGTCTACAAGAAATAAAGGCCTGTATATCCCACAATTTCTTAAATCTCAGACATATGCTGTCCAACCATATTGTTACCTTAGATGGGATAGCTGTGGCCTCCAGTACCATTGGACATAATGGCCACACACTTTTACGACACACAATTATCTTGTAAATATAATTTTAGGCAAAATATTACCACATAAACTGATATGGTAGTGGTCTTAAAATGATTATTACCTCCTCCTGAGGCTCTCTGTCTTAGAGTGTGTTATTATTTAACTGTTTATGGTGCATAGTGTTTATCACAAACTGATACACGACAAACATGACAGCAGGTAATACACCAGTTTGGAAAGTACGTTTGTTTCTGGTTTGACTCCGCTCTTAGACCTTTTACTTTAACACCCCCTCACATTGATTTAATCATAAATAAAGGGAAAAAAAAAATTCAATGCAAAAGTCAAAATCATTTAATTTAGTAAGTAAAATTTATTTATATTGCACCTTTCACAGATAAAACAAAGTGCTTGACAAAGTGTAAAAAAAAGATAATATATCAGGGTTTTCTTTTATCACTGACAAAAATATAATTTATTCAAGTTTACTGTAATTCATTTCACATAAAAAGCAACCCATAGGACATATAGTACATACAACTGTATAAAGTGCATACCATTTGTACTTAAAGACACACCACACCCACTGTGTTAATTTGCATATACTTTAAAAAACAACAATATTTGTGTAGTTACACACAAGCTATTTTAATGACTTTTAAAATCTTACAGGATCATGTAACTTCCTTGTGTGTTGTCAGGTTATGGCTGTCATTCTTGTAGTATCAACTTCATAAACAGCAGTCTTGTGTAATTTTTTGGTCTTCTGTAACAGACTCAAAACGACGACCTACGATCTCTATATTAATATTTCACTGGTGGAGCTTTATTCTTTAGATGCATTGTTAGAGATTCTTCCTGCAAAGAGAAATACAATAATTTAATCACACTGAAAAAATACATCTAAGATGATGTAAATGTAGCATAATTAAATCCCCCCCGTATTTCTGACGGACCTGCTCAAATGCAGCTTATATTAATAAAACCAGGAAAGTGGCTAAGATCAATTCAAGTCCTCAACACTCACTGTAATAAACGCAACAGTCTTTGGCATGAACTTATACATCAAGTACTCTGAGATTTTGTTTGTGGGGGCAAGCACATGGAGGTGGAGGTGATTTACTGAAATGTAGGGAGGTTGGTGGAACCCGAGCCTGTGGAGAAAAACATCAATGATTACAATCAGCACAAGAACATACAGTATAAGCAATCCTGCAGATGCCTTAGTAAAGACACACAACACACACACACAGACACCCTTTCTCTATCTACCTTATGTCCTTCATATTAGTGACCCCTTGATCACGTAGTACAGTCTTCCCCATTTCTGCCATCCTTTTCACTGTTGGATAGAATTTTTACAGCTTTGTAAACTGTGCAAATTCTACTTTTAGTAATTTGTTACTTTTATTAGTAATTAATGTAGCAATAAGATCAATAGCAAGAGTAAAGGCAAAACCTCTATCAACAGCAGCAGTTGTATTATTAGAAGTAGGGCTATCTGAAGAAACAGCAGTAGCTCAGTAGAAACAGAGGTACCCACAATACCTATACAAATAATGAAACGTACTGATCCATTTTAACTGACCAAGGCTGATGTGTCCACTGTTTAGTGAGCTGCAGCTGTGCATGTGCTGTCTAGGTACAACCAAGTAGTGGTGAGGAGCAGCAGGGTTAATGTCTTTGAAACACACCAGCTCCTTATCCTGTAGGAATGTGGACAATATTCAAAACACACACGTAAGCCAGCAGACAATGAACGCACAATTGTTTAAACTCAAACTGTCTTTAACAGTGCTGCTGAAATACTGTCACAATTTAATCCATCCGTGTGGACTAAGGGTTGTTAATCCATAACATATCCTTAATTAATTTGTAACTTAATTTTTGTTTTTTTATTTGAAAAGCAACCATATGATCGTTTATTTTGTATATATGCACCTGCTTACCACATAAACCAAATCAGAGGTTGGAAAACATCTTAATGAACCTGTTATTTCCTTTTAAAAAATGTTGAATGTAATTCACCAATTTATTTGGCCTATGTAAGAGGGGAATTTCCTTGTAAGATGGAATCCTACTGTACGTTTTAAATTTGTTAACAGGATTTAAACAACTGTAACCCGATGGAGACAAAGCGCTGGTGAGAGCATAAGATGTAATCAAACAGACAGGCTGCAGACTCATGATCAGAAAAACAAAAAAGTAGTGATAATAATAATAATAATAATAATAATAATAATAATAATAATAATAATAATAATTATTATTATTATTATTATTATTATTATTTAAAGAATGATACTAATAATGTATACTTTTTTGCTTTTGTTTTGTGTGGTTCTTTTTGGTGTTTTCTGGGGGGGGGGTGTTTTTTTAGATTAATAAAGTTGTTAAAACTTTAATCTTGCAGCTGAGTTTTTGAGTATATTTAAATTTAAAAATTTGCTTTTATTAATGTATTTCAACCTGTAGTCAACCTTAACACTGATATGAAGTTAAATGAAAACTCAAGACTTGTCCTTTTGCAATCTAAATATATAGAAATCCATTTTAAATTACATTTAGAACTGTTAAAATCCTGAAGGTCTTTTCAGCCACACTATATCCGCCATATGTTGAAAGGAATGTTCCACCAATGTTGCTGCAAGACAAATGATTCAGAGATCAGTGTGTGTGTGTAGGTTTTACACATTTTTTTAAAATTGGGATTATGACAGTAATGTACAGCAGGAGGACCTACGTTTTTTTACTGCAATGGCAAGACTGACACACGTGTCAAATGGGAATTGTTATATGTTGTTATGTTTTAAACTCAAAAAAACTTTTACCATAAAGTTTAATGTGATGTATACTCATATTTATAAAGTGTTCACTATGCGTTAACCATTTTTAGCTCCAAATAGTTCAACATTAATTAACAGTTGCTGGGAGTCAGGTGACAGGGAAGTCACCTGACATTTCCCTTTGTCACCTGTACGCACACACGCCACTTTCAGACTTCCTGTGTTAATTACTTCTATTATAAATCAATACACTATTTCAATGTGTTTGATCTGTACTTTGAACTGAAATCTAAACTTTCCTTTAATTCAGATTGACAAAATTCGAGTTTTCAATAAACGTTCTTTGTGCAATAGGCCAGGCTGCCTATAGGCCATAGGACTTTAGTTAATCTTACCTTTTTCATGATTTCGGCTTCTTTGTCTCGCTCGCTCGCAATGAGGCAGAAAATACACGTTTCAACCTTGTCGTCTTCATTTGAATCCGGATGGTTTCTCGACATATGTCCGATGTTGTCAACTGGGACAAAACGCGAAGAGAGAGGAGAGGAATGGATGACAGACCTGGCCCCCACGAAGTGACTCGCAGGAAGCACCAGCCGCTGATTTCAGAAACATAAACCACAGACAACTGTTTGTAGGGATGTTACGTCTGACACCTAGTGATGGTCAAATCGAAACTTTGTGAAGCACCGAACCATTTTGACCCACTGCTTCGAATCATTTGAGACAGTCACTGCTTTTGGGGAGTTGAAGTACGGACCGAAACTTGGCTCAGCGACACTTCCGCTTTAAAAGATCGGTACTGTGTCGACAAGGGCTCGACACTAATTACTAAGACTGCTTTTACACGCACTTAAGGAACCGGGTTACTGAAACACTGTTTACATACACTCAAGTAACCTTATTTTTGACCCACAACAGTTTGAATGTTAGGAATCCATCGGGGAAAGTGACTTATTTAGACTTATACGAAACACAAAATAAAATTTCTGTTGGACCTTTGACGGACTTTGTTTTTTGAGTATTGCCCTGTTAAGTAGTTAGCGATCTCTTTCCAGCTGAATGCAGCTCACTGTCTGCAGCCTTTGTGTATACATGGTAGAGTACATGGCTTGCCTTAAGCAAAAGGGACATGTCCAAAGGACACCCTGCTTTGGGGTTCTTCTTTTCCCGAAGTGCCACATGACTAATGACTAGGACACGCTTTGCCTGAATCACGTGACCGATTCATTTCGCATCTCAACCGGCTTAAAATGTCTCGATCACATAGAAGATTCTTTCAACTCCTATCAGCATATTGCGCATCAGTGCCCTCACTATCTTTTTATATTCACTTCTTTGTATGTGAGAAGTTTTTAGAGTTTAGCTTTAGCTTTCAAGTTTTTAGACAATTCTTTTGACTTGGCCATATTTCTAACATACAGTCAAACATGACACTTAAAATGAAATAAAGGTGGGAAATGAAGGTTGGACAACACAAACACGTAATTATATAGCTTTACATTTATTTCAGTTTAAATGTGGTTGCAATAACAACACAATAAATATACCCTTAGTGATATCACAGAACACAGCAGTTTTGGACTGACAAGAAATAATACTTAGGGAACATTCACAGTTACATCAAAGAACAGCTAAAGGCAACAAAGCTCATCTTCACATGAAGCAATAACTGGCATTAGTGATAGTATAGTAGGTATCATAACAATGGTGTCAGATATTTGCAGTATTGCATATTCATGCACTAAGCCTGTGTCAGAAATACAGGATAGGACTGAACATTTCTTTTCCACATTAGATCTGAATTTTTAGTTAGTGGTATGTAAGAGTGCAAAAATCAAATGATCCCTTTTCCACCCATTCCTAAGAAAAGACTGACCTTTTGTGGGACAGGCAGCAGACTAAACAACATTCAGTAACAATTTGACATTGAAGAAATGCCTCATGACACAGGGCCACAGCAATGCATGGACTGTCCATTCAGTCTGTAGTGCAAAGTGAATTTAAGTTTTATAGAAATATTGGACACATTTCTATAAAAGTACAACCCTTAAAAAAAACAAAACAAAACAAACAACAAACAAAAAAAACACACACAAAAGAAACATAATGTAAAAATAAAATGCAAAAATAAAGCCTGAAACTTTTTTATACAATAAAACAAATATGAAATTAAAAATAACATTTGGTCATCTCAAATGTTTCCTAGTTTTTAGATTTACAGGGAATGTATATGTCATTTTGAGGAAATGCAATGAAACATTCTCATTCAGTTCACTAAACACTTGTAATGAAAGCAACAAGACAGCCTTCAGAAGACGTCTAACACTAACATTGTAAACAATTATTCTATTTCCCGCAGTACTGAAAGTTATTTAGTGGTCAAGAATCTATAATCCTCCTTGATGATTTCCACTTTCCTTCAAGTTTCAAGTTCACTGCTTCGTAAAAACAAACTAACAAAAAAACAAACAAAAAACCCTCCACAATTCTTCAGTACATAATTCTGTACATAGATATTACATCAACCTTTATGTCTGCACAAATAAATCTACAGCGTGATGGGAAACACTTAAAATCTGCTCTTTTTGGGTTTTCCTCAACAGTAACATCAGCAGCTTTCTACTCCTTTCTCCTCATGAACTTATGGTGGTTACACAGTCTGCATGCTGGGAAAGCTGGAGACACTGTCGCATGTTTAAGGCAGACACAGAACTGAAAGCGACTATTTCTCACACTTCCTTTGATGGGCGGCTGAACCAGGCACAAACTGGCATCAAACCTGCATCAAAACAGGCTACAGAAGACTAGCATCATGTTTCTGTTCTGTTTTCAGTCACCATAAAAACACCACTCTCCACACTTTGTTTCCTTTCACATAACATTTAGTGTCATTGTGGGGTAAGCTAGGTTTGCCTCCAAGTGGTGCATAATACACTTGGGGTGGGGTGTTTTAAGGTTTGATGTTGTGGAGAGGGAATATGGATGTAGCTTGAGCTGAAGGGGCTACTCGAAGTCCCAGATCTCCAGGCTGTGGATGTTGAAGTCTTGCTGGGCTGAAAGTGGCTGGTTGTTGAAGGTTGCACATTTGGTGGTGGTGCCTCGGTACAGCTCAGCATCCAGCCACAGACCCAGCTGACCACTGCAAAGGAAAGGAGGGTAAAAGGTAAGATCACTGTGTGTTTCATTTAATGTAGTGAATATTGTTTAAATAATTTCTCAGGCCAAAAACGTAAATGAAGACAGAATGCAACGATTTGCAAATCTCATCAACCAATATTTTATTCACAATAGCAGCAGCACAGCTCAAAAAAGGTGGAACTGTGGCAACAATTGGGGAAGTACATGAGTTGGTGACTGAACTGGAACTTCCACTTACCCTCCTCCTCCCATCTGCAGAGAATCAGTATTGCCTTTCACAAAGTAAGAATTCTCCCCCGTCCAGCGGTACACCTGAAAACAGACATGAAACAATGTCTGAGATGGCCTTTTGAACAATTCACTTTATTTTAACACAAATTATTGAAATACATGTCTGTATTAGGGAATAAAAAAAATCTGCTAAATAAACAAACCTTGATTTCAGGGCAGAAGCTGTAAAGGAACGTCTCTCCTGTGCCGTAGCAGTACTCGCTCATTCTAAATGGATGAGTCGAGAACGCTCCAAATATCTGTCATGAAAGGAACAATTTATTTTTAAATTTCTCTATTATTTAAGGGTACTAAAATACTAATAGGTGAAATCCCATCTTTTAAAAGATTATATTACCTTTCAAATAATCTGGTTAGCAAGGTTTTACTAAGGTGAAGTTTTTGATACCACCACAAAGTGTCATGTTTTTCAAGGATGTAAAATTAATCCAAACCTTAAAAATTTACATTTTTGTACTTTTTGTTCTGGGGATGTGTAATTTCTCAATCATAAAGACACAGTGTTGCAGTATGTATCAAGTCTGTTTAGATGTAGCGAGGGATGATGATGTGATGATGATGTAGGAGACAATTATTAAGTTGTACATTAAAATACTGGAACAGTCACTAGTGTCATTTTCTCAGTCTTCTCTGGTAAAAATGGTAACAATTCAAATAAATCAAATTGTTGTGCAAAAGTTTATTTTTAAGCAGTTGTAAATCAGAAGTGATATATCCTTTGTGTTTGTATGTTCAGTTCTTAATCGTGGAAACAAAAGACACTTTAACTTCCTTTAATGCATTTTACTAATAGTAAAAGTAGCAGAAACTATTTGTACTGTATTTACAGATGTAATAAATGCCATCTACTGGTGATCAGCACTCATTACATTTGACTGTTATTGCTTGAGGACCCCAGTTATGTACATCTGGCCCATTCATGTTGTTGGTATTTACCTGGTTATCCATGTCTTTGATGACCAGCAGCACAGGACCGTCCACATCTGCCAGGTTCCTGTAAAGAGTCTTTAGACTGGTCCCATGTTTCACAGTGCTGTAGGCCAGTCTCCAAGAGTTGCCCTGCACACGGGCTGGCAGGCGACAAGCAAGCTGAAGGAAAACAAAATCTGTCAGAGAAACAAACTGACCTTATAGTCACTTCTTCTGACTTTTACTCAAGTCACTGCCTGTAAGAGTGTAGTTCTGCAACGTTATTAACCTGCTGCATGTGCTCATGTTTGATAATTACATTACCTTCTCAATGTGTGTGTCCTGCAGCAGATCACTGGCATCACTTAGTGTGGGCAGCGCATCTACAGACAGGTCCCCGTCATAGCTGCCAAAACTCTGCCTACGCTTAGCTTCGTTAATTGTGATGATCTAAGGGCAAAACCAGTTCATAAACAAGTGAATTTTAAAGAGAAATCAATGACAAAGTGACCTCACTGCTTATTAAGAACAAGCCATTAGTCCTAAAAAAAGTCCACTCAGCTCACCTCCCAGCTGCAAGATGCAGGGTCACTGAAAAAGTTATCAATCATGTCCAGCTCATCTTTCTCCACCACAACAAAGCCCTGCTCTCGAGCCTCCTTTCCATAGACGTCAGGAGACCACTGCACAAAAAATGAATACAGATGGTCCACCCTGGAACAAACACACACACCACCAAGTTTCTGGATTATTGCTATTATAAAAATAGTTGAGGGTTCGTTATTTAAGTGAGCAGGATCCAGAAAGTTATGCATAGCTGGATTACAAAAGGATCGTTTATTAATGTATTATATGTGGTAAACATTATTGCACCTTTCTTGGGGCACAGCAAACCAGTACTCTGACTGTTTTTCACGTCCCCCAAATGGATGGGCAGGACTAGAGGTCATCCCGGTGGCAAAGGACTTCCTCATTGGTTTTCCAACTTTGAAGCACAGGAACATTGGAGGTTTTTTACTCTTCTCCTCTGATGAGAGAAGCATGTCTAAACAGAAAGGGGAATAAAAAGAGAAAATGTTTTTAATCCATTTGTAATGAGACCGTGCTTTGCTGCCTGCCAGAGAAACCTTTCTGATACTACCACTAGGAAGTGCCAAAGTCTGCAATGTCTAGTCAAGTTAGATTTCGCCACTGTATTTCTGAATTGTGTCACAGAAGTTAGCATATGGGAGAAAAACGTGACTTAGAAGTCAAGAAAAAGAAGGAACATGCAAGAAACAAGAAAGAACAGTTGCTGTGAACTAAAGAAAATTTAGAGATTAGGTAACATTTTTGTCTGCTGCAACCAAATTTGAAGTAGCTTTTTTGATGTTTTACACTAGAGACAAAAACATTCCTAACATTTACCATATGAAATATTTTCATATTTCTAATTGTGGCAATCTGCTCTTGAATGTAATATGTAGGTGATAAATCCTACCCTCTATTGGAGCCTGCATCCTCTCCAGCAGCCATGACTTCACTTCTGCTTCGTAATTCTTCCTCCGTCTCTCTTCCTCACTGACTTTATCCTCCTCTTCTGGTCTATTTGGGCTGTGTCTAAGAGGAGCAGAGTTCCCATGACCCTCTGAAACTTCTTTTAGACTCAACTCTCTGTTTTGGTCAACTGGTGCCCTGATTATTTTATCATCCACGCCATTTAGCAGCTCTTCAGTTCCTTTAGGTTTGATTTCTTTGGTTTCAGTTACATCTCGGACTGTAGGTTTATCATGCAAGTCACCCTGTTTTTCAGTCTCTGAGTAGGATTGTATTGACTCTCCATCCTCGATGAAGCTGTTCTGAGCTACACCTTCATCGTCCTCTTCATCCAGCTTCTCTTTAGTTTGACAAATCCCTGATTTTTCTCCCTGGCCTGGGCTGCTTGGGAGTTCCTGTTGATCCCTGCTGAGGGTGCTGGGTGTTTTGGAGGATGTTCCCTCCACTTCATCACTGCTCCCATTAAAAGTAGGCTCCAACTCTGTGAATCCTTCATCTGATGGAGACTTCTCGGTCTGCTCACCCTGTGTACTCACTAGTGACAAAAATATAAACAAGGCTTTACTTATGCTTAGCTTCTTTTTTCCATAGCTGCTTTAAAGATTATTTTCAATATTGATTAAATATGTTTTCTTATTAATTACTTGTTTGATCTTTAAAATATCAGAATATCCCAAAACATAACACCATCTTTGTCTATTTATGTTACCAGCTGTCCAAACTTCAAATATGATCAATAAACCATCATAAAAGCCCCAATAAACCAACAACAATTACATACAAGTAACTAAGACCAGTGAATTTTGACTAAGACCAGTGAATTTTGGCAAACTTTCCTTAAACACATACTTAAATGACTTATCAGATGGACAGAAGAGTTAAGGATTGAGATGTAGACCTGTTTGGTCAGAGGAACTGGATTTTATTTTTGAGCCACTGTCATTCATTAATTTGGCACACAGTAAAAAAACTCTAAAAAAACAGTCGCAGCTGGTGCTGCATAGTAAACCACATCAATGTCGACCGACTAACCAACATATGGGGAAGTGGATAACAAATATCAGCACTAGATGATATGTTACCAGTTTCAGAGAGGGTGGATTCAATGTCGTCTAAAACAATCGGTCGCTTCGGATCCAGAGCTTCATAGCGACTAAAGGGGTTCAGATCCCGCTCTGATGGCAGCTGCTCCCACTCGCCAGGCCTGTACACAGGACACAGATCCTGGGGTAGGTCTCTGCGAGCCACGGGGCACCATACATACCACACCACACCAGGATGAAAATGACAAGAGAAAAAACAAAAAAAAGAAAAGGTCCAACAGAAATTAAAAATGAACAGAATGATCCACAACTTAAAAAACAAAATTACACATGATGTAAAAAAGCAAAAACCAAAAAAAAACAACAAAAAATGTATTTAGCAAAATATGATAAAAAAAAATGCTTTTTAATGCTTAATAAAAACTGGTGAATCATAAAGAAACAGACTCAAGGATATGGTAAAGATGCAAGTGTGAAAAGTGCAACAAGTGAATGACCATCTACATGGACTTTGTTGGTTAAAAAGTAAAACAGAAACTGTAGAGGAAGCTAAAATGAGGAATAAGAGCTGAGGACAGAGAAACGGTTACAAAAGAAGGAAATGGGGAAAGCGAGATTGTTGGGACTTCTTACGATGGAAGGGCGTCTTTGAGCTTCATGCGGGACACGTCATCATACAGTGCAACAGATACGACCTCCTCCATGGGGCAGATGAGGCCGTACTCCTCACAGCCATGCTCAATTACCAGGGGATCAGACTTGTGGGGATCAAACATGATGTTGTTGGGGGTCACAATCAACACACCTCCCACCACTCCCTGCAAGATAACACATGGAGAGACAGCAGTCCTGGGATGAGCGGTACTACTGATTCTGAAACAACAAAGTATAAAAGTTGTATCTTATACTTTGATAAATAGTTCAGGGGTTGATTTGACTTTTTGATTCTTTCGAAGAAGATTCGATTTTTGCATGCCCTGTACCTCCCTGGTAAATCACTTTGGATAAAAAGTATCTGCCAAATAATTAAATGTAAATTGCAACGTAAATGATTACTGATGTTTGAGATAATCTTTCATGTACAATGAAAAAATTTACTATTACAGTGTAGTTTTTAAAAAAAATGTAATTTTAAAGAATAATGAATCCTCCCCTTTTATTAAAAAAATACCTACCTTCTAAGAGAATTTAAACACATTTGTTATTCACAATGGTTTGAAGGATAGCAAGCCCTACTAAAAGCACTACTAACAGCTAGATGAGAAGCTGTATCCATCAAATTGTAGATTTCTAATTGATTATAACCAACTTCTTAATCTGTAGATTATTACCAAAACTGTCATTAATTAAATGTATAGATAGGGTTTATAGAAAGTTCTAGCAGTTAGACATTACCAAGTTTTTTAGAACTTCTTACCATCCCATCAGTAAAATATTTGCAGCTCATCTTGATGAATTTAACCGTTGCTGGGCTCTCATCTTCTGAATTTGGGGAGAGCTCACGTCGGATGGCCTTTGCTGACCTGCAACCTGAAATGCCATCCTGAAAGAAATGAAAAAGCCTTTCAAAAAATAACTTTCATTTAGTATGGCTTTTTAGGAAAAGTATAAATCACATGATAAAAACTGAAGGTGTAGGCCACCAGAGCCAGCGAGATTTGTTACTCCCTGTTTAAAGTAAAGCTGTGTCATAGTTATTTTTTCTCTTGATGTCACATGCTGGTAGATAAAACTGAGAAAATATCCATTCTTCATTGTTGGTGCATTTCTTACCACATGGTAAATTTATAATCCACAGAGGGCAGCAGATTTTTAATCATGAGAGAATAATAAAACATTCTGCAGCATCTGAGTCATATCATTTTTACCTATGCCACAGTTTAAACAATCAGTGTAGAGCCACACAGAAAGAGTGTGTATAACTGCATCTAATTAACCAATGTGTACCTCTAATAACTGGTGCAACAAATTTAATAGTTTTCTTTTTATAAAAGTTTTACATATTGTTTTGCAATTACCCCAGAAATCAGACAGACATCAAATGTGTATTAATGTGTCATCTATAGTTTTTATTTTTATGAAGACAGACGAGGCATGGCATGCAACCACTAGTCGGAAGCAAAGCGAGGATTGTACACCACCATGTGCACTGTGTGCCATTCAGTAACTTAAAGGGCTACTGTAGTGTTTAAACTAGTGTATATTATTTTTACTTACATGTGATGTTGTCTCAGACAGGCCCTTGTTGAATGTGAGATCATTGGAAGTTGGAGACTTTAAGTCTGATTGGCTTACATCAGGGACAAACAGCTTCTGTAATGTTACGGACAGTTGCATGTCAGCCAGTCAGTGGAGTTCTGTGGAGACTAAAGTGATGCGGTGTCGTCATTATACTCACCTGACCAGGGTAGACGCTGCGAGAAAAAAGTTTGTTCAGCTGGACCAGTTTGTTTGGGGTGATGTTGAAATTAAGTGCGATGCTGTTGAGGGAGTCTTTAGGTCCCACCTGTAACAGGACATCAACTCCTCTGTAAAACTTTTATCTAAAGAAGTTTTAATAGGTCACGAGACAAAATATTCTTTGATGTGCTCTACAAATTTCTGTCAATCAAAAGTTACTCACAATGAATTCTACAGTCCCTGGTGGCCTTCTCTTTTCCATCTTTGCCTGATTGTTACTTTTACACCCATCACCTGAGAAAGAACAGAAAAATGGACAACTTTTAGCAGACTGATAACGAGGACAAACTGACACGTTTGCCACTATCGACTTATGAGTGCCACTGCTTAAATTTTACACGGTTCAATAAAATTCACAAACAAATGTACATAGCACAGGTTACCTGAAAACTGTAAGTTTGCTGAAGTTATACGGCATTATATTACAAAGTATAAGAAGCAGTAGTGTTTATTGTGAACACGTATACAATATAGTCTATTGGTATATACAATATCACAAGGTTACATCAGGAATCTCATAAATACTTGAATAAGAAACACACAACCTGTGTACAAAGCCCAGGAGGATAATAAAAGGATTTTTTATTTTTTTTTTTAAATTATGATGTTGGAACATAGTTTAAATGAGCTACTTACTAAGTTGCTGTTCTCCATAAAAAAATGTAAGTACCTTGTCCTGAGAAATTCTATGCACGCCCACATTTCCAATAATCTGATTAATCTTAAAAATGCAGTAATTCAAAGTTTCTACAAAGAACCTTAAAACAAACCCACAAACACAAACTAATTCAATGAAGGACCTTCTAAATATCCTGTGGTTAAAAGGCTTTTGATTCAGTAGCACAGTTTGTTTGTCCCATAATATTATCCAGACTTTAAAACACTGTCCCCTACACACAATAAAAGCAGTTATCGGAAACACACACACACACCCACACACTTGAAGTACACAAGGTCCACAGTCAGCATTTTGTCCTTGCCAAGAACACAGAAGCTATTAGCACACCACTCCCTGCTCCTTTCTTACACGGCTGCCTCCTCCACAGAAACAGAGGCCATGACTTAGCTTTAGACAGCCAGACTCCTGTTGTGTCTGCTTATTAATGTACCAAGCCTCACAGACAAGACCACTGAAGTGAAATCTGGACATTTTTCTTTGAACTTGCACTTGTGTGTGATTTATGTACTACGAAGCACCATAGTATTGAAGCCTGTGCTCTTTAAGCTAAAAACTTAAACAACCTAGAGTTTAGACTTTGTTTACTTGCCTACTGCACACGAAACATCATATGTGATACTATGAGCTACAGGCAACAATTGTGCAATCTTATTAGAACAGAGTTTACACAGCTGTCTGGCCCAATCCACCTATGACAAGAGCCCATTATCACAGTCAGTGGTGATTTATGCTACAAACAAACTCACTAACACATGATAATTTGTGGTGTGCCAATAAGTCATGAAGAATTTATTTTTGTCATTATGAATGTACACGCAGAGGTAAGTGAGAACAATAATAAAATTATAGTTGAACCATCCCCATTTTATTTAGGAATAAACATTTCACCTTTAAAACTACAGTATGCTACTTTATCAAATATTATTTGTTTAAATATGTTGTCAAACTCTAAGACGTCTGTGATTCATAGTTATGGTGATAGCAGCAGAGCAAATTTCCAGAAATTTCCTGAACATCAGTTATAAAGAGAATGTTTGCTCCTTTTAAATGCTTATCTAGATAGATAAGAGCTAATCGCAAACACAATATATTGGCAAAACAGATTATAAAACCATGGCATAGGTACAGGAAAATATCAGTGGCGACATAAATCAATGTTTAAATCTACTCATAATTAAAACTAAGACTTTAGAAGGGAAAAAAATATACTTTGCTATACAAGTGCTATTTATTCAAACATTTCCAATTATGTGATAGTTTGACGCATGTGTTACCTGCTCCTGCAGCAGGCTTGGCTGTTACTCTCTGTCGATCTGTCTTCCTGTTGGGGTCACTGTCATTGGGGTTGTCTGGACGGGAGATGATTGTCTGGTTCTGCTCATTCACATTTTTGTCTGACTGGCTCTGCTTGAACTGCTTACGCCTCTTCAGCCTGATGGGATGCCAGAGAAGGAGATTTGTTTACATCCAATCATTAAGTGCAATAAAGAAGTACGGAGAGTGCATCATTTGTTATAACAGACACACCCTAATACTAGCCACAAAATTTTCAGGTGGCATTGCACAGGTCAGAACAGAAAAGTAACTTGATTCTGGCCATTACTGACAGGTGTCAGTAACTGCGTAGCTAAAGAGTGTTATGACTTATTGGTGTACAGTTAAATCATGTTAAGGTTGAAAGTGATGTAATAAGGCATTTAGCTTGATTTACACATCAGATTTGACTGTACTGATCGACTGTGTACTTAACAGCATACTGGAAATACAGGCAAGAGTTTCCCTCTAATCATTTCTATTGTATATGTTATTATTAACACTTTCATGTATTTTTTGGTCAAATATGATCTTTAAGAGCATATGCTTGTTTACTGGCTGATGTCTTTAAGGTAGAACAGAGTACTACTATCAACAAAGGTATTGCATTGAGCTTGAACGTGTTTCTCTCTATTCTTTGCTGTATCAGCTGTATTGCCTTCTCAGACTGTGCTTTCCCAAGTTTAATAATTGATGGGAGAGGGAGTGATGTAATGGCGTTTACAGACCCTGTTGAGGTTCACTAAAGAGGGACACTGCAGTGCAGCACAGTGGAACCACAAGTTCCTGCTGCACTTAAGGATAATGCACACTTTTATAAGTGTGGATATTAGTTAGTGAAAAAAAAAAGTTTTTATTTATTTATTTATTTTTTTAAATCAGATGATTATAGAGATGTTGTATTGCTACTGTGTACAACTCAGGCCAAAAGAAGAATAGCATCTTAAGTGTTAAAGTGCCTTAATGGAAAGGCAAAAATGGGTCGATAAGGCTCCAAACAGACAGAGCTCAGGCCTCTCTCACAGCCTCAGGTCACTCCCACTCTTTACCCCATGGAGCACACATCTGGTATTGAACTCAAGAATCTTTGCAGCACCGTCTGTTTCACTCACGGGCACTTCTCAAAGCTTCAAAAACTTCACCTTCCTCTAACCTTTTGCCTGTAAACAGTGTTCATAGCATAATGTCAGAGAAAGTGTGAGGATGTAAGTAACGAGTGGAAACAAAAACAAACAACAAAAATCCTGCTTTTCCACTTACAAGACTTGGCTTTGTTGTGCCAACAATAAACACAACTGATTGGTCATTATTGGACCTTCATCAGGATATTTTTAGAGCACTATTTATAACTGTCTCCTACAGTCAGTATACAACTTAGGTGTACATAATAACACTGCTGATTAAATCTTTAAAAACTCATATGAAGTACAATAAAAAGACAGAATACCTAATTACACAATACAGCTTACACAATACATTTTTATCTTGTGCAAAACTGCTCACATCTGCTTGCCAAACATAATGAGCAGTCACATTATGTCCTTATGGCACAAAAGAAGCCCCATGGCATGAAGCTCCAACCATCAGCTATTATGGAGAGAATTTTCCACTAATATCCAGTGTAATGTTTACACAAAATACGTATACATATGTGACAACCAAATCAAAAGTTGTTGCACTCTTTGATCTAGACAAATGGGCAGGAAGTAAAAACTGCTATTCACTGTAAAACTGCCCACAAACTGACAAAGGAGCATAGAAGGTCTTCATATGCCAAAAAGATCCATTTATTCTTTATGCCATGTGTGATACAGTGGCACACTGAAGGGAAATTGGTTATTACATTGGTGAAATCACCAAGGCAACAGTTAATTCATGCTAAGTGCCTCTCCATCTCAGGCATGGAGTTTTGCAGCTCCTTCACACCTTTCATTAGTCTCTTTGCAGCCTCCATCATCTAGTTTCTTTCTTAAAATGTGTGTGCAAGGCCTGGTCTAGGCAAATGTGCAGATGTACAATATTCTTTCCATTTTCGAACGCATAATCCTATTGCACTTCCTGTATAATCAGGGATTTGAAAGTTTCCACTAACCCTATTTCAGATTATGTAAAAACCAATCTTTCACAACAGAGTTTCTGCGGGAAAAAAACTTAACATCAGTTGAAAGATACAAGTATATTTAGTGTTCATTTTAGATAAAAGATTATGTAAAATTTACTTAATTTACTTTGATAGTAGAACTACAATCTACTTTTTGGTGACATTTAATGTTGTGAAGCAATAAAACATGAAAGAGTCTGTGACGGGTTAATATTTTTTTTATTGGCACCGTATCTGTAGGTCTCAGAATAACCCTTGCTCTATTTGTCAGGAACAGACACGTAGTGCAAGTAGCAACATGTTATAGCAGTAGCTGTGCTGGGAAATAGGGGCTTATTTTCCTTCCTGACATGTCACAGTTTGGCCATTTTTACAGTAGCACAAGTCTGCATGAGTTTCATGTTTTCATCTTTCATATTTCCACTGCTGTGTTGCTGCTAGCTCTCACAGGTTAGCATACCACCACTGCAGGGATTTACCATCTCTTACTCAAAGCCTTCAACTATTGTGCTGCCTACCTAATAATTAGAATGTAACTGAATTATGGCACCATGACCTTGGTCATTTCTCTCCAAAATATAATACTTCCAACATGAGCCTGTCAAATGAACAAAGAATACAAAGGAAATGGCACATCTGTATGCTATCAGTGTTGTCTGAACTAAGCTGAGACATAATGAATAAGAATAAATTAGTCTAAATTGCATTGCAACATTAATCAATTTCCTATTCCAAAAATTTTGTCTTTCACTTTCACAAAGAAATGTTTCACCCATTTTAAGGTAAACCCATTTACCTGTATGTTTACCTATAAACGTATGAATCCCATGCTATGATCTGTGAAGGAGAACATGCCAGGCATGGACAGGACATCAAGGAGAACAAGAACAAACTCTGACATATGACCTTTTAAACACACTAAAGCCATTTCACATAGCAGTACTTATTGATGTTTAGAGCTCTCTAAAATGAAAAAAATGCCATGGGGTATTAATTGTGCAGCTCAAACATTAGAAACAGAGAGCTGTTGTTTGTTCATAACCTGCCAATTGCTTGTCAGTCCACGCATTTTACCAATGACAAGCCTCTTTCCACAAATTGCGAATTGCCTGCTATAATTTTTTACAAAACCTAATTTTAATCTCAAACTTTTAGATCAATTAGAGCAAGAACTCTGATGCATGACTTAGGTTATATGAGGTTATATAAACTGGGTGCAGCTCAGTAACTGGAGGGAATTAAGAGTGCCGATCCATTATTGAAAAAGGTGGGAAAAAATACTTCCTTAATGCACCTTGATAGCAGAATGTCCAGGTGCAAATAAGCATGCAGCACAATGGGAAAGCCTTCTCTTCTAATAGGCAATGCACTTTGGTGACCCCTTTCATAAGAAGATTTTGGACTTTACACCTCAACATGTGATCCATGGGCAGAAGAAAAGAAAATACATAACTGATTCAAAGTATGGCTGTTTTGGAAGATGTAGTCAGCAGTGCAGTTGAATTGTACTGCATAATACTGAACTGTATACATTCTGTTACTTTGTCTATTTAAATCCATTATGCAGTACAACAAGTGAACAACAGAACATACCAAGGGCTTTAAAATGACCACACAGCCGCATAAGCACCTTTCTAAAAATGTTTATACATTATAAATAGTTGTCATTCATGAAAGTTGTCACTTTTTAATTAGTCATGATGTATAATCCGATGTTTCTTTGTAAATTGTAATCGCTCTAAAAAGATTTCTGAAAGGACAAATTAAATCCACTTTACTCCATACTAAGGTCCATAGAAGCAACTGATGAGAATCAAAAAATGATCTGATTAGGAACTAAACACTGAGATTAGACACTGACATGGAAATGAAACAAAAGCACTCAAAACAGTAATCCAAAACAAATACAAGCAGTCCCTTACCTGGCAAAATATCCCGGCTTCCTGTCTCTCTTTTCCATCAGGCCAGGGTCCTAAATCTGCATGCAGTTACGAGCATCCATACAAACATTCACTCTTTCACACACCCAATGTTGGTCCAAGCCAACTTCGGATAGGTTGTCTCTCAAACAGTGCCGTCACACTTGTTTCTTCCTGCAGAGGAACGAATTGGAGGATTAGCTGGCTCAATGGGTGTCTCCTTAATCAACAACACTCACTAGACTGCAAAAGCCCAATGCGATGAAAGCATCCTGTTATATGCAAGTCAGGCCACCCAGCTGACTACCAGGATGGAAAATGCATCACTGTTTTGTAACGTTAGAGGAAAGGCGCATCTGCTACTATTGCTGCTGCTGCCACAGTAAACCCGTTTTTTATTGTTTAACAGTGCTACATCAGATTTGCGGCTATACAGTGAGTAAAGTTACGTTTAATAAAGTTAACGTAAACACACTGTTACAGGCCATATGGCCTTACACAGTTAGCTTTAACACCACAGGATTAGGCGAGAACGAAATGCAGGTCATCCACGTGTAGCCTGACAGCGTTATATAACAGGTACATGAACAGACGAGGTTTGATGCAAGCTTACTTTTGTAGAAGCCCGTGTAACGGAAAGTCATCTATGACCCGCACCAATGCCCAGCTTTCTACCTCTTTTTACGGCCCAGCAATAACAAAAGACTGATTCGGTTGTGCTAATAAAACACTACGTTAAACCAATGCGGGCTACTAAACACAAGGACCGTAAACATAAACCAGTCTGCCAGCTGACGCTAACGGCGCTAGCTAGCCACTTTGTTTACAAGACAATAGCAACCTAGAGGAGATGATAAGGAGCCTTTATTTGCTTCAGTCGCCAGCGCAATCTGTCTTAAAATGAGGCATTCCTCTTCATGTAACGTTGCCCAAAACGGACGTTAAACCACAGTCTGCAACGGTGCATTTAAACCCAATATGTGACATAAAAGCAGGTAGCTAAAATTACCCACATAGCTTACCTTCCATGCATCCTCAAACAGCTAGCGCTACCTCAAAATGAAACCTCTCCCTTCACTGCGCCCTCTGCTGTCATGCGCTCTGTAAACACACGTGAGCTCACCACTTCTCATTAACAAGCCAAACCGCTGCTAATCTTACTATCAGTTAGCTAACGATGCCTAGGTCAACAGAGTTGATCTGTTTCTCGCTGGATCAATAATAACAATAACAAACACAAATTCACTCGTATGCTGTTAAATGCATTTTTCTACATGTGGGGGTATGTGCCTTCCCTGGTGGTCTAGTGGTTAGGATTCGGCGCTCTCACCGCCGCGGCCCGGGTTCGATTCCCGGTCAGGGAACTACTTTTATCTTTCAGCTCCAGCCACAAGCCCATAGACATTACTTTCATTTGACCGAATATTTAAGTACAAATTCTTTAATGCAACCATGATTCTGATCCCTCCCACTGTGGACACGTCAACTAAAATACTGAGTCATTGCTGCAGCTGTAAACAACCCCCTCTCCCCCGACCCACCCACCACCACCACCAATAACCCTCCAACTCCAGCTCTCCGTCTATTTCTCTCTGTTCCCCTATTTTTCTTTCATTGTATGCAATGGCAAATTTATAATAATACTTATAATGTGAACAAAAAGTGACTGTGGTAAAACAACTTGCACATCAAACAAACTATAATCATGATATTTATCATACCTAGAATAGCAGCAATAGCAATAGCAAATGTACAAAGTACAAAAGTACAACATAAACGACTGACGCTTTACTATTACTTCAAGTGGGTTTTCTGAATAATACATATTAATTGCCTCCTGACCTCCTTCAGAGCTATTTATCACCATACCAAAAATGCCAATAGGTGGCGACATTTCCCAAACAATGGCACTAGAAGACTGGTTTCCTCAAGTGTGACTTACTGTTTTAGGTACAGCCCAATGAACAGCTCATATATAAAAGACCCTGCACCTTAAACAGCATCTATAAGAAGAACCACAAAACTAATGAACATTTTACTTGCCTTTGGGAAAGAACAAACGACATTCAAATGAACGTGTAAACATGCTCTTTTCACTTCATTTCACACTGAGAAAAAACAGTCTTTCTAATAGATTGGACCCATTTTTACTAAACCTGTTTGAGACAGAGAGCTATGAGACAAAGATAATGAGTGTTTGTGGAACATGGGGAAAGAAAGAGACCCCAGCAGCAGGCCCTCTGATTGGACGGCAATGGAGTTAACCAGTTCCTGGCTGGCTATGTATCTTGGCAGATATTTTGACAGGCGCTATCATTGTGAGAGAGGAGATAAGTTGTTTAAGGGATCGCTATGGCGCCGGTGTGTCCCTCCTCCGGTCTGTTCAGACTCTCATCAAACCCTCTACACTCCCCTCCTCTCCTTGCCTTGCTTGGAGCAGTAGATTGTGGGGGACTGTTTGGTTGGGACCAAGATTTGTTTTGGCAGAAGCTGTGTGGCTCTGGGTATCATTGCCCCCTTTCATGACCATCGATACCTGCATGTGACTCAGATAATGCCAGCTCGAAATCTTGCCCTTCATTTCAATTCCAAATACTACCTTTAAATTAAATTTTAAAACACAAAAAAAAGCTATGAATGATCTCTGTTAAACCATTGACTCTACTTTGAATACAGATCTCATTTCACACTCTGACATTAGAATTTTTATAGTACTGTACCATCAGGACCCACGGCCAGATTGGTAGCTTTAGATGTTCTCCAAATTCATACATGATTATGTGCGCACACACACAGAAACACACACACATGTTGCTGAAGAGGAGCATGATAATCAGACAATGGAAAGGAACAAAAGAAAAAATGAACATTGAGTATGGTCATGCTAGCATGTTTGTCTCTTGGCAGATATTAAAATATAAATCAAATGGTCGTCACTTGGTGGAAAAGTAGCCTTCTAATTTTTCTCACTTCTTAGTTTTGCTACTGTAAGTAAGTGCAAATAAGATATTATCTGTAGTGTATCTTTGTAAATTGTCAGAGTCACAAAGGTTTGACCCAGCACAAGCCTTGAAGAGATTTAAAATCATTTGGCTCAGACGTCACACACTTGTAGCTTAGACTATAAGCGCTGATAACTTCAAGTACACTTTGACAGCAAGAAGCCGCAAATCCTAAACACTGAAAAAGGATGTGTCACACAAATAATAAATTATTGGTAATATAGGGTGATATTCATAAAAATGAACTAAACTTTGTAAACTTTTAAATAATTACAATCAGGAGTCAGTGTCCAATTTAAGATTAACAAAAGCCAACAACTGTAACAGATTAAAATCAATTGTTGTGCATCAAGGAAAGACATGAGATGACCTTTATTGCATGTATAAAACATTGTATTCAATTTCTGTTCTTCATGTTCAACTTGTTCCTCAGTTTCTTTGTATCACTGATACTAATTTTTGTAAAACTGCTGTTTGTTTTATTCTTTTTGTCTGTTGTGGCTTTGTGTAATGTAGCAGCAGATAAGCAGAGCCGTGAGTGAGACGCACTTAGATCAGTGAAGCTTTAAACACATGACTGACTAATATGGCAGTACTGTAAATATCTGGCAGGGAGCAGAGAGGTCAACACAAATCACTTACATTTAAGATAAATGAAAATGCTTTCCACAGCACAAACAATTGACAGTGTGAATGCAAAGATTAGTTATCAATATACATTTACTGTCAGTATTTACTGCACGTAACTAAATCAACAGGCAATTGTCGCCAGTAAACTGTGTGGAGTGATGAGTATGGGAAGTTTGACATATGTGTCATGACATATGTCATGACACATATGTCATGAAGTGCACAGTATTTTAAACTGAATTAAACAAAACACAACCATATGCACAAATTAGAGATACAGATTTCCTGTCTTTTTGCCACTCCACACAGTCAGTGTACTGGCATGAGGGTGGCCTCTTATCATCTAAATCTTGCCAAGAAACAAAATACAATTTTTCTGTCAAAGGTTTCCTAATAAGGTTTACTAAATAATAAAGCAACATGGCATTTTAAATTAGTATTACTTTGTGTTGTATTTGCTAAAAAAGGTATTTACACACAACTCAGACATGGATTTATAATAGATGGTGCAACCTAATCTTGGTCATAGTGGCTTGTGGTTGGTTGTAGCTACAGGAATTTAATTTCTGATCATTTTATTAATACACATATTTATGTAGAGAAAATGCACATTTATTAAGAACAGAATTAAGTTGTGTAAATTTGTCAGATTTGGCCAAAAGCCCATTCTTCTACCTGCAGTCTCTGAGCAGGTTGATAACAAACATATCAAACAAAAATATTGGACACAAAAACTTGTAATAGAACAGCACTGATCTCAACAAAACAAAGCAAACTCACATTACAGCCATCACTACAAAACTTTATCTTAATCTTATCTTTTTTAAAGCTAATATCATGTTAGACTCTTCAATTATTTAAATTTACAATGACTTAAAATAACTTGTGTCTGATGAATCACAAGGAGTTCAGATGTGATAGAGACAGTCACCGCTCCGTTGGTGGTCTAGAGAAGTCCATACTGGCCAGACTGACTGAGAGACCACCTTAAGGTTAACAATCCCCTACACACACACACACACATGCGCATACACGTACACACACACACACTCCCTCTACCGATGACTTGCACTAGCCAGTTAACAAAGACAGAGAGGGGAATGAAAGTGATGGAGACATGACTTCAAAACAGCTCTATACTGTATACCATCCAGTGCCACTACACCCACTGTCAATCTACCAAGTCAGCTGAGGCACTGCAGCCATGATCTTTGACCCAGGAACTGAACAGCAGGAGAAAGGTTATCAATGTTGAGCATTTCGTTGTTAAAGTCAAATGTCCAGACAGTGCACGAGCCACACCTCGAGGAAAGAGCAGACGGTGTAGGAAACCCGAAAGAGAGGAGATGTCACGTTCTGAAACTCATCATTGTTTTCTGATCACGTGACCGTGGCAGGGGAGCAAACAGTGCATGGTTGTTTACCCTGCTTATCAGTGGTGTTGTAACAAGCAGAGGAACACAGAGGTTGACCTAAACGCACACACATGCATGCACAAATGCTAAGAAACCTCACCTTAGGCTAATGCAAAAAAGATGCAAAAGAGATTTATGTTCATTTCCAAAACCTGTGTCTGACATTGATAACCTCACCTGACATATTGCAGTTTATGCTAACAGAGGTCTATATTCTAACACTTAGTGAATCACTGATAATGAACAGATCATGAACTATTGGTTAATATGTCCCAGAGCGCTACTTAACTCTCCTCTCATCTCTTTTGCCATAAAACAGCCCGTCCTTTACAGTAACAATCCTTTTTCAGAAAGAATAGCTCCATCTCATCTCACAGGTGAAACTATGAGCCCCTGCTGTTATTTATTGGCCAATGTTGGCTAATAAATAACGGTTATAAATTGCTATATGAATTATGACCTTGCCTGTCCATTTATGATGATGCGATAAGTCAACTTTCCATGTACTGCAATGGTTGTATTCCTTTGAGAGATCCAAGATATAAGGTAACGTAAGTGTGCGCTTACTGTGTCTGAGTGTCTACATGTGTCTTTTGATGTGTGTGTGTGTCTGCATGTGCTTATACACACACTCCCACTCTCACACTCAGACTCTGGTTAGTCCAAGCCAGCGCCACATCAGTCCATCATCACAGATATGGCTTGTGGTCAGATAGCAGGTCTGGCAGTGCACAAGACATTTTGTCCACTCTGTCATGTTTACTTATAATGATAAGCTTTGATGGATTCCCCACAAGCTATAGACGCCACAGAGCATGCACATACACACACACACACACACACCTCACCTAATTCACATATGCATTGACCTGGAGAAACTAAAAAATCATTCATAGTGTAGACAGACATCAATGCAATCCACACAAATTCCAAATATTAGTATGAAAGGCAAAGCAAAATTGAAGTCAGATATTTATCTAGGAGTTACACAAATTAATAAACAAAGCAAATTTTACATGAGCTCTTTTTTGCTCATTATAGGAAGAAAAAAATCTTTTGAACAGCTCATAAATAAGTGTTTAAAACACGGATGTGACTTGTTGAATATTGTGTGCATGAGATAAGGCCGACAAGCTGACATGTTGGGAGTTGATGTGTTTAGATGTGTGATTTTAAGTTAACACAGATCGGTCTAAGAAAAGACCAGGAGGAATGCTCTAAATTCTCTCAACTTGATACAGAAAAAGGTTCTGTCTTTCTTGTGTTCACTTATGTATTCAAAGGAAAAAGCAACATGTTACTTATTCCCCATAGTAACTGTGTAATCTTTTGGTCGGCCTGTGCAGTGTTTTCACTGGGTTTACTTTAACCTGGCATTCAGCCAGACCGCAGACTGTCAAATTACAACTGTTCTGAACCAATTAAAAAGACTAATGAGGCCCTGCATTTATCATGTCACCCAGGGAGCAGAGAGGGCGGCACTCAGTAAGGCAGCATGGCACACCACCAAGAGAGAGAGAGAGAGAGAGAGAGAGAGAGAGAGAGAGAGAGAGAGAGAGGATAGATACACTGTTGGAATGGGATTACATGGTCACATGTGCACAGAAACACAGAATAACATAATGTCTTTATGGCCATGCAGCCGAAAACCACAGAAACATGCTCTTGTGATTCAGTTATAATTTGTGAATGAAACATTTTTTTTGTTCAATTCCTACATTGTTACACATTATTGTTGCTATACACTAAGGAGTTTTCTACTATATAAACATATGTTTACCATTTAAACAAGTCTGTTGTTGCCTGTTTCTGTGTATTCATCTTTGATGCGTTTTTTTTTGTTCCCCTACCCTTTGTCCATGTATCATCTTCCTCAACACAGTTACTGTGTGTAAATATATTCAGAATCGCTATAAAACAAAGTTTAATTTTTTGTATGTGCAAACATGTATCTGGTTAGTAAAACTGATTGTTATTTAGATACACTTCACACAATCAATACAACTTTAGAGGTTTTCAATTTGTTTACTGTTCTCTCTGTCTCTTCTTAAAGAGATTTGAATTAGAGGCCCAGTCTGGTTGAAACTGAAGACGGCCAAGCTTAACCAGAGACACCAATGGCTTACCAATCTGCCAGTCAATAAAATATGCCCAAATGTATCCCTTTTCATTGTGTTTATGACTTTTGCTCTTCTCGTTTTCTTTCTCTGCTCACCCTGATCAGCTGAGGCACATGCTCAGCTCAATAACAGTTGTTTTATAGAGCATTGTTGTTGCCATTATAACTTGTGTCCAGTTAACATAGAGAAAAGCCCATTTTTTTTAGGCATTTGCTCACAGTTGGTGTTTGGTAACTGTCGTATTTAATAGGTCGAGTGTATTCATGTATTGAAATGTGTTATAAAAATTAAGAAGTCATCATTTGTTAACAAAATCAGACTTGTCTGAAAGTCTGAGCTTTGTAGGGAGAGGGATGATCACTTGTTCAGGACAATTTCTGGACTGTGGTTTACTTCCTACACAGGAATTATTTTTTGAGTGCACCATTTCAAATGTTCTGAAAGCTTACATTGACTTCAATATTTATTCAGAAAGATTGCAGCCTATAACAATTTCATTAAAATGTTCCTCAGTGCACTGGTTGATAATGTAATAATAATTCTTAAAATCTATTGAGCAATCACGCTGTCATCAATTTCAATAGAAAGCTGCATTTGTTTCAAAATATTGTATTGTAAGAGGGCACCTCAGTTTCAAGAGTCTTTTTCTTCTTGCGCACCTTCTCACCTACTCTCGCTGTTTCTTATTTCATTTACATCCAAGGACGCTGTAGCCACTGCTGAAATTTAGGGAGTGTGCATTTGACAAAGACAGTGAGATAAAGTGACAGCAAGAGGTGGAGGAGAAGAAATAAGCAATTCAGAAACAACAGTCTCCTTCTTTCACTGATTCTTATTTTTACCCCTCCTTTTACTCTCTCAAGGTCGCTCTTGTCTTCCTCCTCCTTGCTCGGCCATGTAGAGGTCAGAGTGAGAGAGAGAAACACACACACACACACAGACACACACACACACACACAACACACACACACTTACTGACAACCACAACATTACAAATCTTCTCCGCCTTATTGAGGACAACACACTGATAAGTGTGTCTCCACTCCCCATCCGACAGATCCATCTCCCAAAACATCTGACACACATGCAGGAAGATGCAGAAGTGTACAGTAGGTGTGTATAACCGGCAGATTGATGGCTCAGTTAAATCCCATTACTGTAAAAAGAGTCAAACCAGAAATAAATAGATGAAGAAAAGTTGAGGTGGGTAGTATTAGATTTACAGATGGATGATAATTAAGAAGGTTTAGATGACATAAGCTGAGTGTGTGAGTGTGTGTTTGCATATTTTGAGAGTGCAACACCTGCAACTAATGATGTGAAACTTGCCAAATTCATCTGCTGCAGCCCTCCTCTCTGCACCCACTCCCCACAGATCAACCTTGCAACTGCTGACCCGTTCCAACACAAACGTACACCTCTCTGTCTCTCTCTCTCTAACACACACCCACACACACACACACACTCTTCACAAATCTGGCAAGACCACAGCCATTCCACGACTTGAGGCTAAGTGCCTCCTTAACCTAGTGTCGGGAAATTAATTTCTTGATTTGTTCTCCAGCAAATTCATGGTTTATGGAGCAGTATCAGCCCTGACATCATAGTCTGTTAACTGCTGCTGCAACGTCTATTATAAAGATACATGGGCTGACGAGTGTCACAAATACTAACCACAGCTTTATCTTTACCCTAAATGACAGTTTCCTTCTCCCCAAGAAGTCTGACACACAGTTTTATCAAGTGGAGAGGCTGTTTGGGGAATTGATTCCCCCTAAAAGTTGGAAACATGTAACTTATCATGCATATGGTGATTCCCAAATCGCACATTTAATTTTTTTGTCACGGTTAAACTGTTGTGATAAAAATTATTAGAGAGAATTGAACTATTTTGCTGCCTTGGGACATATGTGAGGCAAACAGACATGCTATTTTTATAGAAGCAGATGAGATCCTCCTATTGAAATGTTTAACTTTTG
Organism: Channa argus; assembly: GCF_033026475.1. Lineage (NCBI taxonomy): Eukaryota > Metazoa > Chordata > Actinopteri > Anabantiformes > Channidae > Channa > Channa argus. The sequence goes on along the minus strand of NC_090213.1, from coordinate 11,285,464 downwards.
GGAATTTTGATAAGAAACAGCTCATTAACTGCACTGTTTATCTCTTCTGGGATGAGATTTGTTTATAGAAAGTTTATAAAATCAGAAGAAATGCTTTGAACATCCAACATTTGAACATATTTACACACATGCATTTACCTGCATTTGTGCCTTTTTCCAATGGGATTTATCAGCTGTGTTTGTAGCATATAGTTATAATTTCAGAAACTGTCCTTTCTTTACTAAAACCTCCAAAATACACACAATCTAACCCTTTTCATGAATTAAACACACAGTATATCCTTTCCTCTGTGTTGGTGGACGTGCAGGGCCAGGGGGTCGAGGTGGGCTGGGCCCATGGTTCCCACAGCCTGTGTGGAGGCAGCCTCTGCCGCGCTATCAGCCTCCGTCTCCGGCTCCCCAGCACCAGCGGGCCCCCTGACGTCAGCCCTGGCCTGATAACGGGATCCGCAAGCAGTTAGGGATGGGGGGTGGAGTGGGCTGGAGATGGAGGGATGAGGTGGAAGGAGAGCGGCCGGCAGGGAGGGAGGGAGGGAATAGGGTTACACTAACAGAGCCAGCGGTGGATAAGACCCTCAGACTGATAAGACAGAGCAGAGTGTGGAGCCTCTTTTGTTTTCCACTGCTCCTCCTGTCTTGTGGCATCTCCTTTCTCCTTCTCTTTGACATTCCCTCTCTCTTTTTCTGTCGACTTTCAAGTTCTTTTTTTTGAGACTCCAATTTATGAAATCTTTCACCTTCACCCCTGTCATTGTGTAAACTGAAATATTCCTGCTGTTATCGGTCATGTGGGCGACAATCCCTGCATTGAGGCACCTTTTATCCTCTGGCTTCCTCATTATATTTTTGTTTTCTCTTAGAGGAGGACGGGCCCGCCTTTGACTGACAGGAGGAGAGAGTTTTGGATTCTCACAAAAAGTTTACACACGTTTTATTTATCATCCTTCCTTCTCTTTTGCTTTCTTCAACACCCTATGTATCGACAATTTAGCCACACTGACAACTTTTTTAACCCTCTGTGAACTCTGGGTGAACTCTTCGTAGACACCAGAATCCATTGTTTTGATGATGTCACCTCACCTTTACCTAACCTGAGCCTTACCCCTTACTTGCCCCTCCACGTACAAACAGACAGCTTTCCCTCGGCCTGCCACATCACGCCACAACCAAGCCCAGTGTATCAGCATATTAAACACTGGCTCTGCATGTGTGTGTGTTCCATATTTGCTCTGCAGGCTTTTGCTGGCCTGTGGACTTTGGCCACTGCTTATCACAGGGAGAGGCCCTGGGATCCCTGAGTCTTCGCAGCTAAAAATACACTTACTTAAGCTAAAGCACAAATGTGCACACTGTCGGTATCATGGGACACCCCGCTATGATGCTGTCAGTCACAATATCAGGCCAATGTGATTGGTCAGTACTGCAAAAGTGGTGGATGTTGCTCGTGAAACCTATAATGAGTCACTCACAGAACTTTATTAGTATTTTTCTAAATTTTATAGCTATAGAGTTGGGAGCATATTATCATACAAGTGCCAAATAATATTCAAACATTTCTGTGAGGGAGTTGGTTAAGTAGCTTTCCAAATCTTGGAGACCCTCAGGATAAAAGAGGTTTTGATAATTGAGTTGTTATCATCCTTAATTGAGTGTTGTATGATGTGTTTGCCCTGCTCTTCAAACTGTGTGAACCAAGAGCCCAGTTCAGCACTTGAGCCTGTCACATGTGGCAACCTGCAAGTCAGGAGTTAATAATTTATTTAAAAACACACTCCTAGTTAATGATGTGTATTTGTGTGTTAGTCAGAAAGAGAGGCAGAGAGGATCTGTGTTACTGAAGCTTAGGTATCTTGCTCTTGTCTTCCCAGTGTGACCTGAAATCACCTGGTCAATCAAACTTAATCCACAAGCATAACACACAGTCTTAAAATAGCACATCCCCCCCCCCCACACACACACACACATGAATGAATTTAACTTTTATAAATATAACTTTATAAATTTATAACGCATTTTTTATAATACGATGCACAAATTTGATGTTTTGAAGGCCTTTTGTAAAAAATCCCAAAATTAATTTTATTCTGTGCTTTAGATGTAAGATTAGAAGTGTGAAAATCATATTGGTTCAATATTGAATAAAAACCTGCAGAAGTTAATGATAATGCCAATGCAACACAAATCCCGTAGACAAGCTGGGAGATACCGGAGACCAGTCTCATTCACAAATGAGAATCAGAAAAATGTATTTTTATTAAAAATACACACTAGTTGTGTCCAGTTTTAGTGTAACAAATAAAAAAATCTTAATCTATTTCATATATAAAGTGAAACAAATAATCCCAAAAAGAGAAAAACTGAGTGGTTGTAAGATGTCAATCAGAGGTTGTTATGAGCCCACTTCATACATTGATTAGCCCTGATTGAGTAATATCATTGTCACATGAGCTGATCCATGATGATCAATCCAATTTGATGAAGCAAGACAAACAGGTGAGGTCGGCAACACCAGATGGTGAGAAGATGAAAGGAATGAATCCTCTCTGCTTACTCTGCAAAAACAACACGGCAGAGAAGAATACCAAGCAGTACAACCGAGTGACGTGTGACTGTATCGGCAGAGTATTCTGGCTTCTGGGTTTTCCTGCTTCTCCATTTGAAGTCTTCTTCCTGGTGCCAGGAGTCTAGTAGCTTTGGGGTGTGTGTGTGTGTGTTTGTGTGCAGTTGTGTGTGCAAGGAAAAAGGGCCAAAGTAAGTCAGTGACCCCACATGATTGAGTCATTGCCCCAGCCAAGACGGGGACAGTTTTCCTGGTGCCTGGTGCAGGCACACACACACACAAACACGCACACACCTCTTCCTCAGCAACAGTTTGCTGCTGTCCACCACATACCAGCATCTCTATCTAGTCCCTCACCAGCACCTCCTCATTCATACACACTGACAGCAAACACACACATTTGCACAGAATAATGGTTATAAACACACACACACACACACACACACACACATACACACACACACACACACACACACACACACACACAGAAGGTTCTTACGGGCTCTGGCCTCTGTCAGTGTCAGTGATATAGCCTGGCATGTGCAAACAGACAAATCAAAACACACACTGTACTGTACAATAACACATCAGAGGATGAGCGCTTTGATTATTTTTGGTATTTATGCAAACTTTTCACCCTATTTTTGCTGAGATTAGACTGAAGGGTGTAGTAGCTTGTAGAAGCAGCTTGGAAGAAATTATTTTTGGCTGCTCAAAGAAGGCTGGTGGATTTTTTGCACATTAAATAACACGGAACCCTAATTGAAAAAAATCCACATATTATAGTATGTGAACTCATATTCTACTGTATCTATTTCCCTCTTCAGAAAGTGGAACACAAGTTGAACTTCCATACATTAAGTGGAACCATAAAAGTATCTCTGACTGGTGCTGTGCCCTCACAGGCTAACAGACCCAATATTAGGCAGCAATTGGTGGCTCTGTTATCAGCCTGAAGTTACACATTGATGACAGTTCCCTATTTTCATTCAGCCCATCCTGTTCCCTTTGACTCAACCTATAGAAGGTGGGGTAAGAGAATAACCACTACTGTATGACAAGTATTACTCAGATGTTTTACTCCTTTATTTACAGCAACTTTAAAGAGAGTGAATTCATTTAAATGAAGGTACCTAGTGGCTTTATGCTGGTGGGCATTTGGCCAACAGTGTTTTCAATAATGCAAACTGGCCAGAACGTCATTAACATGTTTTGGAGCTCCTGGTACCGGAATATTTTTTTTAAAAAATGTATTCCTTTGTAATAAAATATATACATATTAGATAGGTAGAATGTGTTGTTTCTTCTTTTATTAAAATCGTTAGTATTTTCCTCAGTGTGTGACCTGAACAGACAATGTGTTTCCCAAAAGTACACAGACGTCATTTATCATTTGATTTCGTTAGTCGTGTCTTGTAGTTGCAGTTTTTAATTGCCATCTTTCAAAGTGCTCTTTAACTTCTAATAACAGACCCATATAATCAATGTATCTACTTAATGATGATGGCGTCATTTATCTGTTTTCACCAGACACAGATCTCTGTCTTAATTAAAAAGATGCGAACAGAAAACGAAGTGCTAATTTTTCTGATCAGAATATATATATATATATATATATATATATATATATATATATATATATATATATATATATATATATATATATATATATATATATACTGATTACATGTTATCCATCTATATAGCCCTCTATCAAAAAATCCAGAAGAAAGGGAAATTTCATATAAAGTATAAAAAGTTTAACACACACACACACACACACACACGCACACACGCGCACACACACACACACACACACACACACAGGAGAGCATTATAGGCCGCCTGCAGAGTCACATAATTCAGTGAGAGGCTGTCAGTGGGAAGTGGCTGCACAATGAAATGGCCTCGTGTGTTTATATTCACTAGTGTCGATGACAGGTATAAATCTGTTTTCACGGGGACAAAAACCGCCGGAGACTTCCGACTGCAGGCGCGTCAAGCATCCACTTATATTCTTCATTTCTGTCATGTCAGAAGTAAAAACAAATCTCCTCCAGGTCATAGATTTATAGGTATCTGCGTCTGCAATCTAAAAAACATCCAAAGACGGATTTGTGGAATATTTTTAATTGGCCTTTATGTGACTGAGACAGATTGATGAGGCCGCACAGTTAATTAATGGAATATGTCAATAATAAACCAGCTGTCAATACGTTTAAAAGGTCCCGAACGTTTAGTAAAAATCAATTAATCATTTATTTTATTCGTTCACAAAGCACCAACTTGTAACATGTTTTTGTGGTTGTATTGTAATTTTGCAAAAAGACACATTTCTAAAAAGTAGCCTTAATTGTAACATATTTTAAAGGTATATCCAAAATTATAGCTTTAAATCGGAGTGGGAAAACAGGCTCACCCATAAGTGGAAGCACCACAGACACAGAAGAGCGTTATAATCCTTGGAAACCATTACTCGTAATTGAAGAACCCGCCGCTCGACCATTGAGGAAGTGTTCTGAAAATCTTGTGTCAGATTAATGAAATATTATTCTGATCAGTGTAAAGAGCTGAGTGAACCATGGCTTCAGCTTTTTATTTAGTCTGTTGACTGAAATACGAAGAACCTTAACAAGTCTAAAAAGTTGGTGATTAATTAAATTAATAAATATTTTTAAAAGATATTTTAAAACGTTTTGAAAACGAAAATAGCAATTGATCTTCTTACAATATGGCATCAATCAGGCCGCGTAGCGAAAACGTCTATTAATTAAATTCACTGAAAAGTGTCATTTAAAATTGGATTAAAATACACAAGGAAAACGGCAAACAAATGTTGTTCGATTTAATTAATTAGTGATAAATACTGATTAAATAGTGATTGTTTTTGTACAATGATTTAACTTGATGAAAATCAGTCAGGCTCTCTCATTTGTTTTTAGTATGTAAAGAGAGAGAGAGGGAGAGAGAGAGAGAGAGAGAGAGAGAGGGAGGGAGAGAGAGATGTTAACAGCTGGATCTTGATCACAGTCTCTCACTGCCCCTCCTTCTCTCACGTATCCTCTCCCCGTTTATTCTTTATTTTCGGAGTGCAGAGCTTTGCTTTGACTTAACGGCAGATCTGGTTTTAACAAAAGGACGAAAGGGTTTTGCGGATTGTTTCAAACCACACATTTTTGCGGTGGGCAGCATCCACACTATCACTAGCCTTCTATCAAGTCGGATGTCCAGCTTCAAAGAGAAGATATGTACCAGGGCATAATGACAACCAACCACGGACCCCCTTCCTATGAGGCCGGATTTCTCCACAACCCCTCGGCGGGCACCTCTCCGGTGTATGTGCCCACCACCCGTGTCGTCACCCCGATAATCCCACCTCTGCCTTACCTGCAGACGCCCGGTGCATCGCAGCAGAGCAGCCCCGTATCGAGCCACTCCGCCTGGGCACAGCCGGGCGCGGACTCGGTGTCCTCATACAACCACTCCCCGGTGTCTCCGCGCTTCACCTTCTCCACCAGCCCGCCTCTGTCCTCCGGGGTGGCCACGGGCCGGGACACGACAGCTCCCTACAGCTCCCTAAACATCTCTGCCAATGGAAGGGAACCCTACAGCGCTCGGGGCCTCAGCGGCTCGTACCACAGCCCGTATTCGGCCTACGTGAGCCCGAACGTGGGTGGAGCGTGGCCGGGGTCTCACTTTGACAGCCCGGTCCTCCACCATCTCCAAACCGGAGCTCCTCATGGCACAACACGGCATCCTAACATAGGTGAACAACACGAACACAAAACACACGTCCATATTTGTGCCACCTTTAAAAGTAGCCTCGCAGTCAGTGGTAGGTGATACATAATGGAGAGCAGCATGTCTGTTTTCTTTAATTGTCAGGGAAAAATAATCATGATGCAGTTAATGGTCACACAAACACTCATGTAAGAGGCGAAAGGGTCCAAGTTCTCATGGATTATTTTTTCTTTTGCGTAGCAACCTCATTATCTTCATTTTTATTTAGACCTAAGTCCTGATCTTGCAATGTCAGTCTTCATTTATAGCAATAATCTGATAAAATTGTGTTTGTGTAGCAGAGTAAGAATTAATTGACAGGGCACACTATGCACAAATGTAAATGGTGGGAACGAGGTTTTAAAATTAAACAAATAATTATTATAATGCATTAAAACAAAAGATAACCTGTGGTTTATATTGTAAACAAACGTTAGTTAAATTCCATAAAACTCATATGCCCACTTAAAATTATAGGCGTAAAGAACGAAAACCAACACTAACGCTTGTTAGTTATTGCTTTTATTTATCACAATTCATTTAAACAACACACTAAGCAAATGTACCAATATTATTAACCTTACAAAATTACAGGTTGACACGTGAGATAAATCACTTCCGTGAAATTTGGGGCCACAACTTAAACACAACAAGTTCCTGTAAAACTTGTAAAACTGATTTAAACCTGATTGTTTGTTCGATTATTTCCCTGTGTAACGCTATTGCTGTTTGTTTTTTGCCTATTTTTATCGAAAAGTAAAGATTAGTCTTTTAAAAAATATAAGCTTTATTACTATTAAAGAAGTTAGTTTTAGTGCTCATGTTATAGTTTTATTTGGTCACTGTCGATCAAGTTACCTAGATGTTTGTTGATTATTTTTTGTATTCTGGCAAAATGAACAACGAGAATAAGATTCCTATAGACGATGATAAATTTGGCTATTTAAAGGGAACAATGATATTAATTCCTTAATATTAATAAACACGTCAAATTGAATATAGAATATTTTGTAAATGTACTCTGTTTGATAACAGTGTTTATGGGGATTATGTGTTATGAGTTTTTAACTGTGCTTGGTTTGGTCAGATTTTATATGTCTGATCCTAATCAGCAGGATTCAAAGAGGCTTAATAAAAAAGTCAATTTTTCATTTAGGCTTTTCAAGATATATATTTAGAAGTATGTTTCTTCGTACTTAAAGTGACTGTAACCTCAGAGTTGAAGATGATGGGTCTTCATGTGACCGTGCTTGATGCGAATTTTGCCAGCAGCTGCAGGTTGCAGTGTACTCTGGACCACATAGAGATTTCACAACACATTGATTTTGCTTAGGTTTGTCAGTTTTTCGATGGCTTCAACTTGCACCTTGCAGGGTCTAAATAGAAGTGTTTGTTTGACCTCTGTACGGGTTTTGTGTAAATGACGTCTTTTTTATTTTTCACTTTAACTTCCAAAAATATCAGCCTTAGTCAGATGCAGAGGATCCTTCTGGGTATAGATTTAATACTTTGATAACAGATGATTAGAGATTTTAAATTATTTACACATTGGCTATGGCTCTGCTCGTCAATGAACATGTGACTTGTCCGATTCAAAACTAGGTGGGATTGTTCAAAAGGTTCAGCATTTAGATCTAAGTGGAGAGATAAGGACATTGATCCAATCTGACATTATATGATTAAAGACACAGCCATTTTATTCCACTTTATAGCCAAAACAACAGCAACTGTTCTACAATCACAACAAATGAAATCAAATCTCTTTGATTAAGTGGCACTCAGTCATCCAGTGAAAGTCTCTATTGTTCGAAAAGCTCTATTGTTGGTGAGTGGAAGGAAAATTCCCGCATATTTCTTCTCCGACAAATCATGACAAAGTAAACATTTAATCACTATTCAGTAGTTTTAATGAAATGCCTAATTGATAAGTGTCACAATCTAAGCTTTTAAGAGAAACTTAAATTCTTTAAAATGTTTTTGATATTTTATATTTGCTGACATTTTTATTCAGTCTTATTTCTAAGAAACTCGTCCCAAAATAGCTTATTGACATAGTTGTTAAAATGTTTTTAGTGAAACAAAAGTATTGTGTCAAGCTAAACATTTCCTACAACAACAAAATAATCTTTTTTAATTTGTTTAAACAACAAACAAATTTTAGGATTATGTAAAAATTAAGAAGCACTAAACATATAATGTTAAAATAATAAAAGCAAAAGGACTCCCTCTGGAGAATGGCCAGTGGTGGTGGAAGCAATCACATAATAAAACAAGAAATACAATAATAAAAAATACAGTTATTAACAAAACTTTAGTAACAAAAAGAGTAAAAGTTATAGCCTTTAAACGAAAAAAGTAAACAAAAGTATTAAATAGGAAATGATGAGTATTCCTACTTCATGCTATTATATATTTTATTATTCTATTAGATAGTTATTACTGATACATTAATGTGTATGTAGTATTTGATGCAGTAGAATAAGTTAAGTCAAAGTGCTTTATATAATATAATATAATAAAATAATATAATTTTCACTATTAATTTGCAGTACAACAATCGATCTTAATATAAAGGCTTATCATGTATGAAATCCTAATTTGGAAATTTTATCTGTCAGATAAATTTGGTCATGGCATTGAACGTAAAGCGTTTCTCTCTGAGACCTGGAGAAGAGTAATTTGTACTAAACATCTACAAGTACTTGAATAAACATACTTTACTTTCCAACCCTGTGAATCATCCCTATCGTTACATTACCTTATGATGCAGGGTTTTTATACAACTGCTGGCCAACAATGTGCATGATATTAGTATACCTTTTACTTTATATTTTGCATGTAAAGTCTCTAAAGTGAAAAGGGGATTCAGCCATTTAGATGTAAAGGAGTAATGGTGCAATTATCCCATCTGAAGCGTGATAGTGTCTTAGAAAAGAAAAAATACCACAGATTTGCACTTAACCAAAAAACTTTTAATTGTTGAAACCGTAATTCTTCATAAACTGTACTGTTTATTTCACCTTTGGCCTCCTGCAGCATCAGGGGGCCCCCTGATGCTGATTTAAAAAAAATCAGTATTTTCCTCCATTCTGCATCTGATCAAATCAAGTACACATAATTTGTTTTGAACATGTTGTAGTAATACAATAAACAAGAATAAATGATTTAAAATAAGAAGAAAAAATTTACTCATTTACATTGTATTGCTATTACATGTTCAAAACAAATTGTGTTTACTTGATTTGATCAGATGCAGAACGGAAAAAAACTGCACATATTTTTTAGTGTGGGCGTTTTTAAACAACACCCCGATGTAGACACACACTGACATTGATACACTGGAAAAAACAGATGGACGCAGCCACTGCAATGATTCTTTTGTGTATTGTCTTGCATTACTGCATTGTGTTGGCTACTATTGCTGCCTGGCCCAAGGTTAGCTTGCTCTGCTGTCTCTGTTTTGCTCTCAGCCTTGAAGAAGCTCGGTAAATGTGTCACTGCTATTCCTGTTGCCGTGAGGGAGGAATAGACAGAGGCCCAATTTATACTGTCTGAACAAAAAATTATTAGGGACACTGTACTGTTGAAAACACAGTAGGTTTTCCTCTTTATGATTTGGTGTTTTCTGAATTTTCTCTCGTGATTTTCGGCCTCACAATGCTGATTATGACTGTAACATGTGCTGTTTGTATGGCTATATATGCTGTCACTTCCACCCCACAGACTGATGTCTCCTTCTCCTTAACAGCTAATTGGTTCTTGGGAAATACTCTGTTATGTGCCAAAAGAGAGAGTAAGATTACATTCATCAGATGTCGTGCTATCTGAGAGAGAGGGAGCAGGAGATGTGATAGACATGGAGTCGCTATTTGAATATGATGGAGCTCTACTCCACTCTGTCTCTATTTCCAGCTGACTCTTTATCTCCTCAAGGGGAGCTGTGAGATAAGGAGGGATTCCAGGCTGCTGTAGGACTATGGCCTGCACCTCCTGCTGGTGCACAAATCTCACTACATTTAATAATCTCCCTTCCTGGGTTGAAAAAATGTTTATTTAAGTGGACGGAAAGAGCTGGCGTAAGCACAACTGGATTTGTTGGTTCAGTCCTCAACAGAAGAAAGTAATGTGGACCTTATTATTTCCAGTATAAAGAGTATCTTAATCTTCTTTGCGATTATGCTTGTGTCTATAAAACATCAACTTTTCTTAAAAGCAGCCATGTTGTCATCTTTTTAAATTCATTCAATATTCATTAGCACTGTGAGACCCTGAAACTGAAATTAAAGGTTAAAACTCCCTGGAGAAGAAAGCAACACTAGATTTCACTGTTAAGTAGTTCTTTCTTGTCATGTCTCACCAGATCTGTTTGATGACTTCGCTGAGGGCAGAGAGTGTGTGAACTGCGGGGCGATGTCAACACCCCTCTGGAGGCGAGATGGTACCGGCCACTACCTGTGTAATGCCTGTGGTCTGTACCACAAGATGAATGGCATCAACAGACCTCTTATAAAACCCCAAAGACGATTGGTGGGTGACTAAGAAAAACAAAAATGTATGCATGCAGTGTATGTAGTATATATGATAAATACAGGAAATATTATTCTTTTCTTAAATTAAAATAGGTTAATGATTTTTACTTTTTTCTTTACTGACTGACTGACTCCCTTTAATGTTGTCTCCAATGCAGTCTGCCTCAAGGAGGGTGGGCCTATCCTGCACCAACTGTCACACCACCACCACCACCCTATGGCGACGAAATGCAGAGGGGGAGCCGGTCTGCAACGCCTGTGGCCTCTACATGAAACTCCATGGGGTGAGAGAGTTAAGAGGAAGAGAGGGGCAGAGAAAGAACAATGTTGATGCTGCAGAAAATGCTTTGTACATTCAAACTGCACTTTTTAGGAATCAGAGATTACGCTTTACAAATCAGAAAAACATACAGTTGATCTAAATATGGAGACATCAAGAAAGAAATAAAAGAAAAATCTTACTTCTTTTTGGTTGTTTTTTTGTCCTGGTGTTAGGTACCACGTCCCCTAGCTATGAAGAAAGAAGGCATTCAGACCCGCAAACGAAAACCCAAGAACCTCAACAAGTCCCAAACTGGTGAGCTTCAACAACACATCCATGGTCATTTTAATATGAAGATATTCCATGAGCAGAGTCACAGTTAAGCATCATCTGATCAGTAGGCAAGAATTTTTAATTGTTGTATGTGAGCCGTGACTTACGTTCTCTGCACCACAGGGACTCCAGGCAGTGAGGGGACTCCTGTCACCCCCAACAGCACTCCCCGTGCCCCCACCACCAAAGAGGAGCCTCGACAGATAAAGACCGAGCCGGAGACTCACAGCTTGTACACACACCACAACGCACACACACAGGTGAGATGCTTTGACAGTGGAGTTTGTGATATATGTGATGACAGGTGGCTGCACTTAGTGCTTTTTTCATTCAGCTAGAACAGTAATAGATCAGGGAAAATGACTCAGCTAAAGGCCTAATAAGAACCACTATTATGAGACCAGGAATTTTTCACATTAAAACTGAATTCTACAATGAAAGCAAAGTCAGTTTATATTGTGAATCTAATTGCATGTCTATGATATCACTTTAAGTGAAAGGTATACATGACCTCATCTGCTGAAATCACCACATAGGAAAGTTTAAATCAAAAAACTTCTTTTTTTTTTCTCTGTGTCTCTCTAGATTTCAGCTCTGCCAGCCTACATGGCAGCTCAAGGTGGGGCCATTCCTCTGAAGATGTCCCCTGGGGGGCACAGTGGGTCTTCTGGCACCAAGGCTGAACCTTGGAACAACTTAATTCTGGCTTAGAAGACCTTTAACTCAGCATCTTAAAACTTCTCCATCCACAGTACAGTATATGTATCAAAGTCTACTGAAAGACAGAGGTCTCCAGAATAAAGACTGTCGCTCTGAATGCAGTGAATGCATCATTTCCTAAACACCGTACGGCACCTTCTTTTCCAAGAGTGGAGAGAAAAGTGGGAGGCACAACAGACGTGGAGATTTTTTCTCAGTTCTACACAGATACTGTGAGTATAATGACAGCAGTCAAGGACGGAAAGAAGTCTGCATTAGACAGTTGTGAAAAAAAGGCAGTGCTGTGATTACATCCTCACAGCAACTGTTGATCTAAACAACTGCAACAAGTGAAGGAAGGTTTTTTAATCAATCTTACATATTGTGCCATACCAGTGTGTGACTAAATACCAGTAATGGTCAAACGTTATGTCCATAGTCTATTTTTTTTTCAGTATGTCTTTTCTCCACTGCAATAATTTGCAGTTCATTATGGATGTTTTGCAAAAGAAACATGAGAAACATGTAGAAAATCACAGCAGGTCATTTTTATTTCACCATGGAGATATTGTAGCAAGTGAACTTAAACAAATAAGTGAAGTGAAAACTATATGTTCACACTTACCCTGGTGCTATCTGTATAGCTATAAAAATACAAAACCACGATGTAGTGAAGGTGAACAGATGCCTGTTTCGGGTGAGGAAAGCAATGAAAAATTGTGTTTGGTGTAATATTTGACAAGATGACAGCATAAATCTAATCACGTCTCCAAAACATAAAACACAAACACTAAAGGATTAACATTAGCGGCAAATACAATTTTGTAGTAATTTGGTGGAACATTAAATATAAATCAAAATTGGTAACAAATACTGACTGGTATACAGTAATTGTTTGTTCTAATTATCTATGACTGTAAAGTAAAATTGAAATTCCACAGTGCATCAAACTGATGGATTATATCTCTTTCACTTACTGTAACTGAGAGAGACACAGCCATCACTCCTCAGCACCAGTGATACGACCGTCTCAGTGCAATAGGAACAGCTGCCTGGTGGCCTGTTGTCTTTGGTTTCACTGTGTGCCTTTTGTGTTTTGAATTTAAAGTGTAATACATGTCAGTATTGGTTGTTTATTGTCATCTCTTTATAAAACAACATGTTAATCTACCTATGTTGCACATGGTAAAAGTGATGTGGATGGAATTATTGGCACAAAGCTCCCTCTGCTGACACAAGTAGGGATGTGCATCTAAAAACAAAAGGTTTTATTGCTCATATTTATTATTATAGTCAAAACCCCAAACTAGATCATCTGTCATATAAAGATTATTTGAGGAGTATCAAAACTGTACAGTATGTTGGTGATAGTGCTCCAATTTGCTGGTGACAAGCGTGAGGGCAACATGTCTAAATGTGGGATATTGCCACATGTAATTAGCAAAATACAATATATGATCATATATGTAAAAACTCCACTCCAGTATAATTGTGTAATACACCATTTGTGATGTATTTTAAGTAAAGATACAGTGAGAGTTGTACACGTGTATGTGCACTAACACTACGCCATTCCTCTGTTTGCAACTGTAGCTCCACGGAGGAAACTAATAAAAACAAGCATTTTGACATAATGCAAATGATGTCAAAGTTTGTCATTCATTCTGGATCAAACACATACAGACAATATGTGGAATAATGGTTAGTTACTCAACAACATGTGGAGCTTTTTGATCAATATCTGGGAACTGTATCCTTCCTATTTAGAAGTATTCTTTAGTGAACTTGACGATAGCTTTGATAAAAAAAAACTCAACTGTACATTGATTGAAGTCTTCAGTTAATTTCTCCCTGATTGACTCTGCATATTTGTTTTTCACCAGCTCCTGCCACAACTGCTGAAATATCAATTTCATTTTTATCCTGGAGAGCATCAGGTATTTGTTGGCTGAATGTGTAGTCAATTGTAGTCAATCTCTTCCTGATTTCTAAATCTTGCTCCAAAGTTCCACTTTTTCCTGAAAGCTGAGCTTGTGCAGCTTCAATCACTGCATTCATCTCTTGTGTGAAGATGTTTTTTCTCCTCTTCTGGTTTGCCCTCAATAATACTGTGCATATTGAAGTAACTCCTCCAGTCCTGCCCCTGCACAGGGGTTATCACAGGGAAGTTTACTTGTCCAGATTCCAGAAGGTGTTATACAGCAGAATACAGATTTTCACCCAAAGGATTAAGCTCAGTTATCTTTTCAGCTGTATTAACATAGCCTTCACTCTGAATTATACAGTCCTATGTTGGTAGTTAATGTCACAAAACAGATTTTCGTTGTTGCCTTTGAAGCCCCAGCATCTCACATAACCAATGTAAGTGGTTGCTCCATACACACCCCACCACTCCTGGGCCCTGTGAACCAGGTTTATCATGCATTGATCAGTGTTTCTAGCCAAACATGGGCTGTTCATAGTAAACACATATACCTTCCAGTCTTCTGAGACAGTCTCGGACTCCAAAAGTTCCTGTGTTTGTTTAATTACGATGTCTTCACTGTGCTCTCCAGTGTTGTAGTTGGGATAATAAGGTCCATACATAATAATTTCCTCCTGTTTTTCAATGACTGCTTATCCTCTGCACCACATTCTTCAGTGATGTCATGGTGAAACTCCAGAAATTTCTTGTTCACCGAATAGTCACTTGAGAAAAATGTCACTTGAGGTTTGTCTGAACTTGACGCCATCCATTACTATCTTCACAGAGTGTTGTGTGTCAGTGATATCTGCTCACAGAGTTGCTTGCTGTTGATTAAGTGTGTAGCCTCTTTGTTCACACGGGCCAATGTGGGCAGAGGTGATTATATCTTCTACTACAACACAAAAACAGCCCATAGAGGACAAACAACACAAAAACAGAGATTTCTCAAATGTAAATATTATATACATAATATAGTTGTGTATTTTTTCACACCTTTAAACACCAACAGAGAAAAACAGAAAATGTCTGAGATCCTCCAAACCTTTCTTTGTGTACAGCCGAGGCTCATTTTTATATCCATGTAATAGAAGTCGCTTATGGATGCACCTGAACACAAAATAATTTGAAGGATGTGACAAATGCTATTGGTTTTTATGGGTCAACAATGGACTACACCAGACAATAGTTTTGCAGAAGTAAAAGTCTATCAAAGTAAGTCAGACACGTATTATGATGCAAGAAAATTTTTCCCAGCCTTACACATTCTGGCTTCAATGTAAAATGTGGGTTTACTCACATGGGAAGGTATATCCGGTCCTGTCTTCACTGAGTCAGATTCACAAGAGCTGAAATTCAGAGACAAAACTAAACAGCACTCTCAATGTGTTAACTGCTCACGGTTGTTTAGACACCTAAGCTTTGAAGTGTTGAGCAAAATCTATTAAAGTACAGTTGACTAAGTAGTCCTGGGTTCACAGGGCTGAGAAAAGGCCTTCCGTGCTTCTAAATGCCAGGTGTGCGTACATAATAAATCACAAAGTACAAGAGAATGATATACAACTATGGCATCTGAACATTTCTCTCTCTCTTTCACTACAGCAATCTGACATAACATTACACCTGTGCAATTTAATGCAATGCAAAACTGCATCTCTGCCATGAATTCTAATTTTACAAGGTTATAATTTCTCAGTTCTTAGGTTGAAACTGTCAGAAGGGTGGTACTTCTACTCTCTGTTTATTATTGAGGTCAAAGTGGGTAGTTGAGCTGTAATGGAGTGCATTATAAGAAGAGGTAGTTCTAATGCTTTGGCCTCCATATTTAAAATTATTTTAATTCCACAGGTTCAATTTCAATTCAATTCAACTTTATTTATATAGCGCCAATTTACAACAAAGTCATCTCAAGGCACTTTACAGAATAAAGTCCAGACTACACAAGTATGTAGAAGTAACCCAACAAATCCCCCTTGAGCAAGCCCTAGGCAACAGTGGAGAGGAAAAACGCCCTTTAATGGGAGAAACCTCCAGCAGAACCAGGCTCAGGGTGGGCGGCCATCTGCCTTGACCGGTTGGGGTGAGTGGAAAGTGGAGAAAGAAAAGAAAAGAGCAACGAAAAGCAACAACAAAACAACAACAAAAAGCAACAACAACAACAACAACAAAAAAGCAACAACAAAGCATTGTACAGGTTGTAGGACACAGAATTAATGGCATACAGTGGTGACAAATAAATGTATAGAGAAAAGCTAGTTAGGGTTGAGTGAGGATTTTTAACTATAAGCTTTATCAAAAAGGAAAGTTTTAAGCCTAGTCTTAAAAGGTGGTCATAATATTATGCCTTGTCAGTGTAGAGAGAGAGAATGAAATGTTCAGATGCTGTAGTTTTTGATTAACATGCTGATGTTTCAAAATAGCAAATGTTTGCTATGAATTTCCTCACTTGACTCAATTAAGTATTACTGCAATAAGTTAAGCTTAAGTAAAAATATACAAGTTTATGTGGAAAATCAGGCAGTGGTTTCTAGGTGCTTGGAAGAGGGGAGTCTCTATTTGTGTTGCTTCCTGGTTTCCCCTAGGTCAGGGGGTAACACTGGAGTGCAACTGTTGTGTTTTCTGTTTAAATTTAACTCAGAAATAAGAAATCAACACGCATAGACACAGCAAATAAAGTTATGCTAGAGAGGACATAGCTAATAGTCACATGATAACAAATTTCAAACTCATGGGAGATTCTGGTGCAATTGACTCCTGTATTATCAGCGTAATGATCACCACTGTGATTTTAGATTTGTACAATTCCTTAACAAAGCCTTTTGGTTCTTGTGGTTTTTGTGAACTGTAATTAGCTTTGGAGGTAAACGTGCACAGACAGTGTCATGTTCAAACAAAGGTATGTGAACACATATGGGAAGACTGTTGCTTTAAGGTCATGCAGATTAACACATTAGACAGGATCTGGCTCTGACCCTCTTTTATGGCTGCTTTTCTGTGCATTGGAGGTCATGGTTGTTCATTATGATAGCATTTTAATTCAGAATGTGGGGAAACTGTGGGGAAACAAAGAAAAAAACCCCAAAACAAATAAATACATACAAAAAATCTTCTTTGCTGCACAAATGTGTTAGATGACAAAGACACAGCAAATCAGAAAGAGATGAAAGCTTCATTTTGATTGACCAATAACGCAATCAAGTTTATTGTTAGTGGTAGTAATCTGCGCTTTTATCAAAAAAGGGTACAAAAGTTACAAAGGTTTTCTGGGAACTATGTTTGTGTTTGGGAACTATGTTTGTATTTAATTTGTTGTGAGATAGTGAGAAATGAGAGAGGAAAAAAAAACAATTGGTTTTTGGTATTGCGCTCTCACTTGGATAATGGATCTTGGATATCCTCTGTTGACAAATTGGCAATGAAGCAGCTCAGCTTAGCTCAGACTCAGCAGGATTTACTCCACGTGTAAATGTGTATGAGCAAAGACACACAGTGTCTTCATTTTATCTTATAACAAAATATCTTTTGGACAATGTATAACTTTGTATTAGTTTGTTTGTTCAAGTTTCTTTCCCCCACTTTAGAGTATTAAAGTTTTTTACTAACCTTGATGTTCTTCTGCTGCTGTAACTTTAAGGATACATTCACCATTTTCAAGCGTAACCTTAAGGAATTATCAAGAGCCTATATGGATGCAGAGGTAAATCTATAAAAATCCCCCCTTTTCATAATGGTCATGAAGAGATCTTTTGAAGGAGAATACAAATCCACAATCCTTGGTTTGTGCAAAATGTATTAAAAGGTGTTTCTAAAGCTAGTAAAAGGCTTAAACTGGTATCTTTCAAAGTAAAAACCATTTTGGTATAAAATGCCCTCTTTGTGTTTCCCAGCTGGACAGGCTGTTCAGTTTTAATGCAATAAAAACAATACATTATTTAATACAGGCTGCAACCTTGAAAGACATTTGCGCTTAATGTGACTAATTTGGAAGGTTGGACATTATACTGTTTTTAACATTTTTTTCATGTCTATTTTATCCCATATCATTGCAGTGGAAAAATGTCTTAGAGGGATCTTATAAAGGCCAATAAAAGAGAAGGAACCAGTTTCATTTGTAATAGTATAGGCTAAGTGTTTTAGGGTATTCTTTAAGCTGTAATTATGAGCCAATGCTTTAAATTACCGCACTGGGTCAAATGTTTGTCTCAGCTAAGAAAAAATTGGCAGTGCCACTCATTCGTCATATTGTTCATATGCTATGCTAAAACCAATAACAAGAATCTATAGTTGTATAGTGTTTAAAAAACAAAATGCATCTAATGCATGTAACCTGCAAAACAAACAGAAAAGACTGTTTAGTCATTCCTTTTCAAAACAGATACGGGTGGGAGAATATCTAACACACAGCGTGTCAGACCCTCACAGCCACAGAACTGTATCAGCCCTGGTCCACACAGTTTCATGAAGCGCGGAAGGCTCCTCCCTCAGATTAATAACGGGTCAATCAAAAGCTGCCTTTCATAAACAGGCCGCGAAGGCGGGACGTCACGCGAGACGCTCTGCACGGTCATTGGACGCTGAGCTCTAAGCTCATGATTCGACAGCCAATCAGAGGCGTCATTCGATCTGCCGAGTGTTGGGAACGAGGCCGTGTTCCCTTCATGGCGCTGCAGCGGCGTCAGTGTCTTAGCGACAGATTGCTTTGGTGAGGGGCATAGTTCCAGGTTTCCACAGCAGTGTGTCAGAGTAACAGACGCTCACTTGAAGCAAAATGGATATCGTGAGGTCGCTGGGCCACCCGGTGGAAATCTTCAACCTGGTTAAATTTAAGATGGGGGGATGTAGAGCTGTCATGCCAAAGTTGGATTATGTGAGTAAAAGCTCCATTCCGGTATTTTTACTGGGAATGAACGCAGTTAGGTGAATATTAGCACTGCTTCCACATGTAGGTTGGATGCGTGGCTGTACTGGTCTCACGGGCCGAGCAGAACACCGCGTCATTTTACAGCACATCTGCTGCAAAGGCAACACTGCTGCAACACGGAAACCCACGTAGACCCAATGACAAGTAGGTCTCACATGCTGAGTAGCCTATACACAACCTGTAGGGTGGTGGATTAACCTGTATGAGGCTCGCTTTTGCTCCTAAAGAGCCGCTGGAAACAGTGTCCCGCTAATTGGACTCTGTCAAATTAGATCAGTGCTCTCACTCCTGTGTCGGCTCAGAAATGCAGAGGTAGAAATGACCACTGACTAAGGATTTAGGTTAGATAATGAGCTTGGTGGGGTCAGCAGCGAGGAGGGAGGGAGGGAGGGAGGGAGGGAGGGGGGAGATGCTGTGCTTGTGTTTGACGGCTAATCCCACAGTTTTAACACCACCGTGACCCTCAGAGAGACACAGCCTGGATGGGTTGCAACGATGCCTTTATTTTGAAAACCAGCAACGCACACACTATGACTCAGTCTAATGTGTATGTAATCACAGGTTTTTCATCATAAGTGACCTAATCGCCTCCATAACTTTGGGACAAATGCCACATCCAAAATTATCAGCATATTTCAGTTGTTGGCCCTTTTGCTGCTGCACTTGATTCAACACTTGTACTAACAGTCCCACTGCTTCCCACTGTCTCCCACCAGGTGTCAGCAAAACACACTTACAATTTGCAAAACGCTTCCTCAAACAGGTTGACGCACCTCTGTTTTTTAGCTTTATGTTGTGTGATCTGCGTTGAATTCGTGAGAAAAATACTTTGCATTTTTTATATAGTCTATATGATTGTACATAACTGGAAACCAAAAACTCGAAACAACGATTTTCGCCGGTAATAACGATGCAGGTCCGACTGCTAAACTTATTTTTGCACGTTTTAGATGCATGTGTGGGTTTAAAGCCTATACTCAATAATGTCACTTTATTATTTAATGTAGTAATGCACAGTTTCTTGGCAAACGCAGATTAGGAAATCGTGAAGTCGGTTTGCAGCTGGTGTTGTTTTGGTTGGGGAGGAGGTGGGAGGAGTGGTGCAACCATATCAGCAGATTTACAAAAGCTGTGCGCAGACACAGGCAACGCGCCCAGTGAGTTTAAAGTGTTTTTAAATCAGCGGAGAGCCTGACTTCTCTCTCCTCGGTGTCCTCTTCAAAACTTTTTCACCTCGCTTGTCCTCTACATGGACTTAGTGTTTCACACTCCTCCACGAGTCGTGGCGTCGACATGGACAGCGTCGTGTTGTAGCGGCAGGATCTGTCCTGCTCTCGGGGTTTCCGCATGGCCGGAGCTTGCAGCAAGTGTCCAGTCTCTCTGTCCGTGTTCAAGCGCTCCCTTTCGGTGGCGCCGCGGGGCTGCGGGTCCGCTCCTCGCTCTCCCCTACAGGGCTGGAGGCTAGGAGAGCGGGGCCTGCAGGAGGCCGCCCGACCCTCCAGCGCCTTTAGAGCCGCAAACTTTTACCGACACACGGCCTATTTCTGTCTCTCTTGCCAGGAGTCCATGAGCGAGACGCTGCGGACCTGCTTCTTATACCTGAACCAAACCAGTCGGAGTTTTGCAGCTGTGATCCAAGCGCTGGATGGGGATCTGAGGTGGGTAAAATGTGCACGGGGAGCTGAGCTGGCTTCAGGTGAAGAGGGGCGTGTGTGCAGAAACTTTTCCCTCAAGTGCAGAGGCGTGGCTGGATACTTCCCTCACAGTTTAAACCGTTGCTACTGCCACCAGCAAGTGAGGCTTCCTCAGATTACATCCACTCTGCTCTTTGGCCTTACATGTGTCTCACTGTTCCCAGTACATAACTGACATGATGGCTTCAAAGTATTTGTGGCAGGCACCCATAATCAGTGGCTATCCTAGATTATGGGGGGTCCAGGCAAAGAAATTAAAGATCCAATTCTAGTTTGAGTGGAAACTGCTAAAATTACAGACAGGGTCTTCTTCTGCTGTCTGTGTTTGTGTGCAGTCTATACGCCCTTGTTCAGTCTATGCAGTCATCTCACCCACTCCTTACTGTCTTCTTGATTCAGACATGCTGTTTGTATTTTCTACCTGGTGCTGCGAGCACTGGACACAGTGGAGGATGACATGAGTATCCCTCTGGACAAGAAAGTGCCCATGTTAAATGATTTCCATACCTACCTGTACCAGGATGAATGGTGCTTTATGGAGAGCCAGGAGAAAGACCGGCAGGTTCTGGAGGACTTCCCTACGGTCAGTAATACTCCATCATGGTACATAGAAGGACAGTGCAGGCAGGCACATTAGGCTCTCAAAGATTAATTTAGTGGTATGGTGCCAAAATAAAAGCACTGTTACTGAGACTAAAATCTATAATTATTCAGTAACCACATTCATCTTTTGTCCTCGTCAACTCAGATATCACTGGAATTCAGAAAACTCTCTCAGGAATACAGAGATGTCATCTCAGATATCTGCCACCGCATGGGAGTAGGAATGGCGGAATTCCTGGAGAAGAAAGTGGGATCCATGAAAGAGTGGGACCAGGTACATATTATTATTATTATTATTATGTAACCTTTATGTAAGGAATATTCATAAATGCACAACAATAACCATCAGTTTTAAGGAAGTATGATATAATACGTTAATAGTTAAAAACTGGCTGAGGGCTGATCAGAAATGTAACCTCTGACTCATTGGCTCTAATCAGCTTTTTAACTTCACTGAAGCCCCAATGTGGTTGCAATTATACTGGTGAATTTTTATCAGGTCTTTCCACATGCACCTAAAAACCTCCTTCAAGTCCACCCTATACATGGAATGCTTATGTTTATTTAGTCATAGGTCAGTATTTTGACCTGTAAAAGCAGGTACACACTAATTTTTCCTCTCTGCAGTATTGCCACTATGTGGCAGGGCTGGTCGGCATTGGCCTGTCACGGCTCTTCTCTGCATCCCAGCTGGAGGACCCTGAGGTTGGGGGGGACACTGAGTTGGCCAACTCCATGGGCCTCTTCCTCCAGAAGACCAACATAATCCGAGACTATCTGGAGGACACGCAAGTGGGACGTGTTTTCTGGCCACAAGAGGTAGGCGCGTGATCTTTTTCTGCTCGGAGTGTGTTTGTCTGTGTCCAACCTGAGCCTACAGTTGTGCAACTGGATGATAAAGAAGAAAAATGTTTGTTCTTCTATAACAGTGCACATTATAGAAACAATTGGTGTAAAAAAAAAAACAACAAAACACAATATATATTCATACAACCTCAAGGTATTTATAAGTGCTGGTGTATTTAAGTAAACTAACTTAACGTCAAATGTTTACCTATATCTTTATCAGCAGACTGCACACAGGGTTTAAGGGCTGATATTGTGAAGCTCTATGACATCTCAGTTATATGCAGAAACATTCTCTTAAGAAAATGTTTATGCATTGTGATCGTCATTGTTAATGAAAGATGTAGAGTGGATGAAAAGCAAAGCTGACTGTTTTACATTTTGCTTTCTTTGTTCGGTGCAGGCATGGAGTCAGTTTGCTGCTCGTCTTGAGGACTTTGCCCAGCCTGAGAATCTGGAGTCAGCACTATTCTGCCTCAACATGCTGGTTACTGATGCTCTTCATCATGTCCCGGACGTCATCGCCTACTTGTCCCGCCTGCGGAATCAGAGCATCTTCAACTTCTGTGCCATTCCACAGGTAAAGACTGATTCATCAGTCATTCCAGCAATGTATGAATTTTCTTTTAGTTTGTATGAAATGATATTTGAACACTACAGGTTTTACTGTGCTTTTAGCTTTTTATCCTACCGCTATTAGGATAAAATCAGGCTGAGACATGGAGGAGAATGCAGTTCAAGACTCATTTGCTCTTGCTATTCTGCATTTGACCAGGTGATGGCAATAGCTACACTGTCAACATGCTACAACAACCCCATGGTGTTCCAGGGAGTGGTGAAGATCAGAAAGGGACAGGCTGTCACACTCATGATGGAAGCTACCAACATGACAGCTGTGCAGACAATCATCACTCAGTACAGCGAGGAGGTGCGCATGTTTTCATATCTGGCTCCTGCTTTTACTGTTTTGTAGCACTTTTGCCATTTTTTTTTCTGCCTGCAGATTTTGCACAAGGTCTCCCTCAACGACCCATCACACGAAAAGACCCTGCACATCCTGTCTGTAATCCAAGAGAAATCTACCCCATCCGAGTCCAGCCTCTCCTCCAGAACCCACCTGTCACCCATGTACCTGTCTGCTGCCATGCTCCTTGCTGCTCTCAGCTGGCAGTACCTCAGCACTACTGCGGCACAGGCGCAGGGTACTAGCGACATGAAGGGGCAGTGAACTACTTTGCCCTCACCTTTGCTGGAGTCTAAAGACTAAATGTCCCCTCTCCATGAAATCTGTTTCTCTTCAGCTTGAAGGAATCTAAACTTTCCACTCTTCGTCATAATGGCCATGACAGGACAATAAAAATATTTAGACTACGAAGCAGTTTTGCTAGTAGGTTGGTCTCATTAGGATGTGTGATGGTAACTTGTTGTAGTCCATCCTGCATCTGGATAATTTATTTACACACACTGGTGTGTGGTTATATTCACCAGCATAAATGGCACATTGAAACTATTCAGGGTGTTTTCTGTCATCATATATTGAGCATGTTTTTCTTGTGACCCATAGTTTGGATTCACTAAAATGATTCTGCATGTTTGATCATTTAAAGGTAAAAGTTCCTAACTGCTCAGTTAAGTGGGCTGAAATGTTGACACACAAAATGATACTACGCATTTTAGAATTTTGGAAAACATGGTCACCAAGCTTTGTTAAGCTTTTGTTTTCTTATTTTTCATGTTGTATCATACATGTAGCTAGCTCAATATTCCACTTATTATGTTTCCATAGGAAACAATTGAAGAACTGTTACAGGAGTGCACTTTACAGCATTTGTGCTGTATGTTGGCATGTTGATTACGTCCATTCACAGTAGAGCTTTGTTCATTCTCTTTCAACCATGCATAGCCTGCAACAGAATGGAAAGAAAACTGCAGTGTAATACACTGTTTTGTTTGAAATCAGCTGTCTAAAGAAATGAGTGAGAACAAAGATATAATGAACAAATGCAATTCTAAGAGAAATACAAATTGAGAGCTAGCTAAAGTGTCCTTAACACAGCTTTGGTGAGTAGAAAGCCCAGCAAAGCTTAACCTTGTACAGAACCAGAGAGCTTGATATTTTGCTTTGTAATATGGATTTTTGATTTGTACATACTGTATATGAACAAATAAAGGCAAAGGGATCTAAGTGTTAAAGCTGAATATGCGCACAACTCAGTTTTTTTTAATGGGTGGACGATTTCAAAGATAAAGATATTTTAGATATTTTATTCATAATGCTCACAATGGTATGGTGCATATTTTTTGCTTCATCATGGGCAGGTCATAATTTTAACAGCACTTGTCAACCTTTGGAAAGACATTTTACTAGTTACATGAGACTGAATTTATTACACAGATGTGATTCTATAACATGAAGCTTGTAAAAAAAAAAAAAAAAGGATAGGAAAAAGCACGATGACTGGTGTTTTGTTCAGTGAGTGAAAGGAGCTGACTTGACGAAGGACATCCTTTAATACAACAGCACAGGTAATAGTTGAGATTCTCCTGTTATAGTCAGTCATTTCTATTAATGATGCTTGATGTCTATACCATGTTCATAGTTGATTGTTAATAAAAAGAGTTTCATGTGTGTGATTGCCTTCATGCAAGTCATTATACAATCAAAGTAACTTCAAATAATAATAATAATAAATCTAAAAGTAATATTTCTTCAAATAGTTTTTAAAATAACAGTTGGGTGGTCACTTGATTTGGTGATGATTGCAACAAGTTCTCAGAAGTTTAGCATCTTGACTGATCTAAGACTGCATGAGAATATATAAACAATCACTGATGAGTCTCCATTCATTTACCAAATAATGTATCTGATTTAAGACGTTTGTTAGAATGTTAGGCACTTCGTGTACTCAGTGTATCAAAAGTAATGTTAAAAGGAGTCTGCAGCTATCTTGCATCCTTACACCGCTTTGTGTAAATGCAGTACTTAGGTTTTAAGTACATTTGATTAGTACGGACTGTAGTTATTACAGAAAGGGTAAAATGTGTTTGATATGTTTCAGAGGAATACTGAACAAGGTGTGTCTGTGTAATTAAGTCACCAGGGTAGAGAAAAATCCTGACATGTATTATACTGTCAGTTCCTTGTGATTCTAATGCTACAATAAAAACAGTAACTTCTCATGTTTAACTACTAACAGATATACTGTAGTGGAGGTGATGATATTGACCACAGTCTTACCATATTCTGTTTTACAGGATGCATCAACTTGCCCTCCTTTGTGTCACAGTGACCGTGTCTGTCACCTGGGCTCACCCCCACCCCCATGTTCTCCATTCCGAAATTGTCAACTTTATTAACAAGGCCAACACCAGCTGGACGGTGAGATTATGTACTGATGAATACTTTGTAGTATTCACTGCATTGACTATTTTTCTATTCCCTCTTTTTAGGCTGGGCAGAACTTCCAAAATGTTGATATCAGCTATGTGAAGGGACTGTGTGGGGCTATACTGAATGGTCCCAAGCTCCCTGAGGTGTAAGTTTTATTTTCACTCCACCACTGACCACATGCCAGAGTGTGTGTGCAGTCTCTCACATGACCAAACAGGTGACAGTCAGCAGGTTCATCTCACCTGTTGATACTCACTGATCGTCTCCACTTGTTTAGGGCTCATAATATTGAAGGCCTACGGCTTCCAGACAGCTTTGATTCACGCCAGCAGTGGCCCAACTGTCCCACAATCCAACAAATCAGAGACCAGGGCTCGTGTGGGTCCTGCTGGGTAAGAACAGGCAGAACAAAAAACAAAATAATACAGAATAAGCAAGATGAATGATACTGTAAAGGTGGTTAACAGTAAAAGGGATTTGAGGGATTCCAGTACATTTTACATTCAACAAGCATATTCCTAAACCATTAATGGCATGTTGATTTCCCAAAGGCCTTTGGAGCAGCTGAGGCGATCTCAGACAGAATTTGTATCCACAGCAGTGGGAAGATATCTGTGGAGATCTCTGCTGAGGATCTACTGTCCTGCTGTGATGAGTGTGGCATGGGGTAAGTTTAAGTGTCGCCAAATGAGTGCACTCCAATTCTTTTAAAAGGATGCTAAACAACATACGGTTCTTTTACTTTCCTGTGGTTGTAGCTGCTATGGTGGGTTTCCCTCCACTGCCTGGGAATTCTGGTCAAAGAAAGGACTGGTGACTGGAGGACTGTATGGCTCCAGAGTTGGTAGGTTTAACAACATGTGAATTGAATTGGGTTTATGCTGGTGCTCTGCAAAAACATTGATGTGATTCTGTGGGCTGCAGGCTGCAGGCCCTATACCATTGCTCCTTGTGAGCATCACGTAAATGGAACTCGTCCTCCATGTCAGGGTGAAGAGGAGACTCCTAAATGTGTGGGACAGTGCATTGATGGATACTCTCCATCCTATCAGAAGGACAAACACTTTGGTGAGGATAACTAAACTTATCTAAATTCACCCTTACTGTAGGTTGTTTGTCATGCCCGATCACGTATCTGTCATTAATTATATTTTTTCATATACCCCCCATCTTCAGGTAGACGCACATACAGCGTGCCATCCCAGCAGGAGAAGATTATGGCTGAATTGTACAAAAACGGGCCTGTGGAGGCAGCTTTTACTGTCTATGAGGATTTTCTGACCTACAAGACTGGTGAGGCCTATTGTCTGTAAAGTGAACTGTAAATGTTTTAAGAAAGATTTAAGAACATTTGCATAACAGAATGTTTAGTTCTTTTCCTTCTTGGATTTTTTAAAGAGTTTTCAGATTTCACATAAGGTCTCACACGGGAACTCAATGTCCTACAACATTCAATATACATGTAGTGATTTTGGTGGCTGATTTTATATTTTAAACACCGTAGTTACTCGAGCACATCAATTTAAATCCTTAGTTTCCTCTCTAGTACACAACGTAAACTATAGAAATTACTTACTGTTGTCTTTCATGATGTTAAACCCCATTTCACTGTACATTGCTTGATATTATTGCAGGTGTGTACCAGCATGTGACAGGGGAGATGCTCGGTGGTCACGCTATCAAGATCCTGGGCTGGGGAGAGGAGAACGAGACAACATACTGGCTGGCTGCAAACTCCTGGAACACTGACTGGGGAGACAAAGGTATGACACAGTTACAGTAAAGGCATGTCTCCTGGTCACATAATGTTAAATGACGTTTAGTGAGCTTAGCAAATTTAATACGACTGAACTTTATGGTAATTTTCAGTGTGGTAGAAGATTCTGGCCCTCAATTCCGTTCTTTTGATTTTTATTTTAGGTTTCTTCAAGATCAAGCGTGGAACTAATGAATGTGGTATTGAGTCAGAGGTGGTAACAGGAATTCCACTGAATTAGTATAAAGACCATATACACTAAAAAAAAAAAAATGAAGAGTCTTGAAAATTGAAGGGAAATTAAAGGGAAATAATGATTGTTTTAATGTAATCAACAAATACAGTCAAATAAGAAATGCCACTTTTGCTCTGTTATTATTCTAAATAAATGACTATGTTTATCTCCATGTTTGTTTTTTCTTTCTTGCTTTATTTTTATAATGAACTATAAAATATTATCCCCGGCTTTAAAAGGTCAGAAATTAAAGCAAGCCTGCCTTTATGGACTTTACGTGTCATGATATTGACATGTTTGGTGTTGTCCCCTGTGTGTTCAAACATAACAGGAGAAATTTCTATTTTTTTATTTATTTTTTTGTCTTTCTGGCTTATCCTGTGAGTTCAGGGTCGCCACAGCGGATTATTAGTCTGCATGTTGATTTGGCACAGTTCTTACGCCGGATGCCCTTCCTGACGCAACCCTCTCCAATTTCTACCGGGCTTGCGACAGTCACTGCACGGCTGGACATGGAGATGGGCTGTTGGGGGGTTCAGTGTCTTGACCAGGGACAGCTGTCAAGGAAAGGTTGGGTATTAACAAGGTCACACTTCCTGAAAAACTCAATTTAGGGCCATGTGATAATACAAAAGAGGGAGCTCTCACTCTGCACCCATTTCTAAGAACCACAGTGGTGACAGTATTATCCATTGAATGTGTTTAAAGTATATTAGACGCAATTTTGTATGTACAATTTTGCTCTTCCAATTGACAACTTAATTAGCACATAATAATAAGGGAAATAGAAATAATGGACATAGCGAAGGCCAATAAACTTGCATATTTTTAAATATCAGAAAATATCCCAATTGAAAATGGTGTAAAAATCAGTCCGATAGGAAAATAGCTGCGAACAGCAGAACAAATGTAATCAATTTACTTCAAATATTGCCTGTTAAGGACATAATTGGTTTAAGTGAAGATTTGTTAAATGAGTACCCAGCCACATATGCTCAACTCAGCGTTTTAGTGGTGAGTGTAATCATATACATTTTTTATTGATGAAATTACTTTCAGTCTTGATTAAGGTCCAATTCTAATAAAAAAAATCTGCCACACAGGTTCTGAGGATAACAAGGTCCCGGTGATCCACGTAAAAACCAAGAACCTCAATATTTGAAGTCAGTCTGTGAAGGCGCACCACGAAATTTTATAACCATTGGAGTCTCTGTCCAAACACACGATCTTCGGTTATGACCTGTCAACCAGGAAGCAGCAGCTCCTGGAGGTAACGCCACCCAAGAAGGAGCTGCTGCTGGATACCGGCTGTTTTTCATCACTGTGAGAGCTGATGGGACTAGAGGAGCATCTGTAAAACATCTGTATCGTTAGCGGCAGGTGATGAAGGCAGGTGGTCGGACATTAAGTAACGTTACCTGATTCTGTCCGTTGTGTCTTCCGCTGTGCCGGTTAAGTGCTACTTTACATAGGCCTGGTCGGTCAACAGCTACTAGTTTATTTCTCTGCTGTACGTTAGATAGAAGAATAATGATCCTGTTTTTAGCCCACCTGGAGCTATGGAGAGTATACTGGGAGATTGTTTCCAGGCCTTACACGGTGTTCGTCTGCTCCCTCACGGCCGCAGTTTATTATCTGTGGGGCCGCAAACGTCAGGTCAGTCACTGCGGTCACGGCGGCGGTAATGACTGCCCCTGAATCCACTCTTTTTATCCACTAACGTAACTATAGTGTTTTGTTTGTTTGTTTGTTTTTGGTTGTACTTTATTTTATTTACTTATTTTGTACTTTTATACGTTTTTAGTTTTATTTTTACCATTCAGGACGATGTCTCACTTAAACTACCTTTAATTAACATACGGTTTAAATTTGTATATAACACGTTAACCTAATTTTACCTTTAATGTACCTCATCACTAAAAATTACTGTAGGCCTGTAAGAAATGATTAATAGGATGTAACAATTGGTCATAAGAAGCTTTGAGAACAATATGCTTTGCCCATGTACAGTATAATATAATATAATATAATATAATATAATATAATATAATATAATATCCCTAAACCCATTCACATTTTGAAATATGCCCATGCCCTCAAGAAAGAAAAAAATCTTTTGATGTAAAAAGGTGGTCAGTTAGTATATTCGGGTAGTCAGCTACTCATTGCATCAGTAAGGGTAAACCTTTCCAATGGAAGGCTCCAAAGGTAAGCTCTTTCTTCTTGCTTGGTTAAATCCATGTGGGGCCTTTTTTGGCCAGGAAGTGTAATATAGAAGCTACTAGTTTTCAGACTGATTTGATTTCCTTTTCTTTTTGTGCTTCTTCCTCTCAGAAACCAACTCTTATATGTAGTGAGGCTTTCAGTGTCTTCCTCCACAAGCACTGTCCTGTGGTGACTGAACGCTTCAATCCCACTCCGTGGTGCTGGGGAGGGCGTTTTCAAACCCTGGTCTGTGCCTTCCTCAAGTCCAGACCCCTTGTCACATATCGCAAGTAGGAACAATTCCCTTTTTTAACCCTTTTCATATAATGTTTTCAGTGAAACACCATTTTCACAATTTTTGAATAATTGTTTTTCAACACATTTAAATTGAATCAATATTAATATAATTTAGAAAAAGGGTGACATTACGGGTTTAGCTGAAATAATAAAGTTTCTGTCCTCTGCCTTGATCTCAGTGAGCGGATCCGTACAGTTGATGGTGGTCAGATCTCCCTGGACTGGGTTGATAATGACGCCAGTGCATCCTACCCAGAATCCTCTACTCGCCCCACAGTGCTGATCCTCCCAGGCTTGACGGGGAACAGCCAGCAGTCATATGTGCTCCACGCCATCAGGCAGGCCACACGTCATGGCTACAGGTCAGTTCTTCTCTTCCCTTGTCTATCTAGAAAGTTTTCTCTTTTTGCAAACAAACAGAAGTAAAAAGTAAAATTTATCATGAACAGTTACAGGAGAAATGTAATTGAAGTAAAGAGGAAACCTACAGTATGTGACATAACTGACTAGAATTAAATTTCAAAAAGTTGCTGAAGCTAAGCTGTTTTTTTCCTAGATGTGTGGTCTTCAACAACAGAGGTGTTGGTGGGGAAGAGTTGTTGGTAAGTCCATCAATTCATCATCTATATTTGCTTATCCTGTTTAGGGTCACAGGATGCTTGAGCCTATCCCCACTGTGGCTGGGTGAGAGGCAGGGTACACGCTGTCCTTTGGCAAGGCTGCTACTTCCACCATTTTTAAGCTTAAAGCTGGATGTTCTACATTTTTGCTGTGGTCAGAAGATCCTTTGAAAAAACATAACCAACAATAAACTGAGCAATATAGTTTGATTTGGGTCCAACAGACAAAGCCCTGCTGATCGATATAGTAAAGGACCAAGTGTGTATTAATCTGCAGCTGAAAACAATTCCCAACAAATGCACATTACTCCGGTTTGCATAATGTTTCCTAAATAAACCATAGTGCTCTGTAGCTTTTAAATGCCCTTAAACCTGGGTCAGTTGGGAAATATTTAGAGACCAGCTAAGTCCTTGTTGATTTTGATCTTTTCGTTTGGTTGTCACGACAAACCGCAGAATTCAGGATATAACCAGTGTGGCAGTTCAAACACAACGTTAGACACTTGAACACCCTAAGCAATGCTTCTCGTCTGTCCTCTTGCATGCTGCAGACGCCTGTCACCTACTGTGCGGCCAATACCTCAGATCTTGAGCTTGTAGTGCGGCATGTCAAAGGACTCTATCCAAGTTCCCCTGTCCTTGGTGCTGGTGTTTCTATGGGAGGGTGAGTTATCTTCCAACACCTTTATCACAGAGTTGTTTCTATTCTCTGTGTCTGTTCTTCTTACACTTGGCCTTTTTGGCAGCATGCTGTTGTTAAACTACCTGGCTCGTAAGCGCACGGAGTCGGGAATGGTGGCAGGTCTTACCATCTCTGTCCCCTGGGATGCTCTTAAGGCGTCCGCCTCAATGGAAGAACCACTCAACTGGCTGCTCTTCAACAAATTCCTCACAGTTGGCCTGTGTCGCACTGTCACCAGGTCAGATAGGTCGCGGTTTTCAATTTCCTGAATTTAGTTTACCAAATTGGCATTGCTGAATCTTTGTTTGATTGTTTGTTTGTTTGGGTCACAGGCACAGGAAGATTCTGGAGAAAGTAGTGGATATTGACTATGTTCTCAAGGTAGAGCCTGTTATTTACATTCACCTTTCTGTCATGTTCCTTGTCCCACCTTCATGTGTGATTGCCTTTCCTCTTTGTTTTCAATTCATTTTATCCTCCTCCTCTAGTCACAGACTATCCGTGAGTTTGACGAGCGCTTCACCTCCGTGCTGTTTGGCTATACATCTTGTACGGAGTACTACCATGATGCCAGCCCAGGCAAAAAACTCCCCAATACAGCAGTACCCATCTTGTGTCTCAATGCTGCCGATGACCCATTCTCTCCTCAAAATGGTGAGTAGCGAACGAGAGAAGATGGACATCGTGTTGAGCTCACTGTTTGTTTATTGCAAATCTGATCATTTGTGTGAAGTATAAGTTTGGTGAACTGGATGTAAAACAAATTCAGATACATTTACCCGCACCAACCACGTCCTTAGGTTATATTACATGTTATTATAGTCTTATTTATGCTTCAAATAGTTGCTTTTGAAAATGGTTTTAATTTGCATTTCCTTCCCTCACAGCCTTCCCCTTGACCATAGTCCAGGACCTGCCGAATGTCGCCTTGTTGTTGACGGCTCACGGTGGACACATTGCCTTCCTGGAGGGTTTGTTTCCCCGAGGTGAGAGCTACATGGAGCGGCTGTTTGGCCAGTTTGTCCAAGCAGTCTTTGAACACTCGAAGGATATCAATAAAGCCTGTCGCATCAAGGAGGAGTAGATGATCTGACCATCTTTTACCTTGTCACCACTGTTTGTACTGTTGAGTCGTGCGAAGAACATGAAATCACTGGTTTTATAGCAGTGAAGCATTTAAAAAATATTTATTGCTTAGCTTTGCATGCCATTATCCTGCCACTATCCAGCAACACAAAAATCCATGTCCAACTATATTATGTGTCATGTGATCTTAGTGAAAGTGTCATTGCTATTCTACCTCCTCATTCTCCCAGGTTCCCTTTTTATGAAAAATTAGTGTTTGTGTGAAAGTGTTTGTTATATATTTTTAAATAGAAATGAATTGAATATAAATTTAAAAAAATGTGTCATTAATATTGGTGCAGACTTAATGTGCAGTCTCTAAGTGCACATCATACTCTGAGGTATTTCTATTAATAGTCTGTCTTGAAGAAAAGTGTAATTGTGAGATAGGTCTATCAGCTTATCAGTTTAACAGTTTTTAATTTTGAATTATGAAGGGTAAATCAATCAAATGTAATAGCAAAGGTAACTGTTTGTCTTGGATTTATGATTCTTGTAATCTATCTTGTGTTTCCATGCACACATTTCTGTTTGGGGGATGTGACAAATGAAGGAATTTCTGAATTTTTGTTATTACAGGGCATTTGTCCTGAATTTAATCACTGATTGTAAATTTTTGCACACGGACCTGTTCAGTCTGTTGAATGTCCTTTCAAATCCTGAATATGAAGGATTTATTAATGGTCAGTAGTTGATAAAGATAAACAAATGCTTTATTCCTCTGATAACTAAGTCATTATTATTTTATGTCATTTACATTAGAAGGTGTAGTTTTTTTGACCTCGTTCTTATAATATAAAGCAAGTGTTTTCAACTGTGACTCTTGAACATTAAAACATGAACAGCTATAGGTGCTAATCGCTGAACTTATGTGCTCATCAGCTCTGTGCAGCTGTCTGTCACATTCGTTTGCCTTTATTTCTCTGCATTTTTAATTGTAAAATATATTTATACTCCTGTATGAGATTTAACCACAATCACAGGGTTTTTGGGCAATATGTACTGTTTGTTTTGTTCTTGGTTATTGAGATGCACTGGACTTAAAGAATGGCAATACATATTTTAATGTAACCTGGTGATTTGACATCTTGAATTTACGATAGCGTTTGTAAGCTGAACATATCCTTAAACGTGAACTCATTTGTGGCTGTGAGCAATGGCATCACTTAACTGAGCCTGCGTTTTTGTCCAACACCTACCACCAACACTGGAACAATGTTTTAACACATATAACACACACCTGACACCAGGTCCCCCCCCCCAGTTCCTCCAGGCTAAAATCCAAGCCACTTTATCTCTTATCAAGGTCATTGATTAACCAGAGTATCAATAAGTAACTGTGAACTATAAATGTCCACGCCCTGCATCACAATGGTCACCCTTCAGCTCAATTCAGATTCATTTAATGCCTCTGCAGCCTGGAAAGAATCCAGGGGCACGGATTCTGTAGAAAAATAGAAATTTAATGAAACCTTTCAACTCCATTAGATGTAATCTGTGACTTGTCCTTGTTGCCCTCATCTTTATAATTCCCCACAACACCAGCTGTTAGTGTGAAAACAATTCTTTAGTCTTTAAAACACTTTGGCTGATTTACAAAAATGACTGCAATCAAAGGTAGATGAAATAAGAAATTGTAGAAAATATGACTTGTTCCTTAGTTCCTCTTCTGTCTTCTTTTCCAAAGATTGTCTCATTGTTTACCTAAATACCCAATTACAATTCACACAAGTGTCACAGTAATGTCTTCAAATTAAAACTACTGTAACTGTAAGAGAAATTAAGTGGTCTAGCGTGAGGTTATACTATTGCTACAAAATGTCTGTGCATATAAAGTGTCATAGAATCACACATTAGTTGTACATTTTGTTCTTTCCAGTTCACCCTGCTCCTGCTCCTCCTCGTCCTCTTCCTCCTGCCTGTATCCCTCCACCTGGCTGATGGGTGGAGCCTTGGTTTGCTGTTAATGACACCATAGCTGCTGAGATTGACAGGCAGAGAAAGAGGAAAGACTGTAAGAGTGAGGGAGGGAGTGAGCTGGGGAGAAGTAAAAATAGTAAAAGCTGAAGAGCAGATATAGCAATGTAAGTTGAGAAAGTGTGCAGAAGTAGAAATGCAAGAGAGGTTACAGACTGCATCTGCGTGTCTGCACAGGTGTGTCTAGTCAGGGGGTCAAACAGAACGCAGAGATTGTACATGAAGCAGATATTGCTCTTTAACTGGAAGTGGATATCTTCACAGTTCAGGGCTATTATTTGGCTCCTATGTACCTTGTGGCCTTTGTAGGCTGGACAGACACTTCTTCTCTCCTGACCACAGGCAACCTGCAGGTGAGTGTGACTCTGCTTATCTATCCAAATACCACATGCCACAGTGTATTTGGGAGTTAGATGTCATGTAAAGCCAGACATTTTATCATGCGTTTAAAATACAGACTGTCATCGTTAAAGGTTTGCTAATGGTGAAATACACTCTTCCTCATAGCTTTACCTTGTGATGTTCCTTTGAGATCTTTATACTTCATTATTTTATGAAGTAAAAAATGATGTTCTCCAGGTGTGTAAAACCCTACTGTGTGGTGAAAGAATGCATCTTAAAAATACCACCAAACTAGAGACATACTCTGTCCAGGTTTCTGTTAAAGAGCATCTTATAAGTATTCAGCTGTAGTTACAATTGGCCATGAATTAGTGATGAAGCAGCTGGAGTGTACAGTGTGCAGTATCAGTACAGTGGTAATCAGTGTAGCATCATGTTTCTACCAAGCAACTGAAATGCAGACAAAAATACGCCCAATTTTAATGTCTGTTTGTCGGTGTTAAAATATGTGACCATTGTGATTCATGAGATGTGGCTTATATCTCAATGTTTTGGATCCATCACAGAGAAAACAAACACACACACACACACACACACACACACACACACACCCACAAAACCAACAGCATGGTACAGTATGTGTGTGCAGCACTGTTACAAATTATTTTGCCCCAGGCTAAAAGTGCAGAGGTAAAGTAATAGTGGTTTTATCATTTTTATTAGTTATTATTATCTGCCCCAGTTGTCCTTTTTTTTCTTATACCCGTTTTTAGAACATTTATGAACTTAGTTTAAGTACAACTCTGTCTAGTTATATGACAGCTTAATGAAACACCCTGAGGCAATTTTCCCAGAATGGTGCAACATGTAGTGACATATTTCTTGTTGCCATTATATTCGTTGTAAAAATTTAATGACCCGTTAAGCTTTGTCTTATCGCAGTGTTGCCGCCTTTGATGGTGAATCATTGGTGTAATGCAAACTATCACGTTGAATTTAGGAGACAGGGAATGCTATGAAGGTGTTTTTTTAATCACCTAAGACTCTTCAAATCTTACCCACTGCAAAGACTTGTACGAGAGAAATTATCATTCAGTCAGTTAATAGTTGAATAGTTTGTGGGTGTATCTCTCTGAGACTCTATGATTTGATTTACCACTACGTCTAATCTCAGAGCTGTCCAATGTCCAGGGTAAGGCAGCAGTAACTGGGGCCATGTGATGAGGTCAGTGATCACAGGCAAGCTTCCTGTCCTCCATAGGCTTCACTAAAGCTGATGTGTGTGTTCATTGGTCAGTGTTTGTGTTTGTATTCATTGTGTAGTCTGTCAATAGAGGCATAAACATCTTTTTTATAATGCAAAAATGATAAAGGTAAAGAAGCCTTGATATCAGGGAATTGCAAACACGTCCTCTAAATGGAGAGAGCTATTGGATCTGATGTGCGGTAAAATTTGTTATGAAGCTGTTTCAATTAATTTGTTGGCATACACATCTGGTTATTGCTTTGCTAATTCCATTGTAACTCATAAACAGAGCAGAGGTTAATGTCACACATTATTTTAGCAGCCCAGAAGCAGAATAAAGAAATAAAAGTGCATAGACTGCAACAAAAAGAATATTCATGTAGGTTTTTATAGTAATAAAAGACAGGGCTGTGCTACTATCAGTCACTTGAACAGTAATATATCGCTAGAAAAAGCTGGCAGGGTGTGACAGCATTTAGAAAGCACCCTGTTGACTGTCCATCATTAGTGTGCATTATTCAGGGAGGCTCTTGCTGTGTGCAGGCAGTGGAGCTGTTTAGCACCTCACTGCATGAAAAGAAATTAGAATACTGTTAAAAACATGATCTCTAAGCAATGTGTACATTTTCACTGCTGCCACTCAGTACTTCTCCTTCTAATTCATTAAAACTTTGACTACCAATTGTTATGCAGCAGTTAATCTGTTTGCCACTTGTTTGATTTCCTCTGTCTTTTTTTTTTTGTATATTTCCACTTTAGTCATGGAGAAGCAACTAGAAGATCTGAAGCAGCAGCTAGAAAAACAATGTCTCATCAACAAGGAGTTGCAAAGACAAAATAAAAACCTGGGTGAGTGCAAATAAAATGATGGTTTATCACCTTAATGTGTAACTACACTAGAGCAGTAAAGGCACTGTCATCAAAAGAGCAACTTAAAAAAGTAGGAAATGTTAAAACATAATACTCAATGCAGGACTAGAGGGGACCTTTAGTGTAATGTGTAATGAGACACACAGCCAAAATGAATGATTTAAAATGTATATCTTAAACTAATAATCAGAACAATTGTTGCACTTGAAAAAAAGTGAAAGTAAATGAAAGTGCTGGCTAACATGAGAAATGGAAACGTTTTAAAAACACTACCTGGATACTGGATAAATAGATGAAATAAATAGAAGCATTACAGAATGATACGTCAGTACATCTGACAGGACAAAACAGGAATGTACCAACTTATCTTACAGTTAGAGAATAAAAGGCTGAAGTTACCGAAGTATTACTACATTAGCTTGATGCAGAATTAAAACACAATAGAAATTTCAGTCCAAGGTTTCCAATGTCTAATTGTATATTAAACATACTAGTAAGAAACAAGGCCATAACTGATGTTGATGCTAAAAAAAGGTATATTATTTCAGGTGTAAAACATCCCAGTCACTATACTGTATAGCGTGGTCACAGTTATTTAATAACTCAATTATTTGTATCATCAGCAAATTTGTATGTATCTATGTAAAAAAAAGAATATTGAACAATATATATTTACCACATATTCTAAACTCTCAAATATTGACATCAGTCTAGAAATGTGGTGGTTAGTCCTGGTCAGCCTATTCAGGTACATTGTTATCCATGTCTGCCATGAAAATAGCTCATAAATCAGTCAAGAGGAAATATTACATTATATATTGAATGTTCTTTGTTTGTTTTGTTTTTTTGTTTGTTTTTTTCGCTTGAACCCTCATAGAACAACGACTCCAAGAGAAAGAAAAACTTTTGCAGAAGCTGCAGAATCAACATAATGATCTGGGTAAAAGCCAATACACACACTCACACACCCACGCACACATCAGGTATCAGGTGATTATTTTATCTTCATTGAGATTCCACATGGTAGTCATTTACAATAGTTAGTCATCCATTTGTGTTCCTCTGTTTGTCTCTTTCAGAGCTTTCCTCCCGGAGCAGTAATGAGATTGAAGTGGAGTTCAGGAAGAGCCGTGCAGCTGTCATTGCCTCTGAACCAATTCCTGAGACCCTGCAAATTACACGCACTAAGGTCAAGAAAACAGTCAGGTTGGTCATCAGCACTACTGATGAGAGAAAGTCCCATTTAAGAAAGTATCCACAGAAGCTTTGCCACTGTAACAAATCATTCTAATTGCCTCTGAAAGATATATCAAACTCCTACATATGTAGTGCATAAATTGTTTTAATGTGGTCCTCGAGATTTTTATTAAGCCATTGTAATGACTCCTCTGACCTCACATCTCCAGTGAGACAGGTCTAATTGTGAAAGCCATCCAGAAGAATGACTTCCTGAGTCGCCTTGATGACGAGCAAATAACCATGATGGTGGATCTCTTGGTGGTGTCTAACTTGAAGCCGGGGGATGAAGTCATTAAAGAGGGTACTGAAGGAGACAGCATGTACATTGTTGCAGGTGGGGACATGCCTGACTGTCAGGTGATTCATGTTCAAAAGCTCTCGTCTTAGATATTAAAAGTCAAACTGTAATAGGTGTAAAATAAAAGTTCAACACAATTCTACATAAAGCATCTTCTCTTTCCACCATTCAGAGGGCAAACTCGACGTCACACAGGCGGGCCGGAACCTTCGAACTCTTTCCATTGGTGATGTGTTTGGGGAGTTGGCCATCCTGTACAACTGCAAACGGACAGCGACAGTCAAAGGTCAGGGCCTGTGGGAACAGTTAACGTAAAGACTTAAATACTGTAGGGATATTTTAAGGAATTGTGCCACGAGGGTATATGTCTGTTCTGCAGAAGTGATTACAGCACCTGAAATGCCACGGTGGCTTAAACTTACAAACAGACCCACAGAAGTGCCTCCTCACTTCACAAGTCAAACAAAAGTACCTGCTTCTAAAATATGAGTCAGAGTATCAAATGTGTGTAAATGCAGCTAATAATCATAAACTGGACCTCACTGCTAAAAGTTCAGCTCTTCGTCACTTTCACTTGTGTTGTAGCAAAGACAGCGGTACGTCTGTGGTGTATGGAGCGACAGACCTACAGAGCCATCATTACCAACAAGTCCAAGAAGAAACGGGAGCAGCTCATGGGCTTCCTGAAGACGTGAGTTTACTGACTGAGCTACGGCTCGGAGTGGGTTGTTTTAAGCCAGTGGGGATTTAAAACAACATGGTTTTTCAAAACTGAATGAATAATTTAACAATTAGACAATATACAGAATTGACTCTTTGAACATGGTAGGTGATTTGGAAATTTTGCTGCAGTAATGGTGAATGTGACCCCATTATGTCAAACTTTACCGCTAAATCCTATTTGCTGCACAGGTCTCCTACTCTGAAGGACCTGAATGATGTCCAGTTGTCCAAGATCATTGACTCAATGGAGGAGGTGTGTACCCAGATGCCGCATCGAACTATTGTTAACAATAACAACTTATACATAAAATGTTATATCCCCCTTCTTTCAGGTGAAATACCAAGACAAAGATGTTATAGTTCAAGAAGGAACTGAAGGAAACTCATTCTACATCATCCTCAAAGGAGAAGTAAAAATGATAAACAGTGTGCGCGAGCTCATATTTTAGTGCGATACTGCACCAACCTACGCTCATTCCCTCCTCTGTCTGTGTGTTTACCCCTCAGGTCCTGGTGACTAAGAACGTGAATGGGCAGCAGAAGCACATTCGCAAGATGGTAAAAGGGGAACATTTCGGGGAACAGGCCCTCATACGGTAACCACGGCAACTCAACACATGCCTGAGGACATTTATGAGAGCCTTGTGCAGCATGTGCACCTTCTTTGCAGCTGTCATCTTTAACATTTTGGTTGGAAAACCTGTCAATTATTTTTAAAATGTGAACAGTTGCTTTTACTAAAAACATTTAAATCCTTCCTATAAATTTAGCGTAATTCTGAGTGGCCCTAAATTACTACTGCTGATATGCAAATCAGCCAGTTTGGTTTAGAAGAAATTAAACCCTTATAACCTTTATTTAAACTTGTGAAAAAACACGTAGCTGTTTGTGCTCGCTTGAGTAAAAGCAAGAATACAATATGTAATCAGCAGTAGAATAAAATTATTTGTTTTCATTATCCTCTATCCGCTTTTTTTTAATAGCATAAACATGCTTTCCCACATATTAGGAAAATATTTGTGTTATTTAAAATGTAAAGCACTTTTGAGTTCACACGGCAATGAAAACGTTTCCTTAACATTTCACAGCTACACATTTGTCTTTCCCGATTAAAGTGTTGGAAAATGTGAATGCTTTTGTACATGCAGGATAACTCATATACAGCATATACAGAGTTGACATGTGCACTGTTTATGCTGTTTCAGTGAGGTCCTGAGAACTGCCACCTGCACTGCTGACGGCCCTGTTACCTGCTTCTCCATTGACAAAGAGTGAGTCAGACTCTACTTTATATTCTGATTGTAAACGAAGGTGATACCAATGTTCAGTCAGGCTCCGTTGTTCCTGGGGAGGAATATCTTTGGAAAAATTCCTCAGTGCATTTCTTTGTTTACTTTCTGCTGTGAGCTGATTAATGCACAGGTTGACTAAACCTGCCTTCTTCTTCAGGGTATTTGAAGAGACAATTCCCACGGAACATCTGGAGCTGTTTGATGAGTATGTACTATGAATACTGTTCTTTTCTTTGCTTCACCATTGTGGTGAAACTGGTGTGACACGTAAATAGACAAATAAAGAAATAAACCGGAAGTATAGTGTCCAGATTGATTTCACAAGCTGATTATTGTTTGGTTATTTCTTCCAGCTCCAAAGTCATGCAAGAGGGACAAGCTCCACAGAAGTCCAGGTATGACTTTGGAGGATGCAACACAATCATGTGTATCACACAAAGTGAAACAGAGTAATTTGTTAGGTGTTTTCTGTCTTTCTCAGTCCAAGCGCCACCCTGGGGTTTAAAGATCTGGTTCCTGTGTTCTATCAGGAGGGACGTTATCAAGGAGATCCTGTCACGCTCGGAATCGGAGGGTTTGGTCGCGTTGAGTTGGTGAGTGTATTTTTGTGCTTTGTGACCATTTTTCATTCAGTATTTCCTGCAATGTGTGATAAATGAGTTCACTTATACAAAGTCTATTCCTGGTTACGGTGCATTAGACAGAAGCCAAATAGGAGAAACGCAACAAGTATGGAAATTACTAAACCATCTCTGTTTCCTTCTATTTATACATATTTGTGTTTTCTTTGGACTCTCCCATTCACTTTACTACAAACTACAAACTTCACAAATATCTCAAGACAATAGAGGCCCTTAGTGAAACTCAAACATTTCAGGTTGAGTGCCAGAAAGAAGCAAACTAAAAAATTCAAAAAGTTGCTGAGATGTATAACTTTAACTAACATTTAGCCTTAACACAGTCTTAAAGCACATTCTTGCTCTGGCTGCATTTAGATAACTACAGTAAATATTTTTTTTATTAAATGATCTAATAATACTAGTTACATAAAGACCAACACACCTGTAGTTGTATTCAACAGGAGTACTTTTTCAGATGCTTAGAAGAAATTGTTAAAATTTATTGAAAAAAACAATAAAATGTTAGTTAGCCTGACCTATCCAAGGGGTAGCCTGCCTCTCGCCCAATCACAGCTAACATCTTTTTTTTTTTTTCAGCACAACTGTGAATAGGATAAATGTTTGAAGTAATAGGATATGAAAAAAAGTGTAAAAACAAAATCCAGCTTCTCCCTGGTTTTAAGTCAAGATCAACGACTTTCGGCTTTGTCCCTTCAGGGGTCGCCACCACCGATCAATGTTCCGCACGTTGATTTGGGGCGGCTGGGCAGGGCAGCATGTGGTGGGGTGGGATCGGAGCCTTAAAGCCTTCTGCATTCCAACCCAATGGTCCATCACTGAGCCACCAGGCCCCCTGCTCCCTGCTTTAAGTAGAGTTATTAAACTGGAATCAGTGTCACTGAATTATATTTTTTTTAACATAAGGGATATATAAATGAAGAGATGGCTGGGTAGAATAGAAAATCAGAGCCTGCCTTCAATACAAAGAAAAATAATATTCTTTTTGTATCACTATAACTTGTGTGTCCAAACTCTGCAGCTGTTTGGGTTTATTGGATCCAGAAAGGAACATTTCTACCCCTGAATCAGCCTGGAAACTGCCACCCAAACATAAATATATCACAAAACGCAATATTTAAGACATTTAGCATTATTGGTGGCAACCGTTTGTTTTTTTTCTTTAAGATGACAACATTACAGCATAGGAAATATTACGCC
This sequence comes from Channa argus, assembly GCF_033026475.1. Lineage (NCBI taxonomy): Eukaryota > Metazoa > Chordata > Actinopteri > Anabantiformes > Channidae > Channa > Channa argus. Next base: position 11,243,138 of record NC_090213.1, on the reverse strand, counting down.
ATGAAGAAAGTCAGCAAGAATCACATTGTTTCCAAGAGACAGGAGGAACACATGCTGTTTGAGAAGAAGATCCTTAAAGCCATCCAGTGTGACTTCATTGTCAGGTACACGCTTACTGCTGGCACTTCAAAAAAAAAAATCTGGCTGAACAGACACCTTGAAACAATTTTCTATTCTGTTTCCAGACTTCATGCAGCTTTTAAAGACACACGGTACATCTACATGTTGATGGAGTTCTGTAGCGGTGGGGAGATCTGGACCAAACTCAAAGAAGTGTGAGAAAACTGACAAATGTATTTTAAGAATATAAGCAGTTTCATTTGTGAAATCGGTGATGGTTTTATTAAGAGTTAATTTATTGCTGTTGGTGCACCACTGAAAATATATAGATGGAGAAATATCTCACAGAAGTTTATAGAGACAAGATAAACTTCAATTCTTGACAGCAGGTTTTTCCCATGACAGAAAATGATGGAAGGCAGTAATTCTACTGAAAGCAAGTTAAAGTGAGCAGTGCAAGAAGTTGTTGAGGGTTTTTACCTCTTTGATTGTTAGAGGGCGTTTTGAAGAGCCCATCGCTGTGTTCTGCACTGCCTGTGTGGTGGAGGCCTTCGCCTACCTCCATAAGAAGAACATCATGTATAGAGACCTGAAGCCTGAGAACCTGATGATGGACCTAAAGGGATATGTCAAACTGGTCAGTATATCTGGGTAGAACTGTGTGTATTTGTTTATAAAAATACACTCAGGTAGTAAACCTGAGTGTATTTTGAAGAAACACACTTCACTTTCCAGACCTTAAGGAATCATATGATTTATGTGTGTGTGTGTGTGTGTGTGTGTGTGTGTGTGTGTCTTTGCAGATAGACTTCGGTTTTGCCAAGGAGTTGGTGCGTGGTGAGAAAACATACTCCTTTGTTGGTACTCCTGAATACATTGCTCCAGAGATCATCAAGAACCAAGGACATGACTTTGCAGTGGACTTTTGGTCCCTTGGCATCCTGACATTTGAGCTACTGGCAGGAAGGTAAAACTAATACTTTATGCTGTCTTAATTGTTTATATCCCACACATTTATATTGATAAAACTTTTATTTGATTCCAAAAAAATCATCTTGTGACAATACAGTCACCACAATATGGTGAAGAGTGAATAAATCCTGACTTAGTGGAGTCCTAATGTTAACCAGTAGATGGCAGCAAGGATGTGTGAACGTTGTCTACATCGGTGAAACATCTTTTTTATTATTTAGTATCTGCAGTTGAGTGGTAGAGGTTTCCCAAAAGCACCTATAGTTGAATGATAACCGAGTGATTTTTCTGTTGTCATAAGAGCTTAAGATGAAAACATAATATAATCAACAACAGCATTTTTGTCTCTACTCGTCAGCCCCCCCTTTTCAAGCACAGAGCCGCAGAGGATTTATTCCAAGATTTTGGACGGTGTGCTCAAGTATCCACCTTACATGAGTGAAGCAGCCAAGTCCATTATCAGTAAGCTGTGCAGGTGAGAGGAATGTAATCTAGAGACTGCATCATGATAAAAAATTTATACACTGACAGTCCTGATGTCTGCGTTCAGCATTAACTTGCCTGAATAACTTTCCCATAAAACCGAGCTGGAATATGTAACATGTATGTGGAAAATACATGGAGGTTTGGGTATTTCATACATTTCTTCCAGTGAAAAAGCATGAATTATGGACCACATCTGCAAATATTTATAATAAACACAAATGTCATGAAATATGGAAACTCATGTAAAAAACATGTTTTCTGTCCTACTGTTTATCTTGTACTTTTGCTTGCAGACCTCGGCCTGGTCAGAGATTAGGAAACACAAAGAATGGCATTAAAGATGTCCGGCATCACAGGTAACCGTGACAAGTCCTTGGATAAAAATGACAAAGACTTAATGTAATGCTTTTGCTGACAAAGCATTTCAGCTTGGAATGAATAGTTTCAGCCTGTTCTCACCATATTTAACTTGTGATCACTCGTGTTTTCCCTTCAGGTGGTTCAGCAGCATGAACTGGCATAAGCTGCGTATGGGTCAGCTTGACGCCCCCACAATTCGGCTTATACGCAAGGCACGTGAAAACCACCAACTAAGTGTTACTGCTATTGTGTGAAAATTTGATTGTGTGTGGAAAACAGAGCCGGAGATATGTGAGCTGGTTTGTTGAGTAAATTCAATGTGGAGTCCTGAAAAAGCTGGTCTTAATTTTTGGTTTTGGGTACATCACTACAAAAAAATAAAAAATAAATAGACACCAAACAGAAAACTAAATATGCATTATATCTTAAGAATTTCCCCCTGAAAGGCTCATTTAATGTACTTCATTTGATCTGGGTGAGTGTCTGCTAATGTGTGATGTGATTCAAAACCTGCCAAATCCGGATTGGTGCGTATGTGCTCATGTTGGACCCCATTACTAGTAACAAGCTGATTGAGAAAAGCATTTTTTGGAAATTGAGACATTAAAAGCCTTTATTTACATTACAGAAAGAGACTGAGAGGGGCAGACTATTATTTAAGTCATGGTTGGAAATTCAACTTCCTTCACAATTTACCTGCAATAATAATTTCTTCCCTCCCCCAGGGTCCCTGCTACATCAACTTTGATCGTTTCCCCTATGACCCCACTAAGGCTGAGGAGGAGTTTTCGGGTTGGGACCAAAACTTCTGATTATGACTGGTGATGTTAATGTATTAAACACCACTGGAAGAGTCACCATCACCTCAGTGAGGATATGGAAAAAAACTAGAATGGGACACACATCCACACACTTAGCTGAGGATAAAAGCCAAACCTGGAAATCAAATTTAAAGATATATGGTTGAAGAGCTTTTTGTACTTCAAAGTTTATTGTCTTTTAGATATTTGTAAGTGTGTTGCTTCTCTGCTCATGGCAAAGCTGTTGATTGCTTTTGTATTGTTCAAGTTTTTTGCTTTTTTTTATATAAACCGTTACTTTCTTCTGAACTACTGCCTTTTTAAAAAAACAATTATTGGCTTTTTTGTGGGTTCATTCTTTTCACACACTTTTAGCATAATTTATAAAGATCATCTACATGACTTGGGTTTAGTAAATAAAAGTGCTTATATACTTAAGGAAGCTGTATTTCTTGTCTATACTTTTCTACTATTGTTTTGCAATCTAATCCCAAGTGTGAAATGGTGCATGCTTTTTGTTGTTGTAGTCAAATCACACACATACAGTACAGCCGGCAGTGGGCAATAAAACACATTTGGTGTTTAAATGTGAGAGAGACATAAAGACATAATAAGGAATATTGTGCTAATAAAGATTTTATCAGAGGTGAAAATGGCCTGGGAAAAATTGACGGGCTTATAGGTTTAATCTGATCTTCTTGACATTGGTTGCAGCTGATTGTGCAGCTCGGGGGGGGGAATACAATTGTCTGTCATGAAACAAGGCAGGAAGAAGGAACTATCCTGTTCTTTCCTGTTAATACATGCGATTTGCCTGCTGACACCAGTTTTCCACATTAAATGAAGAAAACCTCACACGAACGTTACCATATCTTCCATAGAGAAGGATGAACTACCAGATGTTTCCTTCCTGCAGAAAAATACAAAAAACCTTGAAGTGTAGAATTTCATCCATCGACAGCGATGACAGCAGTGGCCCAGAGGATGCACTGTATAGTACAAAATGATCTGTCCACAGATGGGAACTGTAGTTTCCTCTCATGTTGTAAGATCCAGAATTTGTTTGGGGACAATCGTGTTTTACCTTTAAGGCATGTGTCATCAAAGAACAGGGCTACCAAGTAAGCAACTAAGTACCAAGACCATTGGTTATTATGACAACAGCAGTATAAAATGTGGTTCCAGATATATAGTTTCATTTTTTAACTCGGTGGAGTGATTTTCTCAAACAGCTGGGCCCTGTAGCTTGAAGCAGACATTAATCAGAGTCGAGTACTTTCTGCACTTGCTGGGGAGTAGTATCCGACAAAGATGAATTCATACAACATTTGCATAAACAGAATGTAGGCCTACAGTGTGTGTGGGTGACTTGGATTAAATCGTAACTTTGGCCAATTTCTAAATTAATCAGATTGTTTACAATTAATCAAACACTGCATTTTCTCTACTCACCTCTGGTTAGATGTCTGCTTGCACCCTGGATTCACTCATTCATTGATGCCACAGACCTCCTTTGGTGTCCAAAAGCAATTAAAAAAACAGTTTTAGCAAAGCACAAACACACTTTTTGACAGTCAGTAATTCCCCGTTAAATAGGGCGAATTCCCAGTTCACTAATCAAATACAAGGAACTAATCATTGTGGACAATATGAAGTATTTAGAAAATTACCAAAATTATCCTTTAAAACCTACTGTACTGAAGGAACATATGACCTAATACAATAATATGGCACACACTATATATATATATATATATATATATATATATATATATATATATTAATCCAGTTTTTAAAAGGGCAAGATTTATTTTCTTTTTGATTACTATTTTAATGCCAATTAAGAAAAGATTTTATGTTTTTTAGGGTCTGTCTAATGCCAAACACCTGCTGGTGATATGATGTTTCACATGTTGCTTTTTCACTTATAAATCTTATCTGGCGATATATGTACACATATACTTATCTCAACATCTCTAACCGTAGATCCTAATCATGGAATCAACCTATGACTAAATGGACAGGATGTGGAACAACCTTTTCTACACGTCAACAGTCACGTTTGATGATGTCTAATGGTGTCTGTTCTAAACTTAATTCTGTGAATATTTCAGGTATTTTTGCTAAACCCTCTGTGATACCACCTGTTTTCCAGGCAGTGCTAAGTTGATTTGTCTCAGTGTTTATACCTGCGTTCAATAATTAGTGGTTGTGTCCTTGTCCGGTCTAATTAAGCTCCTGTGTTTACCTGCTGTTGTATTTGGTCACTTGTGTTTAAGAGGTCTGGGTGCGCATGTGTTTCAGTGTGGGTAGACCTGATCAATGATTAGCTGACCTTCAGTGGCACTATTGATCTGACGGTTTGTCCTTTGTTTCTGTTTAGTACAATTATAACCAGTCTTTTGGGGTCTGTCAGTTTTTACAGCATCTCTTACACCAAGTTTTATTCATGTCTTTTACAATGTTTTCTAAGGTTTGTTTTTCTAGTGAGCCGGGATTAATGCTCTGACAGCAGACATTTCCTCAGTCAACATTTCAAATAATCACTCTTAAATTCTAAAGGTCTGATTGTTTTTTGTTTTTTTTTGTAGATGGCACTTTATGAGCAGAGAAAGCAGGAAAGCTGAAACACAACGTGTAGGTGTGGGATTTCAGAAACAGAAATTCAGAGTAAGCAGAACAAAAACAATGTTTTTTTTAAATTTCCTATCAGATCTCGGCCACTTTTGTATGCAGTCCAAGATCAGATTTATATAGGTCTGGTTCTGTGACTGCTGTGGGAAAGGTCACATTAGAATTCTGTGGGTCTTTGAGTCATGTGTGAGAATGTTGTCCATGTCTGCGCCTCATAGTCCACTGAAAGTAAACATGAAAACATGAGTTCGGGGGTTTCCGATGTTTTGATGTTGTACAGTATACGTACAGATACATACGTATAGATATCACTTTGAAACATGAATGTAAGATATCGCCAAAAAAGATCAGATTTGACAACAATATGAAATACTGCCAAAATACCTTGGTACTGGTGCCTTGTGTACACTTTGTATCTTTATATTTAACGGGGCCCTGGTCTTTTTGTTCAGGGAATTATGTTGCATTTCAGCTGCTAAAAGCTCCACTGTGTTCACCAGCTGCTTTCTAACTCTTCTGTCTTTTGTCAGCTACAGTAGAGTAGAGTGATGCGCGGTTTCTGGGAAAACGCGGCCCACCTTCTGCTTAGATTACGCACATTACAGCTCTAAGACTGAATCAAACCAAATAGCTGTAAATCACTATTCTTAAGAGGAACTGCAGAGAATAACCACTACAATTAAATTACAATTTTTCTTTTAAACAGCTGTTAACACTTCATAAAGAATATTGTACAAATGAGAATCCAGCAAACCTTCACTTACAAAAATAGATGTGTATCTGTGCACAGCAAGTGGACAGGAAAGTGGGAAATAAAACCTGAAAGTTAAAATAGGATTTTATGCCATCTATGGAAGCTTTTCCTTGTTCACTTCCCTCCTGTGTTTTACTGCGACAAGACTCTGATTCCTGTTTACAAAGTCAGGACTCTAATCTTGTGTCAATTCATGTGTGAGATTTCCTTTGAGGTCTGCTTCTCTCTGTGTTTCCCTTCCCTTTATCACAGGTTTCTCCCCTGGGTGTTTGGTCTGATGTGGCTGAAAGAATTGGCAGCTATAAGTTAATTTGACTTTTTTCACCTTCTGCTGCAGTGGGCCTGAAATAGTGGGATTTTGCTGTGATGTCAGGTATTGGATCCTGTTAAACTGTGTACTTTCACACTGGCAGTGCAGCTGTTCAACACAGTATGTTGACTGATATCATCTTTCCAAAGCGGTGTATGGTAGCGTAATTGCATTGCTGCCCACAGTTTATAGCCTGTACACTAAGTGCAGGAGCATAAATATTTTATATGCAGAGAAACGTGAACTCACTTCAATTTCATGCCAGCAATCACTGTGTAACTCAAATAACATTGTGCAAATTTATGGTTAATTGCGGTTATGAATGAACCCAGTGATTCTGCTTGTGCGTCTTTTGAATAGAGACCTCATTATAGCTATTCAGACTTAGGTTACAATAATTTAGTTGTGTTTGTTAGTTTGATTGACCTTCTTTTTTGTTGTTTCTCTTTTTATCTCTGATAAAAACCCTCTTCATTTATTCATTATAGGGAAACAGGTAACTGGAACTTTACATATTGTTTGTAGATTGTTGTATGACTCTACTTGTGTAACTTATTACATTGCAGCACATCACTGTAGCCTTCACCTTCCTCTATGTAGGTACTTTAAAATGCAGCATGCTGACAATAGGCAAGAGGTGTATGTTTATTTACTTCTAAACATTTTGAACTTTGTGTGGATGGGACACAGCCAGTGCTCACTCTCCCATCAGGTCAACAGTTGCTGTAAATTTCCCAACAGGCCAAAGTTTTCTGCCCACCATTTAAAGTTAAAGGAGCTTGGTTGTGCATGATTTGCCTGTGTTTGTACAGCAGGTGTATTTAAAATCTAAAGCTGCTTCCTCATTTGGCCTCAGTGATTGGTTTCTCTTGTGCATGAATGCACTTGAATCCCCCTGGAACAGCTGCAATGATGCAGGTACCAATACAATTCATTGTGTCTCTTTCCAGCATCCAGCTATATTTTACATCTGCATGATATCAGAGTCTTGCCATTACTGATTGCCAGGCAGCCCAGTCCTCTGTGGTCTCCAAATGAATAAGAAAATCATTTACGTATGCTGGACCTGAGAAACACCAATTTCTAGTTTGTGTATTTTCTGGGTTTGGACTGAAAGTGACATCAACCTGCTGTAGGGAAGGCTTCTTTCTTTCACGTAGTTTAACTTTCTTAAGGAGACTTTGAAAAAAGAAAAAAGCAGTTCAGTTGCTAACAATGGCCAGAATAATAGTTGGAATCCTTCAAAAACAGCCCATGTCTCAGTTTTGGACAATGTTTTTATGCTCCAGGTTGAAATAAATGAAGTCAGTCTTGTCGAGTTGTATCTATCATGTATCTATCACCTGCAAATGTAATAAATTCCATTTTATTTTTTCTTCTAATGGTATGTTGAAGAATGATATGGTTATAACCCAGTGACAGGAAAGGCAGAAATAGAGACAGAGCTTAAAGGGCTATTCTCAGACTGAATGTGCAGGTGCACCAGGCATTAATACTACACCTTTCAGACAAGAGACATCCATTCAGCTTGTAGAAATGTGCTGGGTGAAATGGTTTGAGCTAAATGAACTGTGAAAACTGGTGTGACTCTGATGGTTCTCTTCTGCTAAGACAATCTGAAAAGTGCAGATGGAGCTAAAAGCTACAAATACACACACTATACCTGGCTTGAATAACACCAGTAATGTGCTCCTCTGAACAGTCACTTCACTCTAAATTTAAAGTACAGTTACGTTTCAACGATTCTGATTTCTTAAAGTGTTTTAGCCACTTGGGTTGGTGACAGGAAAACCTTTACCTTTATTGACATATTATCCTCACATTATAGCATAAAGTGGTGAGCATTAATTTTGTATTTATGGCCACTCAACAAATATCTCCAGTGTTTGCAATACACTGCACCCCACCAGGAAATAATCCCAAAATGAGCTGTGAGAATGGGCAAAGACAGTAAAGTTGTGCGTCATTAAAGCTCAACAATGAAAAGAAAGACACTAAAATGCTCTGTGGGGTGATTAATTTCATATTCATCATCACAAGCAACCTCTTTTACATGACATTGTCATCGTTAATACCGATTCAGTTATTGATTAGGCTGTTAATAGGCTAAGTTAAAATATTATAAGACATGATTTGCTCAGTAATTTATTACATTTTCTTTAGGTGCCAACTTCTTGTCCTGATGTCAAATCAATCTGATGTCTGCAAGCTCTGAGTCTAAGCTTCAAACACACTAAAGCAATCTGTGCTGTGCTGTCAAATATATCTAATGGAGTAAAAATCTGTCCAAAGTCAGCTTTAATGCCTGGAGCAAAGACTTTCTGCTTCACAGGTTCTATTCCAGATGCCTCAACGTCTTACTAAACATCTGTAGGATTTTGAAAAAAAATCAATAAACTAATAAAACAAAAACTTTTGAGACATTTAGAGAATATAAAGCAAGTAAAATTTTTAAAAGCTTTTTTTTTTCTGGGTTGCATCAATTATTAAAAAATTTTGGGGTTGCTGCCATTACTATTTATTACTGTGTATCAAGGACATTTTTCTTATCTGTATCTATTCATGGTCCACAGGGAGTATGGGAGCAGTAAAGGTCAGGATGACATTCATCCTCCCTGCATGAGAGGATATCCTATCTCCACAGTCTGGACACGAAAGGAAAATGCTGTTAAATTCACCTAAAGGTCATAGTTTAAATCATTGCTCTCTGAATTAAAGAGCTATTTTGATTCTGCAATTGGCTGATTTTAAAAGATCAATCAAATAAGGTTCTGTCACCTTGTTTAATACAGTTTATACAATGCTAGATTTTTAATTTTTAGATAAAGCCAGGCTAGCTGTAAAACCCTTTGATAGAAAGTATAACTCTAAAAATCATTTCTCATGACACCATCATGTTCCTTAAAGCTACAGTATGAAAAGTTTTTCAATTTAAAGTTTTTATTTTAATTTTTTTCATGTTCACTTCTAAAAGCCTTGGATGGAGCCTCGCCCTTCTAACTAATCACAGAATTTCATTGATTTCTGCTTGGTTATTGAGTTTTGCAACATTATTGTTAAATATAGTTTTTACCTGAAGGGCTGTGCATGGCATGGTGGAGCGTACCAGAGCTACCGCTAACTTAAGTTGCTTATTGTAGTTGTAAATTCTTAGTTGTGTATACAAGGTAGATAATGAGTAGTATTGTTTGAGTGATACATGTCCTTCCTTTCACCTGTCAATCTGTCCTATTCGGGTAGAGTTGGCACTACAGTAGTTGGGTGTCACATGTTAACAAAGCAGTGAATAGTCACCTCAACAGTTTTTGTAAAACCAATATTCTTCTAGGATTTTTGGTCACGGCTTTTCTGCTTAGCACACAAGAATATGTGAAAACAAACTTACAAAAACATAAAATAAAGGAAAAAAAAACATTCTGATACCAATTATGAGCTGAATAATCCAGTTGAATTAGACAGTCTGCAAAGGACCTGTCACACAGTCCACACACATAAAACCCTCCCACACAGAGTTCCTGCTTGCTCTCAATAAGTGAGGTAACTGCCGCTCTCCCCATGTACCTGGTGGTTAGTGGCTGAGTCACTGTTTTTTCCGATGTCACTGCAGACAGAATCTCTAATGAACCAGCCAGTCTCCTGGCGGGCTGACTGTGTGGTTGCCTGTCTGCAGGATGCAAAATACTTTTTGTATCCAAGTCAAAGTCAGGCTCCTTGGGCTCATGGTTTTATGTCGAAAGCACACATGGACATGATGTATGTGTTTGCAGCAGACTGTCAGTGTTTGACTAAATTCTACTCAGGACAAATTGCTGTAAATATGTAATGTATAGACTCTGAATGTTTAAACACTTAACAATGGACAATACTGAGAAAACAAAGGCCTTGGATCCGTTTCTTTCTGCATCTATATATACATACAATTAGATGAGTCTACACCAGGCTCAAAGCTATGAATCATACTGGCCCTCTATTTGAAGGGCACAGAGTCGTGGGTCGTGTCTTTTCATGCAGCATCTTAAGATGTGCTTATGGCTCTGTCTGTCGTTTGATAGGGCAGAGGCTGGAAGGTGATGCACAATGTCGCTTTCCATCTTCAGAGTCATTAAATAAGCTGTCAGTTTGAATTATGGAAAACCGTAAGAGACTGATTTTAGTGGGTTTCGTCTTCATGTACATTGCAGATCACATTTCTGTATTTTACACTCGAGGAAACAGAGAACACACTGTAGCAACGGTGCAAAACAAAATGTGTGAGGTAAAGATAGACAAATAAGTGAAGCTGTCTATGCAGCGACTCATGAGTGGCAGCCTTCTCAGTCCATGCTGTGCTAGCGAGGCATGAGGAACATTTTGTAACTTATGACTCAGATCATTTTGTCAGTCCTGATCCATTACCAGGAGGTGTGTATCATTAGGTTTGGATGATTAGAACATCATTGTCTTCTTTATTACTGAGCTGCACAGAATGGCCTGCTTTAGACTGTCTATCTGGGAGAAGTGCTCAATTATTCTTCCTGAAAAACAAGGTGAAACCTCAGGACACACAACAAAGACCACTGCAACGCAGGACTGCTAGTGTACAAAACAAATGTTAAAGTTTCAGTTTAGTCCAGACACATTGTTCTGAATTCCTTTTGTCATTATTTTGAAGTCCTCAGAATTCTTCAAATGCCACAGCCATGGCCCGCTGACATTTTAGTCACCAAACCCCATGAAAAGGACAAAACCAACAATTTTTCAATTCTACTAATCAAATAAAACATCCTGTACTTCAACTAATTCTATGAAAAATCCTGGGTTACATTTTTCTACATTGACATAAACACAGACTCCTGTGGTCAAAAATACTGACAGGTACATCCATCGTGTATTAGTTCGCCACTGAAAACATTCCACAACATTTACAGTTTTGATTAAAAAACTGCTAATTTTCAAGAATTAAATCATTATTGTGGACCAATGGCCTCAGGAAATGACAAGGTATTCAGAGACACTGTGTTGGCTGGAGCCCAGTTGTTAAGGCAGTTGTCCACAGGGTGAGTGGTTCAATTCCCAGTCCCACATTGGTGTGTGTAAGTGTGTTTGTTCTTTTCTCAGGATATGCGGACAGTTAAAAGATACAAATGATCAACCAAAAATTATTTGATCAACAAAAAGAAAACATTGACCTCCTGTGTTTGTTGCATATTAAATAGTTTATTCTATACCTTCTGAAAAGTTTGTGATGATTTGTGGAGACATGTCCACATTAACACGTTAACATAGTGGAAACGCATAGTTTCCGTACATGATTAGTAAAGTAGCATGCAACACTTGATGAAATCATGTTGATTTATTCAAATGTCCATGTGTACATGAACCCTCACATGTAAACATTTTTACAAATGGGTTTATTAGAAAATAAAAGGTAACAGGCAGCCGGTTACATCATGGGTGCCATTTAAAATACACACATTTTTGGCAAGAAACCCTTTTCATTTGCAAAACTCTGGTGGAATATTATTAGTTTTTTACTCTCATTATGACTTCAGTACATAATCATTTTGTATGAGATAAGAGACATAGCATCATAGTTTTTTGTAAAGAAATGTGGACCATTTGCCTGAAAAAGCCTGGTGTTGTTTTTTTACACCCACTGAAATAAATAAACTACTTTGCATACATAAATCACAATGTTAAATCATGAATGTGCTTACATTCATAATGAGGCTCATGTCTACCATCATAAATGGATGGGTACATTCAACGAGCTTGAACTGGGATTTTGATGTGAGCCCCAGACTTAATTAAAAACTGTCACCTTGGGAAAAGCAGAGGATGACATGTTAAAACGCCTTTGTGGGTTGAAGTGTAATGAGTTCCCCTAAACCTCAATGTACAAACACAGTCAGACACACATTCATTCATGCACACACAGACAGCCCCCTTTACACATGGCCTTGAATGGCTCGACATATTAAGTAACACTCCATCGACTATGCTCATGGACTTTCTGTGGCATTGACAGCTTCCCTCTTGGTAGCTGTCAGTCACACAGCTAACCGGAAAAAAGCAATACAATGACTTGAGGCTTTTACTTTGCAGCACAAGACATGGATTGCTACCCATCTCCAGCCAACTCAGCATTGGTGCACTAGTAGGCTTTCTTTCGTTGTGTATTGCAATTGAGTATGGCATACAGTTAATATTTTGATAATACTGATTGCTTTTCAGAATCACAATAAAAAAACATAATGATGTCTAAAGTGGCATATCATTATGTTTTCCTATTTTCTACAGTGTCTATTGTGACTTGCCATTCACTTGATCCCACATGACAGTGGATGACTTTACAGTACAATAACTGAAGCACTGCAAAAATCAACGCTCACACTTAGGTAGTAAAAGGTAGTAAAACATAGTTACAGGCTTTCAACAAAACCAGGAGAGACAGATTTAAAAAGTAACCAAACCTGAAACTTGCTTTTAATGCCCTTCCTAAGGTTTTTGTAAATACTGACCAGAATCCCCCCTGGTAATTTACAAATGCAACTAACACATACATGGAGAGCTACAGTGTGTTTTAGAGTTAGTAACATATACACCCCGTTTAAAATGATTGGAAAACATCAAATGATGTCAATCTAATTAAAAACTCAAATAATTAAGCTATGTTTTATTTATGTGAAATGTAATTTCAAATATTTAAATCAGCATAAATCATCATTAAACAGTCAGGTTTCTAGTCCCATTACCTTCTTAACAGTAACACTCCTGGGAAATACTAGGTGTAAATATTTAGTATAAGCTTATCTTTGTGTAAGACCTATTTTAAATTATGGACACTTATGCTTATTTCCCTGAAATGTACTGTACCAAATACCGAATTCATTTGGTTTTTAAAACAACAGAAACACTTACCAACCAATAACATATAAATTAGACACATCTGCTATAACAAATAGCCTGGTTTGCCAACATGACCTAGTGTACCAGACTTGTAAAACACAGTTTTGTAATACTGTAAACTGAAAAAAAAAAAAAACATTCTTGCTGCATAAAAACACCATAAAGCAGACAATTCAAATCAGAACCTTAAAAAGCTTTGCACAGCATCAAAACAAGTCATCCTTTTAGAGATATCCTGAATTTAAAAAAATAGATCCATCAAAAAAAAAGAACTATATATTTAGTATCAAGAATCACTGTGAAATGTGAATTACCCGATTAATATTCTTATCATTTTTATGATCTTAGATCAATACCAAACTAGCTATAGATTGGCATTTAATAAAAATGATATTCTATTTCTGACACAATTTATAGACCTCTAAAGTCTTGATAATTGAGTCACTGCAAGTGTACATCTATTTACTGTATGCACAATTTTCACGGCATACATGGATTTTTTTTCCGTGAATCCGGTAGAAGAGTCATTGTTGGTTCACACAGATTAAAATGAACTACTTTGTAGTCATACACCCATCAATCCCAACAATAATACCAAATGGTGGTTTTAATGTTATAATGTCATTATTTTTAATAAAATAACACAGTCAGACACACATTCATTCATGCACACACAGACAGCCCCCTTTACACATGGCCTTGAATGGCTCGACATATTAAGTAACACTCCATCGACTATGCTCATGGACTTTCTGTGGCATTGACAGCTTCCCTCTTGGTAGCTGTCAGTCACACAGCTAACCGGAAAAAAGCAATACAATGACTTGAGGCTTTTACTTTGCAGCACAAGACATGGATTGCTACCCATCTCCAGCCAACTCAGCATTGGTGCACTAGTAGGCTTTCTTTCGTTGTGTATTGCAATTGAGTATGGCATACAGTTAATATTTTGATAATACTGATTGCTTTTCAGAATCACAATAAAAAAACATAATGATGTCTAAAGTGGCATATCATTATGTTTTCCTATTTTCTACAGTGTCTATTGTGACTTGCCATTCACTTGATCCCACATGACAGTGGATGACTTTACAGTACAATAACTGAAGCACTGCAAAAATCAACGCTCACACTTAGGTAGTAAAAGGTAGTAAAACATAGTTACAGGCTTTCAACAAAACCAGGAGAGACAGATTTAAAAAGTAACCAAACCTGAAACTTGCTTTTAATGCCCTTCCTAAGGTTTTTGTAAATACTGACCAGAATCCCCCCTGGTAATTTACAAATGCAACTAACACATACATGGAGAGCTACAGTGTGTTTTAGAGTTAGTAACATATACACCCCGTTTAAAATGATTGGAAAACATCAAATGATGTCAATCTAATTAAAAACTCAAATAATTAAGCTATGTTTTATTTATGTGAAATGTAATTTCAAATATTTAAATCAGCATAAATCATCATTAAACAGTCAGGTTTCTAGTCCCATTACCTTCTTAACAGTAACACTCCTGGGAAATACTAGGTGTAAATATTTAGTATAAGCTTATCTTTGTGTAAGACCTATTTTAAATTATGGACACTTATGCTTATTTCCCTGAAATGTACTGTACCAAATACCGAATTCATTTGGTTTTTAAAACAACAGAAACACTTACCAACCAATAACATATAAATTAGACACATCTGCTATAACAAATAGCCTGGTTTGCCAACATGACCTAGTGTACCAGACTTGTAAAACACAGTTTTGTAATACTGTAAACTGAAAAAAAAAAAAAACATTCTTGCTGCATAAAAACACCATAAAGCAGACAATTCAAATCAGAACCTTAAAAAGCTTTGCACAGCATCAAAACAAGTCATCCTTTTAGAGATATCCTGAATTTAAAAAAATAGATCCATCAAAAAAAAAGAACTATATATTTAGTATCAAGAATCACTGTGAAATGTGAATTACCCGATTAATATTCTTATCATTTTTATGATCTTAGATCAATACCAAACTAGCTATAGATTGGCATTTAATAAAAATGATATTCTATTTCTGACACAATTTATAGACCTCTAAAGTCTTGATAATTGAGTCACTGCAAGTGTACATCTATTTACTGTATGCACAATTTTCACGGCATACATGGATTTTTTTTCCGTGAATCCGGTAGAAGAGTCATTGTTGGTTCACACAGATTAAAATGAACTACTTTGTAGTCATACACCCATCAATCCCAACAATAATACCAAATGGTGGTTTTAATGTTATAATGTCATTATTTTTAATATAAAAAATAAAAATTAATAAAAAGTGAGGGCCTATTAGAATCAGCTTCCCCTTTACCAACAGTGATCTTTACTCTAATTTTATTAATAAATTACCATAATCATTATTGTTTCAAATTCATTCTTTTCTTAGTTGAGTACTTTTACTTGTTTACTTTAAGCAAAAGGTACATAATCTGCTTTGTAGTGAGTAAAAGACTTGAAGTGGTACTTGTAGTGGAAATTTTTTTAAATGCATACTGATATCGCATTTTGCAGTGATCGGGGCTGTGTACATACAGAATGCTTAATGATTGGCTTCTGTGGGCATTTAAAATACAACTGACAAAAACACTTTCTAAGGTCCCTGAACACCTCACCGCAATTCTAGTGAATCATGGTAGAAAGGTACAGTAGGAAGAGGAAGAGCTGACAGCTGATCCGACACGAGTGAACGAAGCCTTTGCTGCTAGCGTTCACTGTGAATGATGTTCACGTTTTTGTTGCATACTTATACATTCAATTCTCAGCTCAACTCAAATCAACTTTATTTATAAAGCACTTTATCCAAACCGGAGCCGACCAAAGTGCTGTACACAGATAGTCAAATAAAAACACTTTAAAAACAATATCTAAAACCTATAACAAAACAATAAAATAAATAAAACACTAAAAACTAAATATAAAATGATAAAACACAAAAAAATAAAATTAAAACAATAAAACAAATGAACAGGAACAGTGAACGTAGTCTTGTGCTGAGTCAAATGCCAGGGAATAAAAATGGGTTTTCAAATGAGTCTTAAAAATGCACAATGAAGGGGCCTGCCTAATGTGCAGAGGTAGGGCATTCCACAGTTTAGGTGCAGCAACGGCAAAGGCTCCGTCCCCGCTGAGCTCCCGCTTGGAGCTCGGTACCTCCAGGAGGAGCTGATCAGTTGACCTGAGGCACTTCTGTTTTCGTTTCATTAAACTTTAAGAAGCTTAGGGCCATCCAAGCCTTATTGTCATCAAGACATGACAAAAGATGTTTAATTGAGAAAGTGAGAATGGAACCCAAGGGAATAAAGGTGAGGCCCAAAATTGAGCCCGGTGGAACCCCATATAACAGAGGAACCCTAGGGGATTCAGAACCAGCAAGGCACACACATAGTTGTGTCAGACAAATCAGAGCTAAACCATTTCTGAGCACTACCATGGATGCCCACCAGGTGTTGTAGCCGAGATACTAAAATATTGTGGTCTACTGTATCAACGGTGTGGGTCAGATCAAGCAGGACAAGAATTACAGAATCCACGGAAAGTAAGGTTCTGCATCACAGCCCCATAGCTTTCATTACTACACAGGACAGCATACCACAAAAAACACTCCTGATCCTTTGATCAGACTGAAGGCCTCTCCCTGTTTCCTCTGTCAGAAAAAGCAGGATCATTACTTTGGTATAGGAAGGAGTGGGGGTTTATCCGCAAGCCTGGCACTACGTGGTTAATGTTAGTACCTCAGCACATTAAGAGTGGTAGTGAAAACCTAAAATGCATAGACAGACATTGAGGGGACATTTACTCATTTGTTTATCTCAAGAAACCATTTTCCAATTCTACTTAAAATTAATGAATTTAATGTAATGTCCATGTATTCTCTTCTTCATATTGTGTTTCCCAGGATATCTTCAGACGTCTTACTTTCTACTTTGCTCACATGCAACACCTCTGAGTGGACAGACAAAGTGTTGCTTGGTCTTTCATGCATCACCATCCTCACATGTTCAGTGTGGTTTAGTAAGGCACAAGTGAATTATTCCTTAGGGTAAAAAGCTGAATGTCAGTCATGAAGGAACAAAAACATTCGTCTCTTTAGTGAGGGCAGACTGACTGGTGGAGACAAGGCATAGTTCATACAGTGAGAAGTGTAAAGAAAAAAACAACAACATTCCTCTGTGTTAGCACAGGACAGCCGTCTCATTAAGAACCAGTATTCGTTGCTGATGAGTGATTTTAGTAGTGAGGATTCTCTTCATCTGATGCAGATTTCGGAAAAGCCTCCGGACATTTAACACAAGAGCAGCACAGATGCACCTATTGCTTTCAAGGTTTGATACATATGTTTTTGTGTTTATAGGCTTGTTTGTGGATATACAAGAAGAAGAGCTGTTGCTGCCTCCCAATGGTCTCTCACTTCCTTCTTGCTCAGGAGAGAGGTTTGTTAACCACATGCCTCTGATACAATCGTGCATTCCTATTCGTATTTTTTCTGATTTGGCTTATAAGCCAGCACAGCTGTCAATCATGTTGGCACAGACGTAAACAAAGTTGGGTCTCGTTTTCAGAATGAGTGAAATCTGTGAGCAATCACTCTGTAAGTCTGTTGTGTGAGTGTTAAACACACGCGACAGTACGGAGCTTGTGTTTAAGTCTCTGTTAAGGTTATCAATCAGAGACCAATTGCCATATGTCTTTTTAAAATGTACACTCGGTTCCTTAAATCCTTGTCATTCTTCTCCTCATTTGAGATTTTCAATTATGGCAATTTCCCGCCGGTCGGTGTAGTCTGGGCTGAGGCCGTTTAGGTAGAGGCTGCCATTCCTTGCCAGGGCTCCTGGGACTGGACTGAGTGAGAGAGTCAAATTGGGGTAAGTCTCTCTGTCCTCGTACAAGTTGGCCGACAGCGTCCTTTTGCCAGGGGTCATTTCCTGGTTAATGGACGCATTAATGCCCAGCTCAGATGACAACTTGCGCTTGATGGATGCAGCTCGCTGGAACTTGTCATAGATGTCGACACTGAGTCGCCGCCGCGTCTCTTTGAACTCCGCTGACACATTTGCTGTCCACTCGGCTGCATGAGCCCGAAACTCCCCAACCTGCAAAGACAGACTGTACTGTAGATTGATTCCTGCAGATGATGAAATACAGGTTTAGCTTAAGAAAATATCTGTTTAGCTACTGTTATTAAGGTAGTGTGCATGCAAACGCACATAAAATATACAGTTCAGGGATGGAAAATATTTTTAAACTATTAACAAATAGAATAAAAAATATTCACCTCAAAAATTTTAAAGGTAAAAAACCTTGTTCACAATTATTCTTTAGTATTAACTGTGCAAGTACGATCTCACCCGTGTATTTATAATGAGGTTTTGAAGCCCTGAAGACTGTTTGTGGTTGAACCATTTTTATGTCTACAGTCAAGGAGATAAGAATTATTTTTACATTTTGGCATAAACCCACCCTATTTTTTAATGTGTTGTATTCATCGGTGTCATACAGAATAGGCTAATAGCATTGACCACCTAAATGTGAACAGCTGAACAATAATTCATAGAATCCAAACTAAATGCTGTGTCCAAAGGAATCTTCAGACGACCATTTGACAGCATTTGCCTTGAGCCTCCTTTCACGTTTCTTGGCTGCTCTCCAATTAACACTGCCCATGAAAGAACACTATAACCCTCATCTATTATTTGCAGTGGTTGTTCAACCATCATAAAAGCCAAGTGCAGATGTAGAGATTTAAAATTAATACCTGAGGAGAATGTTATTGGAATTGATGCCATGACAAATCTATTTCTTCATCAACATAATAACGAATGAACATTTAGTTAGTACAAATGTTCCTTCGTTAGAAGGAAAAGTTCATTTTTAATTAATTTATCAAGGGAGATGCAAACTGTTGCACTCATTTAATTTTCCTTATTTAACTATAACTTTTTTCCCTTTACATTGAAACTTCATGTAGGGAGGTGCAAACTTAATCCTAAACCTAAACATAATAGCAATGCACATTCAGCTGGTACAGATGTTCTTCCATCATCAGAAGTAACTAACATGGTCGAGATTTGATAAAGAAATTGATACTGAAAAATATTAAAGTACTGAAATATAAATTTTGCAAAAGTTTGGATCTCCCTCAATAAATTAATACAAAATTGTCTTTAATACATTTTTTTACTCTGTCATGTCAAAATAAGGAGATGCTTTTACTGTTGCATCCAACTAATGAGTGCAAAAGCAGAAAAAGACAAAAATATTTATTAATTCGACATGGTTTTAGAAGTACTTTTATGTATTGTGGGCAGCTATTCCTGTGTGGAGCTGACAAGGTGCGGACATGTTTGCACCACATGCGCTTATCGCTTCACGGTGGAGTGTTTTTTAAACCTTAATGCTGAAGCCTCGAGCAATAAACAAGCATCTACCTTTGTGTGTGCACAGTTTATGACCCAGTAGCCCAGGTTTTCAGAGACAGTACACTGCAGCTGTTTGGCAAAGTATGTTTGTTTATTGTCCTTGAGAGCTGAGTGAGGGAGAAAGGAGCTAACACATCATCGATCTCACCTTCACAGCACATTAGCCCTCTTTGTTCAGGCAGTTTGTGTATTTATTAGTCTGTGATGGGTGCTTGTTTAAAGTGGAGTTCTGAGCACATAAGTTAAAACTCATGGTGTGTGTCTTCATGTGTGCACATCTTACACACATACACACACGGTACGAAGATTTCAGTATGTGCCATCTCCTCTTTCTTCACTTGTCTGCTTGCCTGTCCTCATTCTCCTCCACTCTCCCACTGAGACCTTCTTTCTCAGTAATGTAACTCTCTTTAGAGCTTACAGCCCCCACAGCTGTACTCCTAATTATGTTTTAGAAGGACTCCCTCTGCAGATTGCCATATAGTCACCCCTCCTCCCAAACACACACACACCTTTAATGTTGTACAGAATAAGGAAATAAGTCTAGTTGTTTGATGTGGCCGTTTTTTGCTGAGTGTGTGAATTTGTGTGTCTCTCTCTTCACGTTATTACATGTTAAAAAGGAATCTGCCAAAACAGCAATGTATCTTATAACTCAGCGGCAGCCACTGGAAACATGCTGTATCAAATATTTAATCCAACTCTTGTACACGATGGTATTTTCTCCATGGGATGCATCCAAGATAAAGATTCATCATTGCAGATTTATGGCTTCAAGCACGAATTGGAAAACACTGTTGGGTATTACTCTATCACTGTGACACCTGCAAGCTTACTGCAAATATCGCTCCACCTACAATAATATATTTATGGCTAGGTATGCCGGTGAAGAGGTGTATAGGGTCCAACACAGAATAGCAACAGTTTGAAGTGGTCTAATGCAGGTTCAATTTTTCTAGTATCCATTTATATCCAGTATCCATTCCACTTAATTAAAATACTGCAGCTAAAACAAAACACACATTATAGGCATGTTTTTATTTCTTAAAAGCATGCACAATGCTAACTGCTTGGCAGGCCTCAGTTTAAGAAAATAAAGTTTTTTAAAATAAAGTGTTTGTTGAGCTGAGAGCTTATTAAACCACTAAGTGTGTAAAGTTGTTAAATGAAGTTCTCGTCTCCATTCTTCACACAACGACTCGGTTACATCTGTTAAAGGCCAGACCATTTGAAAGTCTGTTCTGTTTGCCCCCATCAAGACAGAAATCACTCAGCCAGAGTTGTGGCTCACTCGCTTTGGATGTGATTTATTATAAATTTGTTAGGGACTTTGTATTACAATAAATAAAACATGAATTAAATAATTTCACTGTGTCTTGAAAGGGGGGCAAATATTGGGTTTTACAAGCTTAGGTACTGTTTGTTTTATATTGCACTCGCTGGTGGATATTATACAGTATGAGATCTTTATAGGAACAATTACTTATTTCAATCAAACTCACCAGTTTATGGGCTGGACATTACTAACTTTGTGCCAAATCAGGAAAATCAACTCTGTTAACGTTTAGGATTGGCTGGATACAATGTTGGACTAAAATATCTATGGGTCGGTTTAGCTTCAGCATTTAAATTTGACAGGTGGATTAAAACAAACAAATGATCAGATAAAAAAGAGCCCCACGAGCTAATTTCCCACTTTACTAGAGAGATGCTTTTTATCTCTACCTTGTGTAATCTAGTGTGGCATAACTCACAGCACATCATCACACACCTCCTCTTTAGTTTTCTTGGAAATGACCCGGAACCAATCTCCAATCATACTGAGAACAGCAGCAAAGTACGCCAGGCCCACCAGGATCCAGAACCACACAACAGGCTTGTAGTAGTCCAGATATTCTGGACTCTCTGACCCACCTGCAGAAACAAAGACAAAACAAGTGTGTTATACAAGTGTGTTACATCATCCTGGGTTACCAAACTGTAGGAAGGACAAAAACAAACAGGCTTGAGTTAAGGGCCTGGTGCAGTCAGTTAGCACAGCTCAGTAAAATGGGTCTTAAACTTTTATACCTCATTTAATGAGCCTCGGTCTTTCCATTTCAGAGGGTAGTCATGTCTTCCTGCTGCACCATTGTCTTTAATTGCTGCCAAAGTACTCAGTTCTGGGTAGGACCCATTTTTTTGAGACTATCAGCGAGAATATAAAATGCCACATAGGTAAAAGAAAATGTTACGGTATTATAATCTTTCCATACAAAGCCATCAGTTTGAGCTTGATTCCCTAAAATCAGTATTTAATAAACAGACACACTCTGGTCACTTTATTAGGTCCACCTGTACAATCTAATGCAAGCCAATACAGCAGCTCTGCCATCATTTCTACTTTTACAATGTTAGAATTTCTCAGTTTTTAAGTTGAAACTGTCAGAAAGGTGATAATTCTACTCTCTGTTTATTATTGAGGTCATAGTGGGTAGTGGACTGCATTATAAAAAGAGATAGTTCTAATGTTTTGGCCACCTGATTGTTTTTAAAATCTAGGAGAATGTTTTGCTGAAGACTTGATTTTCTGCACATTTTTTTTGCTGGGACAATTATTCATACACATGATAGAAAATGAAATCACAGAGCTATTTGGTTGCGTTTCTGTTTACTTAAGATGCCTTTTTTGACATACAGCAGAGAATTACAGTTTGGTGTGATGTAAAAGTGAAAATCAGATACAAACTATAGATAGTGACAATCCTGTACATCCCAAAAACACTGTTTAAAATGTCAATTAAAAACATACAATGACTTGCAAATCATCAAAAACATAAATGTCTTCGTATCAAATGCAACTAGGAAATCTTATTGTTTCCTGAAGGTTACGACATTAACATCACCTGGTGGTTTTTGTGTTGTGGTGAAAAGTGGTCAATTAAATGCAGACCATCCACCAAGTGGAGTGTACAAAATATCATATGTATATAACATGTATGATTTAGCAACTGAAGCCACACTGGATGCATGTTACATGAGCTGCATCGACCTGTCTGACCTTAGTAACCAGTCCTATTACACCTCAGATCCCACCGTGGTTTCTACCAACTGGGATGAAGCAGCACAGGCCGTCTACTGACCTTGCACTTAAATATCTACCCATTACAGGACTGGTTTAACTAACAGCAGGCCAGGCTGATTAATTTACTGTAACTACTGTTGTTGGCACAGGTGGCACAATCTAATCTATAATCATTAGCCCTGCACAGGGAAATTTAATCTAGCAGCTAAGTGTTTGTGATTTTTCCCATCTGCCTTTCCCATGATTTCAGTTGAGCGGGCCAAATCAAGCTAATACCACCTGCTTACACACAAACACACACACGCACACACACACACACACACACACACACACACACACTTAGGAACACAGTTCTTCTCCTGTTGCTTCACTTGCTTTTTCTCACTCACATACTCACAATGTACTTTGTTTTAGTGTGTGCAAATAAATTAGGAATGAAATGTAGGAATGATTCCTCATTTAAACACGTACTGTACTCTACATGGTCAGTTATTAAAGGTACGGTATAGCCCGAGGTTGGGAAAAACACCCTAATTTGCTTCGTTGCTGAGAGTTAGGTGAGAAAATCAACACCACTCTCCTCTCTGTGCACTCAATATAAAGCCACCACCAGCAGCTGGTTGACTCAGATTTAAGACTGGAAACAAGGGGAGACAGTTAGTGAAACAGTAAGTGTTTTACTCTGTTCAAAGGTTACAAACTGCACCTCTAAAATCCACTAATTACCCCATTATTTCTTGATTAATTCGAATCGTCCACAGTTACTCCTTGGAGTGTCCGCTGGTTGCCAGGCAACTACTTCTGGCCAAGAAATAGTTGGGCACGTACTGTAGTCGATAAAATGGCAAATTTACTCTTAATTTTTCTGTATTGAGATTTAGAAGTGCTTGTTTGATGGCATTAATGTGAATTTAAATGTGATATAAATATTTGTGTATGAAAATTCAGTGTTTTGACAGAGGTGTGGCCAGTAGAAGGCTTTTCATTCTGATACACATCTGTATCGGTGATTTATTATAAGGAATAACTGCACTGATTGTAAACTTAGTGACCTTTTTCACCAGCGACAAAGTCTCCAAAGCCAATCGTGGTGAGGGTGATGACGACAAAGTAGATGGACTCCAGTGTGCTCCAGCCCTCGATGTGCTTAAAGATGACGGCCGGCAGGGCCACAAAAATCAGGCACCCAAAGAGGATGAAGAGCAGCGTGGAGATGACACGAATCTTCGTCTGGCTGACTTTCCACTTCTGCAGGGGGATGAAATAATTGATGACAAAAAAACAAAAGATGAGTTCCTGATATGGAAAAATAGCAAAGACTATAGAGTACAGAGGATATAAATGCAAACAATTAGCCTGAAATGTAAGAGTTAGCATGCATTGGTAATCTCCTTCATCCAAATGCAGTTGGTGAGTGCTGTTTGCCAATAATAACAGTGACTTTAACAAACCCTTAAAAAAAATCATATCGGAGAAAATTAACATTCGAAAACATGCTGATTTCCCATAGACATTTTTCCACATTATGATGAGTGATATCCCTTGTCCTCTTTCTAGGAATACATTTGCTGTTTTCTAACATCTCAAACGTCAGGCTGCCAAGTTGAACGTGACAGAACGTTCGCTGTCAGATGGCACTCCCACCAGAGCTGAAGAGAAGTGGCTCATGACTTGTCTCAGACGTGCTGTATTATCAAGGATTGATCAAGTATTCCACATGCAGTCATAGTAGCAGATACACTAAGTGATTCATCACAGTAACACCCAGTACTTTGAGAATTGGAATTTGCCACAGACCCTGTGGTCCCTCTTATGCATCACAGTTACAGTACATTAGAGGATATTCTTCCCTTCCACTTCAGGTGACCGGGCTTTCAGTCGGTGCCCTGTGTTTCGTGCCCTTTTCCCTGCCTGTTACGTAAGCCCAAAGCATAGTGCCTCTGAGGGGAAGCATAAAGAGCAGGCAGACCTCAGATCACTGTGTTTGTGATGTCCTGGCTGCACTGTGCACTTTGTGGTGGAGTACAGCACAGCAGTGTACAGTTCACATAGGCCAACACTGACTAAAAGATTAATCATTAATGTCTTCCTAAGGCACTGTTGAGGCTGAGGTGGTTTCTCCGTCAGCATCTTTGCTGCATACCAGTGACGTCAGCAACTCCTGTAGTTAAATTATTTCTATTGTTTAGGCTGCCAACTTCTCTCCTCCTCTCTAGGAAGTGAAGCCATAGAACCCAACGATGAATCAAACCATAGTTCCTGCCAAAAATCTGGTTTCTCACGAAATTTGTTTCCCAAAAATTGCTATTTTTAGTGTTTTATACTAAAAACTGAAGCTCTTGTTGTTAGAGATTTTAGATAAGAGATTTTCACCCTTTGCCCTTCTTAGAGATATAAAGCTATAAAAAACAAAATGATCATAAGAGTCCTCTGGTCTGTATTTGGAAACTCTTGCACTCCTTTGCTCCAGCTCAGTGGAAACCTGTGGTTGGTGCAACCAAATTGGCAACATAAAGCATCAGGTGATTTTTCTCTTCTTCATTCTGACATAGTGCACTTATTAAAAAAAGCAATTAATATGCCCGGTAAATGTATCTGCAAATTTAAAGCACCGATCATTTATAAAACTTGTCCATATTACAATTGACAATCTGTAAAGCAGTGCTTTCATACAGTGTTTTCAGTTTTTGTTTTAACTTGGCCCCATAATAATAATGTGATCTCTTCATCACTGGCTCTGACTACTCTGTTAGTCACTGGAGAGCCTTTCACTGGGCTGTTAAAACAGCTGAGACATGCAGTACGTCTTCCCTTGTGCGGCTGTCAACACTAAGGCAGAAAGAACACCCTTATGCATCTAATGCTCCGATACTTGTTGATACTGTACAAGCCATGTGGCAGAATCTGAACTGTTTCAAATCTGGTTGTAGCTGACTCCAGTAGCTGGTTGTACTGACTCCAGTCACAGAGAGAAATCCCCCTCTTCTGGGAAACACCCAACCACTGACATCTATGAATGTTAGAGCCATGACAAACTTAAAATGTCCTACAGATTATTTATGTTAAAGGGATATAACAACCATGTGCTTTGCACACATTTGAAATGACCCCTGACATAATGTTATTGTTTAATCATAAATATGTAAATACGTGACATGCAGTGTTACTGCCTAGTGGCTCAAAAGGTAGAGCTTCAGGCTGGGTTGTGGAAGTTTGCAAGATCAAATCCCCAGCCCTTGCACAAAGTATGTCCTTTAGCGACACAATCAACTCTAGTTCGCGGACACCCCCTGTGTCTACCCACTGTCACCCACGGGGAGGTGAATTAAATACAGAGAAAGAACTTCATTGTAACATGTACATGTGCTCAATAATGACAATAAAACTTCTCTTCTATTTAAAATAGGCCTGCCATCATTAATTCAGAGTGACATATTGATCTGGGTGCAGCTACTTCAAACCACTGCCATAAATAACAGTTTGGCAAGTTCAATAGAGAAAGCAGGGGAAAAAAATATTTTCAAAAATAGCTCTAAAATAACTCATTTACTGATGTGAAGCTTTCAATACTAAAATGAACTGTCTGCATTTTATTTTGCTGTCAATGAGTTTGTTGACATGGCAACCCCCAAACCACATACCCTCTCTACACAGCCAGTTCACTGCTGAAGTCTGAGGCAGAAAGAAACCCTGTACACTTGAACATGAATCTTCTGTTGTAGTGTTTAGGGTTGTTGAACAAAACCGTCAATTCACGTTTTTCGGCTGCCTTTGCACTTGGGTAATTAAGTCATCAAATCAAACGAGCTGCAAATGAGCCTCAGACAAAAAAAAAAAAAAGCTCAACAAAAGCTCACCACAATCATCTTCTCCACTTTGGCAATGCCTTTTCCAAAAATGGTTCCTAACTGATCCCCGACACCAGCCAGTAAGAATCCAAAGAGTGGAATTCCCAGGAGAGCATAAATGATACAGAAGATCCGCCCTCCTTCGGTGTGAGGAGAAATGTTTCCAAAGCCTGACAGAAGGAAGACACAAAGGATAGGATAAATTATGTCTACATTCATATAACTGTAAATTAGCTGCAACATAGAAATGTAGTGCAGCAATATGTATGTTATGGTCATAAATTATCTTCCTGTGCGTATTATACACTTTTCTCTTCTTCTTTTTTTTTGACTGGGAAATATTCGGTGAATGCTTTGTTTCTCTATGTGTGCAAGAAAGTAAGTTGCTAGTTCCTGGCAATATAGTGCATAAAAGACAGTCCTGGCAAATATGGTCTGTGCCATAATATCAGTATGTTTCATATATGGGTGTCATATTTTTTATTTGCAGCTCAAGTACTGTATCTTGCTGGCAGGAGAAATAATATCAGTTCAAACTAAACTCAAAAGACAAGAAAGGTTTGTGCAAAGTTGGGCTTGTTAACTGCTGACAGTTGCAACAGAAAAGTTTAAAAAAGAGTTTGTATTGCAGACACCCTATGTTCAAATACCTCTGTAAATGAAGAAATCAACAGCACAAATGAAAAAAATAATTGTATGATGTACGCAAGTCTTCATATGTACAGTTACTGTGAAAAACACATAAATGAGAATGAATCACTGGTTTGCCTTTCATCTTCTCCTCAAACCCATTATCATGTGGAGCTAGAAAACCAGATGGGACTTACAGTACAGAAGTTCATATCTTGATGGATAAAACCCCCTAACCTCTGCCTTACTTCACAAACCTGCTCCACACTTTTACCTACGTATAAATTTCATTATAAGATGTTTCATTAGGGGTCTGCATAATGGATTACATTCACCTTCCTTTATTAATGCAGTCTGTCTCAGGATTGGAGCTGCAGGGTATCATATAATGACTTTCCAGTCTCACACTGGATTCGGGCGGCACTGAATGTGAGACAAATTGTCAATCAGTAATTTCATGATTAGTTCAATGGGAGACAGGATGCCAGGCTGGTTTTGAACACATCTGGGTGCCCCTAAAAAACACAAACTCTTCGGCAAAAGAAAAAAAGAAATTAGAATTTTTATTTGTCATCACAATATTATCATTACAAATCAGACATCAATAGTAACTTATGCATAGGAAAGCGTACTTATAAGGCATTTTGTCACCTATCTGTGATTAAATGTATATGATAAGGGGTAGAATGGTTTTAAACAAAAACAAATGTAGAGATGGTTAAAATATAAAATAAAATAGTAAACAGGTAAACATATGTCAACATGCGGAATTGTCAATTTTTCAACAGTAGCGGCTTGCATCCGTTGTCAGTTTTAAAAAGTGAGTATGACATCCTCATAGGAGAGGAGGTAGGAAGAAGGAGAGGACACTGTCATTATCTGGCCCTCACATTCATTCCTGTCCTGGACTTTTATTTCTTACCCCTTTTCTCCACTTCCTGTTCCAAGTTCAGTTCTCCACCTTTACCACTCTTCAAGGTTCACAATTGTTTTCACCTGTTCTCTGTCTTTTTAAACCCCAGCTCTCGCCTTGCTTCTCTGTCAGATCATTGTCTTTGTTTTATCTTGACTACTCATGCTCCTGTTTTACCTGTCTCATGGTTTTGGGACTCTTGACTTGTTTAAAGTGGGTTTCTGTTACCTGCACCTTGGTCTGTGGTTTCGTGGGTTTTTTTTCTGTTCCCTAGTTGTTTTTCTATGTGTCACTCAAGTTTTTGTTATTGTTGTATTCAGTAAGTGTTTGCTCCGTTTCTCCTTCGTATCTCCAGTCCTTCTTCCTAGTGTTCACTTTTGCTCTGTGTCTACTTAGTTTCCCAAGTCATTTTTTCCCAAGTTCATTTCAGGTTTTATAGTTTGTTCACATTCTTTGTTCAGAGTAATTATTACTGCTATGTTATTTCATCTCCTCCTTTCAGCACATTTTTGTTGACTCCCTCTCGCCATCTCTTTACTAGGGTCCGTCTATCCTCATAGACACAGATAAAAGTTTTTTTCAGTTCTACACGTTAAGATGTGAGAAGTGAGGGGTAGGATACTTTGCTTCTATGATGCGCATCCAACTAAATATCTCTGCATGAACAAATCAATCTGTGGATAGGCAGAACTTGCGTCCTTCCTAGACTTTAATGGGCTTTTTTTTTTTAATGGGTCACTGAAAAGCTCCTCTGAACTTAGTTGTTGGTAGCACAGTAACCAAGTAAGTAAGACACGCAAGATACCACCTGTTAGTTCAAGCACTGTGCTACTGTTACTGCACAATCCTTTCTGTCTCTCTGTTTTCTAGATGTTCATGTTGTGTTAAGTTTTTAAAGAAGCAAATGATCACATTTAAATAAAAGTCACAGAGCTTCCTTTCATTTGTGCCTCAGAAAACACACTTCCCTCATTTAGAAGACACCTTCAAATCAACCATGTGAAAGAGCTAAGACTATATTACATAGTATAAGAGAAAAAGAGAATTTCAACAGTCTCAAGTCAGCAGATGGAAAATCACAGTGTGGCTTTAACACTTTGCCTTCACATGATTACTTTAATCTGACACGAAAGGACACATATTTCCCAACTAGGGGGCAAAATCAGGTTATGGAAATGCTGTAACATTTTGCACCTGGGGAATGAAGTCTGACAGCGTCCTGGAGGTGTAAAGGGGAACCCGTCAGCCAACCAAACCAAACCAAACAGCCAAGCTGATAGGTTAAGGTTACTTGTTTGTGTGTGTGTGTTGTACTGTTGCTTTAGGCAACTGATTTTTCTGTGTTTGCTGAGCAGGAGCAGCTTCGTGCAGAACAGCAGAATCTTGAGAAATGGAAAATGGATGGATGGATGGATGGATGGATGGATGGAGGAAAAATGTTTATCAAGATTAAACTTTGCCCAAACGACTTGATCTGATACAAATGCACACTAATTTTCCAAACACAGAATCAAACAATCTTGCGCATTTGCTGATTGTAGGATGAGCTCTGACAGGATGAAATGGAGCCCAGCATCCCACTGAGCAGACACACTGATCTGTCAAGGTCCAATTGGAAGAGCCAGATGAGCTGACATACAAGCTGTGTTTCTGAGTGTGTTTGTGAGAGTGAGCTGTTCCTTTTCCCTGATCAGTGAGCTGTTACAGCTGCAGGTGACACAAAAGAGTGATGCAAAAATGTAAAAATGATGATGGAAAGGAAAGCATGTTAGCGTTGCAGTGTTGTATTCATGTGTACAGCCTGAGAGAGATGACAACTCTTATTACACAGGACAGCAACTAAGAGCAAATGTGGTGTTTGATCACTTCAAGCTCCTCGAGATACAGTTCTTGTTCAGTTCACTAAAGTCGAGCACATGATTATGCAATTAACGATCACATGAAACATGCTAATAATATTATTTTGTAAGACTTAATTAAATTGATAAATTATTAGGAGATTATGTGTCTTGTAGACAACTTATTGGTGACACTTAACCGAGAACATTTTTTGTAGACAGATTACATAACTTTTATGATCCAAGGTTGGAGCAACAGCCTCCCAATGCATTTAATTAAACCACATTAATTAAATTACTTTTTATCTGCGGGACTGTGGTTCCAAAACGCAGCAGGTGATTAGAACAACATTTTTGCCACTAGGAATTGTATCCCACTCCGATTTTGTTAAAATGGAGGCAATTGCAAACTATTGTGCAAACTTGTGTACAAATGAGCGTGGCCATAAATTTTGCAACATGATGACCAGTAGTCAAAGTGCAATACCGAGGAAACAATGCTTTTATCTGGAGAAAGAGCTGATGCATACTCTGCTTTAAGTATTATTCTGCTACTGTTTGAAAGAGCTCTTTAATGCCCAATTTCATTGTGCTCCTGGCAGCTTTCTGGATGCAGATCAATAGTAAATGGGTACTGCTTACAGTGCAAACCACTTATTTGACCACAAATTTTGCAGCGTTTAAACATATGCAACCAAAATATCTTTACATTTTGAATACATCCCAATGCAGGTATTCTGCAAGTGTGACATTTTGTCAGACACAGCCAGAATGAAATGAGGGATGATTAATGGGTTAAAAGAAAAAAGTGCTTTTCTTACCTATGGTGGTGATTACAGTCCCAGCAAAGAAAAAGGAGGAACTGAGATCCCAGAGGCTCATCTGATTAGATGAATTTCCTGAAGGGTTCACACCTGCTCGTACCGCGGCAACCACTTGCTAAATTGGAAAATAAACAAAGACAGTGTGGTGGGTAAGGTGCTAAGGACTATAAGTCATTGGTGGACAACAACAAGCACAATACAGTAGAAAGCATTTAAAACTAATTAAGTTGTGAGAAACAATGAAGTGGATCTATTATCTTTATGAAAAGCAAAAGAAAGGTATCTTTTTTGCACATTATCTACAGTGCAGTGCAGCTGATCTGTGAGGCTCAGTTTGGGTCGTATGAAAAGTCAGCGGTTTCCTCTCTGTAAAGTTATGAGGCTATAATAATTTTTTTGTAGAAGCCAATTTGACCGGCAATGTTTGACTATACATATGATGTGATACTATCGCGGTCTGTTTTGTGCACACAGTGTTTGCTAGGTTGTCATGGATGACCCATCTCAACTGAGTGTGACAGACCCTTTAGACACAAGCTGGCAGCTCAGGAAACAGAGCAGCAACATGTTTTCCCACTCAGGGCTGTACTCTCAATGCAGCAGACAAGAGAGTAGAGAAACACACCACTCCACAGCTTCTCACACCCACAATTCACCTAAACATAGATGAAAAGAAATGTGAAGCTCAGAGCTACACAGGCTCAAGAGTGCATCCATACTACGGATATAGTTTGTATCTAAGCACCAAAATTGCATTTTCCAGTCTCATACATTTCAATGATGAACTGGTCCCTTGACTATATGCACTAAACTCCTGCAATAACTTGTCGCCCACAGATTTAAAGAGGTTTCAGGATATTTTGTGCCTTTTTTTTACATGAACAAAAGTAAATAATTATTTTAAATACTGTGTTCAACAGAACATTCACTTTTAAAAGCACAAACCACATTATCACTTAACTAACTAAACTACTCTACAGTGAAGTGAAAAACCACATTAGCTCTACCATGATCTTTATTGGATTTGGGTTTATGGTTCAAAATAACCAGAGATGGGGTTACATTTGCCAAAAACCCTGGCCCTCTGAATACTGGGCTAACTTATTCAACTTCTTCTTTTCCTTTCGGCTGCTCCCTTTCAGGGGTCGCCAAAGCGAATCATGTGCCTCCATCTAACTCTATCCTCTGCATCCTCTTCACTCACACCAACTAACTTCATGTCCTCCCTCACTACATCCATAAATCTCCTCTTTGGTCTTCCTCTAGACCTCCTGCCTGGCAGCTCCAACCTCAGCATCCTTCTACCGATATATTCACAGTTTCTCCTCTGAACATGTCCAAACCACCTCAATCTGGCCTCTCTGACTTTATCTCCAAAACATCTAACATGAGCTGTCCCTCTGATGTACTCATTCCTGATCCTGTCCATCCTCGTCACTCCCAAAGAGAACCTCAACATCTTAAGCTCTGCTACCTCCAGCTCTGCCTCCTGTCTTTTCTTCAGTGCCACTGTCTCTAAGCCGAACAACATTGCTGGTCTCACCACCGTCTTGAACACCTTTCCTTTCATTCTCGCTGATACTCTTTTATCACACAACACACCTGACACTTTTCTCCACCCGTTCCAACCTGCCTGCACTCGCCTCTTCACCTCTTTTCCACACTCACCGTTGCTCTGAACCGTTGACCCTAAGTACTTAAAGTCCTGCACCTTCTTCACCTCTGCTCCCTGTAACCTCACCATTCAACCTGGGTCCCTCTCATTGACACACATGTATTCTGTCTTGCTGCGGCTAAGCTTCATTCCTCTGTTTTCCAGAGCAGACCTCCACCTCTCTAGATTTTCCTCCACCTGCTCCCTGCTCTCACTACAAATAACAATGTCATCTGCAAACATCATAGTCCAGGGAGATTCTTGTCTAACCTCATCTGTCAGTCTGTCCATCACCAGAGCAAACAAGAAGGGGCTCAAAGCCGATCCTTGATGCAGACCCACCTCCACCTTAAACTCCTCTGTCACACCTACAGCACACCTCACCACTGTCTTACAGCTCTCATACATGTCCTGCACCACTCTAACATACTTCTCTGCCACTCCAGACGTCCTCATACAATACCACAGCTCCTCTCTCGGCACCCTGTCATACGCTTTTTCTAAATCTACGAAGACACAATGCAACTCCCTATGACCCTCTCTGTACTTCTCCATCAGCGTCCTCAAAGCAAATACTGCATCTGTTGTACTCTTTCTAGGCATGAAACCATATTGCTGCTCACAAATGCTCACCTCTGCCCTTAGCCGAGCTTCCACTACTCTTTCCCACAACTTCATTGTGTGACTCATCAGCTTTATTCCTCTGTAGTTGCCACAGCTCTGCACATCTCCCTTGTTCTTAAAAATTGGTACCAGTACACTTTTCCTCCAGTCCTCTGGCATCCTCTCACTCTCCAAGATCTTGTTAAACAAACTAGTCAAAAACTCTACTGCCACCTCTCCTAGACACTTCCATACCTCCACAGGTATGTCATCAGGACCAACTGCTTTTCCGCTCTTCATCCTCTTCAATGTCCTCCTCACTTCACTCTTACTAATCTTTGCTACTTCCTGCTCCACACCAGTCACCTCTTCTACTCTTCGTTCCCTTTCATTTTCCTCGTTCATCAACTCTTCAAAGTACTCCTTCCATCTTCCCATCACACTCCTGGCACCTGTCAATACATTTCCATCCTTATCTTTAATCACCCTAACCTGCTGCACATCCTTTCTATCTCTATCTCTTTGTCTGGCCAACCTGTACAAATCCACCTCTCCCTCTTTAGTGTCCAACCTAGCATACAAGTCCTCATATGCTCTTTGTTTGGCCTTTGCCACCTCTATCTTCACCTTACGCTGTATCTCCCTGTACTCCTGTCTACTCTCTTCAGTCCTCTCAGTGTCCCACTTCTTCTTAGCTATCAGTCCTCTCAGTGTCCCACTTCTTCTTAGCTAAGGCTAACTTATTCAACATGGATTTAAAACCACCTCGTTAACACAGTGCAGTTTACTGCAGTGAGACAAAATGTTTTCTGGTCCAAGAGGTTTCTCGAGATAGAGAATAATTACTGCGACAAATAGAAGAGGCTTTGAAACCTTGGGAAGAAGCAGGCACTGCTTAAGAGTTGATTGCAGATGGATTCTTTACTGAGCTAGTTTTTAATGTCCTATAGCTGGGATTTATCAGCACATGACAGCAAACACAGTTGTAATGCAATTATGATGGATGCGAGTCTGCGCAGGCACACACACACATATGCAGGCACACACACACAGAGTTTAGAGTAGGACACTAGGGTAGTTATCTGCTATGATCCATCATCTTTAGTGAAACTAAAAGAGCTTTCATTAACTTATACTGGTCTGTAAGAGATGACAATGATAAATACAAAAACACAATGTAATAACACAGAGATCACATGACAACATCAGGAGCATTATGAGCTTGAGGTGTGACACATTGTGATGCTGTATTCTAAGGTTCTAAGGTTTGCAGGGAACTGCATGTTGCTTCTGCAGAAGCTTAAAAACATGAAGACACAAACAGCTTAAAGAGCAGGTTCTCAACTACACAGCCCAGTCTTTGGGTAATTAATTATGTGGAGGGTGGGTGGTGGATGCAGATAGCTTGGGTGTTACTGTATAATCAGGTTTTGGTATATCCCCCACCCAAAAACAATATAGCTGAAAGCACATTTCCTGTTTTGCTTCAGTCTTGCCATGACTGTACACTGCCTAGCCAGCACTCAGACAGCAGAAAGACCTACTTAGTGACAACCTGATAAACATAGTAGAGCAGCTGAGCAGTCAGATGTTTATTTTAACAGCTGCTGGAGACCAAAACAAAGCTAAAAGGGAGTAGTTCAATGTTTCAGATGGTTACAGACATAATCCCAATGCATGTTGCAGCTGATAAAATTGATGTGGTTGCACACATACAGACGATACAAATGTGTTCAATGTAACAGTCAACATAAGGTACAAAGGCGATCTAATCTATAGTTTAGCATTTTTAATCAGTTCTATCCCATATAATTTCTAAGTACCACAAACAAGAGGGTTCAAAATAAACCCGCATCCATTGTGGCTCTGAAAGATAATTTAGCATATCACACAATAAGACAGGCTCTGTCAGTCCTTTTGTTTCCCGGCCAAAGCTGCCATATTAATTCACTGTTTTGGCACTCAGCTCTATGCAAACTAACAATGGCCATGGGAAGTGATTACACAGGATAATGCAAAGCCGAACCTCCAGGAGAGACTGGAACCATCTCAGCTTTTTGACATCACCCAATATTTTTTAATTAGTCCCTTTGAGAACGCATCTCTCCTCCATCCTCTGCTGACTTGCTTTTGATCAGCAAGAGCCTAGAGAGGTGGATGTGTGTGTGTGTCTGTATACCATAATTAAGTAAAGTTGAGAGGGGGGACACCTGTGTTGAAGTTGTGTATCAATAAATCATCAGAAGGGAAGTAGTTTCTTGAAAGGCGTTTGAACCCATGTAGCGGATGGGCAGTTTGGTTTGACAAATCCAGTATGATTTTTTTGTCATTGTACTTCCACTACTCTACTTTTAGTAGTGACCATTTGTGTAAGTGAAAAGTTTGATGTCAGCCATTAAGTCACGAAATGTCACGGCTTTGTGAAACGGTTTTACAGTCAGGTGGAGGAAAGACATCAAGAGCATTACACTTTCTCCACTAAAGAATCGACTGGTGCTACTGTTTGATGCTTTCAATCCTCTAAGTGTATTTCTAAAGTGCATCGCTTTCCATGTATGTCTGAGGTAACACTTTTTCAGAAAGTGAAGCAGTGGCATTTGGGAACCACAAAACTACAAATAGTGGAGCCAACCAACACTTCTAACATCTAACATGTCATCTATGATCAGAGGCACCCACTGCACACCTCATTTCTGTTGGGCAAAAGGCCCTGTATGTACTCTCCTCTTTGTTTGTGTGTGATTCCTGGAAAGAAAATCTGCAGTGTGGATTATTTCAATTCATTCTGTCGAGCAACATCAAATCCTGTAAAGGAGAGGAGATTTGAATTATTAATGTGATGCTGATGCTTTCACCTACCTTAATCAGATCCTCCAGCTCAGAGGAGTTTACGCAAGCATGCATGGCCAAAAAGTCCAGTTTTTCTGCAAGAATGGCCAGTTTCTGGGAACTCTCATGAGGCTGCTCCAGTGCTCTGAACACTGTTGCCCCGATGATTAGGTAAAGCACCACCAGGAAGAAGATGGCTGACACAGTTTTCCACCTCATGACAGTAGTCCGGGTGTCACACTCGTCCTCTGCAGTGTTCAGAACCACCGGTTTGGCCGAGAAGGACAGGCGAGGTTTGGAGTTGTGGACAGCAGACTTCGGGTCAAGAAGGTCAGGTGCGGCCACTGTGAGGATGGAACTGATTTAATGTGGATCTGTCTGCCTCAGACATAAACAGCCAGTGTCAAGCAGCATGTAGAATTTATACAATTTAGCAACTGCACTGAACTATTAGTTTCAGTTACTCTTGTGGTGTTTTTTTTTAAATTAACTGGTCCATTACAGTCAATGATATAAGAAAGTAAAACATGCCCATCGCAATGTCTCAGAATGTGATCTTCAATCTTCATTCTTCTTCTTTTCTAATGGTTCAAAATGTAAAGCATCATGATATTTATAGATTTATATGATATAAAAGAACCTGGAACTACAGACCATTTAATATTTACGCTTAAATATTTACGCTACATAAATTATTATTTAACAACGTTTTCAGATTTCAGTTATATACCTGTGACTTGACTAATTGATTAATCCATTAATTCATTAATTCAGTTCTATACTGTATTATAATAATTAAGTCAAACAACTGGCTCAGTACAGCTACAGTCAATCAGTCATTGATATTGAACACAGATCTCCTCCTCAACACTGTGCAGAATATTTTTTTTTATAACAATCTCTATTATTCCAGCTCTTAAAAATGCAACGAATTGCAGATTTTCATTAATATTTCAGATATTTTTGACTCGTGGGAACTAAATGTGATCCCTTCTGGGTCTTTACTGTACAGTAAATTTTTCTCATGATATTTTATTTGAATATCTTTCCATTATGAAGCAGAATAGCGCCACTCAAGCTTTTACAATATGCAGTAGGTAGAGAGAACTGTTCATTCGCAGACCTAATGCAGTGTGTGCAAAATCTCCGTATCAGCTGCAATTTTCCAACATTTACAATTCTATTTTAAACCATGTATTTTTCCCCCTTATGAGCTTTAAACTTCTGCGTGGGTCCAGGCTCTTTTATAACTGAGAATTCCGTGCAATAAAGATAATCATGCAGACTACACAATAAAACATGTGCAATGGTGCCACAAGGCACCAGGCTACACACCCGCTTTTCTCCAGGACTGCATCTAAAATTATTATGATTTTCTGTTGCTTTTAGGAGCCGCAATACAAGGGCTGAATGGGAGCTCATTAAAAATTAAAAGGCTTTTTATTACAATCCTGTTTCCCAAACGGCTTGCTAGAGTAGATGCAATTACATAACCAGCCCATGAGGTCCTGTCAGCCAGTCTTTTACAGTAAACAACTTATGGAGAGCAAGCTGAAACCATGTGAATTACAAAGACTTTAAATAGGCTCATTTTCAAAACAGTCCATAGCTGTGATTTGATAAATTGTTGTAAAAGGCTTTTCCTGATGAAAACCTCACCTTACATGAATGCAAAAAAATAATAACACACATTTATGATAGAAGTTACATAATGAGTATCATTAGTTATAAATATATATTTAACTAAACACGTTTCATACAAGTCGTGCAGTATATTTGTAATATTTTCATCATCCTGGTGTTGGATTTCAACCTATTTACGCACTTACTTCTCTACCATCTCTTCTCTTTTTGTTTCCTCATGGAACAATCTTTTACGCCAAGAAAGTAAAAATAAAGCCTTCCCGTCGGAGTCGCTTTCTGCCTCCCGTGCTCCCACCAAGCGACGTGGCCGCTCTCCATATGGTTTCAAGCAGCTGCGCTTCCCTCCACTTTACAGTCTCCGGAGAAAATACATCCAGGACATCTCGTTCCCACCAAAAGACGCGCTAAGACAAAAACAAAGAGAATAAAGAGCTTTCAATAAATCCAGCCTGGTGTTTGGAGACATTGAGGTTTGGATTGCTGGGGTCAGGTCCTTGTGGCACCGTGTGCGCGGCGCAGCACTCTTGCTGCTCTGCTGTGGACAGTGTGCGCTCCCGCTTTTAAAGGAGGAGAGTGGAGCTTCTTGGTGCTCAGCGCTTTAGAGACGTCCCATTCTACATAATTTCACATAGTAACAGTGGATGCAAACAGTTGCTCCAACCGTACTCACATTTGAGAGCTTTGAGTGTGCAGAAAGCCGGAACCAAGATATACAAAAGTAGGCAACATTAAAAGAGGCAGACTAATTAGTCTCCCGTGGGATTCCAATGAACTTCAGACTTGTCACATTAGAATTGTTAGTCATCATTCCCAAGGTGATTTTTTTCCTTGTTAGACAAGTCAATCTGTGCTTTTATTTGTAGTGCATTTTGTAACTGCTAATTGCACATTGAAGGAATGCTATGACTATTACTATATTTCTGCAGAAAAGTTTCATCATGGATCTGCTGCTGAAAGATTTAAATAATAAAACAGATACCCAACAAGTTGAGGAACCTGTTTCCTGGTTTTCTGCATACATCAGTGATCAAATGTGATCTGATCTTCACTAAACATCAATAAACATAGTATTTCTAAGCTGGTAAAAAAAATAAACGGTCATGATCTTTCATGACTTTATTGAACGCACACATTAAACAGACAAAGGCAACAGCAGGATGCAGATGTCACTAAACATCAGCTGGTGTCAGCTGTTAACAAACCTGAAGTCTAATCAACGAAATGACATTGGCGCCAAGCCAACATCACTCCAAGGGGACAATGCTGCTCAACAAGGTACGAAAGATACCCAGAGTAACAGAGGAACCACATGTAAACGTCACCCCAAAATTGAAGAACAGTGGAGTGAGCATTATGATTTTGTGCTGCTTTGCTGTAACTGAACCATTGTAGAGGGGAAAATAAATGGACGGGACAATGACCCTAAACATCAAAGTAAATCTAAACACATTGTCCCAATGATGATATGGAATGACCTCAAGCAGGTGTTCTTACCCGACATCCTAAAAATATGGCTGTTCTGTAAAGAAAAGTGACTCGAAATTACTCTTGAACATTGTGGGGGTCTAAACTGCAGCTTGTGGAAGAGCTTGGTTGAGGTTATTGCTGCCAAAAGTGATTAAATACGTTATTAAAACACAATAATAATAATATGTTATATATATATACATATATAAATATATGTTGCCATTACACAAAGTGGAGAGTATTCATTCAAATGCACTTTTTCACAAGATACTGGAGCAAGATTTCAATTAATGTGACGTTGACTCTTCCACCTACAGTACCTTAATCCTGCAGCTCAGAGGAGTTTGCGCAGGCGTTTGGGAGGCAGACTGTTCAAAAGCGGCTGTAACCAACAATCAAATGCTGCTAGAAGAGAAAGAGTATTCTCTCTGAAAAAAAAAAACACGATCAATGTTAAACACTTTGTATGTGCACGTCTTTCATTTGCTGGAGAATGTAGAAACTGTTTCCATGACTTGTCATAATGGTGGTGAGGTTTTCCACAACTAACTGGGCTTTTTGTTTCAGTGTCTATCTCAATGGCACTTGAGAAAGAACAGAAAGAGCTGTTTCCTTGCTGGACCAATAATTTAAACTGTGACATCGCACTTATAAATCACCATCTCACATGCAGCAATCAGCTTATCACTGACAGAAGCACACTCCTGGGTGTCCTGGCTACATACCTCGAAGGACACTTTGACTACTACACAAATACATTATGATGCAAACCAAGACTGATGGGGACCTAATTCGATTGTCAGGTGCTGTTCAGCTCCTTTCTGTGTCCTCATGACAGGGAGTGTGTGTGTGCAGATGTGTCCACATTATTGATCGTATTTGCATGTGTTAATACTGCTAATTAGATTTAGAGACTTGGCACACACACACACACACACACACACACATGCACACACACACATACAATCCAAATTTTGCATATGTCTTTGTCAGCATTAACAATGTTGACACAGTGTTTGTTTATAAGCTTGAGCTAATTATCTCCGTCATACTTATGATCTCTTATTTTGGTTCCTATTTCCTTTACCTTCAGTCATATAACTGTATTCTCTATGGTACAAGTAAAGAATCTTATCAATTTATACATAGAGCCAGTCAACCATTTCAATAAATGGTTTGAGTACTGGGTTTGCCAATGTTGCCACGGTAACCATTTTGCTGTAGCTGGAAAAAATACAATTTAATGGTAGTCATGCAAACTATTTATGTGTCATTTAAGACAGTTAGAAAGATCCTTTTTACACGAACCCATGATGCCAGTTGATCACTGTCTCTAGCAGGCAGCGTTTATTTAAGAAAATGTTGCACAGAGAACCCGGCTGCAGTGTTAATCCACCATTTAAGGTTATTTAGAAAGCTGCTAGCAGTGCATTTCTCCTATATGGGATTGCAATATTCTTGCAGTCAGCCCCAGTGCCAACAGCCAGATGGAGAGCAAGAAAAATGGAAATGTCTCTGAGCAGTAGAAAACAATTCTGAACTACAGACTGGGTTTGTACTTCTACACTGTGGACAAAAGGTGTTGTGAGCTGCCATCAGTCCACAGAGGCTGAATTTTCTTTGTCTACCACAGTGTCAGAGGTTGGGTCAATCAGAGATGAGTAAAATTCCTAAGCACTCAAGCAAAGAGGATACAAACATTTATTAGGTGTGTACTACTGAAACAGAAGTTTCTTATCAATAATGCTGTTGTGTTTTTTCAGTACAACTACAGCAATGTCTTTGCTATGAGATTTTGACAGTTTGACTTTGCTTCAGGGCTGTTTTGTATCTTTATCTGCAGTCTATACTTCACTAAATTTCTTTTACTCGTTTTTGTCACTCAGTGAAGTACCAAGTGTTTGTTGAACCATCTGAGCTGAGAGGATATAGATGCTAAAAATTAATTAAATGTTCCTGTTGTGGTTCTTTTTTCTTTTGTCCTGACTTCCTGGTTTGTCCTGAACAGTAGTTTTTTTTTTTGCAGACACCACAATTATATTTCTCATTAAGGTCTCAGGAGGAAAAAAATCAATTTTAAAGCCTTTGCATCCATTGGGCAAACTATTACAGCCCAACTCTATGACACGGGAAGCTTATCTGTAAATTGCTGGTCAGCTCAAGTTGTTTTTATTGCTCTGTGCATTGAAGTGACACACAATGGGGAAGAGTGTAATTTGCAAACATATTTATCAAGTAAATGACCTAAATTTCCATTGACTTGTAAGTCTGTTGTGTGTGCACATAATGAAGCTGTGCAAAATGAAAGTAGAGCTTTTTGACGGGTCTGTTCTGAAAAGACGAGGTATGACGTCTGACTCAGACTGTCTCAGAACTTTGTCCATCCCTGGTATCCATTCAGATGACGAAGTTAAAATTATGTGTTTGCAGCTTAATGTGAAGTAATGGCAGTATTTTCAGAACATCCATTTAGGTATTTTTGGACAAAAAGCAATCAGCCCTTTGCCATGTCATTAACAGTCTCCTCGTGAGGCATAACCTCATGCCTCAGCATCTCTTATCTTTATCTGATGACTGTTTCCGTTTCCGTCGAGCATATGGCTTTTGTTACATGACAGTAATTTTATCAACAATGACACTGTGCATTAATGGACCCTATTACCTTTGTAAGCTCTCCTGATAGTGCAGCTAAATGCCACACACTGGCTTACTAAGACATTTTAGAGTTCACCTGTGACTTTTTTGTCTGTGCTTGCAAAGAGTTTCTAAGCTTTCTGGCCTTAATTTCAAGACTATATTATTTTAAAAATATTTTATATATTCAATTATTTCAAGACTGTCTGCTTTAAATGTTTCTATATTATTGTAAATTTTTTGTATACACTGTAAAATTCAATAGTAATCCTAACTTAGATTTTTTTTTTGTTAACTTTTCTCACTTATCAACAATATGCACTTACTAGTTTTCATCAAGTTAGAGGTAAATGCAGGTTGAAAACCCCCTTTACTCATTGGTTTTGAGTGAAGCAAACCTAAAAGAATCAAGTACAGAAGCAACAAATGAGGCAATGACACTACTTAACCCGTGGGTGGCAGTAATTCACAAAAAGTTGTCTAGTCTGCTGGCAAACTTTTGGGCTGCTATTAACAAGGTCATGGAGGTAAGTGTTAATGGCGTCAAAGAATCCTGGTGCAATTTACAAACCCGGTCCATTGATCTTTTTCTGCACTTGGAAAATCCTTTGCTGACATTTGCTAAGGAGGGAGGGCAGATTACATTTGCAGCAAGTTTAATATACTTCCTGTTTATGTAATACAGTTTGAAGAACATTTTCCACCATGGTGGGACTGATTGGAGCACTATATAATTGCAGCTATTGACAAAGGAAACATTCTTAGATTGAACGACTGGGAGGGTAGGAGGGTGGGGGGGGGTTGTTTGTAGTATGTAATAGCATAGTATTATGGTGTAGTGTAGTACCGTTACAATAGTAATGCACATTCATTATTTTGGGGAAAGGGGCGTAAAGGGGCGTGATTAACAAACCATGACTGAAAATGATGTGACCAAGGTGGAAAGTTTTGGAACACTACAGTTACACAAGCAACCATTACTTGAGATTTTTAAGGCAATGGGTTTGAATGGTTAAAGCAAGCAAGTAAGTCAGACTGCTGTCAACATTACTGCAACTCGGACTTGTAGGAAATTTGAACTTACGTAAGTGTGTCATTTGAAAGACAGCCCACAGTTCACTTAACTGGAAATAACTTTGTTTGAAATAATAATTCAGTGTACTCCATAATGAGGTATGAGTACATCATAAGTACATTTGTAAGTACTCTACACTGTTCTTTTAGGTGAGTTGGTTTTTTCAAGGCATTTGGTTTGCATGCGTTTTTTAACTAAGGTAAGTAATTATATGGCATTTTTTCATTTCATCGTAGGGATATATAAAGTATATATATATATATATATATATTTTTTTTTTTTTTAACATAGGGATATATAAAGTATATATATATATATATATATGAATAAGTGATGGTTGGAGGTTTCTCAATGCATCTCAGCCTAATTCCCTACATGATTTTAAATACAGAGTGATATTTAAGATTCCTGGTCACACTTTCCACAGCAATGGTGGTGGAAGCAAGACCAGTAACATCGGCAAACAAAACACTGAAATTTTAATAAGTGTATGGATTTTTTTTTACTGTTCCCAGCAAACGTGCATTTTAAATACTGTAGTTTTAATGTTTGACAAAGGTTTTTCATCTCTACCCCAAATCCTGCTGAATCTACCTGAATCATTTCTTCTTAGGTTGCAGTTTTCTCATTTTGCAGAGATCTATCAGCAGAATAAGCACCCGAAGGCTCCTTTACTGAATACAGAAGAAACTGATTGCTTATCAGTTTTACACATTGCTAATGGTATAAAATAATATCCTCTGAATAAGTGTATAAATGGTTACTAAAGGCTGACGTTATGGTCTCTCAGTGAGGCCATAAATGAGAGAAGCCTGAGGTTTTATGGGGCAAAGCTTTAACAAGAATCACCATTATGCAGGGTACATGAGTCCAATTAACAGCAGCCTTTCTGTTGTCATAAAGAACCCTGATACTGCTTTGGATTAGGACTGTGTGTTTAACATACCTTAACCCACATCAAGTGTCAGAGCTAATTGTTGAAGTTCTTGATAGATGATGGTGCTAAAAAATTTCTGGTTTCACAGTAGACAGATATCTTTCATGTGCTTCTTAGTCAACTGAGCCCTGCAAAAAAGCAGTCATCAAGAACAAATGAGCCAGATGAACTTGAGCAATGTGCATGTATTCACAGAACACCTGTTTGAGTAAATTGGATTCTGGTTCAGTTGCACTAAATCACAAAACTCACCATTAGATTGAAGAAGCCTCAACTTTAGATAATAAAAAGCCCTTTTATTACCTGTTGATTTGCTCAAAGAAAACATTTGTGAAGGGCACAGTCAAGACTTTACACACTGTCTACTTATACTGTCTATTTTGCAGTTTTATTTTCTTCTGGTCACTTCAACTATATAAAATTCCAGATAAACTCCCACACAAAGGACTCTTGCATAACTGATGTAAACAGTCTGAAGTGGATAAAACTCCAGCAGTACTTCAGATCGGTCCATGTAGTCTTCATCAGTGTCATGGAACAACACTTTAAATAAACCTTTAATAGGGCAGTATCAAAAGAAAGTTTTGCCCCTATTGGCACAGAACAGTTATTGAAGAGGAACTCACTCGTCATTGTAACTACTCAGACATTTAATGTGTTTAATTGTGTTTTAACCTGTATGTAAGTTTTTATGTAACAAATTTATGTAAAACCTGCACAAATGCAGTTGGAGAGTTCAACTGCAACATTATAGGTCAAATAGACCCTAATGATAATGGACAAAAATGAAAAACTTAAACAGCTTTTAAGCTTTAGGAAAGGGTACAAAGCGGGATAAAATCTCCCTGTATAGTAGATTCCTATTTTAAGTCTTAACTGGCAGTGAGCCTAATATATTCTCCACTTCAGCTGTAAAATCACAGTCTCAACTTTGATATGGGAAAAAGCACATTTCCTGTCCCTGTGTTCGTCATCACCCACTGAGGCAGCAGCGTCACCTGTCCAGCAATACTCTGTTACTGTACGCCTCAGAAACAGGGGGTCAATTAAGATTAGAGATGAAGCTGACGAGCATATTACTGACTGAAAACACACACACACACACACACACCAACAGAGACTTTACTATGCAAGCTGGTGACAGGCAATAACAGCCGGGTTGATGATCAGTGCAGAATGATATAAATTTCATGCGCTGAATATTTAT
This sequence comes from Channa argus, assembly GCF_033026475.1. Taxonomy (NCBI): domain Eukaryota; kingdom Metazoa; phylum Chordata; class Actinopteri; order Anabantiformes; family Channidae; genus Channa; species Channa argus. Next base: position 11,198,262 of record NC_090213.1, on the reverse strand, counting down.
TACAAAGAAAAAAATCAAGGGCTATGAATTACACATTTTATCTTTGTATGCAGTTGTGCCTGTCCAACTAGTCCCAGATCAACCTTACTCCTAAAAGGTCATTTGGAATGAATTTCAATTTTTCTTTTCTTCAGTGCCGTGTTGATATTGTAGTGGGCTGGGCTCCACGTAACTGCACCTGCAAGCCACAAGCATGGATAGTAAATGCAAATCAATCACAAATACATTTAAATTTAAAACATCTTTCACTTATTTTTGTATTTATATATTGCTTTGCTTTAAAGTCATTCTTAATATTTATCTTGGTAATGTAGCACCATATTATAATGTCACTCTGCCTCTAACATTTACATTTGATTGTTCCGTTACTAGAATTCGTTTGGTTTTTAAGTTAAGAAAAAGGCACTTACCACAATAGGAACCATCGTTTTTATTTGCTTCAGTTTTCGTGGTGATCATAGATGGTCACAGGGTTATTTTCCAACAATGATTTTGCTCTTTTCACCCCTGTTCATTTTCCTGCAGCATCCAACATTATTACGGTATCAGCGCCACATCAAACCACACACATAATGAGGAGCTTTTCCTCTGGTGTTGTTTGCTTGACGTGCAGTAGGGTTTGCAGAGTGTGGAGAAATTATGGGAACAGTTTCTGCTAAAGGTTTGAATTTCACTCCTGAAAGTACTTTAATTAATTATTAAGAAGCCGCATTACCAGACCACAAAAAGTCCTGAAAGATTTCTATCAGATAAGATGTTTCCGTAGGAAGAAAATCTGAATATTTATTAAGAAAACAAAATAACTGTTCATAGACGATGGGGAAACCTTTGAGTGTGAGTGTGCTGCTGAATGTATGACTGTGGTTTTGCACCTTGCATAACACACTCTCGCCCAAGGATATTATTATGTGGTGGGCTTTGATAGCAAAGTACCCACCAAGGTCCTTCCTTTCCTCTTATTACATTGACTTTGTGGTTACATTCCCCTCCGGAGTTTTCTGCCCACAGCAGCCCAACAGCTCATTATCTGTTGGATAACACACTATTGGTGGCATATATACGGCTTTTGTTTGCAGTGTTTGCACCATCCAGATAAGCGTGTGGTTTCTCAATCTAAATGCATCTAAAAAAAACTGTCCTTTTAAAAATACACATCCTATCTTTAAAGAAAGGTTGCAAACAGTTTTGAGACTGAGAGTAGAGAGCTTTTAATACCCAACTCCAGCACAGACCAGACATTTTGATTGCTCCTTTTTTAAGACCCTTTTCAAGCATGCATTGTGTTACACAGCTAGTAGATGTACAGTGTGGGTGTCAGAGCACAGTGCTCCCCGTCATGTAGGTCACAGCAGATACAGCTTATTCTGTCGCTTACAGGTGCACACACAATGAGTAGCAACAGAGAAATGTGACTGTTTGCAGTTCATCTTTCTGTGTTGTGTGCTTGCTACTACCTCCCTATCTATGCCCAACAGCTGGTGCACTCTGGATGGATGTTATATTGAACAGAAATGTGCTAACTGGATGTTAATCCACTCTGCTAACCTGCAACAGCCTGTATGTAAAGTAATTATCTCTACTTTGCCTTCAATCATCTATTCTTTCTCGTGGTCAACACCCTGACACTGTTCAGTATCTCAGGTTTGGTAGTCAGTGATAACAGTTAAAGCCAGATGACACATTCATTTATTTTATTGGTAATAACCATTACCAATAACTGATCATTTTTGTTATTTCTGAAGATAAAAGACCATTTGTGCTCATTGGAAAATATTATTATGCTTAGGGTTAAGTTTGCATGCCCTTACACTGAAATTGCATGATGAGGGATACAAACTTAATTGACTCTTCCTTAATAATAATGCATATTCAGCTAGTACAGATGTTCCGGGTCAAAATGTTAAATATGACAATAAATTAGTGCAAAGTTTGCACTGATTTAAATTTCTGATGGAGAAACATTTGTACAAGCTAACTGTGCAAAAAAAAAACAACTTTACTCTTTTTGCCACCCGAGCGAAAGGCTGCAGCACTGGATTTTCCTTCCCAAAGCTCATCATTCATTTCAGATGGATCATTTAGTTATCTACACCCTGGAAATTAAATGTGGTCTGTTCTTCTTCTGTGAATCCATTTGTCTCCCTGCTCATATCGTCTCACAGCAATCTTTCACGAGCCACTAAACCTTAAATGGTAGGTGCAGATAGTGCAAGGAGAGCACTCCCTACAGTGAAGCTCATTTTTAAAGGAAAATGAACATGCCTAAGAACCTGTGGTTTCATGTTCAAAATGTAGAAAATTAGATTTGCTGCTGAACTTTCTTAAAGGGACCGTTTCCTCTTCATCAAATCATGGTGAAATCTTCCTAGATGAAAGCAGGGATGCGTGAAGAAAATGAGTACAAATCTTCTAAGTAATGACAGTCAGTTTAAGACATTAAAATGCTGGGATCAAACCTTCAATAAATCATTCACGTATTCTGTGCTGAGCAGAGTGGCCTTTAGGAAACCTTTTCTTCCTGAAGATACATTTTCTGCCCTGCTGCTGCACTTCACTGAACATAATGAATTTTTTTCTGGACAAAAATTGTCTGCGACAAAGATAGACATACTGTAAGTGCTGCGGGCTCTTCATTCTTTTCAAGTGAAGCTTTCAACCTGAGGAGCAGCTAGTAACCCGGATGTCTACACCAAAAGGTATTGTATTTCAAAAATTGGAAAAAATATGTTTCTTCTTTAGACTCTAAAGTGTCACATGATGAGGTGTTGGACAAGACATTTTCTCACAGCGAGACTTAACATGTTTACAGCTCTAATGCTTACACAACTAATGTAGCTGTCTTGCCAAGTGTTTAAGTCAATGTTTGAATGGGTTTAAACATAGTTTAAGCTGTAACTGCAAATGTTTCTCTCCCAGACACTGTTGGAATCTAAACTCCATTAGCTGAGTCATATTGTCAGATTGAACAACAATGAGGTAAAATACTGCAAGTACCCATTAGAAATTGTGTAATTGCTCAGTGAGATAAGTTTTAAAAAGAAAAGATAGAGTAAGATAGTTTCAATAGCAAATACGTGCAGTGTAGTTCATTTTGAGCCAATCTCACATATTTTTGTGTCAGTAATATTTGCCAGTGGGTTCAGTGACCCATTTATATGTTTTTTTGCATAAAAGTATAAAGCATAAAACCATATATTTGTGACCTACTTAAAAGACTGAATGGGACTGAGACTGAGTGCTACATTGACATGGACTGACACCGTTGTTGGTTTGGTTGTTTAATGCAGTTGGCTGCTGTCATTCCTCCAGGGCCAGTGGGATCAGTATATTTCTATCCAAACAGGTGTAGGCCATGTTATTTATGAATTCGATGGAAGTAAAGTGGAATCCTCTGGGATAATATGCTATGAAAAAAGATGTTAGCTTTAAAAATTAATTAAATAAATGAGGATTGATTGTGTCCTTACATTAAAGCTTAGCTTTTGCTCTAACTCACCTTCTACTCCATCATTTCTCCATGTGTGAGCATGGAATGTATATGTTGTTTAATGAAGCAGGTCTTATTTCCCTGGTGATGGACACAGACTTTGAAGTTCTTGACCGCGAACAGAACTGTCAAACACCTAAACTGTACAGTGTAAAACTCGTTAATTTCATTCTCATTCAAATATATTGAAGTTCTCTCTGAAAAATGAAAGGATGGAATGAAATATCACAACCCTCCAGCCTTCTCAGCACTGCAATCTGTCAGCCACTAATGTGCCACCACGAACAGGACTGTGTTTGGTACCATTGCACTGGGATGTGGCAGCCCATAATTAAATTAACTGATCTGTAGAAAAGACAGATTACCAAAGCAAGAGAACCGAGTATGATGTATTATTGACTCGCTTGAAAAGAAAGTGTAGGGGGATGGAAGTACAACACATAGTCTAGTAGACATGCACATGTGCAAACAACAGGCTGAGGCAGCACTAAACTATGCAACATTTCACTTTGTGTTATATCATCTCCATCCCTACAACACACACACTGTTCTTGGTAGAGCCACTGCAGCATAGAACAGAGCTTTCAAATACTGTCTTCTTTTATTAAAAGCAGATTGACTTGACACTGTGCTTATATTTCTTTTTTCTGTCATCTGAATACGCAAACACATGGTTTGAGTCTGCAGAGACGAGAGACTTGCCCTGATTGGAGGATCCTGTATCTGTGTCCACAAGTAACCCCTGAATTTGAAGAAATTGAATTATCCTACTCATCTGGTTGAAATATAATCCTTGATTTAATTGAAGAATGCAATTTTCATTATCTTTGTCTCATACCAGTAAGCAGGTCTTGGGCTTTCAGACGAGGATGGAGTCTAACAGCCTCGTAGAATTTGGAAAGTGAAATGAGTATGTGCTCTGAAACTGACTGACAACCACAAATTACGTGAATCCTTGTCTCCTCAGCCTCTCCAGTTGTGACTGCTGCTTTTCTGCTTTCATGTATAAGTTTTATGTAAGTCACTGAAGTTTTACAGTAAGTGACTATATTATAAAGTGAATTTTATGATTATATGCACCATAATCATAATGTGATTCAGTCAAAAATGCTAAAAGTCATTTTTTTTTACCTATAAACCAGTAGCACGTGCTATCTCCAAACATATTTTGTAGACTTAAGATGACAATTATCTCATAAAATGTTTGTTAAGGTCAGAATGTGCAACTTGTGCAATCTTTGGAAATATTAGACTGAGAAGTTTCAAAAGGTTTTGCTCCAGGGGAAAACATTTGGTTATTCTGTACAGACAGTAAGCTGTTAGATCACAAAAATACCTTTGAAGATGCAACTGGGAAAAAAGAGCATTCGATTTTCTGCTAAGGCTTTTGTAGAGGACTAAATCAACATTTTGTGGAGTGCTGCCACAAATGGGGCTACGGCAACCTGGTAATTTAAGTGTCACAGATTAATTTGGGAGCGTGTAGTACCTGTCCATCCATCCATTAGCTATGGTCCACTTAGCTTTAGAGGGTGACTAAGGAGGCTAGAACTGATACTGAGAGGTGGAGTACATGCAGTGTTTTAGAAGTACCAAGGTCCACAAACTGAGCTTGTGAAAAATGTTTGCATTCCCTGATACATTTTTAAGATGTTGGGGGGCAAAAATCAGGTAACAATAGCTTTAAAACCTTGTCAGCATTAGCGTAAATTATTAGTCATTCGTTATAATCCAGTTAAATATTGCAATAAATAATCCACACATAACCTGCTCTCTCTCTCAGGTCCTCTTCCCGCTTTGTCTTCAGCATTAGGCCACATTCTTTTTTTCTGTTCATTTCTCTGTTTTCACATCCAGAGTTGGCATCACACTCTGATTTGTAGATAATTTTTACATATGTGTACGAAAACTGCATTTTATACAGCAGTGTATATATAAATGGTGAAGATTATATTGTACAAGTTACAATAGGCTATTATACTACAAACATGATGTCTGTCGTGTTTGTGAACAACCACCTCGTTGAGGAAAGATTTTGTGATAAGGCTGAAATCTCCGGCTTCCCAACATAAGGGGTAGGTGTAGCCCAGAAAAATCCCAGAGGACCTAAACCTCTAAACCTCAGTGGTGTGTACGGCCATAGTGGGTACATAGTGTGTACCCAGTATGGCCAGCTGACACATAGAGAAAGACCTCCATGCTTTGCATTCACAGCAACAATACAGTTAACCTAACCTGCATATCGCTGACCTGGGAGGAAACTGAATGTACCTGTAAGAAACTAGCATAAAGAGCAGATTCCCCAGGTTCCAACTCAGAACATTTGATCGTACAGCATGTGTGTGAGGTAAAGCTTCTCTAACAAGGAAAATTAAGATGATACACCTGTGAGAAACAAGTTAGGATTTTACCAAAAAATCAATTTCTGACAGATTCAACCTAAAACCTGTAAAATTGTACCATTGTAAAGGTAGAACTCATGGTAGATTGCATTAGATTGTTCAGGTGTACCTAATAAAGTGGCCAGTGTGTTTATATCTTACAAGAATTTACAAAATACCCAAGAACCTTTGAACAGTGATAAAGTCAGAAGCCAGATTGAGGTGGTTTGGACATGTTCAGAGGAGAGACTGTGAATATATTGGTAGAAGGATGCTGAGGTTGGAGCTGCCAGGCAGGAGGTCTAGGCCTTCTTACCCGTCTCCGGTCATTTTCATGGAATATATCATCAACTTGCCAATTTAGGATTTCAGCTAGACTCATAGCTTCCCATAGCAGACAGTTCTCCCACAGCAAATGACACTTTCTAAAACTGCCTGCTCAGAAAATAACATTAGGTTTCCATAGAACCTAAGTCACCTCAAAAAAATAAAACAAATACAGCATTTGTTATGTGTTAGAGAGCAAAGCACTGTTAGAGTTGTTTGGAGCTGTATGTACTGCCTTTCTTTTATTTTAATTAAAGTGGGTATTTATTGCACAGACTTTAAACCACAAGGGAGATGAGCTTATTATTTGAATTTGGCTGAAAAGATTACATTTTACATTAGCTTCTAGAATAAAGGGTGACTCATTTGTAGAATTTGCAGTTTTTAAGCATGGTACTTAGCCTCTTGTTGCTATGAATAGGGAATGCCCAGCAAAACTGTTTAATAGTCCCAGAATAGGCAGCAGACTCTTGTAATTCCTCTAATTATAGGATGCCGAATATGTGAACAAACACACACACACTCACATGCCACGTGTCACTATCACTATGCAAATTAAGGGAAATAATGCCACTATGATGAGCATGCGAAGTGGGCAGAGAAAGCTATAAGTTAAATAGGCCAGAGTGGCAGGATGGAATGGTGCTTTGACATATCGTACAGTCTCAAGGATAATGGAAATTTCATCACTCGCTGTCAGTCAGGAAAGCTGAACAGCGGCAGCAGGGCCGAGTTTCTGTGCAGTTTCAGCAGCCAAATTCAACTATTGATTCTTTCTTCCTCTGTTTTTCATTCCTCTATTTGTTTTTCACTTTTATCCAAGAAGGAACAAGACTTTTTCCGCTACACATATGCCCATCTCTCGTTGTTGCTATGGTTACAGGGTCATCTCAGACAAAATTGAATTTGCAGCTCAGTATTGCATTTACAAACTCATGGCACATGTTGCATTTGTTAATTCAATTTTCAGCCCGAGTGTAGCTATGAATCATCTTACAATCATTACAGCGACAGATTCAGTTGTTATCACTTCATTTAATATCAGTTGTTATCACAGCCATCTTACTTTAGTATGTGGTCATTTAAGCCCAAACCAAGATTTGTACCGAATACAGCCAAGTTGTTTTTGTGCCCTTTGTACTGGTACTCTCCATCTCTAATATTGTCGCCATAACAACAAAGGTCAAGTGCATGTTAAAGGCCTGCTGAACTGGAAGACAGGTGGAATAGGGACCTACTAACCCACATCTACAGTATGGTTAACTGATAACTGTTGAAATGACTCATACAGCAATATTGCAATAATGTGTTATCACTAGATGACACTGGTACCCACCACTTCTTCTTTACACAAACTAAGATTTTGTTAAATTAACTAATCTAGCATCAATACCACACAATACAAGCCTTTAAATCACCAGATGCACAATATACTACATTTCTATCACATTTAATTTCCATACCATTTCAAAGACATCACACTGCCTGTTGTTATTGATTATAGGATCGCTTAATCAATGAATCATCAGTTGGTTCAGATGGCATTCACATCATTATCATCATCATCATCATCATCAAAATCATCAATTATGTTACAGAGGTGTAAGGTAGTAAGGCAGCATATAACAATGAATTTATTGATGTCTGCCGTTATCAAAAAAGCACATGTTACACACGTTAAAATACATTTTTATAAATTGTTACTGCATTCGTGCTATGCATAGGTACACATAAGAACAAGCTATTTTGTTTTTCTTTTATTGTAAGGTCCATGTAGAGGGGAAACCTGTAAGTGTCAGTGATTATTAGTTGAAAAACTCAGATAACCAGGTGTGGTACATTGCAGTGCTTTAGATTTAGGATGTCTAGGTGGCAGAGAAAAACACCGTGACTCTGATTGTTTTTGTAACCAATTATCAACACACTGAATTCAACTGGCAGTGGGAGGCCAGTGAAGGGCTGTGACCTTGTTGCTGCATTAGCTTCAGCTGGTTGGCCATTGCACCTGTGTGAAAAGTGTTGAATAGTATGAAAACATGTGCATACTATCTGCTTCTAGTGTAGGGAGGAGATGTACTTTAAAATGCTCATTTCACTTTAACTATGATTTTTCCTCTACAGTATATGAAAGGCTTTAAACATCTTTCAGGTCATATAATCTATCATGTGGCACATACAAGGCCTTACCTGTGTATAATGTTGGGCTAATTAGCAGAATGTTCAATGTTTTGTCGGGAGCTGACAGACTTCACTGCGGCTAATATAGCTTTTCTAATGCAGCTTTTCTAATGCACACTGAAGTGTGATCAAATATATTCAGTATGTGATTAATCCTATTCATTCACAATACAAGCAATTACTTGACACTTTATTACATAAAACTGTTGAACTGTTAGTCCATGCCACAGCTCAGCTTTGCTCAAGAACAAAAAGTGGACAAAACCTACCAAATGCTGTTAAGTGAAGAAACCAAACAGAAACATAAAACATGGTGTGTGAGGTCATGTGATGTCAGAGACTGAACGCATAGTGTAGATTAGTATGAAGAGAAATTACTTTCAATTGAGTCTCAACAGTGGGGACAAATGCAATCTTTTGCGACAAAAAAATTAAATATTTATAAATGTGCAGACTTGGGCAAGTGTAAAATAACATTGGTAATACGTGTGCCACATTTTTAATGAATGCATTTATTCTACAGGCAAAACAGGCTGCTTCAATTCAAATGCATGGCACAGCACAGGAGCGCCAGCTCCTAAGGACAAGACTCAGCAATCCTCTGCATCTGAAGACAAGGGACACTCCCTTAAAGACAACATGTATTCATTCTGAGCAGAAAAGACAAGGAATAAAGAAGGCCAACTACATTAAACTGGAGCAGTCATCAGTTAATATACCAGTTGGACTGTGACGCCACTTATCATCATCATACAATGCAGCCTTGGGATCCCTTTCCATGCAGGAAACTAATTAGATTAATTGGCAACAGGTCAGTAACATGACTAGGTATAAAAAGGAGCATTTCCATCTTTACATTTGGAATGTAAAGATGAGCAGAGGTTCACCAATCTGTGACAAACTGTGTCTAAAAACAAAGAAAACTATTTCAGAAAAATATTCCTCAACATAAAATTGCACAAACTTTGATCCCAATATCTACAGTATATATTATCAAAAGAATTCAGAGAATCAGGAGGAATCTCTGTGGGCAAGGGACAAGGCCATTCAGACACCACTGCATTAAAACAGGTATGATTCTCTATTGGACATCACTCCATGGGCTCAGGAACACTGTCTGTGAACACAGTTTGCTGTGCAATACACAAATGGAAGTTAAAGCTGTATCATACATTTTTCTCCGTGGGTTGGACACTAATATTAGCAGAACAGCTGCTAAATGGTGATTGTTATTTCTCTATTTCATCTGTGTGGAGTGATCTTGTCCTATCTCCATAATCAGGAGAATCATAGGTGGGCAGTAAAAGAGTCAGTGTGAATAATGAAACTGATGGAAAGCCACTGTAGCTTTTTACGTCATTAGCAGAGAAAGAGCGGAGACATACAGAGACTTTCCATTCATTAAACATTGAGTCAGCACTTTGTTCTGCTGGAGAGCAGCCACATGCTGAGAGTAACAATGTCAAACATGGTATATGTTACTGTTTGCAGGTTGGCTGGAAGTTGAGTCTGTCAACTGGAATTCTTTCTTTTTAGTTGGAAATCTTTTGCTCCTAATCAAAGTATCTGCAGGCTAAAGGAAAGTTGGCTATATGAGACCCACTTACTATATATTGTCCTAGGGTGTCCTTTGGTTCTCACCTGACACGAATAGGATCATTGAGTGCACAGCGGGGAGGTGAGAGTCATGTGGGTGTAACAATCACGACTCCTCCTATCATGATCATTAGATGTGACCTCTCGGGTGGATGTGTGAAGTAGTTTAATCTTCTTGCTTTTTGCTCTTTCCAATTAAGCGAAAGAAGTCCAGCTAACATGACTCAACTTCCAGATAACCACACCTGGATGACTGAGAACCTGATATTTTGTTTGCAGGTTGGTTAGAGACCGTATAAACCTTTATGTCTAGAAAAATAATAAAAGTTCAACTGAGTTCATCATTTCCCAACAACAGGTCAATAATGTGCTGTGACTCACCAGTTTGGCCACTGCTGGTACAACCATCAATAGCTTGAGGTCTTAGATAACCTTTGCATTTATCGAACAAATGTGATGTGATCCAGGTGTGTGTAAATACGGTCACTTGCAAGCAAAATATATTTGTGTGTGTTTGTGTGTGTGTGTGATGTTTCTTTTGCCTTGTTGTTCTGTGCTTGTCTTCTGCAGCTGGCGATGTGGATACTGAGGCAACTATGGGCAAAACAGTATTATTCAATCAGTAGTCTTCATCTAATTTTATTATAACCAAATGATCCATTTCTAAGGAATTAGAGAACAACATGTGGTTGTGAAAGACACACTGATGCTGTATAAGCTTCCGCCATAGATATGGGGATGTAATGTTTGCATGTTGATTGGTCAGTGCACCAAGAGCTAAGAACAACTGGATGGACTCCAATGAAGGAAGGAACACAACAACGTATTTCTTGTTCAAGAAGCAACTGACAAAAAAATCTCAGAGCGTCACAGAAACAATAAATGGAAAAAACCCCTGGAGGAACCATCCACCATCTTACGATTTCCTATTTATGAAACGTTTTAAGATAGAAGGGTTTTTAATTAGGGTTAGGGTCAACCTAACCATAAACAATTCTAAAGGCTACAGCATTCATCAAAAACAATGATTACATTTCTGTACCTGATGTCTGCACTGCATCTTTCTTTTCCTAAATAATTTTCTCATGTGCCACAAAGCTCTTGAGATTTATGTGAGATTTGACTGTCAGAGCAGACCATTTTAAATATCCATGAAATTATTGAGTCTGACACGAGGATCCACTGATGTCTATGTCCTCTATTTAATCATCTTTTGTCTGGGTTCTTGTTGTTGTTGTTGTTGTTGTTGTTTACTCTCAGATGTTTCAAAAAAGATTTTCAAAAAAAGTGGTTAAAAATATCATCAAGAATATTGATTTCAATGCTAGAAATAACACCCAATTAACAGTGAAGACCTGTTTCCTATACCAGGGATTGTATTTGATTCTCCTGTTATTTCTGGACTGCTATCCCTCTTTACGCTGTCCATTGATTATTCATTATGTGCTGATTTAATTCACTGCCCTCAGTGTCTCTGTGGGTTTAAAAGAAGCTGTATTCTTTAAAGGCATGACAGTGTGAGAATGGCCATACCTGTAGACTTGGAAAGTAGCTGTGTTTATGTAAATCCAGTCTTGCCTGTCCAGCTTGCAGCTTTTGTGAAACACATCTTTTATCACTTACATGTTTTCACTGTGAAGTGCATTGCACACGCACCGTTTGTCAGTTCAGGGAGGAGCACGGCTGTTATGTGTGAAATGCTGTTTGTTTCCTGTGAAGAGGCAGTGTGTCCTCTGGAGACACAAAACAACACAAATACGTGAAGAAAGAGGGTTGATGCAGGATGGAGTTGTGCTGATGGATATGCCAACACATGGCACCTGAGGTCAGGTGATGTTTCTGAAGTGGACTGTAAACGGCAGCCTGTTGCAGAAAAGAAGAAGGCCTTAGGTTCATGATATTAATCATTCCATCATTAATCATTCAAAGAGAAATTTCAGAAGAAAATTAGCTCAGCAGGTGTTTTATTTAAGGTCTCCTACAACAAATGTAAGACCAGGAATCCCTTTGTATCACAGTCCACCCAACTCATGTGGTAAAGTCTACCAGTCTAGCAGATTAAGTCATCTGTTACAGTCTAGCACATTCTTGCAATACAGTCAGGTAATACATTTTACATGATAGTCCTGTGGAGTACAGCAATGATTAGAACAGATAAGTCTCCTTGAATTTATTATGCCAAAAAAAGTTTTAAGCTACACATCTGTGTGTGTGAGTGGGTACGGTATAATATATGGTCACATTATGAGAAGTAACTGCACAGTGTAATGGTATGTGCTCCAGATAAATATCCGTTCAGAGAATGGTGCAGACAGGGGCTGCGTACATACTGACTGATTCTGATTACTCCATTGATTGATGCTGAAGCTCTTATATTCAGTGCTAGAGGCTCTGGAAAACAATTCATCCATCTGTAAGCATTTCTATGGCTATGTGACGTTCACAATGCATTTTTGATTTAAAAGCAGTTACTGAATAAAGGCTAGTTAAATGCATGTGCTGTATATTTCATAAATCATACCTCCTTCTCTCTGCTCCTAATGAGGATCCTGATCACGTTGTTCCTCTTAACGAAATGTCACCCTCTCAACCACAGCTCCGAACCCTGAGTGTATTATTCACCTGGGTCACTTTAGAGTGAACCAGTCTTTTATTCCTGGAATTAAACTGCCCTGAGGAAGCACCATTCAATAAAGCCCTTTAAAAAAGAATGGAAAGATCATACTTGTACTTAGAAATGTGAGGGATCGATTCCCCTTTGCTTATCAACAGTCCTCTTACTGTAGGTGTGACATTAGTTTAGGTGTCAGGTATTTTACAGTTTTTCTTTAGGCTCCTGGATTTAAAAAAAAATAATCATATTGAGTAGTTCCATGCAGACTGCTCACACAGAATAGATTGTTATGTGAGTTTAAAATAGATTTAGTAATGGCATTATTTTTGTAATCTAGGCTTTGACCTAAGCACTTGCCAAATATATGCTCTGCACAGCAAGGAGCGAGAGTGATGGTAATAGACTCTCTCCTTGCAAACTCAGAGCTTAAAGGTGTTTGCATGACTGGGGGCGAGGCCTATGAATTAATATATGAATAGCAGCAGCACCAGTACCTGCAAAAAACAGCAAAGCTTCGTCAGTAGTATGTTACAGTGAGAGGTTTATCACATGCTCGTCTGCATGTTTTAGGCTATGGTTTTTCAAAAAATTCATTCAGAAAATATAGTGCAAGAGGAATCAGATCAAAAGCAAAAAATCAAATCAAATCTAGACAGTTTACTTCGTGTGGATATTACAAGGGGTTTTGCTAGTTACAGGAAGAGATAAATTATTGACAGCTCTGTTTTTTGTGCATGAACGCTGCCTCATGTTTGTACATACGTACCTCATCCCTGCCCTCATCTCATCTATTTCCACCTCTTTGTTAAAACATCACCACCTGTCATCACTGAGCCTCAGCTTTTAGCTTAAAGTCATCATGCATGAAAAAGCCACGTAACATTATGATAAATGTTCCTTTTTTTTTTTACACTGACAGAAGAAGAATTTACAAAGCCCAACTGCTTTAAATACCAGAAATACAAGTGAGCTGTGAGAGACATTCAATTTAATTCATTCAATATCAAGTTTATTTCACTGTGAATTCTCTCTTCACTTTGGAACAACACCATCAGCAGCTATTGATCACTGTGCAAATCATTTAGTATATTAATGAAATGCTTTATGACAAATTGTTTCGGCTTCAACAACTGCCCAAACTGTAGTGTCAACGGAATACTAAACAACGCTGTTGTTCTGATGGATAAACAATGTACTGACTGTTAGGATCTGAGGATGTATACTGCTGAATAAAGAAATAAATGAAGAGTAATATTATTAAAAGAACTTGTCATCTGTTAATGCATGTTGGTGCTATATAAATAGCATCCTTTCTGAATTTGTTGAAGTCAGCTAGTGTTTGGCTTCAGTGCCTTCTGTTTGAAACTGCAGCAAATTCCTGTTTTGTAATTGTGTTGTTTTTTGTTTGTATAGCTTCTCTGAGGCACTTCAGTGGGAAGCTCTTTATCACTTCTTTCAGTCATGGCCAGCAGATGGTAAGTTGCTACATGATGCCACCATGTGGCCTCTCAGGCACAAATACAGCAGGTGGTTTTGTCAGTAAAACATTTATTGAAGGAGATTTACAGGCCATTCCCTAATTATCTCCAGTACAAACATTGCATGCTTAGTGGCTATAGTTGAGGATCTAAATATGAGAGGGGCTACTGTAATAGGATCATTCCCCTTCATACTCCCACTCACACCAGTCATTAGTACTAGCTTTATGCAGGATTATTGTGCATATATGTGATGCATGCAATATATGAGAGTTAAAATCTCTATCAATACACTGACTCCATACACCTTGTTAAAATTATTGTAGTTCCTTTTTATATGTAAAGGTTTTAACTCTTTTCCAGGAAATTGTGCTCACATTCTATCATATCTATATCATCTACAGCATAACCAGGTAACCCTCACAAAGTCCAAAAACAAATCCAAAACAAATCCAAAAACAAAGGAAGCAGAATTCAGTAAATTTTGCAGCAGTATTTGAACTTATCAGCCAAGAAGGCACAGTGATGTGTTTTATTATAAAAGAAATAGATTTTTTTCAGATTTTTTTTCCTTACTTCATATCTTTCTTGTACTAATAAATTTTATTACTGCTTCGCTATTCGTCTGCCTCTCTCCTTTCCTCTGTCAGTGTGAATCCTCTTAGAGGTGGATTATGGGACTAAGATGTCTACACTGGTAGACAAAGAGAGAGTGTGAGTCAGAAGATGAGCATGAGGCACACAGAGTGAGAGAGAATACAGTACAGGAAGAGATTCAGAGAAGAAAAGGGGGAAAATGGAGACAGCCCCTCGGCCAGGAATGGGCCGGGACTGGGGAAGGAGAGGGTCAGTAACTGGGGTGAGTACAACACCTTTTCCACAGGTGCACTACACAGTTTTGCTTATTCATAGCAACTCAAAAGTTACGTTTGCTGCACAGGACAATATCACTTTCTATCATGTTATCTTTGCACGCTTTTATTGTATTGAGTAAGATTTGAAAAGCTAGAAAATGTGAGGAATATTACCTGCTTCCTAACCCTAGCCGAATTCAGAATCTCAGTTTTGCTACAGGAGCAGCTGGTGAGTGTGAGCTTGTTTGTGCTTTATTGAATTACCTACAGTAATGTGATAGACTGAGGGGATCACCTTCCTCTTAATTAATCTCACTTGTAAGTTCAGGTCCTATTAGGTAATACTGAAACAAACAGATGTGTGTCTGTGCTAAAGACACACAGAAGGCCATTTAGCATCTCGATGATAAAGTATCAGAACCTTTTCTCAAATTGTCTTCATAGGAAGAGCCTGCAGAACTTTACACACACTGGAGTCCCACCCCCACCACCTCAGACAAAGCAGGGACTCACTAACCAGGTGGCAACCATGTCTCTCCTGTCCCCAACCAACCTTCCTGGCTGGAGCATGCGTTCTGCTTTTTGTATCCTCATTGTGCTGCTCCCACAGGCCAAAGCAGACAACCTGAATGCCACCACTCAGCGTAATGGAGGGGGTTCCCAGTGTGGGGAGTACACTAACCAGGTAATTACTAGAAGCATTCAGAACACAGTCTACACATTAAAGTATTACATTACAGTTCTGAAGGAATCATTTCATAATTGTATTGCACTGCTGCAGCAGCAGAGAAAGAAATCATCTAATGGTTTAATCAAGTAATAGTACCAATACTAGTTATACAATTTGACTACTGTTTTACTATACTCTGTTACAACAAAAAGCCTGCATTTACATTTTTATCAAGTCAAAGTTCAAAAGTATTTTTCTCAGGATTAAAAAAGTAAAGACACTTGTTAAAATACTGTAATAATTCTAAATATTAGTTTTTGTTAATGTCACTAGTACATTTACTTCTTTCAATCTTTGGAAATAATAATAATATAAAAAGTTGGACAAAGAGACAAATAATTGTAACTAAACAATGCATTAAACACAAAAGCAGCTATAGTAACTTTCAGTTATATTTTAGCAATGACTCATGCACAAATATATCATCTCAGGTGCAGAATTGTTTGGATGGGATTTTAGTAAGTAAGTAAGCTGTGAGCAAAAAGTAATACTACAGTGATTGTCAAAATAGTTATTTTATGCTGTTTGGATTAAGTATTTAACCTCCGTGCAGCTGGAGGTTTCTCTTGATCAAATCTTCTCCTGACAGTTGATGGAGGATGGGATGTGTAGGCTGGTGGCCACACTGCCTCAGCTGGATGAGCAGAGATGCCCGGATATGTTTCGCTGCACAGACGAGGTTTCCTATTGGCTGCAGGAGAACGAGGAGAGGAAAGAGCAGGTTGTGGCGCTAAAGGAGACCATCTCTGGGCTGCAGGAAGAGCTGAGGAACCACCGCCACCATATCAAAGCCCTTGAGCTGCAGGTGAGATTTCTATTTTGACTAATTAGACCAGGTTCAACAATTTGCAACAATCCTCTGTTTAGATAACTGTTTAGATTTAACTTTTCAGTTCAGACTACATATAAATATTTTATCAAGATATGTCTTGAACATGGTTTGAATTGAAATGTTCTTTTACTCTTCTTTCGACAGAAAGGACTTGTTTTCTGTTTGTATACTTTCACCAGCTGTTAAAGTTTTTGCAATTGGGTGAAAACTCATTTTAATGAAAAAAAAATTGCATGTGATATATTTTTCAAGTGAGGAAACACATTGTGTACAGTTCTGCAGTGTAATGTGGTGCCTGGTAATCAAGCTGGCTTCCCCCAGCACGTCCTTGACCTTAGTCACTAACAGGATTAGGCTCCAACACTTCCACATGTTTCCTCATGCGTCTCAGGCAGAGAACCCTTACCGACAGAGATACCCAGCTAGACGGGTCATTGGCCAGTGGTAGAAAGGCCTCATTTGTTATGTGTGTTGTGAGAGAAAATGGGTTAGTGGCCACTATGAATACTATCCATGTCCAGGCAAGAAATGGACAACGCCCTGAAGTGGTTTGTCTTTAAGTCTTACAAGGGGTGACTTTTTGTCCTGAGGACACCAACAGATGTTGTAAGTCTGAGTTACAACATCTGTTGTGACATCACCGTCATCCGTGACAGACGATAAAACTTTTAAAGCAGTTTGTCTTGATGTTGACCAAGAAGAAAATATGCTATATGTTTTACACCCTTTTATAAATATTTTAACATATTTATGATAGTTCAAGCACTGTGCTGTATGTCACATATTTTACATCAGTATTTTGTATATTCTGTCTATTAGTCACTTCTCATAATGGTGTCCACTGCATCGCTGAAACACAAAATACAGTGATGCCATAATTTAAGGATGCTTGAAAACACTGTTACAGTATCTCTGCAACTTTCCTTTTTTTGTTTCAGTTGTCTGTGTTTTTATATTTGTGTGGGTGTCAGAGTGAGGAGAGAACCCATTTGAACATCTCTTTGGAGCAGCGTTTCCATGAGTTGGAGGAGCACTATGCTGAAGCCACCTCCCTGCTGCATCTACAGGGAACCCTGATCTTGGACCTCCAGGTGTTTCTTCCACTTTCTTAAACTTTGCGAGCCTACTGTATGTGCACTGAATGCTTTCTTAGTTTGACAGTTTGTCTTTCTATTTAGAACCAACTCCATAATCTGACACTTTTGGTGAATAAAGTAAAAATGAGCCCTGGCTGTTTGGCCAACATTGTCCGTCCCAACCCTCTCTTGAGTGCCCAGGAAAGCCCGCACCCAGGTACACACGGTCAGAAACACACACTTTATGATCTGCCAGCAGAGGGTGCCAAACTCTGTTAGTTGAGTCACACCTTCACACTCCTGTGTCACGTTTTCTTCTTTCAGGGGTTCAGCATGTGAGAAGCTGCCCTATAGACTGTGCCTCCATCTACTACAACGGAGTGAGGAGATCAGGTCTCTACACTGTAGTGCCATCACTGATAGGCATGCCTGTGGAGGTCTACTGTGATATGGACACAGATGGTGAATTGAATTCAACATTGAGAACATACAGATACACTATGCAGGGGTCAAATGTTTGCTTAGTTGCCACTATATTTCATAGTTTCAATCTCTTTTTTGGCAGGATTGGTTACAATATTTTGATGCTCTTGAGCAAATAAATGCACAGAAACATACAGCATTACACATCGCACGTTTTTCTCCCCTTCTTCTTGCCGTAGGTGGCGGCTGGACTGTGCTTCAGAGGCGAGTTGATGGCTCAGTGAGCTTTGACCGCAACTGGAGGGACTACAGGGATGGGTTTGGTGACCTGCACACAGAGTTCTGGCTCGGCAACGACCACATACATGACCTGAGCACCCAGGGAGACTACAGCCTCCGAATCGACCTGGAGGACTGGAGCCACAAGCACAAACATGCCCTGTACCAGAGTTTCAGGTCACTATCGCAAGCATTTGGCAAACTCTAAATATCTCTTGCATAGTTACTGTTCTAATGTGTTTTGTTTTTCTATTACAGTGTGGAAGATGAGGAGCATCAGTACCGTCTCCACGTGTCAGGCTTCAGTGGCACGCTGCAGGACTCTTTCGGCTGGTACCATGACAAACAGGGCTTCAGTACACCAGACAGTGGCAACATCTGTGCTGAGATCTCCCACAGTGGATGGTGGTACAACCAATGCTTCTATGCCAACCTTAATGGTGTCTACTACAGGGTAAGCGTCCACACTTTGACCCTGATGTTGTTCTTTATGTCACAAAAGTGTTTACAACTCCTTACAACTTGATCTGCAGGGAGGCCACTACACCCCTAAAGGTCGGGGCCCGTTAGGTCCTGATGGGATTGTTTGGTACTCCTGGAGAGACTCTGACTATTACTCCCTACGCAAAGTGAGCATGATGATCCGACCACGCAGCTTTCGAACCCATTTGTCACCCTGAGCCACCTTTACCATGACAACGGTTAGGTTGCAGAAAGCGTAGCAGCATTGCCAATGATATGAGCATTTTATTGGGACATCACAGTGAGGATAAAGTCCAGAAAAAGTCATGTGCAAAAGTTCTTACCCCTCTTTTAATTCTATGTTTGTTTGTGTGTGCCTAAAATCATCTGATTGTGGCAGGTCCGAGATTAGGCCAATACAACCTCAGATGAACAACATCGGTCTCTCACATCATTGTTGCGGAATTCTGGCAATTTCTGAACATTTCTTCAGTTCATTGTGGTTCGCTTATGAACAGCTCTCTTAGGATCTTAAGGAAATGCCGTGTTTGGTTTTTGCGCAACATGGTTCTGGGCATTAGGGCCAAACAACTCCACTTTGGTCTTCCACAAGTGTTTTTTTCAAGATGCAGTTTTGCAAACCTCAGTTGTGCTTTTTTTTTTTTTTTTAGTCAGAAGAGGCTTTCTCCTGGCAACACTTCCAAACAGAGCGTACTTGTCTAACTGGGCTTCATTGACTTTAACATTTAACATCAGTGAGGCCTGTAGAGTGTGAGATGTAGACTCTTGGGTATTTTTTTGTTTTGTATTTTACTGAGCATTGCACAGTCTGATCTTGGGTTAACGGTCTTGAATGCCTTCCAGCTGTGAATAATCTTCCTCACTGTAGAACGTTGAACTATACATTATTTGGAAAATACTTTTATAACTCTGTTGCTGCACTCTGATGTGCAGCAACCATTGCTTCTCTAAGACCATTGCTTATGCCTTTCTATTTTGGCATTGTGGTAATACACAGCTGAATGCTCCAAAGCAGCAGACTGACAAAATTTCTGCTTTTATTGAGGTCTGCAAACCTGTCCACAATCAGTTAGTCAAGGGCTGATAATTGGCAGCACCGTGAAGCAACTTCCCCTCTAAAATCCTATGGATGCAGTAAGACGATACTTAGCATTGCCCATGTTTTCTTGCCTTTTGCCTTCATTTTTGATAAATAAATAATGGCTGGGGGAAAACAAGTTGTTTTTATTTGTCTGAGGTTGTATTTCCCCAACACTAAAACCTGTTACAATAAGATAATTAATGTGGTTTCACAAAGGAGGGGATAGTATCTTTTGCACATCACTATATGTGTTCGTTTTTTTAGTGACCAAACTTGCATGTCAACCTGTGGAAATGGAAAACTACTTATTCTTAAACTTTAAACGCAAACTTTGGAGTCCTTTATGGGTAGGGTCATGTGTCACTCAGTTGTAAATATTTGTAACTTTTTTTTCTAATATTTATTTTGTACATTTAGTGTGATACACTAGTTGAAAACCAGCCAAAATAAAAACCCAGATTCCACATTTTTTTGTTCACAGTGAGAAAGGGGCTTGAGTCACTGAGAGGAGGCATAGCCCCATTTATATTTCTTTATTTCTTTTGAAGTTCAGCCAACTATGAACTTTATGTAATTTTTACTTTGAATAATAAATATATTATTGGTGTTAATCACTTGTGACATAAGAACATGGCATTACATTAGATAAACATATCTCAACCGGTTGATTCATTAAATGCTAATGTCAATATTTATGCTCAGACAGAAAAGATGTGCTGTTGGACTGTGTATATGTGCTGTACAATAAACTCTACACAACGTGTAACAGAGGAAAACTAATTCACAAAGACAGAACACTTCTATTTTTTTAAGCCATTCCTTTTTGCCGAAAAGCTGCAAAAAATATGTGAGGCGCAGTTGGAAAAAAACCCCAGATAATGCTTATCACTCAGTGCACACACTGCTGCTTATCTGAGGCATCTGGTAGGCGGGAGCCTCTTACATTCAAATTATTTCATGCAGGGGTTTCCACTGACCTTTAGCATATTGGCAGGTTTGTGTCAATTTAGCATGCACGTGTTGGGCGGCAAGGGTGCAGGTCGTACAACCTAAAAATCTAATTGAACTTTCAAATTTAATCTTTTTTGTGCCAAAGAATTTGAAAATTGTGAAGCAAGTGCCCCTAGCTCTATTGAAGCACCAAAGACATTAGAGAAATATGAGAATCCATGCACCGTCTGATGCATAGGATCTCCTTCTTGTATGTGGCCCACACATCCAGCTGCACCTAATGGCAGCATGAGCTGAATTCAGGGTGAAAGGCTCCTTTCAGTTCCTCTACTACATAACTGCACAAACACACTCTTTGACCCTCACACAGGCTGCCGACTCATTCTCATTCCTATCCATGAATCTGCAAGAGCAAATAAGGACATTGCTGTGAGGAAATCGGACAGTGCATGGTGTGTTGTACACTGAACCCAACAGAGAACAAGGTGAGGTTTCTTTATAGAATGTAAATAAAAATACAAAAAGCACTAAAACTTCCAATGAGTACAAATCATTGTTTAATAAATCAAACTGGATGTTTGCTCTGAGTTACACAGTATTACAAATACTTCTATACATAAAATAGTATCTCAATGAAAAGAAGCACCTGATAGGTCTGATAGAATATATATATATATTTATATTTATGTATATATTTTAATATATCAAGTGATAAGAGAAGAGTGAACAAGATTAGTGACTGAAAACTGGTTGGTGAAAAAAACCAAAAAACTGTATTCATGACATAATCAATGGTTTTGTCCCAGACTCTTGTTAATAGTACAGCTTGTTAAAGAAACATTGCAGTTACACCTTCTCAACAAACCTTTAATCTGTTTAAAAACCAGAGAAAAAACTCCAGAACTGGAAGTGATACCGATTCATTGATTTTTGGCTTAAATGTACATAACCTAAAATAATGAACCTCAACCTGAGTATCATTTATCTCTTGTCCTTAAATGTAAACTGCAGCGTCATAGTACATAGGCTGTCGGGCAACTAAGTGAAGCTTTTTCCATTTTCCTCAAAGGGGCAAGGCACGTGACAAGACAGGAAAAAGGATGAGCTTCCTGTTAGGTTTTGAGGAGGCTAAAAATGAAAAGGGGGCTAGACACTGCCAGCAGTGGACAAACACAGGACACATGCTCTCCTTTTGACAACTTTTCCCCACTGCTTCTATTATCAATGTCAGGCAATTCTTGAACATTAACAGTATTTATAAAGGCAAAGATAATCCAACTAACCTTAATATTGGCTGAGAAATAGTCAGTAAAGCATTGATATGCAGTCAAAGCCACATTTAGCAACATACTCCCTGCAAAATGGCTTTGGTTTGTATTGTCAGTTGCACTACATCACTGTGCAGATAACAGTTTGGCTACATGTGTTCAGCGTTCCTCTGCAATTATGAACATGGTACTAGGTTTCAAAAACAAAGTATTGCTTAAAATAATGAGAGTAAAATAATGAGAGCACAGAGATGTTGGCTGCCCCAGATGTACAGAACTTGGATTTGTATCACAAACTTCTGGGGTTTGACTCATGCAATGAGTCAAAAAAGGAATTCATGGCCACAAACTGTGACTTGTATGTTAACTTCTAGTGTCTCAAGCACTGAGCATTTGACAGAGGCAAGAGTGTGTGTAAATGGTGCGTCTTATTCTGTGATAACTATCAAAACCACTAGTGTCAAAGCGTGTTTCAGCAGCTGCGGATGTTCATAAACATTCGAGGCCAGTGGACATGAGTAACACTATGAGCTGGGACTGCTGCCTTTAGCAGTGAAGGAGATGACGCCAGAGCAAAAGAAACAGAAGTGAAATTTAAATTATATAGAGAGAAAAAAACTGCAGTATAAGCAACAATTCGTTGAATGTTGTAATTCGTCTTGTCTTGTAGTGCAAGACTGAAAGCTTTCACATTGTAGCGAACTGACTGTGTGCTTGTCTCAGCTTTGCAGCAATCTGGGGAATGAGAAGAAGGAAAACTGGCATGAAAACAAAATTAAAGGCTGGTTGTAACAGTTCAGTATCAAAGCACAACTGCTCCCCAGGCAATAAGGCAACAAGGTGGTCAAGGTGTCACAGACTGCAATTTACTGTGATAGATGGTCGATAAAAATGCCTTTACCGTCTCGTAAAACTTGACTTGTTCTTCCAGGTACAACTGCATGACCCTGTTGTAGTCATAGATACGGTTGCTGTGGAAGTGGTTCATCTCAGCTGAAGCAGAAAGAGCAGAAACCACTGAGATGATGCAGCTTTTCATGATAAACATAAGTAATTCAGTGTCTCTTATTGTGAGACAGTGTGGTACCTTGTAAGGCGTAGGACATGGTGCCGACTCGTTTAGCCATGGTGACTTTGTCTTGAGGGGTGATTTTACTGGTAGCGACCAGCTTGTCACCCTCCTTTACCTTATCTATGGCTGCCTGAAAGAATTTAAATTAGGCAAATAAAAACGTGACTCTTTTTTTTACATGACAGGTAGGATTTACAAAAGAGAACATCCATCTATGTAATTAAACAGGAACCGCATCGTGATGTAATTTACTAAAGACACAGTTTTAGTGGCCAAACAATACATTAAACTTAACAGTCAGTGTTTGTAAATGTTGTTTTGACTTATTTCTTCATAAATGCACATACGTAATGACTAATACACTACTCAAGTCAGTGATATTCGACTTTAGGTTGAAATCTATGCTAAAGTGATATTATATTATGAAAGTAGGGCATTTAAGTAGAATATTGTGGCAGGTATACCACAACCAAACATGTCAATGTCTCAATATAACTTGTCAATTGTTAGGTGTCGTCTTGGTCTCATGATGTCAAAATGTGAACATTATGATAAAGAGGATTGTTTAAATACAAATTGTCATTGAACCAGAACATTTAGTTTGGAGAAATTAAAATTTAAATTAAATTTACCTGTAAACGTTATAGCACATTTTGGGAGCAGTACTTAGTATTCAAGCAGTTTCATATGAACACGAAATCTGTGATTATGCTAAACCTAATAGTTGCTATGTGGTCTAATCCTAACAAGATTAGCATAAAAGTGTTAAGATTGCGGTCAATTTTAGTTTTTCATAGTTTCTTTGGTGCATTTCTCAAATCAGCCTTAAAATTTGCAAAGCAGTAAGTACAAACAGCTCAACTCAACAAAAACTTGCTTGAATTCTTTCACTTATCTCTCAAAATTAAATATTTCTATCAGTGAATTTGTCACTTCCATCACATGGACAAATCCTTTAGTCATCATGTACAAACAAGATAGTCAGAATGGTTAGTCATGTTTTAAATATAACAAACTGCTCTAAATATTTTTTTGTAAACTATGGCTTTTGATGAAAGCTAAGGTGTTGATGTCGATGAAATGCAGAGGGCTGCATATTTTCTCTATTCCTCATTTATCAATTCCAACAGTACAAAGATTCACATCGCTGTATTTTTTTTAGATGCCAATGATTGGACAGGATTCACATCTACTTACATCTTTTTACTGTAGACGAGATACAGAAAGAGTTTTACAGCACTGCATATCACAAAGTAAACATTAGTTTTTCATTTCCTTGTTACTCCACTATCAAAAATTTTAACTGTGCTCTTTCAATACAAATTATGCTTGCCAACTGTAGGTTTATGAGAGGCATAAATGGGACAAAAACTTTCCCAATTGGATCAATTAAATGAGAAACTGAATTGCTAATATAATGTGCACAAGTGACTAGATGATGTGGGGAAAATCAAGTCGATTTGAGAATTTAATATAGGATCTGAAAAATGTACCAAAAACGGCAGAGAAAATTTGTAAAACACTGTCAGTCACTAAAATCAATATATTGCATTACATATTTTACTGTTCACTCTAACCAGTTAACTTACTTGATCAATTTGCTAGAATATTAGCAGTAGTAAAAACCTTCCCAGTTTACATCTGTACTGATAAACATTTTGATTGTGTTTGATATGTCAAAATGTTACAATATTCTTTCCCTATTTACTCTAAATGTGAAAATTGACAAGCTAATATTTGTGCAACAAACTAATTGGATTCAGTAATGTGTAAATATTCACTTAGTAAAATCTTATGGTAAAACTCAAGTTTGAACAGTTAGGAGTAACCGCATCTTAGCTGCAGAGAACCAGTTCCCCTTTTGAAGAAACCACCCTAAAATATTAGGACACATCTCTTTAAATTTGATTTCAAATAAACCTTTCTACATAATTTCCTGATGTACCTTATGGACTCCAATGGTGTCTGGGAAGCATCCAAGAAGACCCTTATATTCATTGTTCGTCTCCATGAGGAAGTGGAGGTCCTTCTTAGGCTGGAAAAGGAGTAAACACAGACAAAAATAAGAATGATAAATGTCTAATAAAACAATGAGATCTAAATTTGCGACAGTGAATGACTTGTTAAATCCAGAAGAGGAAATAATGGCCAAACTGATGAGAACGCATGGAAATACTTCAGTGTAGTCTAATTTTATATAGCACAACCACCTAAAGACCACAGATTCAGTGAGTGCACAAAGAGTAAAATGTCGGCAGAATTACACCAAACAAAAGCAAAAATTCTGTAATTATTTTTATCATATGGTACAATACATCTTAGCTATTTGTACACATTCTTCTCATTTCCTTGGGTATTTATAGGGCCGCTGTGTGCAACCTCTGTGGATACCACAACAGATAAGCTGCATTGTTTTTAGCCTTGTTATCTCCTGAGAAAAATCCAGGTGTAGACGATGACATTCTCCAGCACTAAACTGTGTCACAGGCATCGCTAGGCTAAATCTATCAATTCTACAGGAGAGCTGACAATGTTTGTACAGCACCACAAGCTTACCAGATGAATCCTTCTTCTGGAAGCTGCTGGGACACCACACAGAACACAACAAAACAAATCTAGGTTTCATTTTATAAACACACCACTCTGACAGCTAATTCACATTGATACACTATCAAAGCAAAGCTAGGAAACACTAGAAAGTTGTTTTTCCATGGCTTCTTCCTTTTACAGACAGAGCCTTCATGAGCGGGGTTAGATGGGTCATTAAAAAGTCACAAGAATGTAAACACTGAGTGCAAGCAGGAAATGTTCACATGGATTGTGAGTTGTTGGCTGCTAAAAAGAACTAAAATCAACTTTAACACCTTAGAGAGAAAATTGGCCTTGAGGCTACAGTACACTCCCTTGCTCCCCTTTTGAAAAAAGTGCTGTATTACCAACAGCCAACAGGATTTCTAAATACCCACAGGAAAAACTACCGAAGGCAGAAACACTTGTGTAACTTCATTATGTAGCAGTTATAGCTCATTGTGTTACAACAGGAGTGAGAACCTACCTGCTCTGCAACCAGCTGAGCAATCTCCTCGTAGGTCTTTCCCGCAGCTGTCAAAGCATCTGTCAGGGTTGACTCACCTAAAGAAATGAAGGCTTTACATTATCAAAATGTTTTTTTACTTGTTTATAGGTAAACTGCATGTTCTTTTGCCATTACCATAACGCCAGCAA
This sequence comes from Channa argus, assembly GCF_033026475.1. Classification (NCBI taxonomy): domain Eukaryota; kingdom Metazoa; phylum Chordata; class Actinopteri; order Anabantiformes; family Channidae; genus Channa; species Channa argus. Next base: position 11,171,927 of record NC_090213.1, on the reverse strand, counting down.
TCTTATAAAAGGTGTAATCAAAGAGGTGAAAAGACACAACTAGCAAGTGTCAGCACTTAAAGAATTTAAAATGAGATCTGGCGTCATATTTGTATCCTAATACCTTGGTATCCGCTACTTGTGAAGACAGAGGAGAGGTTTTGGAAGGCTTTGCCAATCCTCTGGTACTCTTTAGGCAAAGCTGTGGAGGAGAAGAAATGGAAAAATAAACACAGTTACACACACATACTCAATGTGAATAAAGTTTTTCATAGTTGACAAAACACATTAAATTTCTCTTTAATGTAAACAGTCATTACAGCACAAAGTAAAGGTGTTGTGCATGGGGTAAACCATTTATGTAGCTTCAGAGGGTCTACATACGGCCTGTACATCTCTTCCAGTGCTCATGTCCCACCGTGAGAATTTCCTTCACACCATCATCCATAGCTTTGGTAAACCTGCTGAACTGCTCACATTTCTGTTCCCTGTGGACATAGAACATGCTGTTATAGCAAACAAAACCAGGTGACTGGAATATAAACTGTTTTTTTTTTTTGGTAGTTTAGAGCAAAGTTTGATTACACTCACACTTCTACAAGATCCATGTCTGGAGCTTCAGGCTCTATCGTGGTGAAGATCATAACTCCCACTGTTTCATCCTTCTCTGCTTTTCTCTTTCCCATCTTCCAATCCTGCTCCAATTAATTTTTCACTTTAATTAAGTAATACAAAAATCTCCAAAGTTACATAACAGTAATCGCAGATGATCTTGTTCAAGTTTAAGTAACTGTTTCAGGTCATACCAGATGTACTTAATGACAAAAGCAGAATCTTTTAAATCCTTCAGTAATCTTTAACTATACATAATTAGAGACCTTAAGGGAGAAGTGGGGGGGATGTTTAACATACCTTCTCATCCTTGTAGGTAAGGAATAGCTGGAAAACTTCACTGTCAGAAACAACAGGGTGCCTGCACATCCTGGTCATCCAGCCTTGCAACCGCTCCATACGCATCTTAATAAACTCTTCCTCAAAACGCCCTAGAACAGAGGGGAGGACACAAAGAATTTAGTCTTAATTTCCTTAATTCTGATCATTAAAAAAAAAGTCTTCCATCAAAGAGATTAGGGAACCTACCTGTAACTTGTTTGTCTGGTAAAGAGGGGATAGGGATGGCTGACCCAAATTTGTCCAGTAGCCTCTCATAAAGCCAATCAAAGTGCTTGTATCTATGATTGACTGGTCGGTTTGTGGTCTGTAAACCATTAACATGAGGTTACAGGTACTGTTAGTCATTTAAACCAGACTCAATTGATTAAAATCATGACTTCATCAAACTACAGAAAAAAAGCAGACACACATTTTCAGTTTTTTTTTTTGCAGCTATGCTGCTACGGAAAGCTTACATTAGGTGTGACCTGATACTCGATGTAACTCTTAAGGCCATACATCTTCGAGCCTTTCTTGGGATCAGCCACCACACAGTCTAGCTGAGTTTCTGGGTAAGACCAAACAGGGCCAACTTCTCCCATCTGTACAAGGCACATAAAGTTTAGAAACAAGGTACTCTGCATTTTGTAGCATAAACTGACAAAAAGAGAAAACCATGTCAAATCATGTCTTAATATTATCTGTATACCATATATACTATAAAATGGTTAGCATTTCAGGTCACTAATCTCCCAACTGGGAACTTATTTGATTTGAGTAATGATATATTTAGTTCAGTCAGGCAAATTAAATTACTGTATCCCTTCAACCAATATAAGAAATAAAGGCATCGAATTATATTCTGTAAACTATTTATATGGAAATTTTGAGATAACCTACATAGATGGATAGCTTGTCTTTGCCCTTAGCAGTCTGTTTGCACAGGAGATATAGTTCTGGACCAGACTTGGAGAACCCAGGGAACCTGCTCAAAGAGAAATTACATGTTATTTTCTGAGGCAGCTTTCTGTGGTGTTAGACAAGTTTGTGTTTGTTGCTCTAATTGTGTCAAACACAACAATTATTAACAGATATTTCCTTAAGGTGTTCATGTTGTGTTTCGGGCTTTTAACAGGAAGTGAATGTTAACGCTGATGCAAGCAGGAATTAAATCAAAAAGAAAAGATTGTTTAGTTTGATCCAAGAAAAATATAACTTTCAAAGGATAAGCACATTCTAATAGTTTAATAACAAGCTTAATATTAATTAATAATTAATTAATAATTAACAAGCACAATATTTTTAAAATTTCCATATCATTGTCAATTTTTAGCTCTTACTTGTTGAGGGAGATTTTCATTGAAGTTGCATGAGCTCCTCCTCTCTGCATCGCTCCACCATCGCCAGTTTCTGACTCTGTGTAACCTCCAGATTTCATCTCATCCCACTCGTCATCCCACTCGTCATCTTCTGCCCCTGAGGTCAGATTTGGGCACAGTGTTTTGAAACTCATGTACTGTACAATGTGTAAGTATATATCACTGGATTATGTTATGTAAAATAGATGTAATGGAAAAATATTTATAATATGTACACTACTGGTCAAAACATTTAGAGCACGCCCATTTTTCTAGTTTTGTGTGGAAAAATATACAGTTTAATGTCTCATTGTACTTTGAAGTGGAAGCATAGAACAAATAAACAACTGAAGTTACAAAAGAAATCATGGAATCAATTTATAAACCAAAATGTATTCTCAAATTCTGACTCTTCAAAGTAGCCTCATTTGGCAAATATAACAGCTGAACACACTCATGACATTCTATCCACAAGGTAAAATCAAATATTCTTCAGAAAGTTGTTCTCAACTCTGTTGCAGAAGTTCCCATAAATGTGTGGCACTTGGCGGCTGTTTTGCTATCAACCCTCTGTCCAGTTCATCCCAAACCCGCTCGATGGGGTTTAGGTCTGGAGGCTGCGCTGGCCACTCCATGTTTTCCAGCTAAACATCTTGTTCTTTTTTTTCCTAAGGTTGTCCTGGCATAGTTTGGACTTACGTAGGTTTTGGCTCATTATCATGGTGCTGCTGTGGTAGCCGTTTTGGTTCAGGGTGCCCCTTACTCTGGACACGTCACTGACCCCGGATCCAGCAAAATAGCCCCATACCATCACACTTCCTGCCCGATAAACCAAAGGTTTCCAATTTTGATTTATCAGTCCATAACACTTTCTTAAGGGCTTCACTAGTCCATTGGCGGTGTTTCATGGCCCAGGCAAGCGTTTTTTTCTCATTCTGACATCTTAGCAATGGCTTTCTTGCAACAACTCGACCTGTCAAACCTGCAACTGAAATTATTCTCTTCACAGCTGAAACTGAGACTTGCTTACTAGCTGTGCTTGAAGCTGCTGTCTGTGAGCTGCCTAACACACCAGCTGTGGACTCTCTGAAACTTGACTTCTAATTTTGTCGTGGCTTTGTACCTTTATTTAGGGGTGTGTGTGTGTGTGTGTGTGCGCGCGCGCGTGTGAATATATAAATAAATAAATAAATAAATGGTATTAAGGTCTTATGATGGTTTGTCTCTGACCATTTTTATAGCAACACTCTACTTTGTGCAGTACAATACTATTAAAATAACGCTCACAACTACATTGTAGCACAATGTGTTCCAACACACCACAAGATACTTTTAATGCGGACAAAGGGGGTTGTAAGCAATTAAGAAAAGTTGGGACACCTGAGGAATTGGTAGCCAAATTTTAAGGCTTGATCATTGCTGCATAACAGCTTTAAATTGGTGTCCCATTTCTTGTTCCCTGGAAGAAGCCTTTCTGAATAATACTAAAATGTACATAATTTTTCATTTTTGGGTACTTTACTTTTTTCTTTTTTTAAACCTCTGGCAGTTTAACTCTTACCTTTGTACTATGTCAAGCTATTCATTGGACTTGAACTGCTTGAATGACATTAAAAAACTGGAAAATCTGAGGAAAATGTTCTAAAACATTTGACCAGTAGTGTATATTGTTTGATTTACAGTTTCTTCTTCATATTTCATGAGTGGATAACTACAACTTAAATGTTTGTTCTAAACAAGACTTTTCCAGAGTTAAAGGATGCATTAGCTTCAGGACATGCAGCAGTCACATTTACATTTAAAAACACAGCATGTCTGTAATTTAATTATATGAATAGTGAAGAAATGCATTAGCATTTACACAACCACCTTGCCAGCCTTGCACAATGAGAAACAAAGAGATGCAAACCTTGCACTTCACCATTGTTTTTATAAATGTGTTCAAGGTTTCCAACATTTTGTCTCTACCATAGTTTATATCTTTGTTATGAAAACATTGAGCAGAAATTCTGGTGTCAAGGCAATATGAACAAAGTGCAGACACAGCTAGAGAGAAATCAAAGCCAACTATTTAGATTAAAAAAAAAAAAAAAAAACTTATGAATATGCATAATTTTCTCATAAGCTGTGTACTTCAAAAAGGGTCTCTAGGGTGTTGGGTAGATAGTAAATAAAGAACTGAGTCTAAAGCAGCTAAAAAACATTCTAACATATACAATAGGTAAGTTAGTACAATCATTAAGAAAAAACATTTCAAAATTAAGTTATTAAATATTATATTAAAATTAGGTAAAGATTTACAGACAGCTCATCTTTAAGTGTCATACATCAGTCCCAGCTGGCACTTTGACATCACAATGTAGTTAATTTACATGAAGTGTTAATATCAAGATACAAACTGATCACCTGACACACAAGCACTTAAGAACGTAAATTAATTCCTAAAGTATTTGCTGGAAACATGCTGGAAAACCTTTTTTCTGAGTACTTATTGCCAGCCCACACACACTGAGAGCAGTAGATTAGAACAAACTTCCACCCAGCAACACACAGGATACCTGTGTAATCAATAAGGTAAGGATATGGGCAGATTCCTTTGTTAAGAAAGAAAAGAAAGAGAAGTTAATTTTTTACCTCTGCATTTCATCTGTCTGTTTTCTTTTCACTAAAACAACTAGAGAATTTAAGAAACAGGTCAAGTCATTTAGGCTTCTGAGTCATGTGTGAGGCTATATTTTCCACAGTCTGGCAAAAACAGAACCATGACTTGGTTGTACCGTCCACATATTGGAGCATCTGTGTCCAGGGACTGGGACAGACGACTGAGCAGATCACATTAGCGATTCTCTGAGTGAAATCTTATTTACAAATTGCTTTACTTCCTGAATTAAATTTGTCTAAGTTCTAAGTAAGGTTTACTGTATATTTGTGAGGTGTGTAAACCAGTTTCAACAACAATATGGCAGTGTAATATAGGGTTTGCTTCGCCAGATTCTTGATAACATAAACCCATCTGACACTCAATGGAAGAAGATTTTTATATTGTTTGCCAAGACCGCTTGACCTAAATTTCTCAAACATTCATGGCATCTTCATTGACAAAAAAAAGTTCTAAAATGAATGCACAAATTCTGTGGGATGTGGCAACATCTAGCACAACAAAGCCAAACAAGTCTTTTAATAGTAAGCCAATTCCAACATGACACTGGGTCACTATAAAAGTACAACACAATCCACAAGGCACAAACTTTAACAGTGTTTCACAAGCTTGCTAAATTTGACCATTTGATAAAATTAACGTCACACCTCCAGGGAGCTCTGCAGTAAATATTGGTTTCCCTGAACAAGCTTATAGACCGGAGCTATTTGTTTTTGCCCAGTCCCCACGGCCACAGTTTGACAAACTAACTATCTGCAAACAGTAAGTTAAACTGTTTTAGATACATAATACCTCAGAGTTAGTGTTTCAGCTTCCTATGCCTTCAACTACACTGAGGAATTATGAAGTACAGTCTGTATAGTTCCTGTATAGTTAATGGTCTTAATATACAAAAATAAGAGATGTAAATAAACTTGAATTATCCTGTTAAACATCCATCCATAGTAGAGCCTAAGTTAGGACCAATCCCTGCTGTCATTGGGCAAATGGCGGGGTACACACTAGACAGGACATCAGTTGATACGGAGAGATTAACAACTATTTACACCCACATTCACACCCACCAGCAATTTAGAGTCACCAATTAACCCAACGTGCATGTCTTTAGAGCCCCAAACATCCAGTCAAGATCAAAAATGGGGACCGAACTCCTAACCTAACCCGCCTTATAAAAAAATTATACTAAAAATAATCCCTAACTTCAAAGGAATGCAGAAGCACCTAAAATGCCCTTTGCTGCTCAGTTTTCATTTCCTAAATCAAGTTTATTATGTGGATTTGAAAAGCAGTATTGAGTGGTGTAGGTTCAACCTTGTGTAAGAAACATAAAGTTTCTAAATGTCACCAGATCACAGTGGCACTTAGATGCACTTAAGTAACCATGGTATTCAAGGAAATCAGCCTTCTAGAGAAAGCCAACTGTAGCCTTGTTTCTTAAGTCCATCTAAAAACACAGAGTGATGTGCCATAATGTTTCTAACATCAGGGCTACCATCACTGAAGTTAAACACTTCTCGTACCTGGGCCCTGGTAAGCCTGAGGGTGCCCATGTGATACAGACGCCCAGGGGTCAGCAGCACTCTTCCCAGTCTGTGTCCCCTCCGGATTGGATGCCCAGTTGCTGTTAGAGCCCCCCGAGGGGTCTGAATTCCACACTGACCAAGGATCATTACCATTACTAGCCTGGAGGGAACAGAAAGCGAGAATGTAAGGGATGAAAGAAGCAGAGATATGCAGCCTGGTTTGCAGTCTGTTTAATCGGAAGCTGACAGTAGTCTTAAAACAACATGCTTTTTCAAACACATGATTCAGAGCTGGCCTCAAAGAGGGAGGCTGTTTAGAAAATCTATAAACTTGGCAGAGACAGTGTGACTTGTGGTATACAGTAAATTACATTTCTCTTCATACATGCAACCATTAGACATAATAAAAACAAAAAATGACATGCGTATAATGATAAATGTGCACACTCACACACAAACACTACCACTGTCAAGACCAGACACACTGCCATTTTTTCTTCCGGGCAAAAGATGCAACTACATGTCATGCATGCACGTTAGGCATACTGTATCCACCACTATAATATCATGTAGGCTTATACATGCAATAGTCTGTTTGTGCCTGTTGTAGTTTGCAATTAAATTAATGCTAACCAAACACTGCTGCCTGAACACAGAAGTTGTGCAGTGTCATTACATACAGCATGTGATGCACATTCACTTGCACATGACAAATTAAGAAACCAGTTTTAGAACAGTTTTAGAACAAACTGCTGCAATGACATTGACAAATACACACATTACTGAAAGAACTCTAACAGCATTTTGCAAGTGTAACCTCCTTAACTGAACATAATATTTTCTAACAGTCAATACAAACGTGAGGATTTATATTAAATATGATTCTGATTGACTGTTTTCGTGTATTAAATTATCAGTGCAATTGGTCAATTATTTGTAAGATATAAAGATCTTTGACTCTGATCTTGAAATGTTTTCACTGTGGTGCTGATTCAGACAATTTAGATAAAGAGTGTGGAAATTCATTGGTGACTTGTGAATGTCTGTACTGTAGTGCAAGGCAAAAAAAGAAAGATCATGCTTTCTGCAGGCAGGGGGAGGGGGAAATTTTCCAAAGCAACCAATCAGAGCTGAGGGGGTTTGGTGTAGAAAATGGTGATGAGGGCATTATAGAGTTTGCCTTATGCCTCTAACCACGTCCACCACACCAAGTGGAGGTTACCTCATCGGGGGACGAAAGGTAGGGGGAAACTGGGGTATCTGGGGTGTCCGGCTGGGGACTCAAGCCCCCACTATCCACCTTAAGGGGAAAAGAAGGTGACATCATCACAAACCCGCGGTAGTGAAGGTTTACGTGCAAGTTAAAAATGATGCATTTACACATTTCCTGCCTTGAATCAACCACTTAGTGTGCCTAAATTTCTACTGATCCAGCATTTCACTCATTTTTTTGGAACTTCCTAACGACAAAAAGATTTCCTCATTGTATTTCAGTGAACTAAAAGCCTGCGTCAGTTACAAATGACGTGCCCACAGTGACCATCTTCTACTGCAGCTGCTCTCACTTCTGCATCTTTGGGGTTCACACATGCTGCACGAACATCAGTAAAACTCTCATTGCTTACTTCTGCTTTTTCCTTCAGCATCACCATATTACTCATTACTGTTGACTGAAGCAATCGGGAACATAGCAGGTGTACGTTATTATATATATATATATATTTATGCTTACTTCTCCAGCTCTGGTCTAGGACAGAAAATTCAGAAAAGCCAAGGACATATTGGCAATTAATCGTGTCAATATGGCAAAGAATATCCCAAACCAGGCATTTGATAAAATACGAGCAAGAGTTTAATAAAACATATATTTAATAGGTGGATGTCTTACCTGGTTTTGTGCAGGTACCGATGCAGGAGCGTAGGCATCAAATAAGGACTGAATTTCCGAATGAGCAACATTTCCTACACTTGGAGTAGGTGCTGTGGTTCCTGCTGCCGGGAAGGATGGAATCGCCTTAGTGAACTACAATGGATAAAATACAAAAAATATTCCAGTTAGAAAATCAAATCAAGATATTCCAGCATGATTTAATGGCTTTTCAAGATTCATTCTTCTGCTGTAATGTCATCATGTCTCCTTGGCATTTCCTTTGCTTGGATTTAATTTTTTTCAGTTTATCCGAAATGTAATAGCACTGCCAAGTAAAATTCACACATCAAAATCTTTTTTGCTGTGTTTCAATAGAAAAGCCTGGTGGCTATTTTTGTATTTCAACATATTCTTGTTTTTGCAGATCCTATTGTTACAAGTAGAGTGCACTGAAATAAAAAAGCAATTTGCTTGAGAAACACGCTGATGTTTTTATTAGATATTATATAAGCTCCAAACGCAATTGTCATGAGTGTTTTTTCATGATTTGGATGCAGAAGACAGTCTGGGGGTAGCTGCAAAGTTAACCTTAGGTCAGACACACACACACACACACACACACACACACACACACACACACACACCTGCATGAGCTTGTTTTGTGGAGTTAAGCAGACGAATCATATCAATCCCTCTCTTGTAAACACAGACCCTGCACTGTCAGACATTGCAGTAAGTGTTGTTAAGAGTGAGGTTAAAATGTTAAACAGACTTTACTGACTTTGTTTTTAATCAAATTGTGTTTCTTTGTAAATGTCTGTAGCATGAATCATGCGTCCATGCTAAAGGCAGAGTCACTGGATCCATCCACACACACACACACACACACACACACACACACACACACACACACACACACACACACACACACACACACACACACACACACACACACACACACACACACACACACACACACACACACACACACACACACACACACACACACACACACACACACACACACACACACACACACACACACACACACACACACCTTAATCAGCAAAACTCTGAAGAAGCACATCCTGTTGTGATTATAATTTTAGAGAGGTCAAAACACCATAGTGTGTAAGCACTGCAGAGATATGTCGCACATTGTCTACATAATCTAACTGATAGAGGCACTGAAAAGTTTAACTGTTAAATATTTGTTTGTGCAAACAAAGTATTGTTGCTTAATTTCCCTGGAAGTAAATTTGCTTTAACTACAGGGCAGCATGTAGTGTTTCTTTGAGCATATCCTCACAGTTTGCTAAGAGAGTGTCCATCTTACTTCAATGTAGTCTTCTGGCACCAGCCCCAACTCCCCTCTTGAGTTCTGTGCTTCGATCCAGCCTCCACCAATATTCTGAAATACAGTGACACCCAATAACATGTGATGATAAATGACTGATTCAGGTCAGCACATAAATAAATGCATAAAAGGCACCTAAAAGACCAGGGCCCCCATTTATAAAGAATCCTAGGCACACAAAACTAAATGAAAAACCACAGAGTGTATTTTGACTTTAGCTTCAATCAAAGGGAGCTACTACTTTTGTGTGTTCATATATTTCTGAAGATAATGAGTTTATTTTTGTGTATTGTAATACACAAAATACTACATGTAAAAATGGTCTATTATCAATATTAGTTATACCTTAGTCATTTTTTCTTTACATCTCCATCTTTCCCTTGGCCAAAAAAATCACCCTTATATTAGCATATTAATAACTTATTTGCACTAACCATTTATGGATGGTTGTGAGATGACACAGGGAGGAATGTGAGGCTTGTGCATGTGCACAGAATGTTGGTATTTATAAGAAGCCATTAGCATACACTGGTGCCCTAAACTGTTTTATAAATCGGATTTATATGGTTTTTGTTTTGTGATCAGATTTTTACAAATGAGGCTCCTGGTTACTGTGAAAAAACAAAACAAAACAAATGCATCAGAAAGTCAACAACGTGCGACATGTGACATTTATTTAAGCATTTGAACTGGTAACAAGAATTCAACTTCTACGATGAGAGCAAACATTGTTTTGTTGCTGTGCGCATGAGTCTATTAGTCATCTGTGGAAACCAACCTTAACAGATGTAATTACTTTAGTCTAAGCACAAGAAACACTTGTAGATTAGCAAAGCCAGTGATTAATTGTTACAGGTAATAGTGTTCCCTTTGATTCCTCTACTCAGCTGCAACAGCAGTGCTTACTACTGCATTAAGTAATTCAAATAAGGATAAACCTGCAGAAACTCTCCACAGTCAGTCACAGTTTATTTAAAAAATTAAATTCTGTTTTTCTGATACACTACGTGCTACTTTGCTACTTTGCATTGACCAAAAAAAATCTGTAGGCAACAGTGTGTGAACTTTGATCTGCTTGCGACTAGCTGTTATGACATCATGTTTTCTCTTTTTGCCCCCGCTTCTGTATCATGTAAACTAAAGCTGTATTGGACTGATAGATCTGCAGTGGATTTAAATTAGAGGCTACAATATGCAAAACTATAATGCTATCTAATTCTGAGGCAAAAACTGCCTTAAACAGGCAGAAATACCACTACAGAAATTAAAATAATTTAAACCTAATTCAAATGTTCGCACCTTTAGCCAAACAATTAGACACAGATTAATTCCTAATAATCAGATAACATAACGCACCAACTAAAACACAAATTTTACATCAAATACACAAAACAGGTGCCAGTAACACAGTCTTAAGCAACAAAACTTGTTAACAATAAAACTGTTAACAAGCTGAATAAAAAGCTAGAAAATGGCAATTAAATCTCACTGAAACCAGGCTGGCATGAAAATCAAATGCGAAAAGAAAAAAAGTCCTGACAGTACAGCGACAGAAATAAACTGTCGCAGAAACTACTGGGACTCAGCATCCACTGACAGTAGAAGGACGGCAGACGAACGCTGGTATGGATTTACCTGATTGGTGATAGTGAGTGTCTCGCCTTCTGTCACTGACAACTCGTTGTTTCCAGGCTCAGCAGTGAAATCGTATAAAACCTTTGCCTGAACACACAAACACACACACAGGTTTACTGTATGTTTGATAGTGACTGTTTTAAAGCCAGCAATCAAAAAGACACATATATCTGTAAATGCACAGAAGCCGTCACAGTAGTCTTATTAATGTGAAGTGAAATGAAGGACGGAGTAAAACAGGTCAAACTAGTTTTTCTGAACTTATGCTGACTCCAACCTAAAACATAGCCAGAACCATCACATCAACTTTTTTCCCCCTGACACTGACCCACATCTACAAATCTGCCCTTCCCCGAGGGACCCAGAGAGGCAAACACATTCAACCACGAGATCTGGCAGGCGTGAAAAGTGTTCTAAATAAGTCTTTGTTTTTCACAGTTTACTTCATGACTGATTTTTAGGCCCATGCACTAATTTATTGTGTGATGTGTTACCAAATCAGTATTAAATCAACAGTGTGACAGCCTAATGTTGTTCATTTACCAAATATATTAAGTTTAAGGCCATTTGCTCTTCCTCGAACAGAGATTTATTTTATTGCCTGCCCCCTCCCCAAGTTTTTAAACGGGAATTACAAAACAGAACGACTTATGAATGTTCCTGGCCACAGTCTCAGCTCTGCTGGCACAGTCATTATTCTATGGAGTGAAAGCATTGTTTCCATTTCGAAATCTGCGTGGGCCAAGCATGATTTAAAACTTTCCAGGTGAGCATCTGAGCCTTGTAAGTTTCACGGTGGAGAATAATAATCTGTGGGTTTGTCAACAACATGTTGTTTTCACTTTCGTCTGCTGAAGGTAGATTTTCCCACAGTGCTCACCTGAAGCTCACAACTTAGAGCTGATTATAATGTGTCTGTGAGTTGATCAAATTTGATGGATAAGAATATGGAACAAAAATACCAAACTGTGATCAAAGATTTACTACATTTCTGTTTCTTGTTATATACACAAGTAATTTTCACAGGTTTCAAATAGTGTTTGAAATTCTAATACTAATTCTTCCATTAGACTGTTTTGTACCTATGCTAGTTAACAACAACCACTACTCACCCACGTCTGTGAGTAAGAAGTTAAACCCACGCACATGACTACATTTCCCAGAATTCCACAGAGGCACCAATGACCCGCACTGGAAAGGTAGTAAAATGTCACAAGACACTTTCTTAATGAGACACATTTTCCATGTCGATTACAGCGAAAACATCGATTTTAAATTGACCGCATTCCCACGTGTTGTAAGCGTCTCTTTAACTCTTTTAAGCAGAGCATTAAAATGTGTTAGACTTTTCACATTTCGCTCATCGACAGAAGTGTTCATGGTAAACCCAACTCTGTTAACAAGTCCACAGCCTGCGTTTTCCTTAAAAAAACAACAAAAAAACAGCTACTTGTCAGGAGAGAGTGGATCGAAAAACACACCCGGGTTGACGATAACACAGCCTAGAAACGTTGTCAGACCTACCTTTAGCGCCATTGTCGAAGCTTTGATCAGTCATTACAAAAACAGGCCCTGTGGTTTTCAGGATTTCCAATCCTCAGCTGAACATTTCCCCCGCTGCTTTCCAACTGAAGGCGAAAACAAACAACGGTGAAGAGCCGCCGCACCGCAGGCTTTAGCACTTTACAAACAACGTTTTCCCACGGTTAATCCTGAAAAAGCCCGAGAAAGACGGTGGGAACGGGACTAGTTCGGTGCGACTCTTAAGTTTGAACCACGTAATGAGCTGCTGACAGAAGGAGGGAGGGAGTGACCTGCACCACGGACAGAAACCGGAAAGGTAGTTTCAGTCCGATATGGCCCTCGAAGACATGACGGAATGATATGAGGACAATGAACAACGTGAATGGATACATACAAAATATTAACCAAAGATTTAGTAATAAATGACAAAAAAACTTTACATAATAAAAACAGCCTAAACATAATTATAAAAATTCTATATTACATTATAAATACGCCCAGAAAACCATCAAAGCCATCTAATATTTCCTTAATAAATCGAAATCTTCTAATTCATCCTCCAATGAGTTGTTTCTTTATTTTGGCTGATTAATAGGCTCCTTTCCATTGCTAAAATATTTTCCGAGGATCCTACTAGACAAGGCTTGTAGATGTTTTTCATTTCTAACCATTAGCAGGGGTTATAAAGTGTTATTATAGTTATAAGGAAATTACTGTGGTGATTTTATTTTTTATTTTTTGTACAATGTTGTTGACGGCTCACAGCTGGCACAGCACAGCAGCTCCAAGGGAGTGACCCTGAACTCATCTCTTATACTTAAGTCGCCCTCTGCAGGGCTCAATGTGTAGTCACTTTTTAAGGAAAGGTAGGATACAGCTTAATTATCATTGTGGCCAGAAACGTACATAGGTGTCGGTCAATGTTAAACTATAGTACTCTTTGAGCTATAGTGTCATTCGAGATAACCGATACAACAAACTGAAATTTTAGCTTAATCTGAAGAACCGGCGTTAGTTTACATTAATCGTAAGTTACTGCAATTTAAATGTCAGAGTTGTATGTTTGTTTCAACATCCGGCATTTGCTCACATATCAGTGGAAATGTAAAGGCTAAAAGTGGTTCAAATGTAAAACACCAGAGATGCCGAAGTAAGTGGACTGTAAATATTAATAGTATAAATTTTATACACTCATAAATTGATCTTATAAGATGTTTTTTGAGGGGCTGAGATCACATGATTGATATCAATATTAGAACGTGACAGAGGAAATATAAACCCTAATGAGATCCATTTAAAAAGTTCTGCTGAGATTTCTAATTTTCCTTTTTTAAAATAATTCGTACTTCTTGAGTTGAAACTGTATGAAAGCAGATACTATAATTCCACTACCTCTTTATTATTGAGATCATAATGGGTGGTTGTGTCACTTCTAAAGTTTAGGCCACCCTGTTTAAAATGAATGAGGGGGCAAAAAGCCCAGTATTGTCTGTTAAACATATAATACAAAGATATTAAGGCTTAGTCCTGCTGAAGTGCATTACATTATTATATCATTCATTTTGAATAGGGTGGACAAAACATTAGAACTGACTCCAGCACCCACTGTGACACATTGTATAATGATCATCTTTCTGACAGTTTTAACTTAAAAACTTGATTGCATTAGATTGTACAGGTCATTCTTTTTCTTCTGGTACATCCTGCACTGTGTCCAGCAGTGGTTTCATTTGACAATTGAATAGAACTGGTAGAACCGGTTGACATCAATAAGGGAGGAGTTTTTGTGGGCAGTTTAATGTATATTGTAGGTGAAGTGCGCAGCCCACCTGACCACAGTCTGTTGAAAGAGAGAGAAAAAGATTATAATTGGGTCATTATATAAAAAGTCTTGAAGCATAGTCACTTCTTTGACATGAAAATCGATAAATTTGTGGGTTTAATAATGAGAAAACGATTTAAAGAAATCTTTGAAATTAAATGTTTTGCGTAATGTGGCAAAGCAATTCCTAATGTGAATAAGCTCACAGAGTGCTGTACAATATGTGTTGATCCACAATAGCAAATGATAAATGACTGAGCACTTTTTGCCTGTATCACCTGGCCTCATGGGGCAGTGCAGGTGTGTCGGAGTAGGGTAGGAGGGTGTTAGCCCGCCGCGAAGACAGTGAGTTCATTTTGAAGATTTCCAGCTTCAAAGAGACAGCATGCACTCTCTGCTCTCTGTCCTCACCCTGTTCCTGGCCTGGAGAAAAGGAGTTGGGGCATCAGACCTTGCCATGCCCTTCATGGTGAACCTGGACACGGAAAACCTGGTCTGCTTGAAGTGGGGGTTTGACAATCTGCAAGGAAAAATAACATTCGTACTGGCAGTCAACACAACAGGCTGGGTGGGCTTTGGCTTGAGTCCGAACGGAGGAATGAATGGGTCAGACATTGTAATAGGGGGGCTTAGGCCGGAAGGAAGCTACTTCAAAGTAAGTTATTACATAAGAAAATTAGTTTTAAGTTTCCACCATTGCAACAAACATAAAGTGTATCATAAAGTGTATAACACTGTGTTACATGTACACGACAAATGTAACAGTATTAGCTTTCTGCTGCTGAAAATATTGTTTTGTTTTAAATGCATCAGGACTATTACGCCACAGGGAGCTTCATGCCTTTAGTGGATAAGCAGCAAAGCTACACTCTCCTGTCTCTAAATGAAAGTGAAGGTCAAACCATCATGACCTTTCAGAGGCCTATTCAGACGTGTGATGACCAAGACATCCAAATCACTGTAGGACGTTTTTATTATTCTGTACATACTTTATTGCATTTGGATACAAAGAAGACAGACGTTTCTTCCTTTAATTAAGAAGCTACAAGTACTAGTCTGAGAACTTTATGCAGTTTGAATAATAATTTTGATGTTTGGAAATTCTACACAAAAGCATTATAAGTGATTAATGATTAATATGGAAATCATGTGAAAATATTCACACTTTTAAATGTCAGAAAAATATCACTAGTTGATGCAATACTGCTGGAAACTACATAACATTAAAGCCAACTATCAAACAAACTAATGGACCCTATTGTGTAAGAACTAGGGAGATGCACACTCACTTAGGCATTTTTAAGTAAGTAAGATTTAGCATGGATTGTTATTTGTAACCCTAGTGCTTTGTATTGTTCTTCTAATTCTCTAGTTAAAGCCCAAATGCCTTTCTTGAAACCCAGTAAAGTCTGTTTTCAGAATTCTTTTGTTAGGTTCACTTGAATGTTCCCCTACTGTCTTTCATTGGGTGTTTTCAGATACAAATGCTCCGGCAACAACAAGCCACACAAGAGGCTTATAATGCTTTCTATGAAGTACATGAAATGCTAGACAGTTTGGTAATGTAGTAGGTGCCATTTCCACTTGGAAATCTCATGAATGTTGTTGCTTACTATTGATCCCTTCACAGGCTCAGCCCATTAAGCTGATCTACGCATATGGAACGACAGATGAGATCACTTATCACAGTGCTCGCAGAGGTACCAAGGAGGTCAACCTTTTAAACTATATGCCCAGGACCTCCCTTCCCAACAGCAACTATATTAGTGCCACAGTGAACAATGTACAGTAGGAATAATTGACTATAGATGCTAATATATTGAAAATGTGTTTTTCTTTTTTTTTACTTTAACCAATTTCCTCTCTTAATGAGTAGTATCTAACAAGGGAACTGTTTTTTTTTTTTTAGGATGGATTAATGGAAATGTTTTAAAAAACTATTCTGATACAGTATGTTTGAATGTCCAAACTAAGATGTAAACAAACTGTGTTTTGTTCATCTTTATGTTTTGCAGATCACTATCCCTACCATTCAAACATACTATCACTGCAAGGTCATGAACTTTTCAAACTTAAACACAAAAGTTCATGTATATCAGGTAATCATATCTTGCTCATATTACATTCATACATCTGATATTAGTATTATTATGTATAACTACAAGGATATTAAAACATGTTAAAACCAGACAGGTACTATAAATGTCATTAAATAATTTGTAAATGTGAGAGAGTAGACATCATCAAATGTGAAAGTAGTTCCTGAAGTAAAAAATGTAAAATAAAACTGCATTAATAGGAGCATTGTTTTTCAGAAGAAAAAAAAACCTGTCTTTCTTGTTCCTGTCCTTTGAATTATTGTTCTTTAAACCTTCTGTACCAAATCTCTGTCAGGTTGAACCAGTGATTCAGAACTACGACATTGTTCATCACATGCTCCTGTACCGCTGCCCATCCTTTGTGAAGCACTCGTATGACAAGCCGTGCTACCAGGGCGACATAGGGGATGCCTGCTTCGGGGTCGTGGCTGCTTGGGGAGTGGGAGGAGGGGTGAGGGACTATCAAGTGTCCATAGCCTTTATACTGTTATAATATACTATATTTACACTCCAAGATTGTATTCTTTTGTATATTGGTGAAAGGGATATGCTCATGTCACCTGTTCCCCAATGTGTCTATGAAACTTCAGGTCTTTGAGCTTCCAGAACATGCAGGTATTCCATTTGGAGGAGTGGACAATATTACTTTCTATAGGCTGGAAATCCATTACAATAATCCAAACCTTCAGGCAGGTAAGGATACCTGTTCACTTTGTCTTTCATTAAGAACTACTATAACAATTTATTCATTCTATGAGGGATTCAATATGCTGATCATGGTGTTCATTCAAGGTTAGAGTTGAACGGATCACGCGAGGATGTGATGTTTTTCTCAGTTTAATGTGATTAGAAACGGAATCTTTTTGGGTTTTTAACTACTGACTCGGGGAGGGGGAATACAATTGAACAGTTGCATTAGGGTCTGGGAAAATGCAATTGATATTTTTCAGTATTCTATGAAATGTCATTAAATAAACCATGTATTGATTATACAAATAATAACTACATATTAAGAAATAGCGAATTAGTAATTGCAGCCCTAATTGATTGTCATCAGTACAGTTTGACTACTCCGGCACGTACATGAGATTCAGCGACTCACACTGGGCAAATTATCCAAAACTAAACTGAAGCCACTATGGGTGCCAAAAATTTTAGGTCCTAAACAAAAGCATCTTTTATAGTTAATTCCCTGCACTCTACGCTCACTTATTTTTTGCACTCAAACCTCCATGATCAAGCCCAAACTAAATCATCGACATGACATTGCTGTGGTGATTTTCGGGGACTTGACTTACTGTAAACGTTATGTGTAAAATTGTTAGAAGTCCTCTTTAGAAACATACCAACCTGTTCCCACAGACTGATTAATCCTTTTCACAACCAGGAAATTGACCTTTTTTTGTAAAGTTGTCAAAATTCCACATAATATGATCCACACAACTGATTTTAAATGCAACTTTTACTTTTAATGCTGCCTGGACAATAACTACTATACAATTACACTGACGCTGTGTTAAACACTGTAAGTAGTGGGACATACTTACTATTCTTTATCACATGACCACAGTGCAACATTTTTAAATCTATCTCTCTGTTTAGGCAAGACAGACAGCTCAGGGCTAAGACTTTATTATACAACCCAACTCCGACAGCATGACGTGGGCATCTTAACTGCCGGTTTGCTTGGAGTTGGCAATATGGAGTATAACATACCTCCAAACGCCCTTCAGTTCCACACCTATGGGGTGTGTAATACGACTGTCCTTTCTCAGGTATGGAGTGTTTTATTAGAGGTTTTAGCCAGCAGGAGGGGTTCTTAGGGTCAAGTAAAGAGGTATTTTATTTGTTGTTTCTGAATATGTTCCTGAACATAGTTACTTTCCATTCCTAGCTTGTGAATCCTATGCCCGATCTTCAGTTGTTTGCTGTATTAATGCACACACACTTAACTGGGAGGAAAGTCAGAGTTGGCCACTACCGGTAAGAAAGAAAGTCTGGAGGTTTTCTCTATATCAGTCGAAAAAGGGGGTTTTACATAATTTGGCATTATGTGAAAAATCATAATTGTGGGCACAGGTTTGATGCCATTCTTCTTCTTTAACTGCCATTTTATAACCTTTTGTCTATGTAGAAATGGAGAGCAGATTGACTTTTTGGGCTTGGAAGAAAACTACAACTTTGAGCTACAGCAAATTGTTAGTTTGGGAAACATCAAGACCATCAAGCAGGTAATTGACTCCCTGTTCACATGTTATATGCTTGGGTTGTTCAAACCCACTGTGTTGACAGTGCTGTATAATTTATCATGCCACATTTACTCAAATGAGTAAATCAAAATGTCTCTTACCACAGGGTGATGAAATTGCAGTAGAGTGCACCTACAGCACTGCGAATCGCACTAAAGTAACTAAGGTAGCTAATGTCATTACACACACACACATTTATATATGAGTATAACTTTACATGACCCCCTGTATCAATTAGTACAATCTAATTATATAGTGCTGCATAAATTATTATGTTTATTCTTGTAAATAAAATAGTATAATAACAATTTATGAAAAAAATATTTTTGGGGTACTCTACTACAGTACTTACATTTTCTGCCACTGCTACCCCATTACAATACGAGAGAAATATTATACTTTTTACTCCACGACTTTTTGGAAATTTGACAAATTACTTTGCAGATGCAGATCAGGTATACATAATATAACCAATCAACAAACTCTGTTGCATTGTTATAAATTATATTAAAACAATGTCTAATTTATCATTTACAACTTTTTAAGCCCAATAAAACATTTGCCAGCTGCAGTGATGTAAACATTAATTTATCAACATCACAAACACACATTATTGTAAATGCATATTGAGTACTATTAATTTTGGTGCTTAAAGGATATTTTGAAACTGTATAAATAATTGCATGACTTACTGACTCCTTCAGATGGGGTTAGCAACCACTGATGAGATGTGCCTGGCCTTCATGTTCTACTATCCTGCAATCAGTGTCTCTGCATGCCTTAGCCATCCAAATACAACATCTCTATCAGGCACAAACTACCAGTAAGACCTGATGCAATCGTTCACATTTCTGCTGTGTTTAATTTACAAACAGCTTGCAGGTTACATACATTATATATTTATTTTTGATGATGTATATTTTGGTATGTTCTTTGCCAACTACCTCTATTTTCATTTCTGACAGAATGTCTGAAAGTGAAATTGCTCAGTATGAGAGTTCTCTAAAGATGCTACCACAAAGTCAGATGGTCTCTGATAACAATGTAAGTCACAGAATAAATTGCCTTCAGTCTTAATCTAGAAAAAAATCCCCTATTACTTTGTAATTTCTAAATGATAAAGTGTTTGTTTGGCACTTTCTCTTTCAGTTTTAGACATATTGTTATTCAACTATAAAATATACACAAATCATTTCAGTCATTTTTGTTATCGGTTATAAGGTAGTATTTTATCCCTCTTGTTCAGATTTGTTTTTCTAATTTTGTTTATGTAAATTTGCTTTTAATGATACAGATGTATAATTTATTTTAGTATTCATCGGTTTTCCACTAAGAGTTTTACTTATCACACATATTTCTTTATGTACAACTCTGATTGTGCAATTTATTTAGTTTTGTGTCACATATACAGTTGGCAAGTTTGAAGAATTTCCTCGCCATTTATGATTGTGGATTTGTCAAAGTAAAAAACTTAAAGCCTTTATTCATCATCCTGTATGTGTATGTGACATTTACAGGCATTTAAGCTGAAGTTACTGACGAAAAAGCTACACTGTTGGTGTTTATTGAAACATTTCTTTTTGCAGTACCATTTAAAAAGATGTTTATATAATATTTTCTTTTTCACAGGCCAAATTCAGATTATTCAAAAATTGCATTGTCAGGAAGATGATGAAGACTCCAACTGTCACTTGTCAGAGTAATGCGTCTAACAGACTCTGCACTGCATGTATTGTTAACCCAGCTGGAATGATACTTGTTCTACTCTGGATTGCAGTAGTGTAACATGGTGCTGCATGTAGCAGATCCATTCTTCTGCAATCTTGATAAAAAAAGACACAGCTGATAAAAACAGAAAGCTGTATGCCATTTTCTACTTGTATTTGATCCTTTCGTTTCATATCTTTTCTTTTTGGAATTAACTGCTAATCAAGGCTCAGGTGCCGTATTATCATACTGAGATTTATATTACTGACTTTGTTTAAACTATGTTTTCTTAAAAGCAAAAATGCTTCACCTCATCTGCGTAATTCTATACAGTTATAAGGTAGTTTAATTTCACAATATAATAATACAATACATTGAGTTTGGCAATACAATAAGCTTTTATACCCTAATACTTTTTATGAAGAAAGCTACTTCTACTATAATTGTTTTTCCTCTAAATGAACTAGAGCATTCTTGGCAATGCTGCACTGCTATTTGACAATAATACATTGATTATAATACATGATTTTTGTTTTAATACAGACATTATATGGTATTTAATTTGCTCCATTAGATAAAAGTACTGTGCAAATTCTATCACCTACCTCTGTATTACATTATAGCATATGTTTCTTATGTAGCCTATTGATTATGCAATAAGTGTATGGATGATATATTAAATATTGATCCATTATCACTGACTCTTGCATATATTAGTTATGTAAAAGAACCAATCACCTAATATTACATTAAAGAAACAACATACAAGCTGCCACGGACACAATTTGATGCAGATGAAAGTGACATGTACGGCCGGTAGTTTCACAGGCGTCCTCAAGGGGGAGCTCTGACTTATTTGCGTTCTTGTCACTGTGCTGCTGTCATGTGTACGGCTAGCTAGCTGCTATCCTTGGCAATGTTGTCACTATCAGAATGATATCGCAGCGAGACACAGGAGAACTTGCTCGGTTTTATACTGTCACAGACCCTAAAAAGCACCGGAAAGGCTATACAGTGTACAAAGTCACCGCAAGGGTAAGTAAAAGGAGAGCAAGGAAACTGACAGCTAGCCTAATGCTAGTTGTTGTTAGCTAGCTAGCTGCTGAGCTTGAGCTCTGCTAACGCAAACACAAATGACGATACTTATGCTGCTTGTGTTCAGCTGCCAAGGGTAACCGCGGTTTTAAAGGCCACAAATGTACCAAACCGAAACATTCAGGCGTGGTTGTGGGTTGTTAAGTTGCTATTTTGTCAGTGTTAGCCTTAGTGCTTGAAACCGATCCAACTGCTGACGAATGGCAAACTCCATTTGCAGTAGTTACGTTAGTGTAAACTACATGTAACATTACGTAAAATATTGTGGTTTAGGAGATGGTGTCAAGCATTTGCGCCTAAAAATGAGCTTTTCGTCTCTGTTATTAACAGGAAACCTGCTATTGCCCTTGGCTGCTTTTGAGGCAAGTTTCTAGGAGCGATGCTGGAATAACTTAGCTATATAAGTGAAGTCATTAAGGAGAAATAATAAAACCACTTACAGGATGGGATCTGTAGTTGGACCTCTCAGTCACTTTGCCAGAAAGTGCCGCTGTACTGTAAAGAATTCATGCTAGGAGGGACAACCTAGACAAAATTCACTTGGAGCTTTCGACAACAAAACTGCTTCTTTTCTTTTCCTTTCGGCTGTTCCCTTTCAGGGGACGCCACAGAGAATCATGTGCCTTACACAACACCACCCTGTGTTGTGTGGCTACGCTCTCCCCGATCAATACTTTGCAGTCACTGATCTCTTTCAGATTACAACATCAACACAGGTTGTAGTCCACCAGAGTGCTTCTCCCTCCGCTCTTATGTCACCCTATTTTTCTGCCTCTTCTGGAAAAAAGTGTTCACTCACATCCTGCCTGTCGGGCATAACCACTAACAACAATGAACGTGACGTCACGCCTTCAATTTCCAGCTTCAGAGTCATCCACCTGTCTGATACTCTTTTCACCTCCAGAACATTCCTTTCAAACCCCCATTTCAGGATAACTCCTACTCCATTTCTCATCTTATCCGACCCATGGTAAAACAACTTAGACCCTGCTTCTACGCTTCGACCCTTGCTACCTTTTCATCTGGTCTCCTGGACACACAGTATATCCACTTTCCTTCTCTGCATCATGTCAACCACCTCTCTAGCCTTCCCTGTCCCAACATTCATAGTCCCTACTGTCAGTCCTACACATTTCCTCTTCTCTGTCTGCCTACGAACGCACCTACCTTCTCTTCTTCTTCAACCAACAGTAGCCACCGGTGCTGTTGACCTATAGGGTGCCGGTCTTAACCCGGGGCCCGACTGTTCCAGTATGGAAGTCAGATTCGGTGTGGAACTCATGATTCACATGTGTAATTTCACATGTGTTTTGTGTAGGATGCCCTTCCTGACACAACCCTCTTCATTTATCCATACTTGGGACAAGCACATGAAGACACTGGCTTGTGCCCCCTTGTGTTGTATTTTTGGTCAACCAAGCTCATGTATGAAATTCTGACTTATATTATGTGGTCTTCGCAGTCATTAGATCTCAACCCAAATAAACAACTAAAACATTTTTAGACTGATGTGTTAGACAGCACCACCCTCAAAACACCAAATAAGAGAACATCCTTTGAAAGAGTGATGTTCCATCCCACCAATAGAGATCCAAAAACCTAAAGAATCAGTGCACAAGGTGCAGTAAAGCTTTTTTGATAGCACATGTTGGCCCAACACCTCACTTACACACTTTATATTTATTTATTTATTTATTTATGGTAACCTGTCTGTATGACCCTGATCATAAAATTATGAGAAACATTTCATTAATTTCATTTCATCAAAGTTTTACAGCCAAATGGGGCACATTGCCTACAGCAATGCGGGGTCTGTTTCTGCCATCAGTTTTACTACTAATGCTGGTGATGTCTCGTTGTAACACTCAAAACTTCCGTCACTCCCTTCATAATGCACTCATTGTCACGCTCAGAGCTGTGTCCCTGCTCATGCTTGTGGCAGCCTCACAAGAATATCTCTGCAGTAAAACCAACTCAAATATCTTGAATAGGAATGACATGGGATTTCTAAAACCTTGAGCACTTGTGTTCTTCTTCCATACAGATAATCTCCAGGAAGAGCCCAGAGGACGTCCAAGAGGTAAGAGCTCAAACCAATATTTTATATGGTGACTTTGTGAGTTTGCAGAGCTTTGGCAGGCAGTGGATTTTCTTGAAAGACAGCAGTGTGATGGATTATTTTAGCAGGAAAGTTCCTCAGGCTGAGTTGGTTGAACCCTATAAGTATAATAGTTTGATATATCTGAACATATTCACTTATAGTATATTTATATAATATATTTGACACAAGTACACCTATGGTAAAATTACACACGTTTAAGGAATGCCTGTTACATCATAGGTCAGTGTTACTCATCACTGTGATGATTAAAAGCATATGTTTTTTCACTCAAGACAACCGTTTTGTGTTTTAAAAAGTTTAACCGATCCTTTAACTGTTCCACCTTCTCGCAACATATCGTGAACATGCAGTAAAATCACATAACGGTACATACGGTCTTGCACTGAGGAATGCATTCTGGTGTGGAACCAGCACTAATGCAGTGGGCATGATGTCAATTACTGCATGTGTTTCTAAGAGACAGAGAGGAAGAGTTTTGCCTGGAAACTCATATCTCCTTTACTGAGTAGTGCTCCTGTTTGGGAGTGGTTCTCAGCCCAGTGTGTCTCACACCAGCTGCCCAGCAATAGATTTTAGGAAACTGGACTTGCATCTTAACATAGAATAAAGAAGTAGAAAAGAAGAACTCGATTCAGGTTTGTTTTTAAATGTTGTGTCTTGTATTTGAAGTTTCATTAAATAAGATGGCAAAGAGGACTTTATCTTGTTACGAGTTAAATGGATCCATGTGTTGGCATAGGCCCAGTTAGCAGTAACTGGCATTTATTTCATTATAGTTTTTGGCTACCGTGTGCTATTGTTAAATAGTTTACATGTTTGTTGTCTTAAACAAGATGTAATGAATTTTTGACTGGTTACGATATTTAAAAATCAGTTAAGTGAGTATTTCTTTTAGATCCAACAGTGTTTAGTACACAGAAGTAATGTGATCCATTTAGTGAGGCTTCATAAATGTTTAAACACGGACTATTGAGTCCAAAAGTCCTCCCTTAACTCATCCACCTTCCTATTTTCATCAAGCTCCCTTCTGTGTCTTTTTTAGATAACAGTGTGGAAGAGATACAGTGATTTCCGAAAGCTTCATCAAAATCTCTGGCAGCTGCACAAAAATGTATGTAGCCAGTCAGAGCTGTTTCCTCCCTTTGCCAAGGCCAAAGTCTTTGGTAAGCACCTGACCCACTGATTCCATTACCCTAATAAAACTATAAAGACTTAAAGTTTGTCCTTTTTCCTTTTTTATTTTCTTCTGTTCCTTCCTATTCTCTTCCTTGGTACCTTATAATTTTATGATTTTGTCTAGAGTGACCAAAGAAAAACTGTAATTGGGACTGTCTTTTTATGAGGCAATTCAGCAACTACATCTTTTCTACTAGAGAACGCTGCCACCTTAAGACAGCTTAGTGCTGTTACTTAGCAAGCACCACTTTTACTTGATCTGATCGATCACTTGGGTATAGGCAGAATCAATCTGTGTGTGTGTGCCTCTCTCCATTTATCTTCATTTATTTATATATAGGTCGTTTTGATGACTCAGTGATTGAGCAAAGAAGACAGTGCTCTGAGGATCTGCTACAGTTCTCTGCTAATATTCCGGCTTTGTATAGTAGTCAGCACATCCAAGATTTTTTCAAGGTAAAAATACACGTACACACACACACACTTACACAGAGAGATTTACAGATTGAATATGAAACTGTGTGTCATATTTCTTCAGGGAGGGGAGGTTCATGACGGCTCAGAGCTCATTGGACCAGCTGAGCCCATTTCTGAATTCCTGGTTGACAGTTTATCAGACTGCAGCTCTGATGGTAGGATTAAACGCAATATTCCCTTTAATCTTCCTCTTGGTTTGTAAATCAAGACTTGCTGAGATGTTTGGTAATTTTTTTTTCAGTTCAAAGAGATCTCAGTGGTGCAGATGATTTGACTATCACATCCGAGTATGGAGGTAGAGTATGTTTATTTATGAAAATAACACCTACATTCAAGATTACTTTGTGGGGCAGGGGGGAGGTGTTCCATGTCTATATATGTATGTATCTGTATCTATGTACCTTAGTGTTTTTGCCTCCCCAGGCCCATCCAGTGACAGTGACTTGACCTCCCTGGCAGTGGATACCGACTCCTTAGCTGAGCTAGATGATGGCATGGCCTCAGGCCGCACGTCCCCAAACCACCCACAGGGGGGAGCCACCAACATTAGCAGTAGTTGCAGCCCCCGTTTGCCCTCTCTCCATGAACGCCGTACCACATCTCCTGCCCCAGTCCCTGCTTCCTCCGCCCCAAACCCAGAGGTCAACTGGCCAAGTCGAGCAACACTCTTTTCTGGCAGCGTGAAAAAAGCCATTGGTGGCCCCCCAAAGGACGTAAAGTCTGATTACCTGGACAAAGCCAGTGAGCTTATTTGTTTGGCTGTGCAGAAGGAGAACGAGCAAGACTACCAGGCAGCTTTTTCCTACTATCGCAACGGTGTGGACCTGCTGCTCCAAGGAGTGCAAGGTCAGTTTGGTCATGAGCTGGATAACTTTTTACTCAGGTCAGAGTAAGAGAACCAGCTGACGCTGACCATAACTATAACATTTTATTTTGTCAATAGATAAATGTCAGTACACAGTCTTTAAACATTTAAAACTTATTGATCTCAGTCACACCTATTTCAGGTGAGGCCAGTCCCACAAGGCGAGAGGCAGTGAAGAAGAAAACTGCAGAATATCTGATGCGTGCAGAACAAATATCCAGTCAGCATCTGAAAGGCAACATGGGTCAAGGGTCAACGCAGACAGTGGTAAGTAAGAGGAAAGTGCCACTGGCCCTAGACTCCCTATGTCAGCTCATGCATATGTGCTCAATGTCCATGCAGCCCCTTTTTTTATGTTTTGTTTGTAATAGCCACTGTTTGAGTTGTGATAATTATAGACTACAACTTTTTTGACTACAACAGATTTTAACATTGCACAGAATCAAAACACAAAAATGTTAATCTTTTGTCAGGCTTTAGGGGCACAGTGCTGCTCTACCGCCACCAAAGGAGGCCAGCAGAGTCCATCTGAGGATCTGAAAGCTTACAGGGTGTTGGGAGTTATAGATAAGGTCAGTTTGTCTTTTTGTAATTTTTCTTTTTCATTCATAAACACATTCCGTTTTTTTCACATTTATTTATAAGTGTGTAAGGGAGTAAGACTATCTATTTATTTATTCATTTAACACTTTATGTCAGAATTTCCTTTTTAAACATTAAATACAAAAGAAGAGAATAGGTGAAAATGAAACCCAACCTACAACACATACATTTATTTAATTATAGCCCCAAATATAGATGGCATCCATCTCCAAAGCTCTCCGTGTCCTTTCCCTCTTTGAATGTCTTTTATCAGAAGCAATAAAAGTAAAAGATTTACTGGATGGTATGATAAGGGCTGAGTGTGTGTATGTTTAGCATCACTTGTGACTACCACAAGGTCAGTTTAGGTTGCCGGTCCTCTCAACCAGCTGCCGGGAAAGCAACTTCTCCACTCAGCCATGAAATGACTTGGCAAGCAGCTCAGATAGCGACACACAACATTGAATCAATGATGCTCATCCTACACACAAATACACACGCAAAACCCCAAGGAAAATGTTGACACAATACCAACATGTGTTACTCTGTAGAGGTGTACACCAAAGTCCACGATATGTCAGAACCAAATCTGACACACAGCGAAAAGATTTGAGTTAGAGGAAATGAAATGGCACAGCTTTACTCTCCTCCTCTGCCTTCCTCCTTTCATTGTTAATGGGGACAGAGGGGACAGATGGAGAGAGTTCCTCACCCTACTGCCCCCCCCCAAACACACAGACACACACGCACACACCCCTCCTCTCCACCTCCCCCTTTCCCTGATGTTTGTGTCTTAATTATATTAGCGCCCTGGCTAGCACTGCCACTCTGTTTACTCACAGCTCCATTCATATCCATTTAGCCTGCACCTGTTTGGTCCCAGCCAGGGTCACATGGAGAGAATGCACCCACAAAACATACGCACAAATACACACCAGGTCACACACATATGCTCAAGCTCTCCCCTGAGACTGTGAGAGAAATGGAGATGTCACAGAGAAAAGAAGGTCTGATGGTACGAAGCACTAAAGATATTAGGAAGAAACAGGGAGACAAATAGAGGAAAGGAATTGAGAGATGCTACAAGCTTTGGGTACAGATGGGAGAAAGGTGGCCATTTACAGATGGCACTGTTAGACATTATTGTGTCTTTTATGACACATTGCATAGCTCTGTGGTGACAAAAATTTAGCGCAAGAAAGAAATCATGTTTAGACATGAATATGAGTGACGAGTGGTTTGTTTTAGAGACTTCTCTTATGTGAGGCTTTAAAATATTACACCTAGATTAAATATAATGATTAAAAAGTTAATAATGATTAATATCTCAGTTATCTTTTTCTATTACATCTATAAAATTATGAAAAATGTGATCAGTCAAAAATTCACAGTCATTAAAATATTGATAAGCTGAAGAGTGTTTGACATTTATAATTGACAAGTGATTAATTACTTAATGATTAAATTATCAAACAATTATTTTCTCTCAATTGAAAAGTTAACTAATTCAGGTTTTTTGTTATTACAGCTAGTATAACATTTTTATCCTTTATTTTTTTATTTGTTAATACACCACAGACCTATATTGCAGAGACTGTTAAACCTAGGAGGATTAGACATGTTAATTCCAAATTTTCTAGTATAATTTAGGGACTGGACCTACATTTATCTTGTAGTAACCCTAGTATGTGGCCTGACCCACTCATTGAGAAACGCTGCTCCGAAGGACATAACCACTAAATCATCTTGGACTGTCTGTTTTGTACATGGCAATTAATAGCACTCTCCCACAACAGGTCCTTTTGGTCATGGACAAGAGAACACAAGAGATGTTCATCCTCAAAGTAAGTGTGATGTGTGTGTGCGCCCTCCTGACTGTAAGTGCGAAGTGTGCCAGAAACCTGTGTGTGACCAGTGTAATTGATTCTAATGGGCCTGTCCCTGTCAGCTCCTCTGCTCTCAGGTGTGAGACGTGTGCCAGATGCCAACGCACAGCACAGGCACAGATGACTACACAAGCATGCAAGCACATACACCCATACCTGCACACACACTTCTAAGCCAATGTGAACTTTTCTTGTAGCGCTGATAGATTTAGTGTGGCTGTTTTAAAGTCACGCGCTGTATGTGGCTTGATGAATCCAGTGACTTTGGGTAGCCATGGGGCATAGCTGGCAGTTCGTTAATGGGATGTTTCTCCTTTGCCTTAATCCCTTCCTCATTTTTTTTTTACACCTTACTCTTCTCACAGCCTAAACAATCACCTTCCTCTTCCTCCTGCCCATGCCCTCCTTATTTGGGTTAATTTTACTTTTCTCCTCTTGTCCTTAAATCCACTTGTTTGTGCTTCATTTTACTTTAATTATTCATCTCTGTCTCGTTGCAGGGTCTGAGGAGGAGCAGTGACTGTGGACGTACCAAGAGGACCATTGTGCCTCACTCTGTCCCCCATATGGTGCATCTTAAAAAATTCATTGTCTCTGAAGACACAGTTTTTCTTTTGCTGCAGTATGCTGAAGGTACACACATCTCAAACTCACGTTTATTAATTTCCTAATTCTGCTTTTATACCCCCAACTGTCTTTTACCCCCTTTACCTTGTCCCTCATTCTCTTGTCTCTCACTCCTTTATCTGTCCTTGTTCCAGGCAGATGTTTGATAGAGATGAGTGTGTGTCACAGGTCATTATTCTGAATACCAGGTGGCGACATGCTTCATTAGCTATGCCAACACCTGGGCTTCCCTATATCCCACTCCCTGTGTGTGTGGGTGAGTGTGTACAATGACATGCAACCATATTTTTTTAATGCCCTGTAACCTATTCAATCTGGCTTTCTCCATAACCACCCTGCATTAATATTAGTGGACAATATTGAATATCACACAGGGCTGTTTGAACATGATCTAATAAAACTAATCAAGTGCCAGCAAAGGCATAGTTTTACATCCCAGCTCTGTGAGTCCATGGGTTGCTCCTTATGCTCCTTTAGTCTGCTGTTAACACCTGAGGGGTAGAATAAGAGTAGACAGCTAGGCAGAGGGAAGCAGCGACCTCAGTGACATTGGACAAAACAACATGTGGATGATTTTACTTTCTATGCCACTGAGCGGCCCCACTATCATTATCATCACAGTGAACTCCCTATTCATTCTCATCACACACAACAGATGCTGGCTCTGAATTGCTCACACTACAGCTGTGTGTATCTATATATGTATGTGTGTGTCTGTGTAAAAAAGACATAAGTCAATACACTGTCATTACACTGGGAAGCTAAAACACACATTCTTCAAACCACATTTAGCAAAATTGGTTTCAGTTGCTGTTGTTTTTTATATTCACCCTGGATAATCAAACCTAAGTCTACATTTGAAATGGTAAGAAATTGTTTTTCTTTTTTCTTTTTTTTCATTAACATACGTATTGTTTTCAGCTTTGTTCTCGTGTGCAAACATACAAAAGGAATATTGACTTCAATTAGATTTCCTAATTAAATAAAGCTTAGCTAACTGTTAAAGTTTGTATCAAATGTAATAACACATGATCACATCCGGGTAGTATTCCAGCCTGGTTGATGAGTTCCAAAAGAATTCTGTCTTTTTAACTCAGTATTAAATAAACCCTCCTGGTTTAATCTTTAATGCCCTGTTTATTTTTTCTTCAGGTGGAAAGCTGTGGTCCTACATTGGAAAGTACCTGCATAATTCCAGCCCAGAAGAGAGCTTTGACATTCCATTTATACAGAAGAGCCATACAGTAGCTGTACACTCCTTGCAGCATACTGTTCCACAGGTGGATGTAGGTTCAGCCAGTTCTGCAGCGGGACCTGTTACAAGTTCTGATTCTGTCACAAGGCTGCAGAATAAGGGAACAAATGTTATAGTGACTCCTCTTAAAATTGTTCTCCCTCCTAGACTTAATGTACCAATTGGGGCCCAGTCAGACTCTGGGGCCACCTCTGAGGAAGAGTGCACAAACAGTTATTTAACACTTTGCAATGAGTATGAGCAAGAGAAAGTAGAACCAGATGTGCTGGAGGGGGAAGAAGAGAAGAGCGAGCAGGAAATGCTGTCACTTGAAGTGCCTGTTACGCTGACCACCACTTCTTCACATAGCCGCTCACTAATGAGCAATGACAGCCTCTCTTCGCCCATCAGTTCTAAGGAACTTGGCTTTTTCACTGAGTCATCTGACAAAAGTGGCCTCACTCATGACAATGAGCAATACTATGGTGAGACACGGGACAAGAGCGAGGTCTTTAGTCTTTTACCATCCCCTGTGGGGACTTTGTCTCTGGATCAATCCAAGCATACGCCAATGGAATTTTTCCGTATTGACAGCAAAGACAGTGCAAGCGAGATGACCTGCCTCGACTTTGGAGAGCAGCGTCCCCCTCAACAACAGGCCCCCCTCTTTTCAACATCTGACCTGGGCTCAGATGTTACAGAGGATCTTCCAGAGCTGGCTCAGGAGGTCAGGGGCCACAGCTCAGAGATTTGGGGAATAGAATGTAGTGATAAAGGCTCCATTGACTCAGTACCAGTCATTTCCTTTAAAGAGGCAGTAGTGGAGGATGAGGGTCGCCCACCAGACCTTTTGGTTAACCTGCCTGTAATGACAAGGGCTGTAGAGTCTTTACAAGAGGAAATAAATACTACAAGAGTTTGTCCTGGGCTTGAAACTACAGGTTCTCCTCAAAAGTTGATCCAGCCTGATGTTTTACAGCTTCATAGCCACTCTGAGGAAGAGGAGCCTCTAGATCAGGAGCTTTCCTCTTTGTGTACAGCCTCTGCAACCTGTGACATCAGTGCTGCATCGTCTCCCTTCAACTCACTGTGGGATGACAGCAGCCTGGCATTTGGACAAGACGCCTCTGACAAAATAGTTGGTCACCCTGAAAATAATGACATCCTTGAAGCAGATATTCAAGACACGGACTCCCATAATGAAAAACTAGAAGCCTGTACAAGAATGAATACGGACTTGGTTCTAGACCCCAATGGCAGCAGCACAGATTTTATCCTAGCTACAAATGGTGCTGAGGCCCCTGAGGCGGTTGAGAGTTTATTTTGTGTTGATGGGAAATCATTAGGAATTATTAGTAATAAAGGTGCCAGTGAATTTGATAAAAAAGTATCAAGGCTGTTTGCAGAGCTTGACGAACTGTCATTGGCTGCATCCCAAGCTCGTATCCCGGAGGAGTTTGTACGATGCTGGGCTGTAGAGATTGTGACAGCTCTGGATTTCCTGCACCAAGAGGGCATAATCTGCCGAGACCTTAACCCCAACAATATCCTGCTGGACCACCAAGGTATGACACTTTTTTTTTTATGACACGGTACTGTGCACAAAGAATTGTTGTAAAACCCCAGAAATTAGATCAGTTTCACAATCTTGTCAAAGCTTTCCTAAAGCTTGCACTAGACGTTTGGTGTGAGTGTTTTCGCCTGGTGTTACACAGAGTTTGGGAGCTGTTAGCTGATTGTGAACATGACATCAAATCCTAACTGTCACTGAATGGTGGATATAGCAGGACATCTATGTTACTTTTGGAAAAAAATTGAAAATAGTGATTATTAAGCTTAAATCCAGCAAAAACTGCAACATTTGCTAATTTCTGTAACAGTAAACATAAAGTCACATTGTTTTGAAGCTGCTATGTTATGTGAAAAACCTTTTTCTTTTTTAGTTTAGACAAAAAACAAAACATTTTTAACAATTGATGTCAGGATCTTTGCTTATTCTTTTCTTAGAGTCAATAGTAATTGCTACTTATAATCATGGACGATCTCTGTCAGTCAACCATGATGTAATCTATTTACCAAGATTAAAGCTCTTCCAGAAGGGAAAGTGTTGTTTTACCAGGAGGTCACAGATTCCCCCTCAACTTCTTCTTTTGTCATCCTGCAATCATCTCTCTCTACCTCGTTATCAACAAGCGTCTAATTAGCTGAGTGGCTGTTTTCGTCTCCCTGGTGGTAATTATTGTTCTAAAGGGCCCATCAACGGCGTAGTGTGGTGCATCAGTCTGGCTAGCCCAGGCTAATGGCCACGGCTACCTAATGACACCATTAGTTCTAATGATAGCGTTAACGGGTAGCCGCTAAACAGGAGTAATCGTTGGAGCTGTGTGCTTGAAAAGCTCACGGAGGTATATAGAGAGGCTGAAAGGAGCGGATGAAGGAAGTGTTCTAAAGGTGAGTAAACAGTTTGTAAAGTAGATTGTCAGGTTGACACTTGACTGTGTGAAGTCGACAAGTGACAGAGAATGAGAAGAATGTTTTACACTTTGATTTTAAGCTGAACGCTTTCTACCTCTTCCTCTGGCTTTAGGTCATGTTCAGATTACCTACTTTTGTTGCTGGAGTGACGTGGAGGAGTGCTGTGACAAAGACGCCATTACCAATATGTACTGTGCACCAGGTGAGATTTACAGAAACATCTTAACACATCTTAATTTCTTTGGTTTTCTCATATTAACACATTCTATAGTTAATAATTAAAATCTTCACTTCATATGTCTGTCAGTTGAGGAGGTTTGTGTCAGGTTAATTCTATGCAGGCATGCAGGGCCATAAGTAGGCCACTTTCCCATGGTCACAAAACCCTCATTCATAGCCAGACATGAATAAAAGGTCTCAGTCAACACAGACCAAATTCCTAGGGTTAGGGCTAGGGTTAAATTCTGCTCTGTTGCTTTTTGAGCTTAGAGACCCATACTTAAATTATACATCCGGAATGCATTTAGGCTAATTTATTTTACACTCCCATTAATATGCATATTGGTTAGTACCTGGAGAGTCTGTTAAATCGCTATTGTAATAAAAGCCTCAACGTGTTGTAGTTCTAAAGCATTCCTGTAGAGTGTGCTGTTGTGCAGCAGTGAGGCAGGAGTAGTGTAACTCCATGTGTTGCCCCCAGCAGGCTTGTGGCAGCCCTGGCATGCTGTTTAAAAGCTGCCTAAAACAAACTGCTGCTAAACTACAGCACCATGTCCCTACTTAGCACTTCTTAGGGCTTCTGTGTGTGGCCTGTGTGTCTGTGTGTGGCTGCATGCACATGCATTTGACATCTATGGGTGAATTATTTGTTTTCCAATATGTTGCTTAGGCTCGACACTTATGATGTTGGATATATTGGCAAATGTGTAACATAATTAATGACTTTTTCTTTTTGACTGTTATTTTTTAAAATGTGCCAAGTAGTTAACTGTTTCCTGAAAGCACCTCCACTTGGAGACGCATATAATGACCCTTGAACTCATTCACTCTTTCGGGCACTTTATCTTCTCTCAAATTCATCCTCTGTCTCAATCCAGAAAGGTCAATTCAGAATGAAATCCTCCTTGTCTGTAGAACATACAGTATGACAGCATTGTAATAAATCTGAAAGCAACAAATGTCCTATCTAATATCGAAAGTGTGCATTTTTATTCTCTTAGCAAACAGCTTGTTTAAAAGCCTACTAATGGAAATAGAAGCATATGTTCTAGTGGACAGCAGTAGATGACCTAAAGACACAGCAGTATAAAGCTCAGCACAAGAAGCTCTATGTATAATGTAGCTTAAAATCTAAATGCTTAGCTGAGACAAGTTCACAACTTAAATTATTATTTAATTATTTAATTATGTTTATGTTTAAGCATTGAAAGTTTTTACTGTGTTAAATGCTTGTAATTGGTAAGTAACCTGAAACGTGCGTATCATTTAAAACTGGTAATAAATAGTTTGACTATAACTTGTAGTGTATTATCAAACCACTGTTAAATCAGTTTGCAAGGAATCATCAAATAATTATGTATTTCAAAGGTGAATATGAAACAGATGATCTTCCTTTTTATGAAGATGCAAGCCTTTTTTAAATGTACTTCTTTCACTTGTAACGAGACATTCAACTCATTGTCCTAACTATTTTCAGTAATTAATTATTACATTGCTTAATTGAATAAGATGGTTGGATATTTTGGCTTAGTTCAAAGAATCTGTGAGACATGGAAGGATAACTAAGCGGGGGGGGAGCAAATGAAGGAGAAACATAATTGTAAGCAATGTATAAGAATGTGAATAACAATAATGCTGGAGATAAAAAAAGATAATCTGATCTTCAACTGATCTGACCTCAGCACAGGTGTTAAATGTCCTGTTGGTTAAACTGCTCCTCCGAATGGGATCAGCAAATAGTGTAATACATATTAGCAACCAATAGGGGGAGTGTTATGCTGTTGTTCAGCGAAAAGAGAGGCACTTTCACAAATTGACTGTCCTCATCCAACACTTTCTCTCTTTTTCATTTTCTCTGTTTGTCCGTCTTTTTCTTGCTCTTCAACTCCATATTCAAACATAACAAAGTAATGGGTGTCACTTATTTTGCCAGCTTGTATTTATTCCATAGCAGGCCCTTACATTTATGTGTAGATGTACTTGTGAATACACACACTAAGCAGAGGTTAGTGAGTGTGTGTGTCTCTCCTGCCCTTGTTATGTATTGCTCCAGACGGGGTCAGCTCAAGCTACGGCTTCATTCCTGATGACAGATTTATGACTGTTTGCCAGAAAGCTAGCAGGGGGCCTGCTGTGACCGTATGTGTACGTTTGTCAGTGTCTGTGCAAGAAGGAGAGAAACATGTTTTTAAAAACGCACACATTCACACCCCCAAAAAAACACGGGAGTGGACTCGGAAAATAGAGTGGCAGCGTATTATTCTGTTTATTCTGCACTTCTGCTTATTTACTTTCTCACCATTCTGTCGTTACTGATAAACATCAGATGGCTAATGTTTTGTTCTCTAATTTTTAA
Source organism: Channa argus (assembly GCF_033026475.1). Classification (NCBI taxonomy): domain Eukaryota; kingdom Metazoa; phylum Chordata; class Actinopteri; order Anabantiformes; family Channidae; genus Channa; species Channa argus. The sequence goes on along the minus strand of NC_090213.1, from coordinate 11,136,098 downwards.
AAAAAAGGGAAAAAAACAAGCTGTTGATCGACACTGTGTCTCAACCTAAGCTTAGCAGAAATGGAAATTGTTTATTGTTCTGTTGAGAGGGAAGCAAGGTCAAAACCAATTGTCTTCGATGTCTAAGAAAAGGGAAATTCAACATTCTTCCCCTCTGAGGTAACAAGTATGTTACTGAGGTATGTTACTAGCCTGTTTGTTTTCCTTTACTTTTACCTGTTCAGTCATAACATGATTTAATGGAAGATAATGTCTACTTCCCCTTTTGACACTCAGGTGTCATCTCATTGTTTTGAAAGGCTTTTCAAGGAAGAAATGGTATCCTGGGTGTACTTCTCCTTTATCATTTGAATATTTTTACTCGCTGTTAAAATGAGTCATATGTTTGCATTAGGATTGTTTCAAATATGTATAATTCCGTTGGGTTAACAGAGCTCACACAAGACAGACTTACAGTCTTGGAACAGCATGCAGCTATCTCTTCTTACTTCCTACCTGCATGCACTTCACTTCCTCTTTCAACAATGACTATCAGTTAAGTTTTTAGGGAAGTTGGTCTAAGAGGAGAAGAGAGAAAGTTCCTTAAAGCTCCCAGGAGGGAGGAGATGAAGGTGATTAAGATACAAAGCAGGAGGGAACTGCATTGTTGAGGGGAAAAGGAAGAAGAGGCCATGAGGTGAATGCAGTGTATTGTTGTACTGCTGTATCTCAACCCCTCAGTATCCTTTTTATTTTCTTAGAATTCTCTTAGTTAATTTCAGAGTTTTTAAAATGGCAGGTTAGTGGGTGTATGGTCAAATTTGAAAACTTACATGCTATGCAGGGTGTTGTAACAGTGGGCATTGAATGACCCATGGCCTGTGGATGCGGTTAATTCTCTCTTCCCATCTTCCTTTTCTCTATCTCCCTTTCTCCCTGCCTCGCTCTGACAGAGCGGTAAGTGTAGCCAGCTCCACTGTACTCTCCCTGCAGCTCCTTAGACATTAATCCATTGTGATGACATCGACCTTGCTCTGAGATGCGTGTGTGTGTGTGTGTGTCCAGAATCCCCCCTCCAGCTCCTAACTACGCAGGTATCACTAGTCTGTTCAATGACGATCTTCTCTCCTTGGCTGTCAAAACATTAGTCCTGGGGAGCCCTGGAGACTGGTTGCTCAGTTTGTTGTATGTTTTTGTGTGTATATATGGCGTGTATACGAAACGTATCACAGCCCTCTCTAACCTTGGCTGCAAGAGAGCGGCACGGCCCCCTGGAGTTTCCAGGAGCCTCCAGGAGATGAGGGTTTTTTGTCTCATATGCTCCCGCAGCTAAGGAGCCTGGTCTCTGGGCACACACAGCCATGACCCTGGGTCCTGGGCCTCTGGGTGATTAGGGCCCCTCCCCCTGGAGAGAGCAGAGCAGAAGGAAGCTGAGCAGCACAAGAGGCCATCTGGTACCCAGTGGACTTAGCACTGACACATACATATTCAGTGACACATAAACTTTTGACTTTATCAAAGAAGTATCAGTGGTTACTGTGTCACTTTTAATTGTACACTGTGAGTCCCAGCACCTTCCATTGAGCCTGCTGTCACAGCCAAATGTTGAGCTCACGGAAGTATATTTAGATAATCAAGTCATACCTGCTAACCGCTTAATGATCACTGCTTAAGTCTGCTGATTGGCTGCTGTATTTTACTTTTCTTGTCTTATTGTGATCTACTGTAAATCTAAGATCTAAGTTTAAGACAAAGTAATGAGCATTTTAATTAGTAATTAAAGTAATCGTTGGTGCAGCACTGGCCTATGGTACAGATACTTTCCAGGCAGTTAAAATAAGTGCAAGGTTAAAGAAATCTCAACACAAATGGTGCACTATTTGTTCTCATGTGTTTCTGCTTTTACATTTCTTGGTAACAGTGTGTGTGCGTCTGCGCGCTCGTTGTATGTGTGTGTTTGAGGTCAGGTCATGCAGATGGTGTGAAGTTGCAGCACAGACGGTTTCCTCAATTTAACTGCTTTTTTATTATGCAAATCAACCTTTTATGAGACAGACACTTGTTTGTGTGTATGTGTGACAGTGTCTTTGTTTTTGCAAGTAATTCAAGGTGTCATTCAGTTTAAAAGCAAGACACAAAAAAGCTTGTAAGCTTAAGATCAATAAGTAATTTATATATTTATACACATTTGATTGTATTCTTATTTCACATCTTTCACTAGTTGAGTATTCCTGCTTGGGTTCTTCCATGTAAGCTCTTCCTCTGCTTCTTTATTGATTTATTCTGTGTCTCTTCTATTTTGCCCCTGTTTCAGAGGTAGGAGGAATCAGTGAGGAGACAGTAGCATGTGATTGGTGGAGTTTGGGCGCCATCCTGTTTGAGCTTCTGACTGGCACGGTGAGTCAAAAAGTGTAAAAAAAAAAAAAAAAATTCATCTTTGTTGCTAAGGTGTTGTGAGATGTCTGTAGGTGTCTTGGCTTTCAACTCTCTCACACTCTTTATGGTTGTGCCAGGTTGTGTGTGATTCTGTGCGCGTGTCTGTATGTGTTTGAGTAGGTGGAGTTTGTTGTTTTTTGTGTGTGTGCCTATGTGTGTGAGATGCGTCTTGGCTGCCGTCTCTTACTCTGGTTCTCGGGGAGTGCCAGGGGTGTCGGTGTGACTTTCTCCCCCAGCCTGAGCTCCATCTGCTGGGCCAGGGGGTCAACTCTCCTCAGACCTCTTTCCTGGCTCCTGGAGCAGCACTGGGCTCTGAACACATGGACCTCGGATTGACCTGGAAGGTGAAGAGTGGGGCAGCTCTCAAGGTGCTTGAGCTGGTCTAAGATCATGGCTATCTGAGGGGCCTTCTTTCAAGTCACACTTGGGAGGAGGGGGCCATCTCTGAGTCACTTGTTATAAGACAATAGATATAAAATCATCTCCTATACATGTACATAAACACAAGCTAATCATACCTTGATGCTGTCTTGAAGAACATAGACGCCCAGTGCAGGTGCAGATTTTAAATTTTCAATGACTATTTAAATTTAAATGAATTCTAAGTGATTGCCAATGGGCATATTTTCACATCCGGCATCAGTTGTTCCATTCAATGGCCTAAACATGAGTTGAGGTTTTAGGTTGGTATTATTATGTTGAACAATACAAACCCACTTACCTGGAAAAAAAAAACTCAGTTGCACAGATGTCTCCTTTGATGATTATGTCTGGGTACAGTCCTGGCAAGAATACACACACACAGGCACACATAGTGTCTCTTGATCCTTGCAGGATAAGATCTTGCCTGGAGCAGTCTTGACTGCAGCTAGGAACCCAGCCAGAAGTCCTGCAGCACGTATCAGAGGAGAGAGAGAGGCACCCGACCTAACTGATGTGAAAAACACACAGGGTCTCCTCAACACAAACAGTGTGCAGTTTCATCTTGCTGCACATATTCTGCTCCAGCACATTCAATTTGTAGGTGTGGATGCACTGGAAGATGTGCTGTGGCCACATACAGTGATTACGGTTATTATTGTCAATTATTTTAACAAGAGGACTATATTCAGTGGTTAAAAAAGCCCTTGCAGGTCTGATGTTCCCTTTTACTTATTTCTTTGATTAATTTCACTTTTACAATTTTCCTGTGAGTGTAGCAGTTTCATGTTAACTGGATTTGTCACTTTGACCAGGTCAAGGTTTCCTCAGAAAAACAAATGGCTTTATATTAATTGCCGATTACCTGTTGTCCCTTCCATTAAGCTGTGTAAACAAAAGAGCCAACCAAAAAAACATGTTTTTTTCATGTCGTTCTTTCTTTGCCTTTCAGTTAGTCCGATGCAGATAGCAGTTCTAAGAAAGAGCAGCAGTAGTAAAATGATCAGTGTTATTTCAGGTCCTCTGGCTCTTGGGTCTTCTCATATTTGTCCAGTGCCCATGCTTTCACACTGAGGCTCTGCATGTGTCAGTTTATCTGTCCCCTCAGTTCTCAGTATGTCAGTTTTTCTTTGTTTTAAATTGATCGTTATCTATCTCTCTCCTTTCCACCACTCCTTCCCTCTATACAGTCTCTTCTCCGGTGCCATCCAGCTGGAATTGGTCGCCATACAGCTCTCAACATCCCTGAATATGTTTCAGAGGAGGCCAGATCTCTGCTAGAACAGGTGAGTCGGACATGCTGTCCTTTTGCCTGTATAGTATAAAAACATGTAATTCATACAATAGATGGCTGTAAAGATTAGGCGATAGAGATTGAAAAATCAAGAGAAGCGTTGAGAAAAGAGTCAGACTTATGGCTATATCAGTTTAAACCACGGATTCTAACCAAATTATGTGAAAATATGTCTAAAATCAATGAAAATGTAAAAAAAAATATTTTGAATATTTTGTTACTTCTTTGTGTGCTCTGGTTTGCATGTGTATGTATGTCAGTTCAGTCTTTCATTCATGCACCTTCTTAGACTGCAGCGCTGTAGAAATACAGTTCAGAGACTAGTTACCAGTGTTAACTATAATGGGTAATGTTGGCCAACTCTACAATCTGGGGGTATTTCAGACTACGCAAAAACTTTGAAGAGATTATTGACAGTGGCGTGGAAAACATGCAGTGGCAGCAACAAGGAGTAATAAACATGACTACCCATGTAGTAGGAAGGCCATAGACAATAAAACTCAAATGGTTTCAGCAGAGCAAATCAGCTGGAGGCAGTCAACATTTTACATGTTTACAGTGCTGGTGGTAGCAGCAATTCCACGGGACATAAGCTGATAATTCCACTGCTATAAGTTAGTTTTATTATATGTATTAACACACCTGTTTGTTTTGGTTAAAAATGCAATATTTATGATGTTGGCTCACAAACTAAGATAACTTTACAGTAAGTCTGCAACTTCTCAATGAATACTATGACCCAATACTATATGATAAGTTGAAGCAGCAGGTTGACAGTGTCCACAGTTTACTGAAAACATATTTTTTTTCATGTTTTTAGGCCCATTTGGTTTTTGCTGCTTTGACTTACTTTTGTCAAAACACCTGTGGCTGGAGTAGTACTTAAATATTCTACTAAAGGCAGCATTACCACAATTAAGAAAAGTAGTATTACTTAAAGTAAGCTAATAAAAAAAAATGCTCTATTTCTTGTTATAGGATAGTCAATTTCAGAACGATATGATATTACTCAATTATAAAAATTGATGCATTAGAGGATAATTTCTGTCTTTTCCTAATCAGTTGTGTTTTCCACAGTCACCATACAGATACTAAAGCAAACACTTAACCAAATGTGAGTAGAAAAGATTAATTTGTCAGCCTGCATCCAGGATTCACTCGTTCGTTGGTGCATAGCTGGTGCAGTCAGACACACCACTCCACTGGATGACATATTTCTTCATTCCGAGACTGGTGACCTTTCTATTTTTTAACAAACGTAGCACTGTATGCTCTGATTTGGCACTTTCCTTCCAGCTGGTGAACTGTGCATGTTCAAAATTTAAGGTGGAGGTATGGAGACTCCAAAGACAAACTTTATTTGCAAAGGTTTTACTTTCCGGAATAGTGATACAAGCTGCATATTGTTCATGCAACACCTGGTTGTTTGTTGTTGCCCTTTTTGTTTAGTTTTTTGGCTGTTTTTTTTTTTTTTTTGTAACAGAAAACCCTGCACAACAAAAGTAAACACTAAACAGCAGTGTAGCACAATTCATCACCAAGTATACTTCAAAACTACATTTTACTGTAACTGCTTTGAAAGACTAGGCATTTAGTTTTTTGGTGACAAATTATGACAGAAATTGTATGACATGTGGTGGACATAATATTAATTGCATAGCTTGCAATGAGCTGACTTCTTAAACCTAATTACAAATCCCAGAAATGGGTCATCTTTGGATGTGTATTAATAAGGTTAGCCTGGATTTATCTCTGCCTAATGAGTCCACATCTCCTATGAATCGAGTGCAGTTGTCCTTTGAAGGAATGGACTCTATGGGCACTTTGCTGTCTTGCCATACTTGGTCTGTATTATATTGTATTAGACCTGACTCTGATGGTCCTTTTTCGTTAGTTAGTAGACTCATTAACTGCAAAGGTTGTGAACCTTTTGTATTTTTTGTGATGTGTCAAATCCTCATTGAGCAGCTTCTGTACTGTAAACATTTTGCCTCAGCTCAGTCTGACTGGGAATGCTCATGTGAAAATGTATAATGAATATTTTGTGTGTGTCTGTTTTGGTCTTTGTCTTGTCCCCTGTGAAGTTGCTCCAGTACAACCCAATGGAGAGACTCGGGGCGGGAGTGGGAGGCGTGGATGATATCAAATCCCACCCTTTCTTTGCCAGAGTGAACTGGCCCAAATAGATGCTGTGCATTTTAGAGCTGAGGAAACCAGAGTTGCATACCGGGCAACAGGAATAAACTCTCTTTCTGACTGGATACACAGAAATACAGTAAATCTGTAAGATGCATTTCTGCACACATCTCACATTTTGTGAATGGCCAATATAAAATCATTTCTTTACAGTTTGCCAAACAGCATTATTACCTACCTTCTACACTGCTTATTTCTTCATCTCATAAAGGGTGTAGTGTGTGTTGATGCAGGGAACACTTAACATGTGAGGTGCAATAATTTAAACAGTACGTGCTTGTGTTGAGTGATGATCCACTACAATATTGTTGCTTTTACACTCCTGATACAATAACTTTAAGCAAAAATGACACGATTAACAGGCGACATTTCAGCTTTCTCATGTTTTCCCAAAGTACTGTATGTTATCAAACTGACACAAACTTATGTCACCTTTTTTTAAACACCCACGTGCAATACACCTACATTTTTTTTACACTCATGTCATTATTCATGGGGCCATTGACATTAAATATACAGTTTGTGCTTTTTATTTGATGCTGGGGATGTGTTTTTCCTTTGACTGAGAAAAAGTTATGATGCCTCATTTCCTAGAATATCAAACTTTGACTGCCATCCAGCCCACTTACACCTACAGAGATGGACACTATGCAATGGTGAATGAACTGAAATATAGTGAGTGAGGAGCTGTGTTTTGTTGTTGAGTGAAGAACTAATTTATATCAAGAATTAATTATTTATTAGGTTATCAATGCGAGCAAAACCAGTAAAGGTAAAGTGCTTTCTTGTACATACAAGGTGTACAATGAAATTGCGTCAGACGGTGGGTTAGTCCTGAGGCCCTGCGACCGAGCCAACCGCCACTATGGGCCAACCTGAGCTGGCCCCTAACACACGTTTTTATCAGTAGGGGAAACCAGAGCACCCAAGAGAACATGCAAATTCCACATAGAAAGGCCATGTCCGGGAATTAAACCCAGGACCTTCTGGCTGTGAAGCAAGAGTGCTTAACACTCTTCCACCGTGCTGCCCAGCTCTGCCACAGTGAAACAAAGTCATACACTCTATGTGGTGAGTTAAAATATAAATGATGAAGCTTGAACCACATGTTCCGCACACCTGGAACCAAACCAGCTCTTTTACATTGTAGTTGTTTTTTATGAAAATTACACAACATTGCATTGTGTGCATGTAAAAAATATTATTTTATGTAATATTTATTCTATGAAGAATTTATCAAACAATAAATAATGAGTCTTGTTTAAAAAAAAAAACTTTTAGGATGTTGTGTTGGGTGGACAGTACACAACGTGTCAAAGCCTCAAATATGTCCAACTTATCACTAACTGCCTCATCTGTCAAATCTTCATTTGATTGTGATTTAATTTTGAGCATCACATCCACTAACGTGCAGCAAAGATCTTAGTTGTTGTTTTTTTAATGACTCATACATTAAACATAGTAATTGTTACATTATAGGACATCTGTTATCTCTTTCATACAAGCACTATTGGTGCATATATATCAAATGTATGTTAATGCATTTCTCTAACAACACAGATGATCAGTCTACAGTAGCTGCACAGTTTTACTTCACTTGCATGGCACAGTGGCGTAATACACACCAACTAATGTAAAATGTAAATTACATCCATATTTTGCTTATTAACCATTTTTATTAGACTTAAACATAACAGTGAGATTAGATTTTTCTTTCTGGTTTCTAATGAATGCTCACTCTTGTCTGTGATGTATGTGTACATTCTGGTCTGTCAGTGCACTCTACAAAACAATAAACATATCTGGATGAATACATGAACAGTAGTGATTTCTTCTTTGTAGACACACTGATTATGTATGAGAAGCTGGGAATGTGTTATTCTAAGGCTACGGCCTCTCTGTTACCTGGACTGATGACACTCCTAGAAAGCTACTGTCACTCCTGCCGAGTGTCAGCCATGACTGTAAGGAGTCGGCACACAGACATGCAAACAGTATTGCAGATAGCCAGCACTTGTTGAAACACTTTGGCCTTATTGCTGTGCAGTTTTTCTGCTGTTTGGTAACGTAGAGTTTCAGCAGTATGTCACTGCAACTTTCCAGCTGGAAAGTATTCGTTATTGTTTGCACATTAGCATAAGCTCCAGATCCTATCTAAATGTGTTCAGGTGATATCAATGACTTACGCTCATGGAAAAGCATTCGCAGCAGCGTAGAGTTTCCCTTGTAAACTTTCTGAGACAAGTTTAATCGATCAGAGAACATCACTATGAGCTGGACTCATAGTTTTTGTAGCTTCTGATTTATTGTACTTTAATAAGACCAATACCTCCAGGACTAGGCATTGTAGTGGCAGGAGCAGGGAGGGCTTGGCAGAGCAGAGTGGATTTAGAGTTTTATGCCACTACTAGCTCGAATCCCAAGTGTTGCATATTGTAGTTGTAATAACCCAAAACAACAAAGTGAAAACATGTTTTTTTAACTTTCTTTTGTGAACCAGGTACACTGAAGCCACTTTTATCATGATGAGGTAGTAATGGAAAGTCAATGTTAATGACTGAGTTCCATGAAGTTGCATCATAGAGGTGTATTTTCAGACTCACAATGTTGGCGCCTATAAAGCAATAGTTTCAGATAATATGAACTATGTTAACTTGATTTCTTGCTGGGAGCTAGATGAGGAGAATGATACCACTCTCATCTCTCTAGTTAACATGAACCTAGAGCCACAAGACAGCTTAGTATTTCATAAAGACCTAAGGCACCATAAACCATCAACTAGCACTATTTTGAGGTAGTAGTTAACAAAAAGTATTATTTCTTGAGAGTCTCTCAGAAGTTAGTTGGCTAGAAGCCAGCCATGTGGAGTGACTCTTTTGAAACCTTATATAATATTGTTTTTGAATCAAAGTCCTTCCCATCATAAGGAAAAGTATGACAAAACCAAATGTGTTTAATTCCTGTTAAGTGTCTCTATTACCTGAAATGACACATGCTCATCTAGAAACACACACACACACACACACACACAGGTCAGAGCAGTTGTTAGTGGTGTCAGGGTGTATTCCTGTGCCTCAGCCGTGCTGCCACAGGGTCAAGAGTCTGGGCTGATTAGTGGTCGTCATAGACCTGTTTCTCATTACACACACACATGCAGGGCAAGAGGTTCGCTTCAGCTCCGAGAAGAAACCTGTCAATCTTACTCACTGTAGATGTGAGATGTGCTTTCAGAATGTTCACAATGGCTGCAGACTCCCTCCAAGCACATTTTACACTGCTACACAAATAGGTTCTTCCACTAATGCTTCATGGCATATGAGATAGATATTTTTCCTTTGTTTAATGTGGCTTAGAAGAACACAATTTCCCACCCTTATAGTGTTTTAAATTCTCAAACTGACTAGCTCCGCAGGTAAAAAATAAAAACTATATTTCTGAGCAGTTTAGACTACATTTAATAACAATGTCACCTACTTCTGATGTTGGCTGGTGATGCTTTCGTTTAATTTTGGTTGAAATTTGATGGAATGATTTACCATTTTGCACTAACTCTCGCACTTTTGCCACCACTGTCTGTTTGGCTCCTCACACAAAGAGCCAAGGTGCATGTGTATCACGTGTGTGTATGTGTGCATGTGCACAAAGCCACAGGGAAGCATCCGTCTGGTCAGAGGCGAAATTAAGAGGACACACCAAGGACTCCTGTGATGCAATACAATACTCTTGTTCAGAGAACTGAAAGTGTCACCCAGGCCTGCAGGCTGAATTGACCCTTGAACCTTTTGTGCAACTTCCTGGACCTCGCTCTCTCTCTTACTCTCTCTGTGGTCTTTTCCCACCTCTGTCTCCCCTCAGCTCTCACAGCCATCGCTTTTACACAGAGGCACCAGCGAGCAGGCAGCAGCCAAATGGCCTGCCCTCTTGCTTCATATTGCTGGTGGTCAGGTTTTGTTTTTGTCTTTGATGGTTTGACTTTCGTTCCCAAAGCCCAGGAGGACTCCTATAGCCCACGGAAGGACACTCACTCCCGCACACACACACTTGGCGCCAAGCAAAAGAGTTCCGCACTGAGACCTCGGGCATCTTCTCCAGCTTCTGTCAGAGCCATGATGTCATGAAGAGACACAATGCTTCCTCATTACTGAACCCCTCCCCCCATAACCACACACACACTCACACACAAGATACACAGTGAATGGCATTAAAAGCACCACATGGTACAGATGAGCTGCACTGTAAAGCAGGTTAAGGTGTGCGGAAATTTCAGTGAAGGATTTATTTATGTTCAAGTGGCAATTTCGTTATCAGCATGAGTTGTATTTGGAGCAAGTGTTGGAGGCTTTCTGTTTTCAGTTATATGAATAAATATTTCCATAGGCAGTCAACATGTTTAAACCGATGTACCTTTGGTTTCATTGGTAGCAGTTGGAAATTTTACTTTACTTAAAAAAGATAAATTCTAATCATTTTGTTTTGGCCAAACACTTTCTGCCCATTGCTTAAATGCAGTTTTGCTGTGTAGCAGCTGGTGCTTAGTGTTAGGGATCCACAAGATCATTACCAAACAACATCAATCAACTAAACTGGTGTTTAGTTTTACAACATCAACTTTTTCAAAATTGTAGTATAAAATCTGCCAATATTTGTATGTAGGAAATTGACCGGAAATATCAACATGCCTTTTCTACAGCAACTGCCTTCTACTGTAGGAACTTACTTAATTAGATCTAAAGGTGTAATTAATAAAATCTCTGGATCTGGCTTTAATTAGGTGCTGTGATACTACTACAAGGGGAGGTCACTGCCCCTGTGCCCTGGTCTGTCTCATGCCTTGATCTAAACCGAAAGTCGAAAGCAGCTTTGTCATTTACGTCAGCTCCTACACTATACTGAAGAAAACAACAATAAAAAACAACAGCTAATTAAACTTAGACATAGTTTATTGAAGACATTTGTAAAGAGTTTAATGATTATATAAACGGTACAATGACATGGGCTGTTGTGGTGGGCCTTCCTTACCCTTATGGCAACATTGTGATGTTCCTTTTTTCTGCCTCCAGATCACAACGTGGTTACTGGGACGTTACATGAAGCATTTTAAGTTATTAAGGTCACATGAAGCCACCCTAAAAACATTGCAATCATTAACCCTTCAATAATCATGATGTATTGTCAGTTCCTTGTGATAAATAATGTACAATTTTCCCGGATGTGCTTTAGTAATCCCTCTGGGTTTGTTTTCTTCAAATTATTATGTGATTATAAAACGATTCGTCGTATGTCTTGATCATTTTGATAAAATTAGGGAAACTAATTTGCTTGTACTAGAACCAACAACTGAATAAGACAAGAACACAATCGAAGGAAAAAAATGAAGGCATCATGGTTATGTAGATAATTACATAGTTCCACGTAGTTCCGTCTAATGAATTTGCGTATTCAGAAACTGCAAGTAAAGTCAAAAAAGGTTACTGATTTACAGGACATTTAGAACAAAAGTTTTTATATCTCTCCACTATGTATCAACAATATAATTATCTTTTTTTCACAGTTTTCAAGTTTATATTGTCTCGTTGGTCATATTTGATATGTGATTGAAATGACTGTATGCTCTCATATTTGTGCATTTTAGCAGCAAATTTAAATCAAGACAGGAAACAGGCTTAAGGGAAAGAGCTAGAAAAAGTAAACCCTAAATGCCCACTAACTCTTAGAGGTGTCTCAACTCCATTCATGTCAAATTACCCAAGATGTCTTGCTGCATGAAGCATCCTCGATTCGAAGTGCTGGTTATTTTTCCTGCTCTGAGCGTTGTTCTTCCTCACCTTCCCGCCACATTGGATTTAGGGGTCTCTTTATTTAACCCAGGTGCCTGCATGTGAGTCATGATATGAGAGGCTCAGATGGTAAAGGAGTCCCAACCGGTGCCCAAAAGACGTGTCACTACTAATACCTCCCCCCCAGACCTGAAGTGTCTCCTTTCGTTGCACCGTGGGCCTCTGTGATCTGTGTGGAAGGGCGGCTTGCCAGGGCCCAGGCATGCCGTTAGCGGCTCACTAACATAGCATTAGCTCCACGGTCATCTCAGTGGGCCTGTGCTGTCTCAACTGTTTCCTCACGCTTGGCTACACACACCTTCTGTGGCTCCACACCGCTTGTTAGCTGCAGACCCCCTCTGTCATAAGACCACCCTCCCCTCTCACTTTCCCTGGTGTCTCCTCCTCTGCCTTTATTCTCTTTCTCTCTTTTCATCTCTTTCTCTCCATACAGTCTCAGAGCCTGTTGGTGTCACACACATGCAAAACATCTTATTGCTGCAGCTCAGGGACATTTAATTATCCCACTAAGAAAAGACAGATAAGGAAAAAAAAGGGAGAGAGGGTGCCATCATATCACTTTCTTCTCTCGTTGTCTAGGGGTTGTGGGGTTGCCGCAGGCAACCTGGAGGGGAATGTGATGCCTGTTAAGGAGGAGACGTTCCTGGGAATGCAGCTTGAATTCCGAGCTGGGAGCTAAAATCTACTGTACCTGCTAATCTGTCTGTTACTCCGAGGCGCAAGTCTTCCTGGCAATAAACTACATTCTGTTACCACACACAGAGACACACAGACACAGCCTAAGTTACAGTCTCCAGTCAGACGACATCTCACTCACCCTCAGGGAGATGGCAGAGGAGAAGGTTCAGAGGGAGAGAGGCGATGGTTGTGGGGGATGAGACAACAGATTAGTGAGGTCAGATGACATCTTACACATTCTGACAGAGGGGTATTAAAGGAAGCAGGAAGAGGACGGAGGCATGTCAGGGAGGTGGAGAAAAGAAGGGTGGTGGGGGTCAGATGAGATTAGGGAAGGAGGGAGGGCAGGATGTGCCAGGGGAGGTGAAGAAGCTCTTTAGTGGAGAGAGTAGGAGAGAGGCATTGATGATCTGAGGCCGAGTTAGGTGGACTTTATGATGTCACAGTATCTAAAAGGTGGCGGGGAAAGAGAGTGGGCATGGGGGTGGGGTGTGAAGGGGGTGAAAGGGAGTGAAGGGTGGGGTTAACGGGGTGTAGAGCAGTGTTCTTGAGGGAGCGCTGAGGATCCTTGGAGTCCTGGCACCTTATGGCATGGCCTGCAGTCAAACAGATGCTGCTGGCCTTGAGCAGGGCACAAATGAGAGCATTTAGAAGCAAAGGAGAGACGTGCCTTGTCTTACTGAGCAGTGCAGGACTCTGTGTGTGTGTGGGTCTGTCTCTCAAAGAAAAGAGAGCGTGAGTCGCTTGTCAAAGTTATGTTAATGCACTTCAGTTGTCTTTAACTGATTGAACATTCACTGGTTTTTGACTGTGAGGCCCTGGCAGCCAGGAAGTTGTGTTTTTGCAGGCTCTTATTGAGCAGGTCGCCTTTTAACAGAGTGTGAGTTTATCGTTTAAAACTGGCCCACGTTTTAGTTCATGAAAGTTCATCTTACTCATCTGAAGCATTGGGAGTATGAGGCAATAGCAGGAAAACAGCAGAGATAAAATAAGCATCAACAGCCTCCTTTAACAATTTAAAGGGGCAAACCCATAATTTGAGTTCATGAGGGGCACAAATCAAACTGACACTGAAGTTGCAGTAGATGTTGCATGCTTGCAGTTAGGCAGAGTTTCCTAAAGACAAATCTAATTCATTAATATCTAGGGAGCCACAGTATGTGTCAGTGGAGGACCTGGATCTAGTTGATAAGGCCAACAGCAAATAGGAAGACAGTGTTTTTGTGGTATGAGGTTTGGTCTTAATGAAACACAGCCGTTTTTCTTTATTTTATCTGTTCAGATTTCATTTGATTTTAGCTCATATATGTACTAAGGAGAACTAGGAATCATATGTGAATGCATCCAAATCTTTCCTATGAAAGCTGCTCACTGAGAACATAATGGAATTAAGCCTCTGTCAGCTTCCTCGTGTTATCCACATGTCCATTGGCCAAACTGGCTTCCAATCCTACAAACACGGACCGAATGGATGATTGGATAATACAACTAGTAAAAATCTAAATCTCCTCCATACACCCACTGGATGGATTGTTGGCTAGTTATGTAGGAAGATGTCACACCTATTCTATTCTTAGTACCGCCTCTTTTGTTGTTGTTTTTTTTTTTTTTTCCTTTCGGCTTATCCCGTGAGTTCAGGGTCGCCACAACGGATCATTGTCTGCATGTTGATTTGGCAGTTTTTTACACCGGATGCCCTTCCTGAAGCAACCCTCCCCAATTTCTACCCAACTTAGACCAGCACTGCATAGCTGGGGATGGGAATGGGCTGTCAGGGGTTCAGTGTCTTGCCCAGAGACACTTGAACATATAACCGGGACTGGGGATCAAACCACTGACCCTGTGGTCGACTGCCTTACCAACTGAGCTACAGCTGCCCCCATTCTTAGTACCGCCTACAAAGCTGTAATTGTTCGTCATTGCTTCCAGCCATAGAAAGTGCTTTCAGTGGGCACAACATCAGGCCTATTTGAATGACTAAACAAACTGTAGATGTGGGTGGTGATTCAGAGGTCTGGAACCAGGCTAAGCTACCTTTGAGCTTGGAGATATTTTTAGTGGAGGGTGTGTGTTACAATCTGGTGACATGGAGTTTGCGATGTTAACCACAGGGAGAGTCTAAAAAGCTGGGATATCTTCAGCTCTGCTCAGCATTTTGACCATTTTATTTTAAAGAAAATATTGATCCCTACTCTTAATTGGCTTATTGTATGAGGGGCCATTTCCTCTCTCTTTCCATCCCCAACTGCACAGACCACACAAAAACAAAACATAACTTGAGAATCTATACTCAATAGCCATGGTAGGTACACTGTGATACTTCATGGCATAGATTAAACAAGGTGCTGAAATTCCTTTATTCCTTAGAGATTTCGCTCCATATTGACACGATATCATTGTGCATTTACAGCTTTGTTAGCTGCACATCCATGATGGAAATCTCCTGTTACACTACACCCGAAAGGACTGACATCTGGTGATTGTGGAGGCCTTTTGAGTAGACTGAACTCATTGTCCTATCATTGTACTTATCCTGCTTGAAGTAGCCATTAAAAGACGGGTACACTGTGCTCATAAAGGGATGTACATGGTCATCAACAATAAGCCTTGAGATGATTGTCCATGAAATTCCAGTAGAGGAGCAGTTTCTGAAATTCTCAGACCAGCCTACCGATCCTGCCACACTCAAAGTCATCCAAATCACCTTTCTTCTCAGTTCTGATCCTCGATTGGAACTTTAGCAAATTGTCTTGACCATGTCTGCATACCTAATGCAGTAAGTTGCTGCCATATGATTGGCTGATTAGATAGTTGTGTTAACAAGCAGTTGAACAGGTGTACCTAATAAAGAGGCCGGTGAGTACGTGCCTCTGTTTTGAAAAACTACTGACTCTAGTGGGTGGAAGCATGAAGTAAGTGGAAGAAGAGTAGCAGCAACTCTCTCCTCACTGTCTATTCTCTCTCCTCCATCTCTATTTTTTCAAGTGTAAGTGATAATATCCTCCCTTTTTCTACCTCTCACCAGCTTGAGTGATTTGCTAAGGCGGTGTGTTCATGTGTGTGTACATGTGTGTGTATGCATCTCACATTAGCCTTTTTCCATTAAAGCAATTTCACCGCCCATTGTATTCCTGAAGAGGACCTGGGAAGTCACTAATGGTGCCTTGCGTCCACACTTGCACGCTCGTACACACACCCGCCGCACAAGCACACAGCAGAACATCTCTCAGTGCGTGCTATCATCACCTGTCGCCTGATTGCTGTAAAACACACACATTAGCATAGAATGAGACACATTATCACTCCTGATTATGGGACGCTAAGAGGTTTCACAGAAAAAAAAAGACCTCGCACCTTTTCTCCACAATGCCTGCTGCTAGTGAGATAAATGCATGTTGTCCAACATCTCTGACGCTACGAAACAGCCTGAAGACTCTGCTGATGGATTTAATGGCCTCTTGTTGTCCATGTTCATAACTGCTCAGATTTGTCATGTCAGTACTTTTTTTTTTTTTTTTTAAATTCAGACGATGCTGGGATCTGGGTGCCACCATCAAAACATGTACTTTGTATGTTTCTGGCTGTTTTGAAATTGTATTGAAAAGTGCCTGGCTGGTGGTGATTTCAATAGGTTATTATCTATTTTAGTGGGATCAAATCTAAGTAGGAAAAGAGCAGAGACACACACGCACAATACACAAAACACAGCGCATCTGCCATGAAAGCGGTGACAGTGCATAGTTAGCAGGTGGCCTCCTCTTCCCTGTCTTGATGAGTACAGGAAGTGTCAGCCGTGTATGGCGGAGGTAGCGGTCAGTAGTCTGGGTCAAAGTTTTTTCCCTCTCTGCTTTTTGCTGTGTTTTCTTAAGTCTCGGGTCACTGATGAGGTCCCACCGCGTTTGAAAGGCCTCAATTATTTCAGGGGTGGGAGACGAACAGGAAGGAGGAGGGAAGATGCAGTCAATGATGAGTTTTAACTTTTCTTCTTTTGTGTTGCCACAGTTTTTTTCTAACTAGGAGACTGGAAATGGTGAAAGGCATGTCTGGATCCCCATATAGCAAGACAGTGTCACAAGGTGAAGGTTCAAAGAGTCAAAGATGGGAATTCCCCTCGCGTATGGGTTGTGTAAGTTGTGAGTGAGTTGTGAAAGCAGTATATTGAGGGATGAAATCGCTACAGTTTTTTCATGAAATCAGGAATTGAATTCAATGGTTTTAAGTTAGAGAAACAGAAAACGCATTTTCAGAAATGCTTCTTTGCTTTCTTGCTAATGACTAAGATGATTTCATGTTAGTATTATTTGAAGCTACAGTCAACATTTGATTAGCTTAGTTTATCCTGGAAAAGCCTGGCTTATCAGTGCTGTTATAATTCAAGATATGACAGTGTTCTTTTAAGTTAATTCAAATGTAATCATGTTACAAATCGAACCATGTGAAGTGAAAACAGGAACAAAAGTAGTTAATAATGCAAAGATTTTTTTTTTTTAATTTAAGGACACACAGTGTGCACACTATTTTAGAGATTTTTAAACAGAGAAACTGAAAGAGAGTGAGTTCAGATTTCCTTGGCAATTAGTAGCTTCGTTTGCCCACCTGTCACCCGGCACACACACACACACACACACACACACAGGTGTGTGATAATGACATAATTGTCCCGGAGCACACAGCCATGCAAATAGGGAAGATGGCATGTGTTGCCATCCGTAGGTCTCTGCCATCTATTTCCATTATTCTAATGCACTGCTACTGATGACCTGCTCTCACACAATTAACAGTCAGCGAGTGAGAGAGCGACAGAGGCAAGAGAAGAGAGAGAGAGAGAATGTGCGATATTTGAGAAAAGTATTTTTCTGCCCTCATCTTTCTATCCTGATCTCCTGGCCTATTTTTCTGAAAAATGGCAAACCAGCTGTAACATATGGTCACTTTTCCGCTCTCATTTTTGTTTGACTTTTGTCATCCCTTCATCCATCCCTGGAGGAAGAGTTGGAGCTAGTGTAGTTCAACTTTGAAAAAGAAGTGAGTGGAACTATCCTTCACTTCTCTGTCTACATTTATCGTGCCATCTTCTCCTCCACATTGTTTTCTATGTCTTCTCCTGCCCCTTTTTTCCCCTATGTGTGTGTCTGTGTGTGTGATCTTGAGAGAATGGGCTGTTGATTCTGGTCTGTTCCTTGGCTCCCCGTTTCATGGTCTTGGCCCAGGTCTGATCCCTGTGATTGGATCGGGGGGCTTTTGTGGTGGCTGATGGGACAGAATTAAGCCAAGTGGCACACACTAAGCACGCTCCATGGCAGGCAGATGGACGGAAAGTGAAAGAGCTGTGATTTCTCATTGTGTCCCGCCGTCTTTTGGGGTGTGTGTGATACACACAGAGCACGTCCTCCATCCAAGAGCTCTATTGTCCAATCAGTGGCCACCGCTTCCTGGGTCCAGAGACACGCCTCTCCAAGATTTCATCTCTGTATCAGACCACAACTGGGCTGTAAGCAGCTTAGAGAAGAATAATGCAAAGCAAGATGTAGCTGTTCAGTCTTTGTTCAAGACCGTGTTAAAACTGTCACTGCAGTCACTGCACTTTCTTTTTTTTTTTTTTTTTGTATTTAGTTTGTAGTCTTTCAGAATCAATTTGAAGCTCGACATATTGTGCACATTGTTTTCTGATACAACTAATTTTAAAATATAGTGTTTTTATTAATATTTATGTTTTATTACATACTTGATCAGTGCACTTGCTGTTGTATCCAGCTGTTGCCAATGAGCTCATATGCTCAAGAGATTTGGGAAGTAAACAGATGCCTAAAATGTCTGTTTAAACATGTTCCAAAACCGATTAAAAAATGTAAAGGGGTTAAATAATTGAGGCGAAAAAAGTTCCCATAGATAATATTTAACCTCTTGCCTTCACAGCTTCCTGCAGCTTGGCCTCAATGGGATTTACACCACAAGTGTGTGTAATTGACCCACTGCATTTCTGCGCATACATATGTGAGTGTGTTTGGGTGAATGTGGCGATTACAGCAGATTACTTACACCCATGTTAAAACAGGAATTAGGCCCCAATAAGAACTGCTTAAAGGGCCTAAAAACGTCAAAGATAATCATTAGGCCAAGGGGAACATCACTCATTGCATCATGCAAACACCCACTCTCATCATTTCACATTAAAAGGAGTAAATACCCCTACCCCGCCTTTTTACACCCCCCACCCCTCCTGAATCTAGCAAACTGAGCCGTCAGCAGCGGTGCTTAACTGCTCCTCTGATCTGGACATTAGCAAGTGGGCTTTTGGAGTTTTATTTCAAGGGGGAATTTGTGCTAAAGAGCCCAAAAAGCCTAGTGTCCTAGCCAGGAAGGGTGGACAAAATGCTCCCCGTCCAACCCATCCTCTGTCTAGAACTGATTCAGGCAAAACCTTTTGTCTCCGGTTCGGAGGGCTGAGCGACAGAAAAATAGAGAGAATGAAAGAGAGACCATAGGAGATAATAGTGGAAACATGACATCCTCAGTAAGGGTTGAGTGATCTACTTAGAAGGGCCATGGCAGGCCTAGCCAGCAGAAGCCAGATAGATGCCTGAGCAGGCTGGACAAGGACCAGGCACCCCTTTAAATCTGTTACTATGACTAATCTCTAATCTGGAGATTTACTCTATCTGCTCCCCTCTCCCTCTGTTTCTCTTTCTCTGTTTCTACTTCACATCTATAAATGGAGCAATCTGTGAGTATTTCAAAAATGCATTTATCCCCAAAATGTGTTATTAAAACTGTCTAATTCCCTGCACATCCCTCAGCTACTCCAGCACCACCCCCTAAACCAAGCCCCAACAACACACACACACACACACATTTTTTGCAGATGGTCACATAATGCACAATCAGCCAAACAAGACGGTTGATTTTAGGGTGGAATGTTGGACTCCCTCTCCCTTGGAGGGCATCCTTGGTGGACACTGCTCGCTTGAAGCCATTAGATATTATGCAGTGAGCCAGCACCAGTCACAACCATTCTGAATCTCACTTTAACAGGAGAGCTGGAGTAAAGTAGGGCTCGCCAGCTTACACAAAGTTGTTACACATATTAGACAATTACTATATACACCTTGCGGAAAGTGCAACCTCCAATAAAAGCAGCTCTTTTAATTTTTGTGTACTTTGCAGTTACTTTGTTGGATTTTGTCCTCGGTTTCCTCCGCTACCAGTGAAAGCACCTTTCCCCCCTGAAGCACTCAACACATGGCAGTCTTGAAACTTGCATGATGAAGACATGCTGTGTGATAATAATTAGGATCTGGACAAAAGAGGTGCTGTTTAAGATGGAAATGTATGCAGTCCCATGTGTTTACTGTGATGCCAACATTTTCCATTTTGCTTAATTTTTTTCTTCTGACCTGGTCATTTTAATTTCATTGTCCCTTCGTTGATGACGAACAAATGTTCACTGATACTAATGTGGCACAGGTCAAGAGAGGAAGGGTTCTACCTAATGTGCTTCTTCGTCTCTGCTTTCCTCTTCATTGCCGTCAAAAAACAATGCCTCCCTCCTCCCTTGTTCCCGATTCCCTATACTTAGGCCCTTGCAGCAATTATGCCCAATCACGAGGCCTCAATAGGAAGCAACCAGGGCTTGTTTGTGCCTCTGCGGTCATTAAGAGGGGGGCGAAGAAAGGAATTAATGACTTAATTGAGGAGGAGAGAAAAGGGGGAAATCACACAGACTCTGGGAGCGGAGGGGAGAGTATGAATGGGGCGCCTGGAACGCTCCTGGAGCAGGGGATTGTGGGATTGCTGAAGTGTGTCAAGATTTTGGTCGTTCTCCAGAGCAGATGGCGGCTTGTCGTTCGCATACCATCTATTCTCCTCTTTGTCAACCCAGAACGGCTTCTTTTGTTCCTCCCCATTGCTTTGCTGCAAAAGTTCATGAGTGGAGAAAAGAATAAAAAACTAAACTAAACTGAAACACTGGTCCAGTTTGCTCCAGATCAACAGTCTCAACTTCTCTCTCTCTCCCTCCTAAAGTTTTTGACCAAATCAGAAAGGATGCTGTGTCTGAAGTGCTGGTGTGCCAGGCTTGGCACATTGCTATTCATTCCTCTCTAATGTGGCAGGGTCCCCCCACTGCCAAGCCTCCGCTCCTGCTCCACAGACTCCTGATTACTGTGGATAAACACACAGGAGGAGAGGCCCCCACCCCCCTTTTCTCCATCCATACCCTCTGAGACTTGAGAGCTATGCTACCTCCAGGAAATTCTGGCTCTGTTCGCTCTCACAATTTCTCTTCGCATCCAAGATTTCAAAGTGATAAAGTAATCAGGAGAACCCTGAAAAACTGTCCACACCACTGAAATGTTCCTCCTTGATTGTTGCATTAAAAAATGCAAAACAACGGATGTGGCACTGTTAAGCCTCAGGGTCAAATGAGCTGATTATAGCAGGCTGAGGTGCTTTTAACAGTTTCCTTTTTTCTTTTGTCTTTCATGTGTCCTGATTCCTGAAAGCATTCCTTCTGTAAACAGTAACAAAAAAACAAAAAAAACAACTGAGGCTTATTTGGAAAATGGTTCATACCTTTGCAGGGCTGAATAATTAATGTAAGCTAATGCTAACAATGTATTAGTTATTCAAATGTGATCCTTCCAGACAACAGCACTGTTTACCCCCTATTACTCTCTCTGATCGTCCACTCCAAAAAGGCAGCGCATAAAGAGAAGAAAGCAAAGGAGGAGAGGAGAGATGAGTGTGTGTGACACTAGCAGACACCAGCCAACACAACAAAGAAACACAGTGGGATTAGCATGATAGAGAATACTAGCGCTTCACACATTAATACATGAACTATAGCCATAACCTTCAGGGCCCCGATGCAATATGCATCTCCTCTACCTCCTTCAGACTTTCTCTTTTCACATCTCTCTGTCTTTTCTTTTTTCTTTTTTGCATTTTCTCCCCTCTCTCCGGTCTTTTCTGTTCTCTGCCCATCTCATCTTCTTCTTTTTCCCACCCCTCTGCTCTTTCTCAGTAGACGTCTGAAGGGTCCTTCAGCCCAGAAGAGATGGGGACTGGTCTTACCCAGGGCAGGGGCCACTATGTGAGGAGCGGTGTGGCACAGGAGGAGAGGAGAGGGCTCTCTGTCTGGAGGATGGAAGGATGGTTATGTGTCTGAATGTTGGGAGAGGAGGGCCTCCCATTGATAGAGAAAGGACCAGGTTGGCTGTATGGCTGTACTTGAGAACTATGGTTCTCTATCACAGGAGGTGAGAGTCGAGAGCCAGGTCATGCATTAGCATGTGTTTTGTTTTCGGCTTGGCTGTTCCAGAGTCCGTTACTCAGTTGTATCACTAGCAATCAGGGGGATGGAGAGGAGAGTAAAGCCACCGTCTTGTTTGCTGAGCAGTATTTACACAGTGTGTTAGGATTTTGTAAAGTATGTAAATCTTTCTAACCCACATTTATAGTCCTCAGATGAGGGGATTTGTTCAAATGTTGTGTTCCTAATGCTCCCTCTGAATACACTGCACGTTAAACGTTATCTTTGCGAACAGTTTTTTGTGACTGAGAAACTTTTATGGTCACACTACTAACTATTACTAACTTAAACTAAAATAAATCATTTTCATCATAAAGCCATTCAAGTTCTAAATTTCATATAGTGGTATCCCTTTTCAGTGAGACGCAATTGCACTGGCTTACATAATTTCCTGTGAATCCCCCAGAATTCGGTGGTAGGAATTGCCACTGCTGCCACTATCAATTAAAAACAGCCCAAGGTAAATACATTGATCAAAAGTGGTTTCCGATTTTACTAAAATCTTCAGGATTATATATTTAAATCACATCAAACGAATGGTAATAAAACATGAAGGTCAGTATTAATGGAGAACGTATAATTAAACATTATTTAGCATTATATTTTGTATATGGGGCCACTGGTGATGCTGTACCAAAGGGAAAATCATATTGGTGACTTTAATTGATTTTAAGATTCTGGTCTTAAGATTATTGTTTAGTGTTAGACATCACGTCTGCCATTAAACTCAAGTGCTGAGATCCAGGAGCACAAGTTGGACGTTTTTTGTTTCTGTTCACATTGACTTTGCAGATATGAAGATTTAACTCTGTTGTTCTTGTTGCTGAAAAGAAAAGAAGCCTGCAAGAAAAGTCAGAAATCTGAAATTCCGTTGCAAAAATATCT
Organism: Channa argus; assembly: GCF_033026475.1. Classification (NCBI taxonomy): domain Eukaryota; kingdom Metazoa; phylum Chordata; class Actinopteri; order Anabantiformes; family Channidae; genus Channa; species Channa argus. Next base: position 11,113,063 of record NC_090213.1, on the reverse strand, counting down.
TAATATAAGTTAGGCCTGTGGCAAATGTAGTCGACTTAAAGAGTTAAATCAGCAATCTGTTCTCCGCACATGAACTGCGATCAAACTTTGCATGAATAAGACTTGCATTGGTGGCTCGGGCTGCATTAAGTGGTATCTTTTCAAGGGTCTTTAAAACAGATTTTCACGCCAGCTCCTGTCCATGAATTGCTTTCATTTGTGAGTCAGCAGTGCTCAGACCGCCTGAAGCAAGCTCCTCAAGGTGATTCAGTCTGGGAATGTCTTTGAACCACCATGACCCCCCACCCCCCACCCCCCACCAGATACTCCTGCCTGCAGAAAAGAACAATGCATCTGCAAAAATGCACACACAGTTTACCCCCCCAAATACACACACACAAAAAAAAGCTCACCACCTTCTCTTCATCAAAGATAGGCTTGAATTACATGCAATTAAGGTGTTTCCAAAGCCACCATAAAACAAAAAAACTCATAGAAAAACGAGCTGTGGATTCACCATTGACAATAATTGGCCACTAACTTCACACATTGTCACTCAGCACCAACAAGGTCAAAGATGTGAAGCTGACCTGTTTAAAAAAAAAAAGTACATGCCAATCATGACAACAGTAAAATCCCCAAAGGGGCTGTGAAACAAAGTAATTTAAACGCTGAAAGCTATAGACCCCCTCCTCCATTTCCCCTTTTGATAATGATATCAGTAATAGAGTCTTTTGTTTGATAATGAGAGCTGCTATTTCTGATAGGGAATAATAATACATGGCTATTACAGTTTCATCTGTTGAGATTGAATGAATAACAATGCTTCGTGCAATATTCAGCATCACACTAAAACACACAAATTCTGTATGTCTGTAATTTTGGGGTTGATTTTGAAGTGGCCGGCCACCTCGGTCAGGCAACATGGAGGGGAAAGCAAAGGTCCTTGGAGTTATTGCTACGGCTGTAACAATGAAGTTGAATTCTGAATGCTAATCATATGCTTTGGTCCAGCAATGAAGTCCTGGCTGTTCTCAACCTTTGATGATACTGTTTTGATACTAATTATACAGTGGAATAATAATTAAGTTAATAACGTGGAGCTCTCTGCATTTGATGGAAGAGAGCATGTTTGTGGTGATGGGACAGACCGACACTTGTAATAACTGACTCCGTCCTTGCTGTTTACAAAAGTTGGAGAGGTTGAGGTCACAATTTACTCTGATAATTATGGTGTAAATCTTCCAAATTAGGCATTTAAGTTTGAGCATGTACCGTCCGAGAATGATTTAGACACTAAATTTCTGAAATTCTTTTTTTTTGTTCTTTTTTTCTTTACGATGTGTGATCAGTCATCTTTTTTACAGTGCAACCTGTGAGAGTGAAAAACCGAAAGAAGAAAACTCTGCAATAAAGTGACAAATTTCTGCTGCCAACTTCAATGACTCCAGCTGCAACTGCCAAAACACTGATTCACAATCAGACAAAAAGCACATTCTTAACTCAAAACACTGTGGTGATGCTTGAGATAGAATTTCTCTCCTTTGTGGGATGGATGATAATAGGTGAAAACAAAGAAGCGGGGTGTAAAATGCTTCAGCTGAGCGTGATTACAGCTGTGGCCGTCATTAGGCAGCCTCTTTAATGTAATTGATGGAGTGGATTCTCATAGCAGACCTCAATAGACTGGGCAGGGTCCCCTCGTTTATTTGGACTCATCTGCATTTGGTCTGTGCATGCGTGTGTTTATGTGTGTATGTGCACATGCAGGCATGAGGTAGAGCCAGAGTGTGGAATAATTACAACTTCACACTCTTCAGACACTTAGAGAAAAGAGCAAAACAAAGCGCAGTAATCAGTGTGTGCATATGTGTGTGTGGTTTGGTACTTTGGTACATTCGAAGCACAATTGTGCAAATGCGGTCTCAGTGTCTATGTATGTTTGTGTGCATATGCCTGGTTGAATGTGTGTGTAGCTACTGAGTCTCTTAAGTGTGTGTGTGTGTGTGTATGGGCGAGAGAGAGGGAGAGAGACTGTTTGCATTTGCTCAAGGATCCTGACCCTTCAGAAATGACACGTTTTCTCTATCTACCCCATCCTTTCCCCACACATTAGGTGCTTACAAAAGACAGAGCACTAATGCATCATCTAATTGGCCTAGGCTCCTGCCTCTGCCTCTCCCTCCATCACTCTATTAGCTCAGTAATTACCCATATGCCTCGGCGAGGCAGGCGTCCAGATAATGGCCGCCTCAAGGGCCCTTGAGCGCGGCAGAGAGGGGCCGCAGTCTGTCGCCGCGGGAACACAGTAAGCTCTCCAAACTATCCCAGCACCGCACTGGGAAATACACAATGGGGAAGAAGTTTGGCAACTTTGTACCTCTCTCAAGAAAAGAAAAAATAGTTATGAGTTCAGGGAGTGGAGATGCAAATTGAGGCATGTACAAATTGGATTCTATGTATTTTGCTATGCATTTAGGCAATTTCAGGTGTTTATGTGTCAATATGCACCAAATAATACTTTCTCTAAAGGCATTTCTCTACAGGACACGTAGACATATCTTCACATCTGTCCTAATACAGTACTCTGTTCTGGTAGGCTTGTAACTATGTAACGCTGAACAATTCTGCACCTCTTCATTTACATTCCGTGCCAGTGCACTAGGTGGACTATGTTTTCCTGTCATGTTTATTATAACCACACTTTATTGGGACTTTTAACTCTCCTACAACTTGTGAATATCAATTGTTTCTTGTAAACCTCAGTTTGTTCATCTTTAGATTATCATTTTTCTGGTTGTGGTTTTTTTTGTAGCAGAGAGCAGCTGTAATTTCCCTGCAGGAATTTCCCTCTGGGATTAATAAAGTAGTTTGAATCTTGACTATTGAATCTTTTTGTAAGGAAACAGACAGCAAGTGCTTGAGGATTAAGGTGTTGGAAAGGTGTTTCTAACCTGTATTAACTTAAGAGGCTACTGTAATGGTATCAATAACAATTCCAAAAGTTGAAACGCATTTAAGAAACAAATGTCAAAACACTGCACAGAGACAAAGTTTTCACATATCCAGCTTTAGCCGCATTCACACATGCACTGGAATCCTCATCTTCTCCAGACTTTACCTGAAGGTGATGTTTGAGAGAACGCAAATGTCGGCGTAAGAGAGTTTGGAGATTAGCCAGACTTTATTCTAAAAGCCCTCTAGTACAATGTCCAGATTATGTGCTTGAGCCGGTGCATGGATAGATCGCACTGCTCGGCCTCAAATTGTTGAAAGGATTTAAAACGAGTGTCTCTCAGGTGACTGGCCCAGTGTCTCTCTTTTTTTTTAAACTTTTTTTTTGATGCACAACTTCGATGCGTTGTAACCAAAACACTGTTTCCCACAGCATAATTTTTCTATCATGGCGTACCATGGTGTACACACTGACCCATCACTGAAATCATCAGCAGTGACAGTGGCAACAGTACTGACAGTGTTCAGAGGATCTCCCGCTGTGTGTCACATGTGTGAAACGACAATTCCAAACAATGTCAATGTTATTCTCATTCACATGACAACTGTGACAGAATCAGAAGTTCTGAATTTACATTAGCCTTGTTTGAAGATAATACATTGTAAGATTCATGATAAATCCACAATCCCTTTTCTATGAAATACAGACAAAAGTAAAAGAACTTGGTTAAACAGATAAATATCTTATTTTGTGCAGATTTTTCCTGGGGTTTGGTCTCTGAAAAACAAACCTACATATTGGTCTCTCATAATGTTATTCTTATGTGTTGGAATCTTGTCCATTACAAACCTACACACATTTGCTCTAAACTAGGTTGAAGGTAAACAAGTCAAATAAAAGAATAAAAGATGGACATAAATGTACTAAAGTATAATTTTGGAAACAGCACAGAATTAAACTAAAGCCTGTTTCCTATAGAAATTCTGAACAATGTCAGAAGCAATCAGCAATCAGACATCTGCTTTCATCCCATCTGGACTAAGTCAGGAGAATTTAAGGATTCCAGTGCACGTGTGTGGCTTAAATCAGGTGAATCCCCAGGTGTTTCTAATGGGCACAGCTGCCTGCTGCAGGACCAGCTGCAGGGTCATCAGCTGGGACCCACCTTTCACTGATGTTGTACTCCTTTAGTCCCAGTACATCAGTGGCAGGGACATCCCGGTGCACCTCATCAGCTGGCCCTAGGAGCCATGTTTACCCTATGTCTTATTCTTCCTTCTAATCCTATACTCTGTCTCCTCTGCCAACTCCTTAAGCTCTTTCTTGAGTTTTGAGAGGGATTCTAGGGCCTTATTAAGTGTTGGACTAGTAAGAAACCTCCGCAACCTACTTCCACCAGAAAAAGGATTGTCCTCAAACCCACTTCCATGCACCCAGTTGCCAGCTCTTTATATTTCCCCTTCTTACTCTTGAAGGCAGCTTCCATTCTCCCCTGCCATTAGACCATTAGCTACGTCACAATCGCATTTCAGGTAGAATTATATACGGCCATAAAAAGGTTGTGGTGATCTCCTCTGGGAGCGGGTTCCACTCACATCCAGCTGACTACTCCTTCTGGATGCTTTTGTGTGCCTCACCAAGACCTCTGCTAAGGTGGTTGTGATACCAGCTGTTCCAAACCTAGATCACTGCTATCTTCTGAACCAGAGATGATGTCTTTCAAGCTCAGGTTCTGAGAGCGACAGAGATGGCAGGTTTCTCCTAAGACATACAGATGGTGGAGATCTGTATGTCTAGACTCGGAAGAGTGTCATACATGGACCTAATATGGCAACTTAGATCAAGGATACAGTGATCACTATGTTGATCACTGATTTCCAGGTTTTCCAGTTTCCGTGTTTGTTTTAGTTCACTCCACTGATTTTCTACCTCTCATCAACCATCTTTGTCTCTTCTGAGATTATCAGTTCTTTCTGTTCTTTTGCTGTGGCTTTTGACCTGATCTTGCGAATCCTTGCAGCATTCTAGCTGAACTTCATAATGCATCTTTGCATAAAACAATCAGTTGTTTCTCTCTCCTTCCTATCTAAATCTCTCAATCCTAAATGCTTTGAAAAAAAAATCATAATTCTCCAATCTTCAGTCTTCAGTTACTTAATTGAAATCTGATAATCTGCCACAGATTCCCCCCTCATCCCACCCCCAAATGACACTTCAAAAAAGAATACAACAAAGACCTTCTTAAATAATTCCCCCACTCTGTGCAGCATATAATATGGATTACAGAGTGCTTTGCCTCTTTCTCTCTCCACCTCCCACTCTTGCTCTGTCAATCTGGGATATGGTCTCATCCCTCCATCCTTCCCAAGGCAGATTTTGTGATACTCAAGCTGACCAGGCAGTATTATCTGTTTTTTAAAATCAGATAAATAAATAAATCAAGCATCCAGCAGTAATGCTAATATATGCCCTAAGAGGGTCTAAGGCTTCAGATCTATGGACTTAATCTGGGTTTGGGGAGGTATCTTCCCTTGGCCGTTCAGAGATTTGTGAGATCACTGTCAGTCCTGAGCCAGCTGAATTATCTTTGCGTATTGTGTTAATCTGTTGGCATGTAGATTGTAGTGGACTAAGGTTCAAGTGGGAAGGATTAGGGGAGATCTGAGCAAAGCTGATGCAGTCAGCCTTCTCAAAAACAGCCCATGCATTCAGGCCCCTCTATGAGTTTTTTTTTTTTTTTGAACACTGACCAAAGGTACCACTGAAGCATGGTTTCTCATTCTCATTCTCATACACACTCGCACACAAAGATACACACAAATCGCCTCCATTCTACCCTCTCCATTCCAGATAATTCCCCTCTTAAAATCTCCCCTCAGACCAACCACTGCGAGTGCAGGACCCAAAATGCAAAAACCAGTGGCCATACCCACTCCACAAATCCCAAAACCTTTTAGAGCTACTTGACAGAGAGAAATCCATCTGGAGAGGATATCCGCCGTCCATTACTTAGAGACTAATGTCTAGTTTTAACTCAGCACTGTTTATTTACATCATAACATCCAAATAAAGCACATTTTATGCCCCAAACCAACCCCAGTAATACCTTATTAAGATACTTCTAACACACAGCCAGAACACGGACAAGGTTTGTAACTTTGTTAATTGTTCATTGTCAGTTCAATAACCCAGCACTTTGTGTCGGACTCTCCATGATTATCTCTGGAGAGTGATAAAATCACTTCAGGTAAATGAGTGATTGGACTGGAGGACCGCTGAAGTACAACTTAGCAGTCCTTTAGCAGCTTCTGTTTGCTAAATGGAGCCATGGAGTTGGGAGGATGAGGAGGCTGGAGGGGTCAGAAGGGTCCATATGGACCAGCAATTGGATGACTCTCGGAGAGACGAGCAACCAATCACGTTCTCTATAAATCCTCGACCCCTAGACCCGGAGATCTAGCAGGAGAGCCGGGATTTCATTTCCACCAATCACTTGGTTTCAATGAAAGCTAATTGAACAATTCTAATCTCTCAGATCGTTTTATTTGGTTTAAGTTCTCGGTGACAGAAATAACAGTGTTGGAGGTGCACTTGTCTTTATGGAAATATAAGAAAAAAAGTATTTCTGTGGAAGTCGTTGTCAAGTCTTCTAGAACAAACAGACCGCTTTGATCCTTACTAAGACGAGAGGAATAGAAACACTATAGCTACGGCACCAAATGGCATGAATAAAACTGGAAAATATATTCTCACATATTAATAATTTTATGTATAGTAAAGCCTCACAAAACTTAGCATTGTCGAATTTTGCACAAAGATGAATGACTCCACTAACGAACAGTCTGAAAAACAGAGCTCGTGGTTTCATCTGTGTCATTTAATCAAGCAAATGTCTTCGTTTGGATCCATCTCACATTCCTGCTTTATTAGTGGAAGAATCTTCTGGGTTGTTCTGCCTGCATTGATAAGGTTAATAGGGCTCTAATATGGTAATTGTCTGGTCAGAGACGAAGGAGGCCAAAACATTTTAATTAAGGAGTCTTTTTTCCTCTCCTCACTTGGTTTGTACTCCTGCCCTTAAATTATCTTCCAGATATCAAGACTTCCAGAGCATTTGTTTTGTCATCTCTCCAATTAAAACAAGCAGACAGTCAGAGAAAGTCGCTGCCTAATTTTGTTTTGTTCTTTTTGCATTTGTAAACCATGAGTGAGCTAATAAAATCTGATTAGCAGCGGCCACAGGACTTCTTCATTGATTCTTGTCAGATATTATCTTCCACAAATGTAATCAGGCTCAACTCTGAATACCACTGTTGCTCTTCATTTCATCACTGCAGCATCAGTTTGCTCTCTTCATGTTATTGCAAAAAGTTTTCTATAATTGCCACCGATTGTAAGGGCCCTCCTTTTTGAACCATGTTCCAAAGGAATCTTGTGCTGAAGGAAAAATATTAAGTAGAGCAAAGGGGAAATGTGAAACAAATACTTGCAAGTCGGGTAGAGCAGTTACAAAGAAAAACAAAAGCTCGATTAGCATTAATGTCCAACAATTAAAGCAGGAGTATTCATAAAGGGAAGGATCTTATTAGCTTGAGAAAAACTGAATAAAATGGACCATTTCTCGGCTGCTTAAGCCCCAGGATTACTCAACCTTTGGTGGCGGAGAGGAACAATGTGGCTTTTAAAAACCCATTTTGGAGAGAAGCATCTGTTTGACAATTATATGCCTCTAAGCTGTTTAATAGGTGGTTGGGAGAGGTCTTTAAGATCCTCATTCAGGACTAGTGATCTGACCCACAGTGTTTGAGGCATCTCTGCCTGTGTGTGTGTGTGTATGGGGGGTATGAGAAGGGTTTTATGGAAAAGACTGACATAAGAAAGAGACAGACAGAGTGAGGGAGTTTTAAGCCTGCTAAGCAGATCAGTGTCTTTGTGTGCGGTCAACAGAGGCACTTGAAACTTTCCATGAGCCCCAGCTGTCTGGAGCTAATTCTTCCTTTTTATTGCTCTTGTACAGAGATGAGGAAAAGACCTAAGAATGGCATTTATGAAATACTTACAGAGCTTTCTTGTGTCTCTACACTTGTTGAAATATTCTGCTGCAAAAATGTTACATATCAAGGGATAACGGTCCCCTTAAACCGAGGGATCAAGAAAATCTGAGATAAAAAACCTAAACTAATGACGAATGTTATTCATGAGACTTTAAAAGTAAGGTGAATTCTTGAATGCTAGATAAAATATTAACTGTTTCTGACCCTTTTGACTTCTTAAAGCATCCTGTTTGTGTTTACAGATTGATTAAAAAAAAGAAACAGTCAATAATCTGTTTTCCCAAACGATTTTTAATCACCCTTTCAAATATTTGTGCTGTCGCTTGTGTAGAGTTGTGTCCTTTAGGATTTGAGATGGCCACAAACAACAGGAAAAAAAAGCCAGAAAAAAAGATCAACAAACAGGCAAAGCATAGAGACAGAACAGTTTGAGGATGAACGCTGCTAATCCTGACCTCAGCTAATGCTAATGCAAATGCATGTTTATCAAATATGTAATCGACATTAGTTAGAAAAACAAGGGTCTGCCAGCACTCTGCTCTTTGTTCCGTGATTGTGGAAAAGGGAGATTAAGATGGGCTTTAGTGACGCTCAGATGGATGGAAGGAGAGAGGGATGGAGGGACGGCTGGATGCACTTCTGTTCTCTGTCAAAAAAAAAGAAGGGAACCTTTGCTTAGCTGAAAATGCTTTTTGTTTCTATGCTATGCTGTCAGTAAATTTGACACCTGATTATGAGTCTGTTTTAGTCCTTAGACAAAAACTGGATTTATTCAAAATGTATTTTAATTAATTTGCTTAATTCGAAAGCCTTAAGAGACTAGTTTGTGTTTGTTTATGTGTTTGTTTTGGTTTCTGACACTATAGCTGCCAAAATTTTTAAAGATGTACTACAAAAGAAACAAAATCCAATCACCTGTATCTCTTTCAAGTCATACAAAAATGACAACATGGTTATGCACCAAACAATTTATTGGCTCTGAGCAGTAGCCAAGAAACCTGCAACTCCAGGAAGTTATTGCTCTCAACCAAAAATTAGTCCAGCACATTATCCTCCATTATATTATATGACAAAATAAGCTTTAGAAATGCTGGTAGGCAGTTTTCTTATTATCGAACTCGAGTTAGATGTTAACATTGTTTGCAATCTACAGGTAGGTGAAGTTTTATGTAGTAAACACAATATTACACTGATACTATATTTATTGCTTATACCTTATAAATAAAAACAAATTTGGACTAAGAACTCATTTTTTGTTTTATTTTCATCTTGATAAAAGCCTAAAGCAAATACGATATTTTAAATGTTTTTCCTCAGAGCAAAAATGTAAAGCGAATCCTACCTTACCTATGAGGAGTTCTCCTGTATTACGGGCAAAGTGTTTGGGGAGTGTTCTTGGTAGTTTTGCGGGGCAGTTTTTGTGGTTAAATGTTTACAGGATGACACAGGGGCACATCCCTTGCTAGTTCGTGCCTCCCCTGGGCACTCGGAGAAACAGAGGTAACCTATTTTCTTTGGCAAGGTTGAGCAGTCACATGGAGACTGTGTTGTTTGATTGCATTGCTCCTTTAGGCTCTCTTACCTTGCCGTCTCCATCTCTCCTTTGTCCTCTTTTATCCTCCTCTTGCTCTTAATTTGTCTTAGGCACTTTTTTCATTTCCTCACTTGTCTCCATATTTCCCAGTCCCCCCTTATTACCCCCCTCCTCCTCTCTCCTTTATCCCTGTCACACAGGGATAAAGGAGAGGTCTGGCTGTGGTGTGTGTTGCGGCAATGTCCATTTGCTTGGTTGCAGGGTTTGTTGTTAGTAAATGAGGTCATTAGAAGACACTCTGACCTAACCAAAGGCATTTGTTCTGCATGTTGTATTTTTTACCCTCTTCTTCTCAGTATAAATATACACCTTTGATGAAACGGCCAGATGTTGGGACCATTACCATGTCGTTATATCACCCAACAAATTAGAGTGAAAAATACCATATTCCTTTCACCTTTTAGAGCATTAGATACAGAGCAGTTGGTGTCACAAGTAACAGTAAATATTGATACAAAGACAGAGAGAGAGCAGTATATATTCTTTTTTTTTCTCACTTACACACTTGTCCACTTACAGATGTTGCCTCCCACCTCACCTCCACCCTCTGCTGACCTGTCAACTTGATGTTTTGGAACATCTTGCAGCATGGTGACACCTCCAGGCAAGCCTGAGGGCCTCTGGGTCTCCTCTGTCAGTGGCATGCAGCCAGATCCCTGATGACACCTGTGAGCCTTGGCAGAGCTCCTGGTTTACAGTAGTTGTTAGTAGGCTTTTATGTCAAACAAAACACCAACACAATGTGTTCCCTCTCACTGTACCTCAACAATTCCCCATATCCAAATGACTCCAGCCCACTTTCTCCTGCACTCAAAGTGGCCACAGCTCTTTATGGAATGATATGCTACTGTAAACATTGCCAGAGAATCAGTCTTTTTCTCACCGTGTCAACGGGTTTTAATTATCAGTGAATGTCAAGGATGTCTGCCGGGCCCACCTCTTTTCTCTCAGAGCCAAACCCATTTCTTGTGTTGTGTAACATCGTCCCCCATTGTCTGAGCACACTCATAAACATACTTCATACGCAGCATCTCTGAAGTGTATTCCATTGTTCCTCAAGTGGGGAGACGAGTGTTGCTACTCTTCAAATGGACATTGGCACATCTCCTGAAACAATACAGTTCCCCCACACCACATCACTCACATGTGTTTAAAAACGCCAGACCTTGACCACTTACGCCTGGAAAGAAAATTACCTGAGCACAAAGCGGGAGCCCTTGTCTACACCATAAAACACATCATAGCACTCTTGTCATTGCAAGTGGAGGGTCTATTATAAACAATTATTTTAGCCCTTCACGGACAGTTTGGTCTTTGTGATGCATTGTGTTTTTGAGCAAAGAAGTATAGGCAGTAATCAATGGAGGAGCCGTCCGGTCAAGGTAAGGCTGCTGGGTGATCTAAACACCAACATACAGTATGTGGCACTAACCAAGATACAGATATATGATATATTGTATGCATGAATGCTGCTCAACCACAGAGAATATTCCATGTTGATGTGGTTGGCAGATGTCTCTTAAAATCATAAAACAGGAAACCTCAAACATAGTTTCCAGCATAACTTTAGTCTGGTCTCCTACTAAGTCACAGACTTCTTTAGTTATTTCTCATCTATTTGTTTTGTATTTAAATACACCTCATTGTGTAAGAAAAGAGTTGTGCATACTCCTGTGTTCACTTAAGCATGTGAATATACTATATTGCATATATACTCACATCTTTGCAATTATTTCTGCAGAGCTTCCATGTGTGTTGCTAGTGTGTACATCTTAAAGCAATATTCTCTCACCTAATTTTAAACAGTACAATCCGAATTTTAATTAATGTTTGCTCAAGACATCCACATACACTATGTTCATCATTTTAATCTAACTTTTTGAGGTCCAGTTAATGTCCTTTGCTCGGGACCTACCTGATTATGTAAAAATACGTAGTATTTTTTAAAGTTTTGACCCAATGTGATTGTGTAGAGTCTTCATACATTGGTTTGTGTTTTATATGCAGATGCATATGCCAGTTCAAAAGAAGAAGACAGTAAGTTGATGTAGAATTGGAGGTACTTTTTTGATTTGAAAAGATTTCAAAATATTGTGTGGGGGAAGAAATGAATTCCACAAGTCTGTGAGGCCCGATCTGTGTGTGTGCTTCCTTGTGAAATGTTGAATACACAGGAATATTGTGTTTGGGATGACAGCTCCATAAGTGCAATGTGCCACACCTGACTAATAAAACATATGACATTATAAAATAAACATATTTATACATACACACTCAGAATTGTTCTATGTTTATTTAGTTTAATCCAAAATATGTACAATATTAGTCATTGTATGTAAAGGTATCGGTCATGTGTGATTTGTTTTATATCTGCATTTATTTGCTGTAGAAGGATATAGGGATATGATGCACACAGTGAGAGCTAATTTCAGCAGAAAATAACATTCTGCTCAATTTACTAATTTTTAAGTAATTTTAATATCTTAATATAAATATATATTTTACTTCACTTTTAATTGCTTTCTATTTCAGTCAGTTCGCATGAGATATTACTTCAATTTATAAAGAAGCCATGCAAAATTAAATAGAAAATATTCAAATGCTGTAGAATTATGAAAAGGGAAAGAGGACAGAGATAAGAGAAAAAAAGCGAGAAAGAGAGAGGTGTGAGACATGTGGGTGGACACTGGGCATGGTGGCAATAGGCGCAGGAGCTTAATGATGAGGTGAGCCAGAGGAGAAACAAAGCAAGGACAGACAGAGAAGGTAGCAGAGAGAGGGAGAGGTGAGAAGGAGGGAGTGAGTGATAGATGGTGCAGCAGGAGAAAGGGGAAAGAGGAAGGGGGGGTGAGACTTTGGAAAACAGAAGCAGTAAACAAAAAGCCAAGAATAGAGACCAGGTGTGAAAAGTGAAGAAACAGATGAGGGAGACAGGGAGACAGAGGACGGGACAAAGGGGAACACCGAAGGAGGTGCAAGAAACATCAGTAGGAGTTGTCCTCAGCGTAGTGACACTCACAGGGCTGGTTAGTTAACTGCTGCAGTTAGCAGGTTACCAACTGCTACAATAGCAAACAATGGGAGCAATGTGATGCTAGTCAGCTTAGTCGCTACCTATCTTATTGAAAGATATACTTATACTGTCCACTACTCTCTGCAAACCATTCCTCTTTATACTTCGACACAGGAGGAGTAAGCAAAATCAACCAATCTCCAGATTTCTGTTGACACTTTAATTGCAAAATTTCACAGTTTTAAGGTGTTTAAAGGTGCTCACCTGACCCACCGGGAGCAACTTGGGGTTCAGTGTCTTCCCCAAGGGCATTTTGACACGTAACCGGGACCAGGGATCAAGCCACTGACCCTGTGGTCTGTGGATGACTGCCTTACCAACCGAGCTACAGCTGCCCAGAATCTTAATACAGTGTGGATTAAGGAAAACATGAAAACATAGATTACAGGCAGAGACAATTAGAAACCATGAGTGTTTCTAAACAAAGAAACCCACTGACAAAGAAAATGAGAAAGGGACCAAGAGAAACTTGGCTTTGTCCCAACCTGTGAAGGAGTTTGGGACAGGACCATTTCCATCCACCACCATCCACCTATAAAGGTGATGTATGGCCAGGGGACGGATGTGCCCTTGTCAGAGCCCTGTGTCTGAAAATACTGATGGATGGAGGGATGGAGAGGAGCAGGCGTAGAAGGAGAAGGAATGCAGGTGATGGGGAGATGACAGTGATGAAGCATTGGTGTGCCACACTGCCACATCTCAGACAGCTGTTTAGCAACAGGGGCTAACAACGTTAAGTGTGTGTATGTGGAGGGTGTAGAGGACAAGGGACACATACTGTATAGGGTGGAGGCTGCACTAAGTTTCTGCAAGACTGGTGAAAGAAAATAAAGGAGGTAAAGAAATGTTCATATCTTCTGTTAAAATCTGCAGGTTTGGTGGAAAAATAAGGCAGCACATCCTCTTTTTCTGTATCTCATGTCCTTTAAGGTCTGGCTGTAGCCTCGAGGCAAGCCTCAGGCTCCAAGGCCTCCCTCTGTGTGGCAGGATACCAGATCGGACTCAGACACTCACAGCTGGGACCCAGGGGCCTTGGTTCCTCACAGAGAATTACACTCTAACTCCCCAGAGCCACATTTAAGTGCAACATTAGGTGGTTATGCCTGTGTGTATAAATTGTATGTGTGGATTTGTGTGTGTGACTTTTAGCTCGCACCCAGTGGGTATCCAAGGAACCCTTTCAAATTAGAAACTGGGGGCGGTATTAGCCAATTCCCCTCAGAGCCTGGTGGGACTCTGAACAAGGCCTTTGCAAATATCGGGGGTATCTGTTATTCTGGAACACGGCTGAACATCACAGCAACAGTCATAAATCACAGTGCTTGTCCCGCTCATCATCCACCAGCCACAGGTTACACTGTCTGAGTTTGACCGAACAGCAAATCAGGAGTACAACACAAGCGATAAGAATAAATGGAGGCAAATAGAGTTGGGTAATAAATAAATAATAAATCTAGTCTGATCAGTTTTCAGTGAGCCAGTCCATGAATCTCCATCAGTTCATGTGATGTAGTAGTTCTGATCGGAACCTGCTGACTTTTAAAAAAGAAAATGTTTAGTTTATTTGTCTGAAGTAGTTTCCTCATAGCTAACCCAGAGGGCTGATTGCTGTGTTTACTTTTGTCTGACTTTTGTCTGACAAATGATTTAAATGATTTATGTACAGCTGCAGTTTATTTTAGAAGCTTCAGAAGCTTGAACTGCTGGGCCCGATGCAGCACTCTGCTGGAATCTGAGTTTCTAAACCCTCCACATCACAGGTGGTGAGTTCAAACTTAGTTTTACCCAAAGTCAGAAAGGCCAGAGTTTTCTGAATAAAACCTTAAAAATACAGAAGTTTAAAGATGTAATTAATCCACTTTGCAATTTTAAACTGCTTAATAAACTTTCTATTCATGTAATTCCTTTAGTAAGAGTTCTTCCACTTTATGGATGGGTTGTTCTACATAGGGGTGCATCTGTCTTTGAGTGGAAAAATTGTCTTCAAGTGGTCTGCATGGGCAGAAACGATCATACTACTAATAAGAGTGCAATGAAAAGTAACTTCTCAAACACTTTCAGTATGAAAAATCTTCAAAAGAAGCCTTTAACTACATGATGTGCTTTTCCTCTGTGCAGTTTTCTTAATTGTCTGAAAATCGCATTTGGTAATAACAATTGCCATGTTCCATCTATCAAATTTTAAATACAAAATACACAAATTGTAGCATAAATACATCCGATTAGCAGCGCAGTTCACTACATTCCCACAGGGTACATGGCAGGAGGGAGAGATGTGACAAAGGAAGACAAGGGCCAAATTTAAAAAAAAAAAAAAAAAAAGGAAATTGAGGAAGGGTGGGGTGATGCAGATAAAGAGAGGGATGTGAAAAGGGGGAAATTGGGGCAAGTTTAATTGAGGATTGGAAGAACAGGAGATTTAGTTAGGGGTATGCTGAGAAGAGGAGGGGTGAGGGAGAGGTCCAGCTTGGGACAGTGAACTGGAAGTGTGTGGGAGTGTATGTGTGTGTGTATGTGTGTGTACAAAATGCACTTGTGACACAGAGCAGTATTGACAATCGGGGCTGATGCCCCTGAGAAAACCTTCAGAATTCAATCTCATTGATTCCCACAGAGGAGTGCAGGACGCTGCCTCTGGTCCATACCCTGAGTCATTACACACACACACAAACACACACACACACACACACACACACACACGCACACACAGTGCAATGGTGAGGAACGTTACTGAGAATTCATTCATTTTCAAAATGTTCTCAAGCAAGTGCAATGTGGGAATTCAGCAAAACAGTACAGTTTTCAAACCAAACTGGCTGCAAATAGTTTTGCACAATAAACAAACATTATAGCTTTTTGTTGACCATAAACAGAGCCACTTTTGAATCACTGTGAGCTCTGTGTGCATTTTCATACTGAGCACTAATCCGACTCATTTCTGTAGCTCCAACACTCGGACTTCATTACATTGTAGATGCCTTTCCCTTTGTGTATGATGGGAGAGTGAACGCATCCACATGACTCACAGGGTACATGTTGACTTCATATGTGTGAAAGAGAGGAATGAGGAGGAGGAAGAGATGTGGTGGGTGTTAAAGGGGTGGTAGTGGTTGTGATGGTGTTGAGGGGGGGTGGATGGCACAGAGTCCATGTGTTGTATGACCTTGGTCACTGCTGAGGGGACCTAGTTTCTTGCCAAGCCAATCAATAAGCTAAACAGGCGGAGGATGGCTATTTGGAGCATGGGAAGCCAAACTCAAATACTGATAGGTTATCTGCCTGTCCCAGCACCACGTCTGTGCAAATATTGGACCAGCACATTTTTCACGGTGACTTGAATTTGGAAAAAAAAAGAAAAAAAGAAAGGGAGTCAGAGGAAAGCAGGGGTGGGGGGTGAGAACAGTCATGGTTGAGTGGATATATTGCAGAGGGAAAAATTTCCCTCCTCCCTCAGACCCCCTCTTCTTACCCCCTAAACCTTCAACCAACAAGTGCATCTCTCTCTCTCTCTCTCTCGCTCTCTCTCTCTCTCTCTCTCTCTCTCTCAGCAACACGCACAAAAACATAACAGTACATGGATTTGACAGTAATTACTTCCTTCATTACATTGCTTCTTTACTTGATGTATCGCTTACACAATATAATCATGTAACCTATATTGTGTCATTGTTCTTCATAGTACTCTAAACTACTTTTTTATTAGGTTGTACTCTAAAATAAACTTAAACTATGAAACATAGCATGTACATTCTTCACCAAAGGAGGAATTTTGAAATGTTTTACAGAAAGGATATAAGAAATTAATAAGTAAATCTTAAGCATGGCAACAAAACATCTCTGATTAATCTAAATTGCTGTATATTCTTTTCCAGTTTGAGGAACATTATTTGAACATTTTAATAAGTCATAATAAAAAGGTCTAACCTAAAACAGTTTGACATTGTGCACGCTATTAGGTTGGAAATAAATGGACCATGTAGAATCTATATTGTAGTATTTATCATCTAAGACTGAGCATTAAAGCATTGGCACATCAATTATTAACTGCTAATAAAACCATGTTGACAACTTTGAAACTTTTTCAGTGGTATCTTAGCAGTATCTGTATGTTTTTTTTTCTCTTGCTATTTTCTTTAACACAGTATCTATTCATTAGGTGGTTACAGATGTAACGTGTCAGCCGGATGTTTCTTCGCTGTTGAAATTCTCACAAGGGTAACTGAAGGCTCTATTCACATGTTAGTGTGTGTTTGTTAGACCCAGAGGAATAAGTGGTTGATACATATTGATCTTGTTTGTAATAATGTAGGTATAATAATTAAACGCTTTTTACACTTTGGTACCTCAATAAGGCTTATATAAAAAAGGGGGGGGGGGGGGGTTATATTCCCTTTATTTGAAAATTGTAAAATAATTCATAGTTATTTGTAGAAGTAGATGAAGTGTAGAATCAAGTGTGTGTGTGTGTGCGTGTGCATGTGCGTGTGTGTGTGTGTGTAAGACAACGACATTGGTGATCTGTAGATGATGGCAGCTGGGTCTGATCAATAATGAATAACTGACACACGCCAACTACTGTATCCTAAACACTCTGGAGAGACACTAGACAGTTCACTGTGTGTGTGTGTGTGTGTGTGTGTGTGTGTGTGTATGTGTGTTTTGAAAGCACCAGTGGGACCCCTTCGAGACAATTCAAAGCACAGAGAAATAGAGAAAAAGTAAAGTGGAGATAGATAAATAGACAGAGGAAAGAAGGGTGAGGTGGGGTGAGGGGTGGGGTGGGGTGGGGGGGCGAGTTGTGCTTTTCCCATCAGGTGTACGAGTCAAAGCCAACTCGTGTCGTTACAGCAGAGACTGGAACAATGACTTCAAGAGCAGTGCACAGCAAAACCACATTAATTATTAGAAAGCAGCGATCAAAGCACAACTGTGACATAAAATAGAAGAATTAAAGCTGGGAAAAAAATTGCCATCTGGACGAAGGGTTTCACATCCCAGAATCAACTTACTGCTGAGATGGCTTTTGATTCTGTGTGTATTTCTGTTTGCCAAATTAAATACTATATATGTGTGGACTAGGCTAAGCTAGATTTAACAATTGTTAGTTTGCTTGTTTTGCTGGTTTCACAAATAAAGGTAATTTTATGTAGTTGGAGCAAACCCTAATTGATCTTCAGTGTATGTGCTTCCGCATTCACCAAATTGACAGTAAAACATCATTGTATCCGTTCTACTCCCGTTTGGTCACTTGTCAGTCTGCAGCCTGGAGTAGCTTGTCCGTCTGTGCCACAGACCTCTGTTGATGACTTAAAACGTCAGCCAGACCCACCGCTCCAAAACATGCGCTTGACATATTATTAACAAATGCTCCCCTGTGTGCTCTGCATATGCATGAGATTGCTGGTTGAGTTATGTTGATTCACCTCAGTTGGGATAATATTTACTGTATGTCGACCACATGCTTTGGAAAAAAGGAATATTTCATCCAAAGGTCAGACGACCAAAGTAATCCAGACTGCAGGCCAACAACTAGCCAATGTGAGTAGAGAAGATTCACTGTTTGTGCTCAATAAAATTACTTTAATAATCATGTAATAGAATTGTCTGTACAAACTGCTCACCGGGTAGAGTAGGTCATCCCCCAATTACAAGGTCAGTGGTTCAATCCCCAGCTCCTCATGGCTCAACATGTGAAAGTGTGCTTGTGCGAAACACTGGTCTGGTAAAATAGAAAAGTAACATATCCATGCAGTCGAAATGCTAAGCTAGTAGCCATCTCCTTAATTTAGTAATATCAGTGCATCTCATCTTAAACACTGACAAATATACCTTTAAATCATGTATTGTTGCCATTAAGACCTCCAAGTGGACGTTACAGTTCAGTGGAGGCATGTGATTACAGATTGTGTGTGTTTGGTAACAGTGATGGCCCCATTTTTTCAGTCTGTCTGCAGCTCTGGCTTGTTAAACTGGTATGATGTTGTTTTCCTGTTTCAGATCCTCAACTAGGGTCTGGCTCTCGTCCCTCATCTGACTCCTTCCAACTATCGCACTCTTTCCCTATCTTGCTTTCTCTCTTTTCTCTGCCTCTCTTTCCATTTCTCTCTTTCTCTCACTGACACTGGGCACTGCTCCCCTCCCTGACCATCTGGGCCTCTCCTCCATGAAATGAATGTGTGTGTGTGTTTGTGTGTGTCCGTGTGTGTTTGTGTGTGGGTATGTGTGTGCGTGTTTGGAGATAAGCATGTGTGAGCAAGCATTTCAGAGTGGAGCAGTTTCTTCTCAAGAGGGCATATATGTGTATGTCAGTGTTTGTGTTAGTGTGTGTGTGTCAGGAGAAGGGTCTTCCTTCGCCAGGTGGACAGCTGCTACTTAGTAGCCTTACAGCCCAGCCAGCAAAGTCAGGGAGAGACAGAGCTGGTGAACTTAACCCTTTATTCTCCAAAAATACAACATCACACACACGTTCATATGTATATGAACTTGTGTGTGTGTGTATGTGTGTGTGTGTGTGTGTGTGTCATGCAGCATTATTATGATGTGTACTTCATAACTGATGCTTCATATCAGTGTACTTATGCTCAGTTTGCAGACACACAAACATGTTCCTGCACTTCTAATCCGGATGTCTCTCCTCTGACGTGGACACATTCCACAAACATGCACCAAACACATGAAGGTAACTCTGGACAGTAGCAACCATGAGATGAAGAAGGATCTGACTGAACAACATCAGTGTCATTAAAATAAACAGTACATTCCTACAATGCATAAAACAAGTGTGTAGCTTCCTTGTGTGGCATGCACAATAAGTTCACTCGCAGCTTAAACAACTGCAGATATAATTTTTTGGGCTGCACATGCGCGTTCATACATAGTCCACCTGGATCCTCATTGACTTTGGAAGTAACAAAATGATGAACATGGAGCTGCAGACAGCATGAATTCCCCCTTACTGTGCTTTCTTAGTCTGAGATGGACATGGTGTTTACTGTACTGTAAAACAACACACACTCCATAACATACACTGCAGCAAAAAAATGACATTTACCTATATTTTACAGTACAGTAATCTAGCTTTAACACAAAGTTATTCAGAGTAAAAATAACCAACATTAGACAAACAATATAATGGAAGGACAGCTGCTGCTGTGTGTGTCACATATACAATGTATCATCACTGGCTCTGTCTGTGTTATGTGCCATCTACGTCTGTTTATTTTTCAGCCCAGCAGTTAGATTTAATACTCTTATCCATCCCCACGGTCCTGCTTTTGTCTGGTCCTTAAATGGAGGTTTAGTCTCCGCAGTGCAAGCCTGGCTGTATGAGCTTAATCAAACCATTAGAGTCCTGAGCCCTGAGGAACATCTCACCACCTCCTACTGAGATCTGCTTTAAGACATGGTGGCAGTGGCAAACACTCAAACCTGAGGATTAGATCAGCACGCGAAGACTTAGCACTGTCCCTCTCGCTTTCTCTCCTCTCTGCTCTCTGTGAGGCTGTATCCGTCTGCTGGACTAAAAGCACTTTCTTTAGAAGCCTTTTAAAAAGATAAGATAAAGATAAGATAAGATAAATGCATGCAAACTACTACCAATGAGTTTTAGAAACACTGGACTGTTTTTACACATCAGTGAGAGATAATTAGTGGCAAGAACCAGCAATTTATTTTGAAATATGTGCCGAAAATTCAGCAGCTCAGGAGAAAAACCTGTTTAGGTATTTCGGAATATGCCCTGCACAACTTGTGTTATGACCTCATTGTATCTAGTCCCACGCCCCATGGCTTTTCCAAAACAATGGAACTCATTTAGGGCCATACCAGAATGAATACCCCACCATCTTGGTGTTTTTACGGGCTGTATCCTTAATTGATTTCAGATGCAACAACTGCAGATAAGGACTTTCCAAAATGTTCCTCTGTGGTCAGTGTGCAAATAAAGAGCAGTGACAATGCCTGTTTTGTCCCCAGCCTCCTTTCTTGGCTGCTAGTGCTTCAGTGTTCTTGCTTTGATAAGCAGTATCAGAACACATTCTTCCTTGCCCCTAGTGGATGATGGGTATTAGTCTTTGCTGAAGAGTCTGGAGTCCATGTCCTCCGCAGCCTTTGTCCAAAAGTGAGACAAGCATATCAAAACACTTTCCCTTAGTCCAGCTGATGCGCTATGTTAAAAGATTAGAAACAGTGAGTGAATTCGAAGGGAGAGCTTGGGAAATACCAAGAAGAAGCCATCATCCCCTGTGTTTAGTTTGTAGGAAGTGGATAGAGATATCCTCCATTGTAAATCTTTCGCTGTGACATTTGTTTGAAAAAAAGGGAGAGGGAGAAAGAAAGAAATAGGACATATTCTAAAGCCTTTCTGTGCTGCAGGAATTAAACAAACGCAAAAAAGGGATAAAATCGGCTTAGACTGTTGAGACAAGTACATCTAAGAGAATGCACAAAAGGAGGGGTGTAAACGACGGATTCTTCCCAGCTAAAAACTTATCAAGCTCGGGCTTTGTGCTCAATCCATTTAAGTGAGTCCCTAACACGCCCCTATTGTATGCCTTTATTGGTGGAAAAGTGACTTGTGCAGGGCTATCGCCTCTTCATGGGGATTACAGCTAAGTGCTTAAGTTGTAGTGAAACCCGGATTTAGTGATGGCAAAGAGAAGAGGGTAAGGGAGGGCAGAAAGAGGACCCTTACCAAGGATTTGTGTCAGGGTTGCACTGTTCCCCTTGTCTGTCTGCGGCAGAGTCAAGAGAGGACAACTGGTGTTAACATGTGAGCCAGCACGCAGAAACACACACACATGCTACAATGCTTATACACAGCATCCTTTTACTCTGCATGCCTGTGTTTTCCTTGTGATCCCTTTTGGTCTGTCCCTCTCTTTCTCTCAACCCCTCTCTTGTTCTCTCTCACTCTCATCCCCTCTTTTAATTAATTTCTAGCTGTGCTGCCGTATGAGACTTGGCCCTGGAAGTGTCTGCTTCTGGGCAGCTACGGGGATCTCCTGTGGCTGCCAAATAAATGACTCAATGTTCCTTGAGTTTCGAGAAGGAGAAGTAAACAAGGCAAGTCAGAGTTTAAAAAAGAGTGAGAGAGAAAGTTTACACAATAATGTGCATACAGGTGCTCATTGTGGAGAATATTGATTTCACTTAAATTCACCTCGTGCAGCCGTGATTCCCATCAGCTGTCCAGAGAGCTTGCTGAGGTATGTTAAAGAAATAATTAACTTGTACACAGTGCCGAGTCCAAAGGAACATGTATTGACTGGCTGCACCCAAAGGTGGGCTGAAAACCCTGCTGTCACATAGGCCAACATGTGATAATCATTCAAATATGGAAATAAGAGTCACTCACTGCAGGATTTTGATGTGCTCGTTGGATGCCAGTTTTGGAAGCATACAGTTGCACTGATTAAATAATCAAAGAATGATCAAATTATAGTAAGAGCAGCAGAGGCTAAAGGTCAGAAAAGAAAAGAAATGTGCCACACAATAATCCTTATACCTTAATGTTACATTTATAATGGTGCACACTCCTGCAGTGAGTTGGTCACACGTAAAACGGGAAAGGAATATTTGAAAGAAAACTGTGAGCCGGTGAAAAAAGTCTCACTTTCTTTTTCACTTATTTATATTTGAACACAGCGTCCTGAATTCTTACATCTGAAAGGTGTGTCTGGAATGGTTTTCGATGCTATTAAACCATACAACAAACACTTCTGCTACAGTGCATTGCCCCCTTAAATACAGCGTGGCTTTAAGTTGCCCATAGTGTGCTCGTATCCATTGAAACGTGGTGGTGTTTTTTAAAAGTTTTAGTGCTTGAGACTTGAGAAATTGTGTTAGCTTGAAGAACTGCATTCACAGAGTGCTGAAAATGACTTTGATATGAAAAATCTATGAAGTGCCCATTTAAATTAATTAAATAGCCTAATTTGAACAGGGAGGGCAGTGTATTGTGTCTTTTTAACACAGGAAGTCCAGACTTGTCCTCTACTTGTGCCAATGGCAAAGCCACGAGTGATGTGATACACATTCATTTCAAAAGGAAAAGATCATGATGACACCGATGACAGAGGAGTGTGCAAGTGTCAGAGAGAGAACGCTTCTCCTTGAGCACCGTGTGTTTGTGTGTCTGTTCCCTGAGCTAACAAACTGTATGAAGGTAAACTCAGGAGCACCTGCCTCTATTGTCAAGCTCTCACCCACCCACACTCACACACCTTTCCCTTGAGCACACAACACCCAATACTGAGTAAAGATGAAGAAAGGGGCCAAGCCCTGGATGAGGGAAAGGCTGGCTATTCAAAAAAAGACAGTAAATGCTCTGTCTTTTCTCTCACTAAGCCTTGATATGTTCCTCAAAGCTACTGAAGCCCATTGTGTGTTTCTACCTTTGTTGTCTTGTATTTAGGCAGGCTGGTGATTATAATGATGCTGATGATGGTGGTAATGATGACAGCGATGGCAGTGGCTTAAGGAGAAGCAGCTGCCGAGGGGTTGAGAGAGGGACATACAATTGGCCTGTTTACTCAAGAAAAGGTACACTTTGGATGTTCAAAGTGACGGCTGCTGAATGAAGGCTGACCTGTGTGTGTGTGTGTGTGTGTGTGTGTGTGTGTGCAGCAGGAGTGCCTTCAGTTCCCTCTCATACTGTCTGCAATTAGTGCTTCGGGTTCTCGCTTGATTTAACATCACCTTTCTGTTTGTTATTTAATTTGGGGGTTTAAATGCAGATTATATTGTTCTGTGACATGGAATTTGGGAACAAAACAAACCTAAGTGGATTAAATGCCTCAACAGATATCTGAAGCTCAAGGAGATAGTTTGGTTTTCTTGGGAATTGCGTTAGTACTATGTGCTTTTGTGCATGTATATATTTGCATGAAAATCAAAGATATGTTGACACATCAGATTAGACATTTAAGGGAGTTACTTTAAGTCTGTGTAGTGCTGTGTAGTGACTAACAGCACAAAAATGCCAACTCATAAAATTTTTAATATATTAATTTTACTTTCTCGAAGCCAAGACACACTGCAATGTTAGAACTTATTTGGGGTTTGTCTCAACTGATGTGAGTGAAATAGTCTCCTGAGATAGTCATGTATGTAAAAGAAAAATAATCAGCGCAAACATGCTAATTTGTTATAAATATAAACTAAAAGAAGATTGTGCAGAAACAAAAAGCCTATTTCAAATGTTGTTTTCTTCTTTTAGCAAAGGTTTAGCATGTAATCGTATGCTGCCTAAGGCACTCATCAACCTGCTGTTTCTCCTACATTTGTGGTGGCATGACCTGTTCTTCCATCTTATAGCCTGTTTCCAGGATTTGCTGCTCTCTCTCCGTGGTGACAGTGATATTTTTGCTCTACTTAAGCTCCAGATGCTGAGAGGCTCCTTGTACTGGCGCTGCTGCAAGAGGGCCAAAAAGGTTAATGCACAGAGGGAGGGAGAAGCAACCAGCTGTTGGCCTTCTAATGTTTAAAACCTCCTCCCCTTCATCTATCCCTGCTCTCTTCCATCTATCCTATTCTTTGTCCCTCCCTCCACCTCTTAAAGGAAGAAAGCCCAGGCAATAAAAACGCTCAAATGGTGAAACATCTGCTGGGAGCATTTTAGTGTGGCAGAGAGAGCGTCTAAACTCCTCCTGAGCAACAATATGAGGCCATTTTCTGGGCAGGGGCGACAGGGACTTAGAAAAAGATAAGAGGAGATAATGGCTGGATGGAGGACTTGGGCCCTGCAAATGCACAATCAGAAGGTCCACACGGAGATGGGGGGTGGGAAGGAAAGGACAGGAGGGAGAGAAGAAGGGAGGAGGAGGGTCTAGGAGGCCAGAGGAAAATGGTTTGGTAAACAATGCCTCCGCATTAACATGATAATCTGAAACATGCCTTTATTTAGATAAAGATGTAGGTTATACTGGGGGGAGGAGTGTGTGCTGTAAGTGTATCTGTGTTTCTGTGTGCAGGCAAGCGTGCAGCTGGATACATGTCTGTGTCTGCACATATGTGTGATTCAGATATGACACATTTATAATGAAGTAGAAGGAATGCTGTGTGTATGAATGCATGGACCTTCAGTCACAATATACAGCCTGTCTCCATCTTCCTCCTACGAACCATTTATTCATTGTTTTAAACACACTTTTGCCACAGCTAGAGACAGGCTCTGGAGTTGGTATACCTGTGTCACACTTGAGTCCCACTAAAAGGACTCACAACTTTTCCCTAACTGAACCCAGACCTCATTTGAACTTGTGAATAATGATTCATGAATATTGAATGTCTTTCAATGATTTTTACTATGCTTTGTAACCTTTTATCGCCTCATAGCCCATTTCTGCCAACTATGAGCGTGGTGATGTGTACTAAGTCTTGATATGAATCACAAGCTGTGTTTGTGATCCACACCAGATTTTGTAGCCTGTGGGTAAGAGATTTCAAACCAGTGGGCTTAACAGAAAAACTGTGCTGTGTATGTTGTCCGAACTGCCAGGTGGGTCTTGATAAGGTTCTATTCAGCTGCTGGCATGAGGCAGGATGAGACGCAGTAGCAAAAGCCCAGAGGGCTGCACCCTATTCACAGAATCTTGGGTTACAATATTTATCCAACATTGTAATGTCAGGAGCACTGGACAGCGAGGCTTGTTCTCATTGTGATGTGTTACTGTTATTGGGGGTATTTTTAACTTTCCTGCCTTCAGGTGATATACTGATGTACAGCAACAGATGAAAGTAGGGTCGTGAAACTCCAAAATGTCAAAATAGGGGATTTAAAGTCAGTAATCGAGTAGGGATAATGAGCAAATTTCTTTGACTATTTCTTTTCTTGACTATATCCAACAGTATGCAACCGATTACATTTTTATGGAATATGCCACTGCCAAACACAAAACATTTACTTTATTGTTATACAGTTTAGTGAACTGTTGTCAATTGTTGGACTTTGAAGGCAAACATCCGATTTAACACATTACTATTTGACATGTTATTATTTCTGCCACCTTGTTGACACCAGATTCAAATCTGACAAACTGTTGATTTTATGTATGCAGTCAAGTGCAACCAGTTGTCAGTCTATTTCCCTTTGCTGCGGTTAGAATTGCAGTGCCACTTACAGCTCCTGTGAAGGGATAACGTTGCAGTGACTAAGGACAGCAACACGTGTCTCTTTTCACAATGGAAGCATTAGTAAATGTGATCACTCTGCAAACGCTGGTCAAAAATAGCATATATCTGATGAGTCTGCAGTGATGAAAGGATCTTTGTCCTTTGCAGCCAATGAAAATTTCAATTAGAAACAGAGAAAAAAATGTAACATGATCTATTTTCATTTTTTTAGATAATAAAATAAAGATAAACAAGACATTTATTTCTTGTCTTTATGCTTAGAAGTTGGGAATTAAAATATGTGTGCGGTAATTTTATTAACTCTTTAGCTTTCATCTGGAATTAATACACCACTTGCTGCATACATCTGTACACATGATGTAAACAATATGGCCTGTTTTATTGCAGACAACATGGTGAATGGAATATCATGTAGTGATAGCTCCACTGCGTTGTGTAACCAGTTTGGAATGAGCTGGAATTTTTCCGAGAAATTTTGTTTATCTTGTCTACAGACACTTTAGGTTACAAAAATACATGCACCTGGTTGTGGTTCTTCAGCATCCCCCATTTACTTCATCAAAGGATATCAGAATGTTACATTGCCATACTTGGTCTATTTCACTTCACATCTATTTTCAATATTTTAGTAAAAAGAGAAAGGAAAACAAAATAAACCCATTGGCCACAACGTACACAGAAAGTCACTTTTATTGTTATCATTTAGACACTATTCCACTAGTTCATGAACAGCAGCCTATTAACTAGTTGTCACATGGGATTTCACCAGAAACTAATCCAATAACAGACACTGAAAATTAAGGAGCTATAATTTCTTTATTTAGCAGGGCACTGCTCATCTGATTTTCAGTTAAGTCAGACACGCTATATAATAATAAATGCTGGTAATATTAACAATAAAGTTGGTAATGTGCATCCAAAAGTTAGTGGATGTTTAAGACAGAAAAGCAATGGGAAGAAGACAGTAGTGATGTGGCTGGGACTCTTCATAATGAGGCTTCAAGATGACTGACACACACACACACACACTGCTGTTGCATGTCCTCATCACATGGTCTTGTCATGTACTCCCAAAGTGAGAAGTAGCACCCTGGACCTGGAAGTGTGTCTGTGTGTCCTTGTGTGTGTTCTGAACAAGTTTTTTGTATGATAATGATACCTCTGACATCTACTTACAAGACTGTGTGGTGCATGTGTGTGTGAATGTCGGATGCAGATTAATTTGATGTGTTTTTTCTGTAGCAATGTGTGTGCAACAGTCCAGGCGCCACTCGCCATGATAAAAGCCCTTTGACACTCAGCTGTTTCACATCTCAAACTGTCATTGCGCAGTGGATTAATCACGCAACCCCCCCAACCCAACACACACGCTCACACACATACACCTCTTTAATGACCTCCACAAGATCTCTCCCCAGTGTGTGTGTGTGTGTGTGTGTGTGTGCAAAATGAAGCAGTTACACACATATCCAGTGGCCTGCTGAGGGCGTCCTACTCCATACGGACCCTCTCCTCTGCATTTTAACACTGTGGTGACAGGTGCTGCTCCTACAGACAATAGAGCTTCTCCAGAGCTGGCAGCCAGCACATCAGAAAGAGAGAAACAAAAAGAAGAGCCATTCGTAACTGTGTGCATAAGAGAGTTAGGAAAAAAGAAACTTTCCAAATCTATTCTTTTGCCAAGTTTTGCTTAAATTCAAAGGTGTGATTAAGTGGTCTTAAAAAAAAATACAAAAACAAGAAAGGAGTTTGACGCACTACAAAAATGAAGAAAGAGAGAAAAGGATAGGTAAATAAAAAAGACCATGAAAGATGTGGAGCTACACCCTTCTCAAAGCTCAAAAGAAGACTGAAAAGACTGTTCAAAGTTGTCAGTGAGTCTTTGATTCCACCGGTTTGCAATGTGACTCCTCACAAGCACAAAGACAAGATGTCAGAGCACTTCTGTTTTTTTTTTACACCGGCTACACAATGCAAGCCTATGCTGCCAAATTGGATTCTGTGGCCCCCATTCAACATATTTGGTAGTTTCTGGAGATGTATTTTAAGTAAGAGTGTAAGGTTTCCTGGGTGAGAGCATATACAAATAAAATACTCCCTTTGGTCTGTGGCCTGCTTCCCAATAAGGTTAAGCTCTGGTAAGACATGTCAATATGAACCCCCCCCATCAAATTTCTTAGAAAGCATGCCCCAGTGCGGCAGTGTGTGTGTGTGTGTGTGTGTGTGTTTGTGGGCCCCACTAATCCAGAAATGAACTTTAAAGTTACAACATGGTTTAAGGTTATGGTAATAGTTAGGACTAGTTAAGTTCTGGTTCAGATTAAGGTTAAGGTCAGACTCAAAAAATAAGCATAAGTCAATCGAAAGTCTCCAATGTATAATAAAAACAAGTTTGTGTATGTGTGTGTGTGTCTTTTATAAATAATTTATAATCACTTAATTATCCTCAACTACTGAGGAGGTTGTCTGCTTAGTTGTGGCTGTGACTTTAATTTCTGTCTAAACCCAAAAGCCAAAATCACTTTCAAAAATATCGTCCAGCGTCTCATCCCTCACTACTTCCTACTTTAGAAGTGAACATTTGAACTGCTTCTGTATCAACACTTTTGCCTTTAGACATGGTCAGACACAAAGATACCTAAATGGGAGTAACCTGTCAGGGGGTGGAGTTAGAGATCCATTTTTTGTCAGATATAAACCAAATTTCAATGTATTATACCTCAACTAAATAATAAAATGTAGTAAACAGTTAAAATCTGAAGGTCAGCAAGATCCGCACTTTGACTAGTGTTGCTGCTTCTTTCAGGACTGCAGCAATATTGTGTAACAATGCTTTACCTCACAAGTCTATCACTTCAGAATTATGCCCATAATTATCTGCACTTTAGCATCAAACATTGCCAACATTTAATGAACATATGGAAGCATAAGGAGCTACAGCATCTGTACATTTGGAAGGTTGCATTGTGCTTGTCCTTGCAAGTCTTCTTCCATGTGCGTGGAGGCAGATGTGATGTGTGTGTGGTTGGGGAGGTTTTCAAAGTGTGTGTACTTGGCATGTCATGGGGCCAGGTGCAGGGCTGGGTTGTAATCACGTGAATGGGTTTTGCTCAGGATAAACAGGGTCTCTTTCTCGGGCCTCCAGGGGCCACCATTTCCTGGTACTCTTTGTAATGGGAGGAACACGACATCACAACAGCAGAAAAGATCAAACGGTGGTCATTTGCTGAGTCAGGGTTAAGAAAAACCACCAGTCGATTCAAAACCATGCGTGACTGATGGCAGTAAATCAACAGCACTGTTAGGCAGGGTTATTGAGCTTTCACAGGGCAACAAATTACACATGTGAAGTGTTTTACAAGGTCATTTTCTATTTCAAACTAGTTTATATTTTGGCTATGTAACAAGTAATAATTACACTTTTTATTAAAAGTTGGGACATGTAACATTTCCTGTGGCTTTTTATTTCCACTATACAAGATTTCTTGTTTGACTGTTGTTTTCATATTATCTCATTTAGTTCATCGAAACTTATTTTCAATCCTTCATCTAACCCTAGAGCACAAAAAACCCCCCTCCAGCCTGTGATAACCTGACGTCCATCCCCACCCCCTCCCTCTGCCTTGTGGGGGCAGGAAGCTGAGCAGCTCAGACGTACTGTACGGTCCCTCGCGTCTGGGCCGGAACCAGGATGTGTTGCTAGGCGCAGGGATGATTGTGTCAGCACTTGCTGGCCGCTTCGTTTCCTTACAGGTGATCCCCTGAATGGACAATGACAGATATACGTTTCCTGCTATTTTTCACTTCTGCAGGAGGGAGATCAGAAAAACATGGGATTCAGTGACCACGGGGCCACCTCCGCAAGCAGACTCCCAAAGTTAGCAGTGCTTCAGACTGGATGAGACAAAGACACATTCAGCCGGTCAGCCACAAGACCTCACAGTGACCCCCTAACCTCAGACTGGAGGTGGGTGTAGGATTCGGTCAGTGGTGATTACAAACTGGGGAGATGAAGCGGGAGGGTGGATAATGAGGAAATATTGAGGAAGCTACTCTTGATTTCTGACGCGTTTGATGAACTCTGATGGGTAGAAGGTCGAGGAGGATGAGAGGATGATGGTGTGGCAGGAGGGGGACATGGACAGGGGGGGACGGGCGATGGCGTGTGGCAGGATAACTGAGGTCGTTCTTTTGATTTATGATTTTTAAACTTTTTCTAACTGCATAGACTGCAGAGGATATGCACAGCAGGGGACATGGAGGGGTGGGGG
The DNA here is from genome assembly GCF_033026475.1 of Channa argus. NCBI lineage: Eukaryota > Metazoa > Chordata > Actinopteri > Anabantiformes > Channidae > Channa > Channa argus. The sequence continues at coordinate 11,083,002 of NC_090213.1, read as the reverse complement.
AAATATGAGAAGCGAAGGAGGGATGCAGCGGGGCATTGAAGTGGAGGGGTGGTCACGCTGTTTTGATTTATGGCTGAGGTGATTAATGCCCAAGGATATTACCCCTTGGAAAAAGTGTTGCCCCCTTGACTGAAGTTGTGTTTTGCTACACGTCTGACAGGCGGGAGCGATTTGGCCTCCTTTTGTTTTGCGAAGAAGATGTAAAAAAGGGGTTATCTCTTTTTCACAAGTCAGGAAATGTCTTTTTGATCACTTTATAATGAGTCCAAACCATAAAGAGTAAACTAGTTGAATGATTCATGGTTATGTTTCTATCATAGGTGGTAAAAAATAGGATTTTGTTTTGATAAAAGATGCAAAAACCATGTTTAAAAAAGTACAAGTAAAGCTTTAACCTGTCTAACAACGCTGCCAGGGCTGTTCCTTAACATTAGCAGACGTCATTGAAATTACATCAAATGTTCAGCACAGAGCTAAAAATAAAAGGTTTACTATATATAAACAGTTTCCTCTCATTCTTACCGTGGCTTTCTGGGGCGAGACAGTCAGTCTGGAATATGTGCAAACAAACAATGCAACAGATCTCAGCATTTCTTGTCTTATTGTGACAGCTCACACACTACAGCTCTGCCTTTTAACCCTTTATCGGACAAGGACCCACATCACCCTCCCTTCTCTCAAACTGCTTCATGAAGTACCATTAAGCAGGACTGGACTGGAATTGACTGTGACAGGTGATCAGAGTGTACTTGTTTGAAAGCAGGTTTCTAACACAATTACATTACTATGTTACTAAACTAGGATTTTTTGGAGGGTGGACTTATTTGTTTCCAATGTCTACATAACGTGAGAAATGATTCTCACTATTTTTTTTGGTTACATGTAGTGATTTATTGCCGTTGTTTTTGCAGTTGTTTCGTCTGCATGATATTTTGACACTGGTGTCATAAGTTGCATAAGACAAATAAGACAAATTTGTAAATAAATGTTCCTTCATCTTTATATGTGTGTTGATCTGCATATAATTAATAAAACTCCAGGATCTAAATTTTAACTTTCCAAGTATTTCAATGAGTGCCCTATAAAGGGTTAAAAGATACTGGAGCAATTATTGTTTTCTCTACCCCTGTTTGACATCTTACTCACCTCACCTGTCTTTACTCTTCAGAACAAATGTTAGTAATTTCAAAACCTTTGTTTTCTACCTATTCACAAAGAACAGCACACACAGTTTTACTCGCAGCGGTGACAGGAAGCACTAAGGTCAGCCATGGTCTAGGACCTCTGCTCAGCCATCTTGTTTTTGGAAGACATAAATCACATCAAATCCAGTGGTTCCCCTCTTCTTCAAAGGCCTTTGTTTTAAAGCCTCGGCACAGAGGTTATCAGCAGGGCAGCGGCAATAGTGTGTATAATAGAACTACTTACACTGCTGATAAGATGCATTGAGAGTCCACAACTCTCACTTCAGACTGTCAATAAAATGAGGGAATCGGACTGTTTTTTCAGGCTTTGAATTCTATCACATCAATGTGACAGTGTCACCATTTTTTTTTGGATGCAGACCTGTCTGCCAATGTAAACTGGGGAAGAATTGTTTGGGTTCCTGTCTGTGGGTTTCTATGACTGACCCTATCTAGGTGATTAAATGGCTCTGTGCTGCAGGTTTCAGCGCCATCATCCCCGGCTGGATCAGAAGGTTATACACACAGCTGCGTACAGTAGATATTGATGTAGTCAATAAAAATGTCGTGGAGTAATGTCAGCCACCTAGACGCTCCAAGGTTAAGTGGTGTTAAGCACACCTTCTCTTCCTCGTTAGACACTGTTTGTCTCAGTGTCAATCACGCCATATGTCAGCCTCTTTTATGTTTGCCCGTGCACTTGCAATAACAACTTCTCTTGCTCCGCTGTGCTCCCTCCTCCCCGATGCAACACACACATCTAATCGTAGGTCACCCTCACGGTTCCGCGAGTGTTGAACCAAGGAGCGCTGGCGGGGAGGAGGGGTTGAGTCGGGGGCATCGGCTATGGCTAATCACTAACACTGTGGCTAACGGTAGTGCTGTGGAAGCAGTAGCCTAGCAGCCATGTGATCTCCACCTAACCTTGCCCACGGGCCTCTTTTGTCTGCACGCCGCACACGGCTGGCTCCATCCTCTCTCTGTTATTGAGCGGGCTGGGGAAGGGGGGGCTAAATCAATGACGAATCACTGGCACTGTTCTCAGGACAGTGACCGAAGCCCAGTCTGCTGGCCCCCTTTGCCTCCGTTCCACCGAAGTCCCCCTTTCTCCTGCATCCCTCAACCGGTCCCTCACCCCTCAGTCACCAACCCCCCAACCCCTCCTGTCTGATTGACACTTGAAAGGTGGCCGAGGACGGGGCCGGAGGCGATGTTCCACACTCTGGAACCCTCCGTGCAGGGGAACAGCTGGTGACATCTGCAGAGAGGCCCACAAAAGGCAGTTGAAAGCGTGCAATTGTGCCCCCTCCTTCTCTTCCCTTGTCTCCCTCACTCTCTCCTTCTCAGCCTCCCTCTCTCACCCTCTGTCTCTCTAGCCCTGCTCTCACTTCTCATTCTTTCCCTTTCATTCTCTCTGCTCCTGTCTCCCCCTCACTCTCTGCCTCAGATGTTCCCTCTATCTCCTAAGAGCTGGCCCTTTTGTCTAAAGCACTGATACAGACACCCAAGCCCCTTTGAAACGCATGCTTTAAACTTGAAGAGCTGACGCTGGAGCATGTGTGTGAGCAAAAAGAAAAAGGGGGACAGAGAGAAAAAGGGAAAGGGGGGGGGGGGATGCAGGGTGAACGCCTGCATGTTGTACAACAGCAAAACAGAAACACTTTTCTCCCAAAACTCCCTCTAGTCATTCCATTTATTTGTCTGTATGCTTCTTCACTGAGAATTCACCCAGTGTCTCTGCGTTTGATCTTCTTACATGGAAAACTATCGGCTGTATTGATATCCACGTGCACACGCCCAGTTAAAAGCTGCCTTTTAAGAGGCCCCATTGTCCCTGTTCAATGGCATTACCCCGGCTCAGCTCACAGTGAGTGCTTGGGAAACGGAAGGGGGTATCGACTCCCGTTAAAAGAATCCAAACGCGTTCACTGACGAGACACACATCGCCCACAGGAATGTCAAACTTCCGACCCATTCCCCGCTCCCTCCCTCTCCATCTTTCCCTCTCATCACTCCATTTCTGTGTCCTAGAGTCAAAGGCTAACTCTGTGTTGTCTGTCCTCTACTGAGTGTTTTTGAAAATTTTCTCTTAAATGAAGGTAATGATTTTTAAAATGTGTGTATAAACTTTTTGGCAGACGGAATTCCTGCAAAGGAGCTGTTATTAAAGTAATGTGACAATTCTGTAGATGTTCATGTCATTAGCAAAGCAAGTTTCTACCTGGCCACACCTATTACTTCCTGTCCTCCTCTAAGAAGGTAAAGGTGAGGTCAAAAGGTCGGCGTGCTGCAGGTGCCCTCCTGACATCAATTTTTCAAAGCCGTGTGAATTCTTCCTTTCAGGGAGCCAGTCTCGCTGACTGAAGGTATCTTCAGGACCCAGGGGCTGGCTGACGGACAAGCACAAAGCACCCGTCAAGCTCTGAGCAGAGTTGCAGCTCTCACTGTCCGTGTTATGTGTGTGTGTTTGTGTGCATGTGCGCATGCTGTGTCAGTGTGTCTGTGTGTGGGTGTGTGTGTGTAAGCAGAAGGCTCGGGCAGCTCCCCTGCAGTCTCCTTTGTTGGGCTAACCTACTGTTTGAATGGAGTGGGAGCTGTGAGTGACAGAGGAAAGTGTAGCTGGTGGTAAAGTGAGATATTGACCTCTCAATCGCCATGGAGAGGGAGTGTGTGTGTGTGTGTGTGTGTGTGTGTGTGTGTATGTGTGTGTAAAGGGGTGTAAAGCCTATAAATACGAAAGAACAAGGAAGGAAACTGGAAAATGTTTATGTATTTTGACGGGAGCTTATGGTTAAAAACTTGTCTCTGAGTGAGTCTGAACGTGAACGCTTCCAGTCAGGCAAGGTGACAGTGCATCCAGCTAGCCAGCTTAGCCGCTCAGTAACATGAAACAAGATTCCCCCCAATGATAATATTCAGTTTCAGCTCTGCCAGCGAGTCCTGTCTGCCCCTGTCCAGAGCCCCTCCAAGACAAAGGGGGAAGGAGCCCGGCAGGGGAACAGTAGCTTCTTGTTATTATGACATGTGGTAACATGAACTCCTTGGAAGACTTCTCCTGTCATCCCGGCCTGAGGTCCTCTTTATTCCACAAGCAGGGGATGTGGAGGTCACGACCCCCTGGACAGATTATGCTGGAACATGCTGCTCTGTGTTGAAACTGACTTGAATAAGTTTATTGGCAAAGCAGGTGACGGCCCTTTGTGTGGACTCCCTCAGGAGACTGAATACAGATTAGTTCGTGGATTGATGATTCATATTGTCCACATTGTACTAAGCAGAAGTCACTACTCAGTGCCCTTATTTTAGCTTAAGGAATTCTTGAGCTAAAATCAGAGGATATAGCAACACTCTTTTTTTTTTCTTTTTTTTTACTGAAATGATGTGAAGGATACTTGATTCATTATTTATAAGGTTGTGTCCCACTTCTAATGAGCGCCTTTAAAAAGAAACTGAAAAATATTCCGGTCTAATTAATTTGCGGTTACATCAAAATGTCTGGATTTTCTTGTTCGGCACCTGTTGGAAACCTGATCAAAATCGTTCCAGCAACCCTCACACTCCCTCAAACCAAAATAAAGATTGTAAAGAGATGAAGTTAAAGAAAGTTGCTTTCAAAACAGCTAAAAGCTTGATTAGAATTGGTTTATACTTTAGTGGTAAAAGGTTGCTTCACTTAAATAGCTGTCAGAAAAAATGTGACATGTACTTACCCTCAACATTTTTTTCCCCTACAGGTCATTTTACAAAAAAGTGTCAGTGACACCCGGCCTCTGATAGAACCCTGCTATTTTTAAAGTCTTGTTTGTTGCACTATTAATATTCTCACTCTGTAGTCCGTGGCAGGGTTCAAAGGCGCACGCCACGGTGTAGGAGATGACAAGTCTGCTGTGGCAGTGAGCGTGCCAAAAAAGTGACAGCAACGTGGCCGCTCTCTCTTGTTAACGAAATAAATAAATGTGCTCTGAAAAGCCAATAAGCGGCGGGCGGGAAGCGGAGCCAAGGATCGCTGCGTCAAAAACAACCGTTTCAGCCATTAATCTCTCTAACTCTCTTAGCCCCCCTTCTCACTTTCTCTTTCTCTCTCTCCTCTGAGAGAATTACTGCCATAGATGTATAATTCACTGTGGTTTGGCTTTAGAAGGCAGCGGTTCTGTTGGAAAACACGGTGACAGCCAAGTTAGCGCACCCTCTCATTCAACTCAGCCACCTGTTCACTGGGGAGGGGGCAGAGAGGGATGATTGATTTATATTTCATCTTTCCTCCCAGTCTAATGACTTTGTTGCGCAGCCGGGGCTGGAAATCGTCTCATGTATTAAAGATGACAACTTAAAGGAATCCTGAAGCCCTGACATGATTGAGCACTTAGGCAGACACTTTTGGTTGCAGTTTGGATTGCTTGTGTCAAGTTTAACTTGTCAGCTTTCAATTCCCACGACCAGCTCATCATTTCAAGTCCAATCAGAGTCATGTTTAAAAGAATGGCAAAACTTTGTGCATTTAGGTGTATTAAACTCTAATGAACACTTTGGCACCTGTCCCAGATTTCTCCTAATAGCTTTCACTGAAACATTATTTCTTTCGCACTGAAGAACAAGTAAGGATGTTTTCCTGATGAGGTGTTGTACTGTGTGTATGTTTCTTGATGTATGTGCAGCTGTACATGTGCATGCAAATGTCAGTGCCATTTATTAGCGCAACTTGATTTTTGGAGGTGAGGAGGAATAACAAGTTAGGGCTTTGGCAGCCGCTCGCTCTCGCCCATCTGCGTGGCCCCTGCATCAGTCTCAGGGTTTCCTCGCCGATGATGAGGGTTGTCAGGGGCTTTTTAACCTCCTAACTGCTGCTCCCCACTGGCCCTAATCACACATTAATGACATCAGGAGGACCCCGGGGCTGGCCGCATTGCTGCCTGCGCAGACAGAGTACTGATGAAGAGGGCAATTACCGACCAGCAAATAGCATAACCTCCACTGATCTGTACAGAGGTTATGGGCTATTAGTGGGCAGGTTATGCTCACAAGATACAGCAGAGGCTTAAGGAAGGATCTGGTGCTGAGAGTAATTGGGGAGGCGAGTGTGTGTCTGTGTGCATGTGCGTATTGGTGAGGATGGAGAAAGTTTTTTACATGCTTATTAAAAGCATTGTGTCCAATTTTTATTATGCATTTTTGTTAAATCTCTGCCCGAAATCTCACCTTTGCAAAACAACTGTGTGATTGTTCATTACTATGCACAAGGAGTCTGTGAATCACCTCGGAGTGGAAAAACTATTCAAATTTCATCAAAACGTCTTTGATTTTTGCTCGACATACACACACACACACACACACACACTTCCCTCTTCAAACGTACACACTCATGCTGTGCACTCGGTCCATTTCCTCATTTCCTCACTCGGAGATGAGTGAGAGTGTTTGTATGAAATATTAACAGGCCATTTGCTCCTCTGCTCCTCAGTTTGAGAGTTGGATGTTAGCCCTGTGTCTCTGGTCCCTCTTTGAGGCCATCTGCTGGGTACGGGCACCGGGGAGGTTTCCAGGAGGGGGCCCTGTCACCCAGGCAGGCCAGCCCAGAAAGCAGCACCGCCCTAGGGATCGATACACCCGACCTGCTGGGTGACAGAGCATCAAAGCTCTCCAACCTGCCAGATCACTGTACATGCTACAAGGGCCACTGATATGTAAACGCTGCTGCTTACTTTCAGGCCCTTGGGGAGCTGCCGCAGTCTTTGTGCCACTTCTAAGGGGCTGTTTTCAGTGCAGTTTATGTGCTATTTATGGTAGCCTTTGTAGAATAGTGGTTTGGTCACAGGGCGCTTGACAAAATGCCCAGGATCCCTTTGGAGAGATTTTCTTTTTCTTTAAAGACTGTCCCCCTTGTTCAAAATATCACTTAAAAGATCTTTTCTTTAATTCACTCCCAATTTTTATTCCTAAAAAGTCAAAATTACATGTTAATTTTTTAACAGGGGAATCGTGGCCAGCTTGAATTTGCCACTGAAAATGTAGCAATCAATTATCCACAATGTAAGCATAGGTAACACCACTAGGTTTTATCTAACAACTGGCATTAAACTAGAACCTAATCACAAAGGCGTGTCAGTAATAATTGCCACTGTATCTCCTTCCCATGCTACAGTAATTGCAGCATTTCATAAAGACTCTTTCCTTTCATGACAATCATTTGTGTGTGTGTGTGTGTGTGTGTTTGTTGACATTTGATGTCCTTGTTTTGGGTAATGGATTTGTCCCTGGCAGAGAGAGGGGCTGGGCCAGAGGCGGTCTTATGAGGCCCCTGGGTTAAGGAGGCTGCATTAGCCCACTGCTAACTGATTACTGATCAGACAGCTGGTGCAAACAAACACACACACAAACACACATACATATATGTGTAAACAAACATACATACACATGCACTCACAACTGCACTATTATTGCAATACAATGCTTCAGATTAATGCATCCTGACTTAAATGGTCAGAAACAAACACTGAAAAATAACTGTACGAGGCCTTAAGTAGAACTGGTGTCTACATATGGGTTCTTTGCATCCTGATATCCATAAAATAGATGTTAGGTGTAGTAAGCTAGTAGATAGCTGTTGAAGTCCTCCAAGAAAATAGAAATAAAACAAAGATATAGACAAAAATATATGGATTAACAATAACATCATTGTTCTCATGTGTAATCCAATTACTGACTGTCTGTCAGGTTTACATAGGACATGACTTTTAGCCATGTATCCTGAAAGCACATATGCATCTACACACACTCTCTTGCATTCTCTCTCAGACACACACACACCACGTCTTGGCCGTTTTCTGTTTGGCCGCCGTGCGCCAGGATACCAGTGCCACGAGTGTCCATGTGTGACGCTGGCAGCACCTGGGGCCTCACAATAAAAATACAGCCATCATCAGAGGTCTTATTCACAGATCAGCACACCTTCACCTCCCAAACACAAGAGCACCCTCTGCAATCCACTGATTCAAGTGGCATCTGATAAGTGTTGTTTTAATATTACTAAAACATGAGCTTAGTTAATTTTTTTACAATTATTCTAAACTCTAAATCTAATTTAACGATGATGTACTCTTCTACTATATTCTAATATTCCCACAAAACCTAAACTCACACATTGAGAGTTTTGGCTTTAGGGCAGCATCCTATTACTGCACACTGTGATACATTAAAGACACTGGACAGCCAAAGCACTAAAACCACAAATGGCTCATGGAAGTGTGACACAACAGAGAAGAATAGATTTGATAGTGTGTTAATGGACGATTTTAGTGTCAGATTACGTCCCGTGGGAGCAGCTATACTGTAAAGTGAATGTTCACAGCAAGGCTCAAAGGCACGCTCTCCTTGTCACATATACACATACACACAAATATTTTGTTGTTAGAAAACTGGAATATAAGATTTAATTTCTGAAGAGATTTAGAAAAAGGGTCACAAAAACCATGTGTCTGCATATATTTATTTACTTGTTTTAGATTTATTTTACCAGGAAAAAACCTTATTCAGATAAAAAATCTATTTTTCAAAGGTGTCCTGGCCAAGACGCGCAGCAACAAAATCAACTCATTCCAACATACAATAAAACAAACATTCAACCATTAAATGCAAAAAACTTTAAAACAACCATACCAGCAATTGATAATTAGAATCAAATTAAAAAACTTTAAAGGGTTGGTCAGGTAAAACATCTACAATCAGATGACTCTTTTTCCAAGATAGTTAACAATCTTTTAAACATATTCAATGAAACCAATTTGTTAAATTTCAGCTTTGTTTGCAACTCATTCCATGAAGAAGGTGCAGCAAAACTGAAAGCCTTTTTCCTCTATGAATTGTGTGTGCGTGTGTGTGTGTGTGTGTGTGTGTGATGGTTAAATAAGGCAGACTGAGGTGTTAACATCATTATTGCACATTTCCTCCCATGAAATAAAGCATTGTTTCCTATGCCACCATCATGATGGGAATACCATAATCCCAGATTAACAAGAATGGGTTAGCAGACACACAGCAAACACAATGAGCCTTTTGTGTTTGTGTGCTTGTGTGTTTGTGTGTTTTATTGTTTACTGTACAGCTTAAACACCTGCGGGAGGGAGAGATATTTTCTCATGCATGCATTTTTGCAATGCACACCTCTCTATTCAGCACTAACAGCATCCTCAGATGTGGACACATGAAGAGTGTATACAATGATCAAAGTGCAGATTCTGTATTATTCAGTGATGTGCTTCATGTCTGCTCAATCTGAGTGATTTAATTTAACCGGGTTCATATATGGGGTCTTTCAGGCTGTGTGCAGGGCCTACGGCCCCTCTATAACTCTCATAGTTCTTAATCAGTCATGCAAGAGAATCTACGGGTCACACAGCGGGCTGGAAAAAAGCAGCTCACAAGTTGCTCACTGTGACAGATGTCCTCTAGAAGATTTCTCCATTGCTGTTCCCCCTCCACCACCATCAGCCCTCACCACCTTCATCACCCATCCCTCACACTGGAGACAGAGCAGTGAGAGGTGAACCTGGCCTGCTTTATACACTTTTAAAATGTGTGTATTTCTTCATGGATGTACATGTATGATTACTCAGCTGGTGATGGGTAAATGGGGTGCATTTGTCTGCCCAAAAGTGCACTGCTGCACGTAATAGTATATAGTTATGTAGAGAGCTTTTTAAGAGTCTCCTATACAGTGAAACAGGTTGTGTACTGTCCCAGATGCCTCACCTGTACTTTTTTCTTTTTTAATGCCCTGCCTCGACTCACGCACATCGTCCTCATCACAAAGGTTGGATTAAGGACCTTGCAGTAACTAACTCTTCCATGTCATTTGCAGTGAGACAAAGATCAATCAGTCAGATGAAGCAAGGGAGTCTTTAGATAAAGAGAAATTAAACAGAGGGAGGAAGTGGTGAAGGGAGGAGGGAGTCTCATAAATAAAGAGAAATTAAACAGATGAAGGGGATGGTATCTTTAAATACCGCTCAGCCACTGTACGCCGTCCCTCATCCTTTAATGTAATGAGAAGAGGCGGAATAAAAGGCTTGGCCCTAGGATGAAAAGGTGATGGCATTTTTTTATTCTTCTTTTATTTCCCCTTAGTGATGAAAGCCTTATCCTAATGTAGATGAGATGTTAAATCTGACACACAGAAGGGTGATGGTGTGGATAGAGTCTGTTCACCTCATTTTACTTCATCGGACGATGTCCTCATGAAAGCAGAATGCAAAAAAAGGATGGTGTCCACACGATGTGCCTCTAAACGTATGACTTATGACTGCATGGGCTTCTAAAAATAAAAGTGTGTTTTCATGAGAAAACTTGGACAGTGTCTTTCACTTTACATTAAACACACATTCACACACACACCACACAATTTTCAGTATATGTCAGTGCTTGTTTTCCCTCCCTTTAATAAATATGAGGATAAATATTATTTTCTGGCGAAGCAGGTCATTAGTGAGTGAAAGAAAAGGAAAAAAAATCAGTGTGTGTGTGCGTGCACGCCTGCACACACTTTTTCTCTGTAATAATAATCCCTGTGAAATCCAGATTTCTCAATCCGGTAGCTCAAGCTGACACTTTAAATAAAATCATTCTAATCCCACATGGTAAGAGAATGAAAATGAGGAGATTAACATGGGGGTGGGGGGGTGGGGGGGGTTCTCCCTCTGTCTCCCTCTTTCTCCCACTCATCCTTGAACCCCTATTGCTTCTTCCACTGAGACTGTCCTCTTTCCCATCATGCACTGGGTAAGAGAGAGAGTCATGAAGAGCTTATGGTAGGACTAGAAGACTGCAGAGCTTTTAGCCCTCAGTTATTTGTGCAGGGGTGTGGGGTGAATTTACACAGTATCAGCTCGAATATGTGTGTGTGTTTGCGTTGTGCCATGGGAATACTTTAATTGGACACTGGCAAGATCACTGATCCAATCAAATAATGGAGAATGATCTCTCTCTCTTTCTCCCAAAGTGTCAGTCACACACTCCCACTTCATTCACTCACATAAATCCATGAATGAGGGGAGTTTAAATGTTCTCGGGTTAAAGCTTTTTTCAGCATTTTTGTCCGAAAACAAGCACATATTCCAGACTTATTTATACAGCAGACAACACCCAGGAGGAAAATGGCCCAAATTAGATCGAACAATACAGAGAAACTAGGATGAGGACTATAAAGAAGAGAGCTGAATTGGATAATCTTACTAAACTAACACTGTTGCAGTTCATACATTGTTGTAGCAATGTTACCATGTTGTTTCAGCAATTGCAAATAAACAATGAGCCTTTATTTTCAAAACGTTAAAGGCCATAATGTGATCAACCACAAGCTTTTTAAGACATGGAAGTAAAACTAAAAACAAAAATACTAATATTATTTCTGTAATTAAGATAAATCAGATAAGGTTACCACTTGTACTGATAATGTTTGATCCAAGCTTGTATAATTGCGCACCCCATCACCCCAAAAAACACAGGGAAGGGTTTTTAGTTTGTAATCACTTCATAATCACAGTTTGTTAATCCAAACATTTCTGGTTAATCCAGCTCTTATTCTCGTCCTTCCTACTTACTCCTCACATCCCTCCATCTCTACATCTTTCTATAACCCTCCTCCGCTCCATCACCTTCATCTAAGCTTTTCATTTAGACATTTCTCTCTATGCTGTATTTCCTCCTCCTTCCTTTTTTTGTTAAGCTGCTCCCACACCCACTTTATCTTCATATGATTCATTTGCCCTCCCTCCATCTCTCTGGTTGTCCTCGCAATCTCTCCTTCTGCCCACCCCCTCTATCCATCTCTTAGCCGCATCTTTTTTCTCCTTCTCTCCTCCATATCTGCTGCCATCCCCTTCCTTTTAAAGGATAATCTCGGCTAAGTGGACAGCACTCTCCCTCTCGCTCCCTCTTAAGTGACCATCCAATAATCTCAGGATTCTCAGTTGAACCCCACACGGACAGGCAGAGTGGATGGATCAGAAAGCCCAGAATGGAAGCTCTAAATTGGGTCAAGACAAGGCCAGTGCCTGGGTCCTTTGGGTCTGGTGGGACCAGAGTGAGATGGAGAAAAACACGGATGCCAGACAAAGTTGGAGAGAGATCACAAGAGCAGATGGACATCACCATCCTTCAATTTCTCTATCAATCTATCTTTGTCTCTCTCTTCAAGGCTGAAGAAAAAAATTTTAGTATAAGAGCTTATCTGTTTTGAGCTCATGTAAACTTGGCTGATATGGGGATTTATTGTTTTTTTTCTTTCTGAACACACAAAACATAAAGAAAAAAGAGGAAAGATGCATTTATGTTGGCAGGGGTCGGTTAAATGACATGATACTGGCTGCACACACATATGCAGAGATTGTGCTGAATGCACAAGATTCATCATGTCTCTTTACTGGACAGAAAAGAAGCCCTTAGTCAGGTTACACACATACATCTTATCTGAGTTTTTTTCTTCCTCTGTCGTTTTTACGGGTCAGCGGGTGAATAAAGCCTCTGTCACTTTCCTTTGGGAAGCGTCAGTGACAGGCACATTGACCACGATAAACTTCCGTACAGGAAGAGGAGATTCCTGCAAGGAAAAGGCCAAGAGGATCAGGAAAGGCCCTGGGCATCACTCGTCCTCTGGCTTAGCTAAAGACACTAAAGACATTGCAGTGGGGGTAAACTGGTGTCTATGTATTTACATGTGTGTGTGTGTGTGTGTGTGTGTGTGTGTGTGTGAAGCTGTGGTTTGGGTAAGAGTAATGCAACCATGACTATGCTATTTAAACAAAATGAATATTTAAACAAAATAAAAGTTGGAGTTGGATTCCCCAGGCAGACTTTCTGAGGATGTATTGTTGCATTAACAGACAACAAAATGTCAAAAGTAAAAGAAGATTTAAAGAAATTTGAGCTTTGGTCAATGTTGAATTCTTTTGAACAAATGTATACTTTTCTTTTGAATGGTAACATTTGAGTTTACCATAGAAACTTCTTAGTTAGACTGAGATGAAATAAACCAATTTACAGAGATGCCAATATCCTAAAACACCAAAGAGCCATGTTAGCAAAGTTATGCTTGTTCACAACTTAACCACAAATGCAGAATTCTGTTTCAGATAAATTCACGAAAAGGTCACTCTATACAAGTATCAACAAAATTCTCCCAAACAATATATTTTTGCCATCAAAATATCCACTCTTGCATTACAACATCCACTTAGTTTACAGCATTACTAAACATTACTATATGCTTTTTTCCCTCACTTATTTTTATTTCTATTTAAAATGGTTTGCACAGAACTTAATGGCTTCAGGTAAATACATTTTGTATACTTTGACAAGGTTGAGAGGATTTAGTAGACTCTTATGCTAATAAGTATGTTTTCAAGATTGTGTATTTGCAATGTAGATTAGAAGCCCTCCTTATAAAGACACATTGTCTCATTCATCACATCAATCACACAGGTACTTTCCCTGCTGAGTAGAAGTCTGCACAAGCTGCACCTTGAGACAGGACTTTAAAGGAGTTAGGATGGGACATTATTCTTAGACAAGTTAATTATTCAAATGGAACAAAAGAGAAGATATCCTGTTATGAGACTCTTATTTGTCCAGACACTGGATCTGTACTGGCACAAGTGTCCCCGTGACTCATTTATAGGCAGATTAACCCATAGTTGGGGCAAGAAGCTGTGGTGTATATTTTACACATACAGCTACACACACGCTGTACTGAACAGGCTGTATCATTCTACTGTCTCTTCTACTAACTGCCCGGTGCATCGGCGAGTCTCTTGGCTAATGCTTGCACAATGTTTGTCTGTGTGTTTCTGTACATGCATGTATGGGTAAAATCCTGACTAGGTTTAGTATCAGTAAATATTTCCCCTTGACTTTATAATATTGTAATGAATTCAGTGCACAATTGCTTATGCATTTGTATGTTTGTGTGTGTGAGTGTGTTTAAGCGTAACAGTGAGATGTTTTATCTCTATGACAATGATGCCACAAATAGACACATGCCTCGCTATTCTTGTCCTCTCAAGGCTCCTCTGGTGTTCTGGTGGATGTGCAATGGCATATGAGGGGTCAGGGAAAGATTTTCAACACAACTGTGTGTGTGTGTGTTCTGTATGTGACTAAAGAAAACATTTCAACATCAAAAACTTGTTTCTCCTTTCTCTCCTTCCTCTCACAAATTAAAACACATTGTTGCATATCAGTGCATTTAATGTGAATTCTGAGCCTTTTACTTAGAAGTTAAATTTTACAGGAAGTAACGATTTATGTAGCTGCATGCCAAGCAATACACTTCAGAGATGTTCTTTTCCAAAGTGTTTTTTGTCTGGTCGTGTCTATATTAAGACCTTCAAGTGGAACGCCAAGAACCAACCGCTGTGCAGTTGTTTGCTTTGCTTCTCCCTCTGCAGCAGTAAAAATCAAAGGAAATAATCAGCAGATAACCCAACACTTCACGCATTCTTTATTCTTTGTGCGCTTTTATGTCTCTGTTGGGTGGTGGAGGGTTTAATGCTCTATTATGTGCCTGAACACTTGGCTCCTCTGGTCAGGCAGTAAAATCATCTCCTTTTCTTTCCAGAAACATTATACTTACTCCAGAGGGGGTCATGGAGGAAAGGTGCACCTTCCGAGCCAAATTCAGCACACCCTGAGGTAAATGGAGCGGAGGGAGCTGATTGGCTCCGAGCACCTGAACCAAGTCGGCACACGACAGGATGAGGGTGTCGGCATCCTCCTGTTAAACGCTTGCTTCCTGCTGTTTTGCTGTTCTCTTTCTCCTTCTGCTCTTTTTTCTTTCTCTCTCCGTCATCCCACTCTCCAAGCAGGAAGTCATTGGTATGGAAAAAAAATGTTAAATTAATATGGGGAGGGGGTTGTGTGTGTGTTCCAAACAAGGCGAACCCTGCCCAACCTGTGCAACGCAACCACTAAAATTCCTAAAGTTAGACAGAAGAGGAGGAGGAACAATGGCACTGAGTAAGAGATGAGCTGGAGGAAGGGAGGAGGCGGGTGGGAGGTGGGGTGTTGGGGCACAGTATGGAGGGGAAGAAGGGGGGTCCTTCTCTAGGGTTGTGCTCAGAGGGCGACGGGCAGCACGAGAGGCAGGATGTTATGGTTTATTCAGCCCAGGAGTGGGAGCGACGTGGACAAGGTGCGCCTTGCCCTCAGCACCAGCCTCAACGTGATTTATAGCAGCGCTGGCAGACGCCTCTGTCCACGGGGAAGTCTTTGAAAATACCACGTGTGTGTGTGTGTTTGTGTGTGTGTTTGCATAAAGTAGTGTATGCACAGTACATACTTACTGTGTTTGGCCTCGATGGTGTCTTGCCTGATGTATGTGTCTTTATGTGTGAGTGCATTCACTGGTGCCCATGTACAAGAACACTTCATAGGGTGCTGGTGTGTAACCTGTGGTTGGAGGATGTTCATGCATGACCTAACGGAGGATAGATGGTTAGGCTACTCTAATTAATTACAGTAAACACACATACATTACAGTATACTAAAACCCCTGGATTGTGTAGGCAAAGTACAGAGATGACAAGGATATAGGGAGTTAATTAAAAACAAGTTACACAGTGATAAATGTTGTATTCTGATGATATACGTAAGTAGTAGCGCAACACTGTGTGTATATATATATATATATATATATATATATATATATATATATATATATATGTTGATTTACCTGCATCAGAACACATCCCAAAAATAAGTATAAAATATTAATAGTATTAATATTCATTATGTGTAATGGCAGTATTACTAGTGTTCTGTTAATATTACTGATGCATAATTGTACAATTATTTTCAATGTTATAGCTGGTTGACTTGAAGTTCATTTTAACAAATTTTTTTGCTGTAATTTTTTCTACTTCTATCTAACAATGCGTCACATTGTATAAATCAACCACCTGTTTTTGTGCAAAATCGGCAAACTACCCCAGTTTAAAAGAGTCTGTGAGAGGGGGCATTTTTAACAGGTTTACAGAAATACATCCCTTTCCTCGAACCATGTGTGTTTGTGTGTGTGTTTGTCTGTGTTTCTGTGTGTTTACAGGCCAATTATAACAGCATTTCCCTCCTCCTGACCTGCCCTAGGGCAAGCGATTCTCCTCTGGTGTGAAAGGTCAGTGAGAGGTCAGGAGAGGCCACTAGAAAGGCCACTGTGGTGGGAATGCCCAGACCAGGCATCCACATTGGAGGTCAAAGGTTACAAAGATAGATTAAAGGGACAAGAGGGTGCCAACAGGTACAAGACGTGTGAATGTACATTGCTGTAACACGAGAGCAGACTATAGCAAGGGGCAAACCTTATAACTGGAGACTTTTGTGTGTGCAGAAAGGGGGGCTTTGAAGCTACTTCAACTATGTACGTGTCACACTATACCCTATATACCTCTCTTTATAGTAACTAGATGAGTGCAAAAAAGACTGAAGCCCATGTAACTAATCACTAACTGCTCTTAATTGCTTCAGTCAGCTAGAGAAAGCTTTGTGCGTGTGTGTGCCTGTTAACCAACCATATAGTCGTCGAAGCTATTAAAAACTCATTAACCTGCGTTTTATTTGAAGCACCCTGCCCCTGTCCATCATAGCCCTAATGTATTTTCCGTGAGGGTTTTCCCTTCAGATTTAATTTAACCACTCTTTGATTTTATGACTCGCCTCTGTTATTGTAGGATATCTTCTCTTTTCCTTGTAATTTTATTTTATGACATGGAGTGAGTCGAGTACAATACGCCCCCCTCGGGGAGGACCACTTACCTCCACGCCAACAAATATAATTACCACTGATCAGAGAAGCGAAAACAGACCACCGCTTATCTGCCGCAGCCCGAGTTGTTTTTTTTTTTAAGCAGTTGCCTATAGTTGCAGCGGTGCATTAGGCTTGTGAAAAGAAAGGCACTGAGAGCAGCGCTTCGTATGTTTATACGACACTTTGCTGGAAAATGTGCAAATTCATTGCGTCTTGTTTATGGCCGCCACACATCCATACATTACAAAAAAAAAAACACTCAAGACACGACAAGGATCAGTGATGGTTACTCTTTAAATCGGCATCAATTGAATGGATGATATGACGCCTATTTCAGTGAAATTGTTTTTAACTGTTATCACTTCATGCGCCCGCAAAAATCGCCTACACCGTGAGGCGATAGAGAGCAAACGTGGACCCAACGTAGGACCCACAACTATAGAGTAGAACACAGGCCAACTTGGATGTATGCCGGATGCTGGCTGCCGGGTGATTACACACTCCCAGACAAACCAGACGTCACACTTTACAAAATATGTAGCCTAAGAAAGGCCAAATTGAAACTGTTGCATTGTTGAACGGAGTTTGGCGTGGATTTGCCCTCGCCTTGAAACGCATCCAAAGCACCCCACAGAGCCAGCTGCGGCCGCGGCCTTGCAGTGAGTAAAATAGGCTAAGTCACCGCCAGTAGTAAACAGCGAAAGTCCTGTCGTGTTTACCAAGTAAAGTCCTCTGCTCCATGTTGACAGGTGAGAGTTCATAGGAACAAAGTTCGTCCTCTCCCAATGGAGTTGTGAGTCTGAGTGTGTAACCCCCAAGAAATGGTGAGTGTTGTGTGTAAGTGTGTGTGTGTAGATGTGTGTGTCAGACCCAGGCAGAGATAAACAGGGAGAGTTGCTGAAGGGGCTCTTTGACTTTGAGCGCATAAGCCCTTATTTCATGGTGCCATTGTTTGTTTTAAGGACGTCAGGCTTAATACAGTTCCAGGCGATTTCCCAGCATGTATGTCCGCCCAAGCACCTCCAAGGGGCTGTGTGTGTGTGTGAGTGTTTGTGTGTGTGTGTGTGTGTGTGTGTGTGTGTGTGTTGATGCGCGTGCTCACGTTTGTGCGCGTGACCTTCATTCCTGTTGACTTTAGTCTAACTCCTCTCACAGGAAGTGATTTGAAAATATTTCAGGGTTATTCCTAAGACACATTGAATTTACTCAAACCTTGCAGAATTTACAGCCTTATTTCCGCTAAAGAAATGTCCAATTCACAGATCATTTCGAGGATTGTACATAAGGATAAGATAATTATTTTTACAATGTCCGGAATGTGTGGTTTTAATGAGCGTGACAGCAGCCGTATTCCCATCAGCCTCAATGAGCAGCATTCTCCTAATTGCCTATTATTTCCCCGCAGACCAGATAGTGGATGTTTTTTTATTGTTAGAGCAAATATGCTTATATCTAAATGTTCTAAACAGGCTCGGCAATTGTCATAAAAGGTGTTGCAAAATTCTATTTTTTATCAAGTCATACTCCGAGAGCCATGCTGTAACTTGCGCGAGGATCTAGTGTGTGTGTGTGTGTGTGTGTGTGTGTGTGTGTGTGTGTGTGTGTGTGTGTGTGTGTGTGTGTGTGTGATGGTTGACGCGCGCGCGTCAATGTAAATTCTTGCAGTACAGAAATGTTTCTATTTCACGTTATGTGTTGTCTCTTTACACTGTCTCACACATTTGCTTTCTGGCCAGCCCCCATTCATGCAAATATTGAGAGCGTGCATGTATCGTGTGCGCTGTCGTCTCATTGAACGGCATTAAAACGGGCAACAGAGGATGGCCAACTTCTCTTTCTCTCTCTCCCCCTCTTTCCCTCTCTCACGCACACACACACATTCACATTCGCCTCCATAATCAGTACTTGTAGCCTAGAAAGAGGGATGTGGGTCATGGGGGGCCACGTTGTGCCAGCTACTCCAGCCCTGGCAACCAAGAACTAATATCACTGATAATGACATATATGTAAATTGCTGTTATTTTACTTCAATACTTAGACCTAATAGAAGTTTCTTATTTCAAGTCCAGGTCAAACAGAGTTGGTTTTTCGAAATGTGTTTTGCCTTGACAACAGAAACAAGTGCTTATTTTCCTGCAGAACCCTCATCATTGTCGTGGATGGTGGAAGCTGAACACGTCATGTCCTGGACACGAGGCCCAGCGAGGACTTAGAGGATATAAGAGTAGACGCCTACTCACTTATTACTCTCGGGCAAATCCTGTAGCTATCCTCCTCTCCTCTGCCCTGTCTCCTAAACCTTTTTATTCAGGAACCCGGAGACCTCTCCGGAACTAAACAGCTTTTAGCGCTACCATCTCTCTCCATCTCTCGTTCTCTCTCTCTGCTTGTGTTTTTGCAAATAGCTCTCCCTCCCTCTTTCATTTCTCTAAAAAACTGGGTCTGTGAAAAAGAAAAGGAGTTGTTGTAGGAGCTCATCAAGTCATTATATGATTAGGGCCATTTCTATAACTACTGCTGTCCAATAGATTGCTTCTTCTCCCAAATAATATTTATTCATTTATTAATATTTCAAGAAACTGAAGTTCATGAGAAATATTTTATTGCTTCTTTTAGTTGGATGAGATGAAATAAACTTAATAAAAAAATTAATAATAGTAATAATAATAAATGTTCTTGTTCTTATTATTTATCAAAATTAATAAGCTACAGATGTAAAATAGGCCACTGGCTTTTCTCCACTCCGGCATACCATCACCGCTTGCGCGCACTTATAACCACTTAATTGTGGTCAGAATTAGAAAAAAAAACGTACCTTTATAACGCCTCTGGGAGAAATATTGTTTTCACTGCCTTCCTTCTCCCGCATTTGAGTCCAGCTCTAATAAATATGTCAATAAGTTCAGCCATCAGCGCGCAATGCCAGAGCGCATTATCAGTCTTGGGCATCGAGGTGTGTCGCTCTCGCCCCAAAAGAGGGGGGAAAGTGAGTTTGAAATAAATACACGCGTTGATCCGCCTGGAGTGGGCCGCGATAAGAGCAGCCAGTGTTAACCAACACGTTTCCTCTACACCTCATCCGAGTCTTCCTTTTCCAAACACGCGCTTCTTTAATGTCCCGGCCTGTTTTTCCAGCCTGTGTGCGCATCGACGGCACCCAGGGGAGCAGAGGCCAAATCAGCCACAGGCCAGTGAGGGGAGCTGGGTACCGGGACACCTGCTTTGGAAAAGACACTCCAGACACAAAACTTTGCTGACTTCGTTGCAATTCGTTCGTCCTAAAAAACACTTGCATGCGACATGGAAAAGAGACTCGCCTTTTCCTTTGGCACCTGACAGAGGGGCATATGGAAAATAAGATTTCTCGTTAAGTGCTTTAGGATCCTGTTTGTTCACGGGATAAAAAAAGAAGAATATGTGTGCAACAAATGGACACAAAGTAATAAAAAAAAAATGGAAAAAAGGGCAAGGGCCATCTGATATCCCGTGAATGAAAACCCCTTTAACTGGTTTCATACAACTGTACGAATAAGCGTAACGTCCTTAACCGTTAATAATCGTCATCATCATCATCATGTTTTAATACATTCGTTATGGAATACATATAAATTGTCTTGCATGTACTTAATCCCTGGCGTATTGTTTCTCTTGTTGCAGAAATGCACGCTGAGCCGAAATATAGATAAGTGTATCCTCCATTATGCACAAATTTAGTTACACTCGATGAAATAAAAATATCTGCGTAAACGGTAATTTCAGTAGCACAAATAACAATTATTTCCTAACAATATTACCTAACAGCTGTTGTGTATACACCTGTTGGAAAAGGTCGAAGGCTAAAATATTTGCAGAGCGCAAAAACTGCAGTATCAAATATCCAATTTGTAAGAATGCAGGAGGATTATGTCAAGCAGCCGTCATTATTTCATAAATCAGAAGCGACAAACAGGTTTTTCTCTGGAAAGGCTCAGATGTCAGTGTCTGCCCGGTTCAGCCTTACAGGTGGGGGAGTTTTGAAAGACACGGAAATCTTAAATGTATTAAAAATCCGTGGGGCTTCAATACATAAAGTTGAATGTTTGTGTTTATTTACCGTTCGTTTTTGTTAATAATCTTTTTTGATGACAGTGCGGTCTTTACGCAGGGGGATACTTTAGTGACATAAGCTTGTGGATTCAGTGACAGACGTTTCATGATGATATTCAGTTCGTAGCTGAGCATTTTACAAAGAGACGTTTAGCTCTCCTCAGATACTGGCTTCTCTGAATAACCCGAATTCCAGAGCAAATCTGAGAGCTTCTGTGCTACTGTGCTTGTTCATAAATCAGACTTTGCTGCAACCAATGAGAAAAATCTTCACGTAAATTATCTCTACATGCCACTCTGAACATCAAATACACAAGTGACCCACTGGTGTTATTTGTGAGATACTGTCGCCTTAATTTAGAGTGGTCTCTGAAAAAAAAAGTGGTCTTAAAAATATAAATATGTTTTGCGTGTCAAAGAATGATACTTATAAAGTTAATAATGATTAGAATGATTGAGTTTGAAGATGCGTTTTAATAACCCTAACCAAACCATGAATTAGAGCAAACATTAAAAGCTCCTAAAATAGACTGTTAACTTGTAATTTCCATGCCATACGGAAGCATGAATGGTGTCTGGAAACATTTGCATTTAAGCTGTACAAAAAAAAACAAACATTTATTGTTGCATTAATCTTGAAAAAAATACCCTTTTTCTTAAAGGTGATGAATAAATCGACAGCAGTGATAGATATTGTCGCAGTAGCTGCCAATCAAATCAACTTGTCTAATGATTTTTATGTAATCTTGAAATTATTACGTCCTTTTTAATCAAGGTACCGACAATTACCTTATATAATCAAATAGCGCTTCATTTCTAATAAAAGCTCTCCCATGCATGACTTCAATATGAGAATAAGATGTAGATATGTTTTATTGCGTCTTAAGTGGTGTAATGTCAAAGTGCGTAACGATTCTTACTCGCGCAGTCGGTGATTTGAGAAGAAAGAGATTAGTAAGAGTAGTATTTCCTTTATTCCTCTCTCTCTCTTTAGTTGCATGCTCAAGTCCCATTCTCTGGTCAAGTTCAGTGCGTTGTTCTCCGGGCCGGACGGACGCTTCTTATTGGTAGGTTGCGACAGTTACATCACGCCGCTCATGACGCGCACGTCTTCCTGTTTCCTTCAGCCGCGTCTTAAAGTGAATCTTAGTGGCGGAGGAGCGCTCCAGCATCCAGTTCTCTGCATCCAGTGCGCCTCCGAGACGCACGCACATCGTTTCGCTCTCTCTCTCCCTCTCTCTCTTGCACTCTCTCTATGTCTCTCACTCTTGTAGTCACAGCAGAGGATAGAGGGAGACACCGACAGCCAAGAGCTCTTTTCATCTTCTATATTTTTCCTGTTATGTTCTTTTAGCTCGCGTCGCTGACTTTTTTCCAGCTCTTCCGTCTCTGAGAAATTGTTATATCCCAGCAATCCAGCAATCCGCCGTGCTCTGCGTTTAATATCTTATTTTGCCGTAGGAGTTCAGGTTGCCCCCCTCTTCATCTAAAGGGTAAGTAACCTTGTCCTTGGATACCTCCCTCTCTTGTTCTGCCTCGCCTGCGCACGGTGGGCGGAAAAAAATAATAAACAAATCAAACATCGTTAAGTGGAAAATGTATTCTGTTGATCATCAGCTAATCATGTCTATAAGACATTATTTGCTCCGTGTCTTCCGCTCGTCTTGATATGTGCTAAGAGTTGCGAGAGCAGCCTGTATTTTTGCGAGGATGATTTGCGGACGATAGCCCAACCTTCCTCATCAAAGCGGAGATCAAGTTGATTTGCAACTTTAGGAAGTAAGTTTTCGAAGCGTGTGGGCTTTTTGCAACGGGGAACCAGATTTATTACGACCTTTTTCTTAGGAAACTCTGATAAACTTGTATTTGCTTTTCTAGTTTGTGCGTGCTAAACAACCGTGAATGTGCTCTTACTTTGTTTGGGCTAAGTCTCATTTCAAAACCCCATTTATGCCCCTTTATTTGCTCAATACTCATTGTCCAAGCTTGTCAGTTCTCCTGCTTTGTGAATTTGGCTTTTGTTGTTGTAAGTGTATTCAATTCTTGTCTCTCAAATGTGCTGGCTATTGGTAACCAGATGTGCAGTGAAACAGGCAGGTCTCACTTTCATTATTCCGTAAAACAAATGTAGTTGGACTTACTGTTTGACGTTGGACTTAGTTGCTAAAGCTGTAATGTTTATGTAGGTAGTTCATAGTTGCTTAAGATTATTGGAAGTTGTTCTTTTTCTTTTATTTTTTGCTTTTTTTTTAGAAGAGAAAGAAAGAGAGGGAGTGTGTGCGCATGGGCAATGGGAGACAGGTGCGCCGTCAGAAAAGACAGGTGCTGGTGACTATTTCAAGCTCACTGTTAAGATCCTGAGGCGATCAAGTCACGTTTTTTAAGAGATGTATTACCTGGTGTCTGAACTGCTGCATATGACTGTCAAAACGTGAGCCAAAGCTGTTTATCAAAGATTGTCATATAGAATCCTGGTGTTCATTTGATCTAACTTGCTCTTGTAGCAAATGAGAAGTTTTACATTGTTATGTTTCAGTGTCCATTTACAAAATGTTTTTAGGGAGTAAATCAACTGCTAACGAATGTCACTTACGTGGTGCCTTACACTGCACAGTTTTTAACAAAGCCAGCAACAAAGTTAGTGTGTGTTCAGTGTGAATGAGCCTGAGGCTTAGAGACAAGAACGAAGCCTTTCTTTTCACATGCAGTGAAAACGTGAAAATTATACAATTTCTTTTAGTTAAAAGGAGGTCAAAACTGGACATTTTTCTTTGCTTGTTTGCCCTAATTTCTGAAACTAAACCTATAAATGAAATATGTTTGAATGACATTTGCCTTCGAATATCATATAGAAATTAAATATAGATCTAAGTCAGTCATGTGACATTTTTGGACTTAACATTAAACATTTTATTGCTACTTCATAGATCTAACTACACGTCAACATAGATCAGTGTAGCATTTATTTTGCAGAGTGCAACTTTTGACTTTTTTTTCACCGAGCTCACTGTGAGTTTAAGAGTTGCTGTTTTCTTAAAAATGTAAAAATAGTTATGTAAAGATATTAATTGTTACAGCACTTTTGTCACTTCTATACAGTTGAGAAAACATTGTAAACTACTAAGATAAATATACTAATCTCAGAAATATTTAAATAAAAAAAAATATACAGATAAAATAATTTTTAATACTATCACTACACTTTAGACTGGATGCATCTGATATGGATCTGACTATGACACTGCCATCGCTGCTTACATAGCGTTATTGATGCTGGCCTGTACTGACAAAACGTTTTGCTTTCAGAGGGGCATTAGGGTTTTTGTATGAGCGCTTTAAGTTGTTCCTTGCTAGAGTTGACCCTTGTGACCTATTCATTTGAGCAGAATTAACTGCCCTTGCCAGATGAAAAGACAAACAAAAAACACAGAAGTGAGCTCATGCGGGCACCAAAATCAATAGGCCTATTTTGTGTTTCTTTTATCTGTCATTCCCCCCATTGCTTAAGATATGATGGCCATATTGATTAATGTGAATTATGCAACCTGTAAACCTAGCAAAACATTTTGTTGAACTGACAAAACGACAGCTGTTACTGAATAGAACTGAGTAAATGATGTACAACAACATAATCGATGTGTATTTCCTCCCATTTTACACCATTCGTTTTTAGATAATCTTAACCCTATTTATTTTTATTTTATGATAAATAGCCCCTATGTTGGCTCAAAACACACAAACATGGAAATGAGGACAAGTACTTAAGTAATTATCATAATTTTATGCAGCTTTGTGTTCCGTGGGAACTGGTTCAGTGTTGCACGCTGTGTATCAGGGGACAGGATAAAATGTAGGACTTTGCCCTGGAATGTCGAGCCAAGGCCTAATTCTGACCCCATCTCGCCTGTTCCCTTTACCCCTCAGTCATTTGTCCCTACCGGCTAAATGTAATCAAGGATGTCCCTGTCCTTATAGAAACATACAAGAGGGGACTACCTCCTCGTTTGAGACAAAACTCTTTATATCTCTTTAGTTTATGTTTACATTATAATGTCAGCTAATGCACTTCTATAGTGGATGAGTTTTAGTTTATCAAATACTTTCAATATGTTGCATTTATTTTTATAGATTTTGTTTTGAAGGAGAGCACACTGACAGATATTCTGAAAATGTTTTTTCACTTTTTTAAACTTTTCATTTTCATTTATCTGTAAATTTTTGCCCACAGGTACACAGAACCTTTGATCCTAGAGGACTGGGTTTGTGGGATATGGCCCAATAGCAGAAGCCCGTGATGCCGGACCATGACAGCGACTCCCTCTTGAACAGACAGACCAAGCGAAGACGTGTGGACATTGGTGTTAAGAGGACCGTAGGCAGCACAGCCTCCTCCACAGCAGCAGCCACAACAACAACCACTGATAACATTGCCCGCGCCAAAGCAGCCATTTTCAGTGCCATGAACTCTCTGAGCTCCCACTCTCACCACGGATCAGACACAGACTCCATGGAGTGCTCTGTAGTGCAGCCACATGGTGGACCTGGCGTTGTATCAGCCGGTGACAGTGAATCCAAATCCAATGTACTCCGAAAGCTACTGAAGAGGGCCAACTCATATGAGGATGCCATGATGCCCTTTCCTGGCACCACTATTATCTCTCAGCTTCTCAAGAATAATATGGCTAAAAATGGTGGAGGACCTGAGAGAGGAGAAAGAGGAGATAGGGGTGATAGAGGGGAGTCAGGTTTCCCTGGATCAGGGCTTTCCAATGCAAGCTCAGATGTTCCCCAGGAGGACGCCTGCAGTAACTCCTCCCAGGACAGCACCCCTCAAGAGTGTTTGTCACCATTCGGCCGACCACCTGGCCTGGCCACATTTGACATTGAACGTCTCAACGACGAACACCTGCGTGCCAAGCGAGCCCGTGTAGAGAATATTATACGTGGTATGAGCCACTCACCCAGTGTAGTGGTGCCTGCTGTTTCCCGTCATGAGCGTGATCATGAGATGGATGGAGAACGGGAGATGGAGCTAGACTGCCCACCACCTCAGTCTCAGCAGCAAGCCCCCAGCAGTCCACGGGGAGGTGAGGTATGCAGCGGTGGCAGCAGCAGCCGAGAGAACAAGCGTAAGCAGCGTTTGCCTCAGCAGCAACAGCAGAGCTTCACCCAGCTGGTGTGCCAGAGGAAGGAACAGAAGCAGGAGGAGCGACGGCAGTTGAAGCTGCAGCTGGAAGACATGCAGAAACAGCTACGCCAGCTGCAGGAGAAGTTCTTTCAGATCTATGACTCCACTGATGACTCAGAACACAATGAGCTTCACGGTGAACTTCACAATGACTTAGGAAACATGTCCGAGGACAGCCCAGCAAGGTCTGACCCTGGTGGCGACGACCGAGGTGGAGATGACTTGCGCTCTGACAATGAGATGTCCGACCTCGACCCAGGCCATTTCCTGGACAGGGCGCGGGCATTGCTTCGGGAGCAGGCCCTGCTTGCCGATGGAGACAAGCCAAGAAGAGAGGGGCTCAGTCGCAGCAAAGCACAGGGGGTTCCAGGCTCATCAATGCATGCTGAAGGTAAACAGCTGGCAGAAACTCTGAAGCAGGAACTCAATTCAGCCATGACCCAAGTTGTGGACACAGTGGTTAAGGTGTTTGCCAAGCCTTCGCGGCCTACACCGCAGCAAGCCTTCCCCCCAATTTCCTTACCTCCTGAAAGATTTCCCACTGCTGTCAATGGAGACAACCCTAACTTCCACACTACCAACCAGAGGCTCCAGTGTTTCGGCGATGTCATAATTCCCAATCCGCTAGACTCCTTTGCTAGCATGCCCGGGATGCCAGGTGCCACCAATGACCAAACTGAGGCACTGCCCTTAGTCGTGAGGAAGACACCAAGTGAGCACCATCACCAGTCCTCAGCTGTGGGTGCCCATGGTGGTCACCACCACCCTGCTCTTCACCCCTCCTCGCTCTCCGCCTCTATGGGCTTCAGCCCACCATCCTTTAGACACCCCTTTCCATTGCCTCTCATGGGCTACCCTTTCCAGAGTCCCCTCGGTGCACCTACAGGTGGCTACCCAGGCAAAGATCGTTCTTCTCCAGACTCCATGGACCTGTCACGGGAAACCACAAGTCTGAGGACCAAGATGGCCTCAGGTCATCACCTGGGGCATCACCATCGCTCTTGTTCGCCAGCACACCCTGGCAGCACAGCCGAGGGGCTATCCCTGTCACTCATCAAATCTGAGTGCAGTGATCTCCAGGACATGGCTGACATCTCCCCCTACTCAGGCAGCAATGTATCCTTTAAAAAATATATAGTGTGTTAATAATTATATAAATATATGTGACAGCGATCCTCATGTTTGAAACCCATTCAGTCCATTTCAGACTATCATGCCTGCATAGGCCAGAAAGAATATATATTACTATGGTTGGTAATTCCCGGTAAAATGGCAAAACACTGCACCTGGACCACAAACTGTTAAAAATCAAATCTTTTTTAACCTGTTTGAAACTAGCCTAAGAAACTGAAAAATTGTTGATGAATCACTTTTCCTCCCACTGCTGTTCTCTTCTCCATTGTACTGGATTGTTGTATTTATTTTTATACCCATACCCCTTCCTTCTCTCAGCACCGTACAGCCTTTTCTTCCATCTTCAAACCTAAGTGCTTTAAAAGTTTCCTTGTCACATATCACTTACACCTAAAGATTAGGTCCTCACATTTACTGCCCCAATTCCTTTTATAAAAAAATAGCCTTAGAGAACAAGAAGAGAGATACTATCCCAAAACTTGGCTCACAATGGTGTTATATAGCCTCCCTTATAGTTTAACCCCAGTGTGCCCCAATCATGCCCTGCGGTAAAAGAGGCTATCCCCTATGGGAGGCTTAAATTGAATCCCCTGGGGATTCAGGACTAATAGCTTAAACAGATACAGTCAGTCCTTTCTCTGTTGCCTCTATACCTCCTCAGTGCCTAAGTATGCAACACTCTTAACCCTTATGATAGTTTGATTTGCGTAGTACTGTCTGTCCTTACAAAGCTTTGTCTTGGAGCATGGAACATTCATTACATGCTTAAGAAATGAATTGTACAGCTTTAAACCTGTTTTGAAATTGTTAAGTAACTTTATATATTTAACACTTTAGATCCCTTGTTTTTGATATTGAATGCACCTGAGTGTCGTGTTTTTCATCTGTGTTAGTCTTTGTGTATGTGCATGTCACAAAAGGTTCGCCTGAGGACTAAGCAAAGATGTATATTTATGATTGCTTGTGTTTTCTCTTGTGTTCCTCTTATCATCCATCGCTGTTGTAAAAAGACCACAATCATTGTCGTTTCTTTTCTCTTTTTTCATTTCATAAAGATCTGTCAACAGCCTGGGGGGCCCTTCGGCTGTTGCTTGGCAGCCAAATACTTCTTTTTTTGTTTTCCCTCCCTGCAAACCCCCCCTCCTCCCTGTCTTTTCTTTGAAGCGGACGTTAACAGGTGTTTGCAGCGAGCTGTTTATCTTTCATTACCTCGCCTTGTCTTGTCTTCTGACCCAAGGGTGAACGCTTTCCAGAGATCCATAATCCTTTGCTTCTACGGACTCCCGATGGAGGGATGAAAAGAGAAAAGGGAGAGAGAGACATAGAAGAGACTAAGAGAAAGTAAAAAACAATCAAACAATAACCACATATGCCAGATGCTCTGGCTTTCGTTGTAGCATGTATAAATTCAGGGCATTAACTGATGTACTCTCCTAAATGGAAAGGATAGGCAGTACATGTCCACATGTGTTGTTTTTCTTAGATTTTTACGTTAAATTGTGATAGTTGGATAATTCTACATGTTTAGGAACAATTTAGTGTTTTTGGGATGGATTCTATTATAATTAGGAGTTCATTTTGATGCCTCTTAGTTTGTTTCTGCTTTCCTTCTTTTCTGAAACTCAGACATTTTGCGAGGTGTGTTCAGGTTCACCAGCTCTTGGCAGCATTGGGGAGCAGATGGCTCCTATCATTTTCCTCATTTGTTTTCAGTCCGACTCCAAATATTCTTGTCCTTACACCTGGAATTAGGAAGTGGAGTAGCTATTTCCCTCTCATGACTTTGGGCTTTGGGGAAGTGTTGTGAGAATGATGATGTCTTGTCAGATGTGGCAGGCGAACAGTGGGCCAGCTGGTATGAGTGCACCATCATGCCAAAATAATAGCCTTACATGCCACCCCTAAGTCCAATCACAATTACATTTGCAAGCTGTGAGTGAATTGGAGATGAAAATGCCTCATGAGGAGATATGAAGCTTCTTAATTGTCATCTGAAGGGAGGTGATATTGCGTTTATGGCTAGAGAGGTAAAACCTCAATGTCTTTGTTTTAAAATAATTCTTAATTTCATTGGTACAATGAAAGTGATGCTAATCCTTAATTGAAAACGCAAAAATAAAATCAATCTAAATGAAAGAGCACTGCTTTCACAGCAAACAAATCCCACCTTGCCTTACTGAAACAGAGCTCCCCTTTTTTCTGTCTCTCCCTCTCCCTCTGTCTGAGGATCCATTGTATCCCCTCCACTTGGAGCAGATGGTGTGGTGTGGAGAGTGAAGTGCTGCTCTTTTGGCCAGGCCTGACAGAGTAACACCAGTCTGCCAGGGTTTCCCCCACAAGACCCTTGCTGCGTATACAACCAACTCTCTCTCTTTCTCTCTCCCTCTCTCACTGAATCAGACAAAGTAGACAGGGTCTTTAAGGAGCCAACCCAGCGTGGTTCAACATTTGCTGGCTTTGCTGTGTAACCCTGAGGCCAAGGGCAATCCAATCTAGCAGCTGATGCCTTCTTCCCACTCTATAGTTCAAGCTACATCTGGACACTTGACCGATTTTAATGGTCACTGCCATCCCTGTACATCATAAATCATCTCAAGCAATGTATTTTGTCAACTTGGACTGAATATATTGCTGTAGATTGTATTGTTTTGTTTAAAAGCCCCAACTTCTTTCTACTTGATGGGAACCTTTGTTGAAACAGCCCGAGGTTTTAACATGCAGCCTGCCCCATCCCTTCTGTCTTTTCAATGTCTTATTCTCCAGATTGATATTATCAGATGCATTATACGGCTGTTAATTCACCATGGAAGTGGCTTGGGCTGTTCAGTGGCACAGATGTGTTTCAGTCCCCCCATCGCTGGTTGAGTCCAAAGCCTCAGAGCCCCTCTTCTCCTTCTACTCCTCCTTCTTTTCCTCCTCCAAGGGTTTGGCAGCAAGGCAGAGAGCCTGGGGGGGTAGGGGTGGAGCAGAGGGAGGAGGAGGGGGATGTAATTGAAGGTTGGAACCATACTATCCCTCAAGGTGCCCCCCACCAGCCCATCTCCATCCTCTCTGCTGTTCAATCCAGGTGATCCATTAGGAAGACAAGGCCTCAGACATGTATTTGAATGTGGCCTATGTGAGCGTGAGAAGGTTTTTCATCTTGCTTGGGCCAGTGTCTCCTAGACCTTGTTTTATCACTGATAAGAAGCCAACATCACACAGTCATATTCAGGCTTGGCATGTGTTGTAGCCAAGCCATTAGGCCTTCTTGCCCATCACTGGCGTTAACTGCTGTCTTTGTCTGTGATATGCAAATGTCTCCTTTTTTCTTC
Organism: Channa argus; assembly: GCF_033026475.1. Lineage (NCBI taxonomy): Eukaryota > Metazoa > Chordata > Actinopteri > Anabantiformes > Channidae > Channa > Channa argus. The sequence goes on along the minus strand of NC_090213.1, from coordinate 11,052,306 downwards.
TTCCTTTTTTTGGGTGGAGGTTAGTGCAGGGTGTAGGCAAAGGCGTTTGCTTACTTTGACTGTGAAATGAGCCTCCTTATGTAAAAGAATCGGCTGTAGTGCTGGCCAGTGTTTTATTTACCGTGACGCTCTCACACCTGATACGGACGATGCTAATTGCAAGCAAATGGTTTTGCTTTGGTGCACTGTCTTCGGCCCCCCGAGCAACCCTGCATTCATGCCTAAAAGTAAATTTGGTTACCCATCATCCAAATGCATTTTCTTGCCAAACTTACTGCTGATTATAAGCAAGTCTGTTTTGTATTTGCAGTGACATCAGTTGTTACATTGGCTTTGTCTTTTATAAGCTGTTGTTAATTTCCTTAATATCAGCTTTTTCAGATCCAGGAAGGTCTTTCCCCAAATCATCTGAAGAAGGCCAAACTAATGTTTTTCTACACCCGCTATCCAAGCTCTAATATGCTCAAGATGTTTTTCTCGGATGTCAAGGTGAGTCCAAACATGTTCTTTCGCTTTAGAGTTTCTTTCACTTCACAAACTTAACATTTTTGTCAGATATCCTCCAATATCTTCCATTTTAATTTAGGAAGAGATATAATTGCTATTCTTCTTTGCTATTTTTAAAAACAGCTGTCATACCTTAATCTTTTTGAAATACTGACTGATTTTGCCGTTTGTAAATGCACCTGCTTTAAAAGGGGAAGTTTGGTTTGTTAATTGCGAAGTGCCAGCTTCAGTTGCTGTGAACAATGTGAGCTTGTCTGTCTTGAAATGAGGCCCTTTCCCTCACTAAGTTATGGTTTTATGCAAAAGATGAAAGAAGAGGAAGTTGAATGGGTTTACATGAGGGAACTAGAGAGCCTATGAGTATTCTAAAGATAAAGAGTGGGATGAGTAATGGAGGGTTGGAGAGGGCAGAGAGGAGGATGGAGCCTAGAGACAGAGGTGTGGTTATCTGAGCAGGTGTAGGGAGGATGGTTTGATAGAGGGAGGGGCGAGGAGAGACGGTTTAGGGAAGATGGCAAGGATGTGCGTTAGCTGCACTGGGACTTTAATAAAGGAAATCTGGAAAACAAAGAACAATATATAAGCTGCAGAAAAAAACAAGAACAACTACACAATGGCCGTTGTAGTGTGCACGGCCAAGTTTGTTCATGTTGTTTTGTGTGTGTGCCCCTCTCGGACCATACGGAGGGGTAAACACTGTGACAGATCCAGGCCATCTTATTCAAATCATCAGATAAAGGTTCCCTATTCTCCCAGCTGCCCCCTCTTGGATGCCATCACCACTAACCACGACTCAGGCCTCACATGACTTTCTCTGAGAATGATATTGGTTAGATTGACAAAGCTGGTAGGGAACTGTAAATGGTGATTTGTCACTTTCCCACAGCAGCCCACTAATTTGTTAATTTACATTTTTGTTGTTAAAAAAACGCCGCAACAATTGTTATTACAAAGTTTTATTCTCTTTATTTCTCAGCACAAACATTCCCTGGGAGGTGGTCTCTTCGTGAGAGGTGGCCTCCACAGATATTTAAAAAAAGGTTAAGATAGTAAAGAGCATTATGAATCACATTATTTTAATTTCATCAGAGTTTAATGGACCCAAGCTATAAATTAGTAGACACATACATAAGCAGACTATTTACTATGTGACTAGATTTAGCCAGCGCAACCTCATCGCAATTGACTGTCCTCAAACCCTAACCCACTTGATTAAGCTCCTTCTAACATTACTGTGACTTCTTTTGACTTTGCGTTTGTATTAACTGGATTGACAGATGTATCATAATACCATTGTTGGTACAGCTAATGACAGTTTGTAGTGGTTAAGATGTCTCATTATTATTTCAGTTAATGATTTGATGAAGGGTGAAGAAGAATAAACTAATAAAATAAAGCCATAGGTTTGTTAATTACAGTCTGTTTGGACCTTGGTGTGTCATAGGTTTACATTTTCTTTACATTTTAAGCAAACACTGTTTGTGTCTGTCACATACACAGACACAAACCTTGCATTCTTTGTTTACCTCTCTGTGGCTCTTTTTTGTGACAAGCCTCAGTATTTAGGGCAGTCATGCCATGGAGTAGCAGAGGTCAGGAGGGTTTTCCCTTTTCTATATGTCATTCCTTCTCTTTTCTTTTTTTCGCTGATGGTGTTGCATGGTATGTGTGCTTCGGCGGGGCCAGGGTGAAAGAAAAGCCAGCGGCTGGATTTTGAGTCGCCACAGTAACAAAAGCCCGCTTTCCAGGGCTGCTTTTTGTGTGCAGTCAGCCAATAGGCAGCCGGAGATTATCTCCCACAATTCACCCCTGCAAAAACAGGAAACGTTGGAAAGCCCTGATGACTGTGAAGGGGCTTATGAGAGAGAGAGGGAGAAACAGAAAGAGAGAGAGGGAGGCCCGTACAGGCTTCTCTGTCTTTCTGCTCTCCTCTCTGGTTGTTCTGGATGTAGCTTAGCACTCTGAGGTCATCTGTGTGTTTTCTGCTCAATTGTTGACCACAATGTCACAGAAAGTGTTGGCAAGAGTCACATTTTGTTGTTTCATCCAAATACTTCTTAGCTGAACTTACCGAAATATAAAACTGTGGAAGATTTTATTTAACATCAATTAGCTGACACAGTGTATATGGTGAACATGCCTGAATACTTTTGGCAGGCGGCATATAACGTTTAGAACAAGGATACTTGAGTGTTTCCTATTCTGGAAGTATGCATTAGTGCATGAACAGAACATATGTCTGTGTGTATGTGTACACACGCAACTTTCTATCTTGTGCTGTTAGAACTAAACACTGACCTTTAACTGGCTCTTGAGTGTGAGTGTGAGAAACACGCTCTTGCTGTCTCTCTCTCATCAGCCTCTCAGCCAGAAGTGTGTGCACACACACACACAAAACGACACACACATGCACGCGCACACACACACGCACCTATATAATCACTTATATGCTTAATTGCAGCACACTAACTGGAACACAGACCAACACACACACATTTCTCTCGCTGCATCTCAGTTTTGTGCTTGCTGACCTCAGCCAGTTCTGATTAAGGAGCTGCAGTGCTGTGCTCCTTTTAACCAATTCTCTTCTTTTACATTGAACACATCGCTGCTATCGGGGGTCTCCGTCCACCACCAGCAACTTAATGTGGGGACATGCAAATAGTGTATATTGTATATTGAGTGTGTTGGGTACAGCTGATGTGGATATAATATAGTTCAGTGTATTTAACTGCATATACTGTACATATATTGTCATTTTGTACTGTTTGATTTGATTGAGCCACTCTTCAGTTTAGTTGTACAGGACCTAATGCATCTTCTCCTGAGCTGTCGGCATAATAAAGTAATCCTTGTCCAAAGTGACAAATCTATCCATTACTCGGCTGCAGTGACACCAAAGGTCTCCCGCATGAGTAATGGTACATCTTTCACTGACTTTAATCTCAGTATGTAGTGTTCAGTCTCTCATGAGCTCAGATGCATTTACGTGCACATTCTTGCACGAATCCACACCATTTCACTAACATCTCATATTCACCCCCAGTTGTTCTGATCTTACACACAAGGGAAGTTTTAAACCACGAAGGAAAAGTGAGTGTTAGTGTGTGTTTGTGCTCTGTCACACTCCAACTGTCTGCTGCATTGTGTGTGTGCGTTTAAGAATAGCTCCTGTGCAGCCGACATATTTGTAAGTGTCAGTAGTTTGTTTGTTTGACACTCTGATGTCACGACCCCAGCTTGCTGACTGCTCACGTTCCGACCCTATGCACCCCCTGCCCCACTAGTGAAACGGCATTGTCTGACAGCGCTGACCTGCACCCGTCCTCCCATTCTCCATGCCCCTCTCTCACTTTTCCCACCTCCCTCCCTCTTTTCCCCATTTATGCTCACCCTGCACTTTAGGACAGACACCATGATACACCTCTTCTCCCCCAGCAAAAACAATGTCAAGCGGACTTATTCTTTTCCACTCCACCATTATATCATCTACTGATCATTCCAGAAAGGCACAGCCCTCTCCTTTAGCCCCATCCTACCTTGGTCCGACTATCTCGCCTCTTCTGATTGGCCAACTTTTCTGCCTGTCTTTCTGTTGCCTCACCCTCCCATCTTCACGTGCTTGTGTGTTTGACTACCATCGCAGATTTGGAAGAGTGTGTGTGTGCATGTTTGTGTGTGTCTGTGTGTTGTCGAACAATAGCCAGAGCCTAATCTCCATGTCAAAACCACTCTGCCTCCCCAGTGAGCAGTCCGCTCAGCATTTAGTAGCATTTTGTCCCCCCATTCTTTCAGCACCACAAAAAGAGCAGAGGGGAGGGAGGAGTGAGAGCCTGTGTGTCTGTTTGTGTGGAAGAAGGGTGTGGGCGATGATTAGGGGTATCAAGTTTTCAGAAGCCAGAATTTTTTATTTGTGAGCAGGAGGAGTGAAGTAAATGATTTGTATGTTTTCACAAGTTAGATCTGAGCTTTCACCAGGCCTGTTAGGGTGACTGCACTAGTCTGCCATCCTGAACCCCCGAGGTCCTTATCTAGTGTTTTGGATGTTTAGACAGTGTGTTTTTACTGCTGACACCAGGCGGAATGAGAGCCGAGACTGGTCGAGGGTCTTAATAGGTTTACTCTGCCCTATTGAATCCACCCAAGCAGCATAGATCAAATAGCCAGAGCTTTCTTCGCAGCACTTCTTTCTCTCTCTCTCTCTTTGTTTTGCTCTTTTTTCTTATCCATTCTTCCAGGCTGGGAGGTGCGGAGAGGGGAAGAGAATCAGGGTGTAATTGGTGAACAGGGTTAAGTACATGTTTGAGCCCCCTACGGGCCAGGGCGCTTCAGATGATGACTTAATCGTTTTTCTGGTCAATTATGTGTTTGCGGTCAACCCTCCCTTCCACCTCTCCATCCACTCTCAGGGTTATGATAGGGGGGAGCTATGCTCCCAGTAGGGAAGATGAACCAAACACAACCTCCATCACACACACACACACAAACATTCTGTCTCTCTCTCTCTTCTGTGATTTCTTTTCTCCCCCTCTGTGCTTGCTGTCTCTTAATGTCTCTATTATCTTCCCTCACTCGCCGACCTGTGTTCTCTATTGCTCTTGTCTTTCGTCTTTCTCTTTTTGTTTCTCCCCCCTCTTTTAAGTCATTGTCTCAAGTCTTAAATCACTGATGTGAAGCGACTTGCTGTCATCTTTACATTTCTTCTCTTCCTCCTCATGCTCAAATCTAGGAATTCAATAAGGTTTTGCCTCATAGTCTTCCATCTGTAAGAATATTCATGGAGAATATTTCTTTTTCTACTAAAAGTGTTTTTAGATTTCAAGTGTTTTTTTGAAAGTAAAAGTACATGGGCTGACATCCCAAACATTGCTAACAGCTTTTCATCTTTTTTTGCAGTTTAACCGCTGCATAACCTCCCAGCTGATCAAGTGGTTCAGCAACTTCAGAGAGTTCTACTACATCCAGATGGAGAAGTTTGCCCGCCAGGCTATCAACGACGGAGTCACCGGAGTTGAGGAATTAAGCGTTAGCCGTGACTGTGAGCTCTTTCGAGCCCTAAACATGCACTACAATAAGGCCAATGACTTTGAGGTAACCACCTTCAGTAAATGATTACAGACCAAACTGTAAATGCTGTATATATGTGCTCAGTGAAAATACAGTAGGAGTTGGGTGCTTAACATGGTTCATATCAAAAAACGTTGACTTTCATCTGATACCTGGTGATACAGACGGGTAGTGTGACACTGTGTCCTCTCTGACACTGCCTTGTTGAGACTGTTGGCTAGGTTCTCCTATAGTCTCATATACATCCTGCTGTACTCTGCACCTTGTGACTAATGTATATTGTCACTTTCCTGTGAAAACCATCTGCAACATAGACCAAATTCCAGCTTTGTGAAAATGTATTTTCTCAGAAACACCTATTTTATTTTCCAAAAAGCAGAACAATTTTCTCAACTGAATCATTCTCTTTACCTGAAAATATAAATATTAATACCTTTACAAATAAGGAGACACAAGGTTTTCACTGAACTCCAATCATTTCAAGGAAATTGTTTTTCTAAAGCGTGCATGATAGCCTCCTGCCATTCAGAGATTTGGGAAATTTTTAATTCATTTCAGTGAAATGAAACCTTATTGACAACTCATTTTTACCTCTTAATTTCCCATCAGTAGTAGGACTTACTGTGGTTTAGAAACTACATTTTATTTCCCTGTCCTCGTTTATCCATTATGCGTTGTGAGACGTTTATGTGTGTGTCAGTGGATTGTAACCATAAATTCTTGGCAGGCTACTTCACCTTTAACATGTTTAATTTTTTTCACACTTCTCCTTTTGCCACATTCTCCTTTGTGTGTGTGTCTGTGTGTGTGTGTGTGTGTGTGTGTGTGTGTAGGTGTGTGTGTGTGTGTGTGTGTGTGTGTGTGTGTGTGTGTGTGTGTGTGTGTGTGTGTGTGTGTGTGTGTGTGTGTGAGACAGAGAGAGAGAGTGGGCATGTAAAGGTGTGCATGTGTGTGAAACGTTTCAGGATCGCCAGTGCTTTCTCAATGTCAGCTGGCAATAGACCTTGAAAAGGCTTGTGTAAAGAAGGACCTGGAGTGATCTAAGTGTGTGTATATGATAGAGGGATGTGTGTGAGTGTTTTGTTGTAGCTGCATTTCCCAGTGTCCTGTTCACCTCGAAGGGTACAGCCGTCCCTTGGACCGGCCTGGCATGCTGGCAAAGCACTTCTCTAGTGTGTGTGTATGTGTGTGTGTCACTTTGAGGGGGGAAAAATCTCACTGTTATCAAGGTGAAGCGTCCTACTGTTTTAGTGAGAGGAAGGGGAGAAAGAGAGGGGGAGACAGGGAAGAGAGAGATGGATAGATAGGGGATAAAGGGTGAGTGCTCAGAGACAAAGGAGAAAATGATGAAGGGGGGGATCAAGGGGGAAAGAAGGATAGAAGAAGAGAGGGGGGAAAGAGAGATGACGTGCAGGAGAGAAGTGCCCTTGCGAGCAGTGGGAGTTTTGCAAGCTCTCACATTTAAAGTGCTTCTCTCTCTTTCTCCCTGTTTCCGTCTTTCTCTGTCCGTTATTTGTCCACTGGGACTCATCTGTGTGCACCCAAACACACACACACACTTCCCCACATCCATCCATCTTCAGTCCTCTCAGGGAACCTTTGAAAGACTCTGGCAAGCAGAAGCACTTGTATATATGACATCCTAAAGTCACAAAGAAAAAAATGACACAATTTGTTCTTTTCAGCTGCTCATGGCTGGTGCACTTTTTATTTATTTTTGTGACTGCAAAATAAGTTTGAATTGTAACTCTATAGCATCTTCAGCCTTGCACTGATTTAATACATTTGGCCACAGCTCATTCAGAGCAGCCTTAACTGAGATATTTACACAGAGGCAGACTTCATTTAGAGAACACCTGATCTTTGAATCGGCTTGTTTCTGTTTTCAATAAAAAGTTTAAAATGTTCACTTCTTATGGTAAATCACCCATAACAAGAAAAAGAAGTCTCAATTGGAAAGCTGTCTCCCCAAAAAACACACAGCTTGTTAAACTATATCCTTTTTCTTTGGGACCATGTTTTTGAACAGAAGCTTAACATTCCGTATAGAGAGAAATACTCTGCTTTGAATAAGGATTTGGATCTGTTTTGCACACATAAATAAATGTAGCTAGTTAAAAATGTCATCTACTCTTCAGTCAGTGACATAAAATTTAACTTCCTCAGTTTTTGTGTACTGAAGGTTTCGGCTTTTCACAATTGTGGAAGTTGCACACTAAACCACAGCTGGCTTACAAGTCAAAAGATCATACATATACACATCCTAAAATCAGATTTAATGTGAGCACTGAGATTGTTACCCCTACAGCTAACGAATGTGAATCTACTACCGTAGTCTGCACAGTAAAGCATATTTTTGATCGGATGGAGAGTTTAGGACAGCTTCTATTATGTGCCCTAAAGGTAAGGAAATGCAAGTACAACTATGGGAGACTTGTATTTTAGAAAGTTGGGCCCAAATACAAACTGTGTAGACATAATAGAAATTTGGAATTAAACAGGTTTAGAGATTCTTAGAAAGGTTTGACACGATTGGCCACTATGAGGTTGAAAACCTCTAGGAAGTGACTCCAAAAATAATTTGCAAACAGCAGAATATGCCATCCCTGCCCAAACGTTAGTAACACGCCACCTTTTCTCCCTGACAAACGCTTTCTTTCTAAAACATAACTTTCCCCGTCACACCTCAGACAAGACTATCATTCTTCATCTGGCACCAGGAAGCTACTGTTGAAACAGGCTTAAGGGTAACAGCCTATTTGCATACCTAAATGTGAAAATTTGCAAGAAGGCAGACAGAGAGGAAAAGAGCGAGAGAGGCCAGGTGAATAAGTCTTCTGTTGGCCGAGGAGCTGCAGTAGTGGGGGAATGAGGGTGGAGGAGAGGTGTTTTGCATATTAAGGTTTTTTTGCTGGGCAGGTGTCTGAGAGATACAGGAGCTGATTAGAGTTTAGCACAAGGAAAATTTGCCCAGCCATGCAAATTCTAACCCCCCTGACAAACCAACCGCCTTGGTGAGCACGAAGACTCTGCATGTAAGTGTTTGTGTGTGGACTTTTGATGTGTGTGTGGGTGTTATTTGTGTGTATGACCGTATGTGTTTGTGAGTGCGGGAGCGTGGGTTGTGTGTTTTTTGCTGTTTGATGTTTGTGTGGGAATGGTGCCTTTGTGTGTATTATATATGTGCAAGGACGCACTTGTTATGTTTTTCTGTCTTATATTTGTGTGTGTGTGTGTGTGTGTGTGTGTGTGTGTGTGTGTGTGTGTGTGTGTGTGTGTGTGTGTGAGTCATAGAGGTAACATGGAGATGAAAATGTACTGGATGTGTATCAGGATGCCCCCAAGGCCCTTTTCTGTGGATCTCTCCCCTTTCTCCTCCACCTCCTCCTCCTCCTCTTCCTCCCCTACCTGCCTGCACCACCACTTGAAACAGGAGCCTACGCAGATTCAGCACACGCACACACACACACACACACACACACACACACACACACACACACACAGTTTTCCCTTTGCCAGATTCTGCATCATCAAAGTTCCATCCACCTTGGTGGCGTCTTTGGAATGAATATGTCCTCTGTTTCAGTGCTCACACATACACACATAGACACACACACGTCTGTAGCCTTTCTTGTTTGATGCTAATCTGCTCTGTCACTGTGCTGGCCTAATACGCTCCCCAACTCCCTCCCAGCTCCTCTTTTGTCGCGATTGTTTCCCCTTTTCCTTTCATATCCCTCCTCCCTCACTCCCTCTCGTGGTTCTCTCTTCCTTCTGTTGCCTCTCTCCTTTCATTCTTTCATCCTCCTCTTTTGCATGTCTTCCGTTATGCTCCCCCCTCCTCTCCCTCGCTTTTTCCTCCCATTAGGAAGTTTTAATGGCATAATTGTCACATTCCTTCTGGCACAATGAACACCAGCGGTAATTAAAGAGGTTGCCGTTAATTACCTAGACCCCAGCTCTACTTTCCTCTTTTCTCAGCCCCCTCCTGATCCCCTCTCTTCTTCTCTTTCTTCTCTGCTTCTCATTTGCTCCGTCCATTGCCATCAAAGTCTTGCAAAACACAACCGGCCTCCCAAAGCCTTGACTTTGAGCGAGTGGCGCTTTCATGTGAGGACTCAAGTGAAAATTCTCACTTCGTGTCCTTTTTTCTTTTTTACTCTACAGCCCCCTCTGTCTTTCTTTGAAGCCGCAATGACAACACACATCATTTTTCATAAGACAGGAATGTGTTTGACCTGGTAATGGGTTAGAGACAGCAAGTGAGAGAGCAAAAGAGGTGGGGTCTGATAAAGAGGCAGTTTTATGATGGCTCTGGGAAACTGTCAGATTTCCAAAAGACAGACAAGGCCAAGTTTCCTCTGTCAGTGGCCACTCCTCCCTCAGAAGATGCATACACACACTCATGGATACATACACACCTCGGCATTTAAAAGAGAAGTCCCTATGATCTCTTTGTGAGAGCGAGGTACCAGCAAAAGCGATGAGAAGCCTTGGTCGGCACACACACTTGAAGGTATCATATGTCTGCCCTTATCAGCTGGTCTTTCTCCTTTCGTAAAGAAGTGTCACTTCTTTTGTCCCTTTTCTTCCTTTGTCTATCCATACGTCTGTCACCTTTCCACACACACGTAGATTTTTTATTTGTTTTAAAGTTACCAAATAATAACAGAGCCTTTTCTCAGGTTCGATTTTTACGCTCCAAGTCCTTTCCTCTCTTCCGTCCTTTCCCTTAGCCCTCTATCATCCTCTCGTCTTCCCTCTTTTTGTTCATGCTTTTCCTCCTTCTGTCGCTCCATCTCCCTCCTTCCCACTCTCTCGGTGTCTCTACAACTCTCCATCCATTACCGTAGCCACAGAGAGCTAAGAGCAGATGCTGTCTGTCCAACCGCCGTGCCCCATAGCATTGTGTGCTTCACCTCTCCTTCCCCCCTCTCTCCCTCGTTCCTCCTCTTCACGTCCCTCTTGGGGCTCCATTTGTTCTCCACCCAGAGAGGCTAATGTCTGTTTTCTCCTGCTTTTCCCCACTCTGTCATACACTCCCTCATTCCTAGTGTTTCTTGGTCTTTCTGGCCACATAGAGCATCGTGTCTGTGTGTGTGTGTGTGTGTGTGTGTGTGTGTGCGTGTGTGTGTGTGTGTGTGTGTGTGTGTGTGTGTGCGCGTGTGTGTGTGTGTGTGTGTGTGTGTGTGTGTGGAGAGGGGTCATGGTCATTGCATTGGGAACAAAAGACACAGCTACACGTGTATAAACATTCGTAAGTACCTATAAACATGGACTTGCACACAGGTGCTGCGTTTTCACTAAAAAAGCTCTAGGGTTCTCTTTGAAGAGCGACTGAAGACAGAAAGGGGTAGAAGAAAGAGGGAGAAAGATGAAAAGCTGGCGGTATAGATTTAGGTTCAGAGCTGCCAAAAATACAGCCGATACAATTTGCCAGTGGGTTTATGTCAACAACAACAACAACAGACACACACACAAACACCTCATCTTACCCTCTTCTTGCCCCTCAAATCTGCAGTATCTCCTGTCATCTCCCATTGAGAAAACATCTCATCACACCAAACATCCTTTACTACACATTTATCGCATGCACATTACATCTGTATAACATAATGTCAACTACACTACTTGGTGTCATTATACACATGCATGCAACAATGTTTGTGTATGTTTGTTAGCACTTGCTTTTCCCACCAGAGCAAGCTGAGACACCAGCCTCTACAAGGATGGTACAATTAGGATACTAATGACGACCCGAGGATCTTACACTTAGAATGTTCAATGTGAACTGGATCATGCACTTGACAGATGATCACAGATGCAGACTGTGACATGGTATTTAACAAGAAAATATGATACCTATCACATTCTCAGTCAAACTTGTGTCGCTGTGTTGCTGTAGTCAAATCTCTGTTAGTGTTAGGTACTTTGTGATGCTAATAGGTTTAAAAGGTTTTTTTAATCAAATTACAAACAATAGTTCCAGTTCTGTTTCAACCATTGAAAACTGAATACAAATTTACATAAGAAAATCTTTACTCTAGATAATGCACAGAACACACTGTCGACATTTTCATTTAAACTACTTTTTATCAGAGATAGTTGCTAAGAAAAAGGATCATGTCCTGGAGCAACTTATAGCAAAAGCCAATCTGTGGGTCAATGAGATACCACTGCAGAAAATTAAGAAAATGTATTTTCTTTTGCTTAATTAAACCTTTGACAAATGCCTCCTAACTACACTATTGATTTTGTTATACTCAGGCCTCCTGCTACCTGCTGACAGTAGCAAATCGAATCTACAAAAGATTCCAACATATTTTCAGTTACTTACTTACTGCAACACAAGCTTTATTTCCAACTTGTCTTATGGCTTTTTAACTGTCTTACTGAGAAGGGTTAGGGAAAGAAAGAATAGAAAGCAGGATCATATGCTTCTCAGTGAATAGCTGCAGGCTATTGAGGGCCTCCGTTTGATGTAGCCTGGCGGGTCTCTTCTTCAGCGTGTGGCGTATATGCGCTCATATGTGTGCGTGTGTATGTAAGAAGAAGCCACTTTATTCTGTGCCCTGATTAAATGACCAGAGCTGATGGTAAAGCCTAGAGCACCGTGGGTAGCAAGGAATCACTTAAACATAAAGAACTACATGATCCCCCGTCTCATTTATTTGACCTGCTCTCTTTCTCTCTCTCTCTCTCTCTCTCTCTCTCTCTCTCTCTCTCTCTCTCCCCCCCCCCCCCCCCTCTCTGTCTCACACACACACACACACTCTCTCCCTGTTCTCACCCAACACTTGTCTTCTCTATTCTCCCTCATCTCTGCTTTTCTACCAATACCCCCCCCCCCCCCCTATTCTTTCTCAATCCTTCTCCCTTCTCCTCCCTCCTTCTTTCCCTCCTCCTCCTGTCCCTGGTCACCTTGTGAGGGGCAGCCTGCTTTGTGGCACAGCTGCTGATTATGTCATTATTTCTGGACCATTTTGGTCTCCCTCCGTGTGTGTGTGTGAGACTAATGAAGCGTGGCAAAGGGACTCATGCCAAAATGACCAGGGCGTGCATCAGAGCTGCAGATGTGTCAGAGCAAACCCCCATTCACTCTTTCACACACACACACACACACACACACACACACACACACACACACACACACACACACACACATATCCCATTTCCCCTGCTGATGCCAAACTCTCCCTCCTTCAATCTAATCTGCAGTTTATTGTTTTTCTTTCTTCTCCTGCCATCGTGTTTCCTTACTTGCCCTTCCATTCTGTCTCCTTCTACCCATCTATTCATCTTCCATCCTCCTTCCTTCACTGCAGCTCCTTCCTCTCTCTCTCTTTTATTGTCGGCCCACCCACGCCCTCCTCCCTCCTACCCTTCTATTCTTCCTCTCCCTCCCTCCCTCCGTTCTCCTCCTCTCCAGATGTCCTGTTCCTATCTTCCAGACTCCCTTGCTCCTTTCTTTCCCTTCTGCCTCCTGCTCTCTTGGTCTCTTTGAGCCAAGCTGACTTCCTGACCTCCAGAGGCCCTGTTAAAGCTCTCTGTGAGCCCCCATCATTTAGATAGAGTTCTCTCAGCCTGTGTCCACTATACAAGCACAGGCAATGAATTTCTAAGTACCTAAATGAGGGCTGAAATATAATTTATAATAATGTAGAATAATTTTTTGGTCTTATGTGACTTGGTAGATATAAAGTCAGCACCAGCCTAACCACCCCAAATGTCTATAAACTGATGTAAAGATGGGGCAGCAAGATGGAAAATGTCAAAAGAAGCCCTGATATAATTCTCAGGTTTGGAGAGATGGGGGGGTTAGAAGTGGATTTGATAGGAGAGCGACTTCATCTGCGTCTTTGACCCTGTCCTGTCCTTGGCTCCTCGGTAGAGGTGCACCTTGAGAGGAGCCCACGTGACACTAGTGCTCATGCTCACATATGTCCATACACAAGACACACACACAAACCCGACAGCCCCTCAAGGCTCCATGTTTTCAAGGCTATCAGTTGAGTGCGGGTGGCAAATGTTTGCTCAGCTTTGAGGCCTGTTTCCCGTCCCAATAGTCTCCTATGAATTGATCAACACTTCACAAATTAGGATTATGAGGAATAGAAAAGTATCTAGGGAAAACTGAAGTTTGTGAAAATTAAGTATTTGAATGAAGAATCCACTGTGACACTACCTAGGTCTTTCTCACTTGTTTGGACCCTTCAGCCATTGCACATCTTATCAGTGCAAGAGGGGGGTGGGGACAAGTGCAATGAGGGGTAGGAAGAAAAGGGACATGGGTTGTGTTTGCCTAAAGTGACAGTGTGGGCCAAGGGCTTATCGAGGCCTTTGTAGATTATTGATTGGAGCAGATACGTGAGGTACAGGGGCCTATGTGTGAGTGTATATTTGAGGCTCAGGAAGTACTGGATTGAATCACTAAATGTCACAAGCGGTCTTAACTGAGCTTCAACTCAATTTTAAACTAATGCCTGTTAGCTGAAGTGAGAATATTCTTAAGAGACAATAACTTTTATGAAATTCAGTGACCCAAAAGCATGGGAAGTGTTGGTATTCCCAGGCTGGTTTTTGAGGTTAGGAATTAACCTGGCTGGCAGCGGGGGTTAATGTTGTGTCCCTGCATTTCATCCTTCAAGGCTACAGCTCACACATACACTCACTTACATACACAGCCTTATCTTCCAGGGTCTCCTCTTGTTTGGCCAACGCTGTGCAAACAGAAGGTGCAATACATCTCCTGACAGTTCCCAAAAGCAAGGGGCAGAAACACGTTGGCCAAACAAACCCTGAGTCACAGAGAGAGAAGAGATTTCTCAGGCTTTACCGAAACATACAGTATGCAGATACGCATACACGTGCACTTGCACACAATGTGTGTACAGTGTCCATTATTTGAGGGCTTGGGCCTCTGGCTACCTTTTAAAACGTTTGTCTAAGCAGTCTTAAGACAAGGGCTGCTGTTGGAGTGAATAGCTCCCAGCAAGCTGTCCACAGGCTCCTATTGTCCTCTGTCATATTTTATTATCTCATCAAAAAGCAGGAAATCCGATTCCCTCTCTCTGAAAAAGACCTTATCCTCCTGTCTCAAAGCACCCTGTCACAAGAGAGGGAGATGTAGAGAGGTGGAGAGAATAGGGAAGAGAGTTGCAGGAAAGAGAGGGGAGTCAGTGAATGAGAGTGATTAACTGCCTAGCTGCTGTCACAGAAGTCCCACTTTCTTTCTTTCTTCTTAATTGGTATTTACCAAACACACGGCATAATGTTAGAGTTAGGAAAATGTGTGTGTCTTAAGAGACCAGCTTTATCCCCATTGCTGATTATTTTATCCCTGTTCCCCTCCCCGTCTTCCTCTATTCATATTGCGTTACACACGGGTAGAGCAAAGGTAATATCCCTTTTCATGAGAGCTTTTGTTTTTTTGGACCCCCCCCCCACTACACACACAGACATACACGCACGCACACACACACACACACACACACACATACACACTTCTTTCCTATCCGTCTTCCTCACACCTTCTGTCAGTACATATCTATTCATTTTTAAGAGGACTAGACTCTGAGACTTTATCAACAGAGGGTGTTTGTACAAGTCAGATGCTGTCAAGCTTGTCCTCTATCACTTATGCTACCTTTACACTGAAGTAGCTAAATTTGAAAATTTGAAATTTAACAGTGAAAATATCCCCATCCACAATAAACACCTGACCAATCTGACAGTGATTAAATGTCATCTTCTCTGACAAACTGCAAAACTGTGCAAAACAAAAAATATTTGATGGTGGATCAGAAATGCACCCTGTTGCACCTTACAGGGGAAAGAAATTTCCTAAACTGTTAAGTCCAAAACTGATCATATTAATAGGGATTTATTTTGGAAGGTGCACTGAAAACGGTGCATTCTCAAATTTAGCCAGCATTGTGTAGCATTGTGTAGACACCTTGTTTTCCAGTCATCGTTTCTCATCATATACACACATTTCTTTCTATCTCTTTATTCATACTCATTTTTTTCCTGCCTTTGCCTTCCTCACGTCTCCATTTTTTGCACATCTGTTCTTTAATTTTGGGCTCTACTGAGAAGTTGCTAAAAAGCTCTATGAAATATGTATGAAGGCTTGTGAGCCACGCGATTGGCCCCATTTACCGGACAGCCGAGCGAATGAACGGCCACACTAGAGAATCCCCCACAATGCCTCTGGAACAAAGGCCCAACAGCTGACCCCAGAGAGGGAGAGAGATAGAGAGAGAGAAATAGAGAGAAAGAAAGAGAGGGGAAAGTATGAAGAGGGGGGAGTGAGGGCGGGGTTTAAACAGTTAAGGCTCAGGCTGCAGGTCAGGAGGCATCTCCGTCACATACACAACTCACACATACTCACAAAACAAAAGCTCGTGGGACAGGAATAACTCCCTCTGTCCGGTCGCTTGGCTCTCTCTCCTTAGACTCATCTCAGCCCCCCCTTTCTCTCGCCAACTCTCTCCCTCCCTCCCACTTTCATTCTCTCGCTCTCTCAGTCAAGAGGATCTGAAATACCAATACCCTTTTCTCCTTGACATTGCTTTCTCCTTGCAGTCAGCGTTTTGCTGTCCTTTTATAGTCAAAACGTCAGGAGAAATTCCATGCAGGAATATTCTTAGTAATGCGGCACTCCCTGCGTCTAACGGCTAGGGCGCTGTGCTAGGTTGCACCGGCCAGTTAGCAAGGTCTTATGGGAAAAGCGTGGACATGCCCACACAAACACTGACAGCACACAGCGTACACAAAGTTGCCCTCACACCGGGGTCATTGTGCCAGTATTTTAGAGACAAACAATGAATTATATCCATTTCTATCCTACCAGAGGGTCATTCACTATCTGGGGAAATAGGTTAGCTTGTGTGTGTTCTCTTACTCCCTCTGTCAAACAAACACACACACTTAAAGCATACAAGCTTCTTATTCACGATTCAGTGGTTCACTTGAGCAATAGACAGGGATATACACACACACTTACACACCAAAAACACAGGCATCTTAGCCTCCATTCATCACCCTGAGGGGGGTGGGTGACTGTCCCATGTGTGTATAAGTGTGTATATGTGTGTGAAGAGGCCTGCCTGTGTGTGCACATGTCTGTCTGTGCATATGTGTTCCAGTGGAAGCTAACCTTGTTGTGTCCTGACACTCCTGATGAGTATCTGCAGGACACTGGAGGAGAGGAGCAGAGCAGAGTACGCACTGTCAGGCATTTAAGCAAACTGCTGCTGCTGCGCGTGTGTGTGTGTGTGTGTGTGTGTGTGTGTATGCCCGCGCACGCATGACCATCGTGGGAGGTGGGCAGGTAGACAGTCAGCATTATCCAAGCAGGTGACCCCTGAAGGCTGCATCGCCCTGGAGCTTTGAGTCAAGGAAAGAGACTCAGCCAAATACACCAGGGTAGCTAGAGTGTGTGTACAATGAGCATTATGTAGAGCTCTGTCACAGTACAGGATGTGTCATCTCCTTGGCACAAGGAGGTGTGTGCACTGGTGTATGCGCTCACGCCTGCATGAGCGAGTGTGTATGTGTGTGTGACAGAGTGTTGGCTTGGGGGAAGGTGTCACAGATCTTTGCCAGACTAATCATCTCCATGGTGTTGGTGAGCGCTGCTGTCAGGGACACTAAAGAGGCAGCGTGTCTCCCCGTTCCCAAAGCATTTAGTACTTCCTCTTTCGCCAGCACCTCTGTGCCACTCTTCACTCAGCTCCGCTCTCTTGTTTGGTCACAGATTTACAGTGGGACTCATAAAGATGTTGCGCTCACAGTGTTGTGGGGAGAGAAGTGGGAGGGGTGTGAGAAATCTGAGAATTCACAAGAAGTGTAATTTTCTCAGGCTGATGACTTAGTTGGCTTTTAAGGAAGTAGGCATTTAAGAGATTGGAGATTTATGGTTTTACATGCACTGTGAAAATACAAAAATATTTTCCAACTGGGAAGTTCACATTATTGAAGATTATACAAAGAAGTTACTGCAGACTGTAAAATGCAATAAAGTTGTGATCTCAGACAAGTCTTGTGTTCAGGGTTTTCAGAAAGTAAAAATCCTGTTCATTTATTAAAGCCAGCAGTCTGAAATCTTTCGAGGTTTAGATGAACATCTACTAAGTGGCTCATTTGATCTGATTAAAATTCTGATCATGTTAAATTATTAGTATTAAAATATGAGTAAGCTTAAGGATGTCATTCGAAGAAGAAGACATGTATCTGTATATAAAACTGTTAATAAAGGGAAATGTGGGACAATGAAACGATCAAACATGTTTAGGTAATTAACCAGTTCTTTCCTCCATATGTCCATGAAGGTCCCTGATCGCTTCCTGGAGGTTGCTGAAATCACACTGAGAGAGTTCTTCAATGCCATTGTGGCCGGCAAAGACATAGACCCGTCCTGGAAGAAGGCCATCTACAAGGTCATCTGCAAACTGGACAGCGAGGTCCCCGAAATCTTTAAGTCCCCCAACTGTCTCCAAGAGCTTCTACACGAGTAAATTTCTTATCCTCTTCACTCGATGCTTTATGCTTTTATATAACTTTTCTCTGATTTCATAGAATTTCAGAGGGATATTTTCTTTTGTTTATTCCTTTTCCCCAACTTTACTTTTGATTTTTTCAAATTTTTTTTTTTTTCATTTCTGAATGTATGAAAATTATGAAGTAGCATTCCCACTCTTAAAGCCTCTATGGCAGTTCCTAAATGACCTAGCTATTGTCTTGTTGTTCTTATATGATAATTATGATGATGGTTATTATTTGTTTTGTTTTTCTATGATTCTATGGAAGTGAAGAGATTCTAAACTTATTGGGTGTTTTTTGGGGGGAGGGACTGTGTGAACCCTCAATTGTTTTGGCCTGTTTTATAATGAACACTAACTAAGTCCTCGTGTGTGGAAGGACTTTCTGAGATCACATTTACACTATTAGCACATAGGCTGGGCTCCCTAAAGACTGTATTCCTGGCAACAAGGGGTGAACCCCAATCCAGTGGGTTTTTAAATGAACTGTCCCCGCAAAGTGGGGACCAAATAGACTGCGCTACAGAAGATGTCAGTAATGGGACCTTGACATGTACACATGCACACAAAAACAAGGCCTAGTGAGGTGATTGACTGGACTATGACTGAACTAAAGGTTCTGGTCTGTACTGGTATGTGGGATTTGGACTGGTTTCAAATAGCTACTGAGCTCTACCATGTTTTGAAGTGTGTTTTCCCTGCAACTAGGGTATTGTGTTTATTGGGTGTACATTATTATTTTGATTAAGATTATTATTGTTGATGTTGTTGATTTGTCATCACTGCTTGCTGAAGTTTGGCACTTCAAGATTTGTTTGTCCCTTGATGCCGTTGCAAAAATAAATAAATTATTGCTATTAATACAATGAAGAGTTTAGATTCTGACATATTGTGACCCTACTTCCATCCTTCTCCCTACACTAATTTTTGTTTGCCCATGTCTCCACTGGACTTTCTGTATTAGTTTATTATATCTAGTTAAAAACATTTTTTGGGGGGGGGTGGTCAGGGAATAAGGTTCCAATTTTTTTGGTTTTAATTGAGGGCCAAATCAGAGTGGGCCTCTCCAAATGCCTGTAGTGATTAGCCTATCCTGCACAGGACGAGATTGGCAACAATGCTAGGAATAGCATTAGGTTACAGAAAAACATGAAGTAAATCGTGCAGAAGTATAGACGGATGCAGAAGTGTGGCCTTCTGGTGCACGTTTTGCTCTGTTTCAGAAAGCTACATTTCTATAGCCAGTCCAGCTGTGATAACTAAACTGCTCTTACTAAATGAGCCATTTTATCAGCTATTAAATAAATCTCATTCATCTAATTATCTGTTCAGGACTGGTGAGCATACACAATATTAACTGCACAGTTTTTTTAAGCACTGTTCATC
The DNA here is from genome assembly GCF_033026475.1 of Channa argus. NCBI lineage: Eukaryota > Metazoa > Chordata > Actinopteri > Anabantiformes > Channidae > Channa > Channa argus. The sequence goes on along the minus strand of NC_090213.1, from coordinate 11,032,801 downwards.
AATTAGCTCATGTGTTACATGAAGTCAGCCTGTTTATATGACATATTTTATATTGTGACTATACATATACAAGGTGTGCATTACTTTATGAAGATATTACAACTGCATTTGATACTTGAATATATCAAAAGCAAGGTGGCAATCTAAAGTACATTGGTGCTGAAACAGTAGATTTTGAAGACATACAAATAGAAGCATCAGAGAGAGGAAAATAATTCCAAAAGGGCAGAGAGAGAGAGAGGTGAGTATAAGCTGAAACACAGGGATTTGTTAATTCTGCTTGAAGAGGAACTTCCCTCACAAACAACACAGACACACCTTTCTTTCCTCCGCATTCACCTGCCTTTGAGTGATCTAGCTCCTCTCTCCTCTCAACAATATGAGGTTGAAGGTGAGCACTCACCCCAGGGGTAGATAGAGAAGCTCTCAGCACTACAAAGAGCTGGGACAAAGGCACAGAGCAAGGAGCAACACACACCTGAGACCCTGTGCTCTGTCTTACTGTCACACACCAGCAGCTTAAGACCCAACGCGTGATTCTGTTGAAGCCACTGTGCCCAGTTTGTTAAACGCCCATTCCTATCTCTTATGCCTGAGATTCAAATCCCAAATTTTCCACTTAAGTTCAACATGTATTTCTAGAGTTTTAGTACTTTCTTCCGCCCTCTCAGGGTTTTAAGATTTTTTTATGGAGCAGTTAGTGTTAGCTGCTGTTTTGATGAGATAAGTTTGAAGCAAAAACTTGAATGCTTTGTAGAGTGCGTGCGAGATAGCTGTTGATCTCGCCCTGCTGACATTAGCTTATAGTGTGTGTGTATGTGTGTGTGTCACAAAAGATCAAAGGGGGCAGGTTGCTTAACCTGCTGACTTGTGTGAGCAAGACAAAGCGCATGACAAAAGGATGCAGAGAAAGACAGTGAGCTACTCCCTTCATTATGTTCCCCCCCTTCCTCCTCTCAGGACAGTGTTCTTCTTAAGATCTGGAGCCCTGAGAGAGCGAGCTGGACACTTTTCTCACTGAAGGATGGGCTAAGCCCTGTATGTCTCAAAGTCTCAAAGCACCAGCCCAGGGCTCTAAAGTGCCACAAACAAAAGAAAAAGGAAAGGACACTTTTGTCTGATGCACAGATTATTATCACTCCCCCCCCCACCCCTTCCTGCAACTCCACCCTAAAGTTAAACAGTTTCTGCACCTAAAAAGAATAATTCAGGATGATGAAGACTTGTGTGCAAAATAAAAAAAAATAAAAAAATAAAAAATAGAAACACCTTAATACCATGCTGAAACTATTTTTGTCAAGTTTTCCTTTTCTGGCATCGTTACATTTTTAGAAAAACATTATTGAACTATATAGCCTTTTTTTTAAGAATTGTAAAATATAAGTCTATGGAAAAAATATATACTGTAGTGGAAGTTCTGAAGTTCTTGAAAGGCACTGTTAGCAACTATTTCACAAGAAATCTTGAGGGTATTTTCAGTGTCAGCTTTCTTTATATCTGCAGTCTGAATAAGTGAGTTGTTGGTAGATTAGGAGCAATAGTTTTAATTTTTTTTGCAGGACTTGTGACCAGTTTTCCTTTTAGTTCCTTACCTATTTTGTATTATGTTGAATGGCTGTCTTTTTTGAGATCAGAAAAAATTAACTTGGAACCCATTTTTGGAATATTAAATGTTATTGCTATTGTAAATACTGTCAGGATGAGACAAAGAATAGCTGTACAGTTTTTCTATTATCACTGAGCGTGCTAGAGGAGGACGGCTAAGAGTGGTTAAAAAAGAAGGCTAGAAAATAATAGAGATGATCCATTCTCTCCAACTGGATTTATAAATACTCTTTTAAAACCCCTAGAGTTTTTTCCCTGCCATGATTTTAATGGGGGTCTGTGTCCTGTTGGCAGTGCCCTCTAAGTTGAACCAGCATCCGTTTCTTGAATTTTTGCTGACAGAAGGACGCATTAGGCTAGCAGTGGGGTAATGATGATGTCACAGGCAGCCGGCTGCCAGTCTATGGATCCAGTCTCATCCAAAAACAAGGGCAGACTGCTGCCGACGTAGCTCTAGATTTGACCTGGGACACGACAGGAAAGACAGAAACGCGCACTGTCATGAGAAGACTAGTGTCATGGAGGGGGCACTTGTACAATAACTGTTACAAAACAGAGAGACTGCAGACAGAAAAAAGTGATTTATACCATTTTTTTGTCACTTTTTTGGAATTTCTGTACACTTAGCATTGTGTGTGTGTGTGTGTGTGTGTGTGTGTGTGTGTGTGTGTGTGTGTGTGTGTGTGTGTGTGTGTGTGAGTAATAGAAAGGACCGATTATGAGAATCTGTGAACCAGTGAGTGACACAATTCTCAACACTGTGGCCCCTCCCCCACCCCTGGGAGTACCATCCTGACATGTAAATGATTCTCATTAAGCACTTGCAATGTGTGTTTGGAGTGTGTTTGTGTGTGTGTGTGTGTGTGTGTGTGTGTGTGAGTGTGTTGTGAGTTTTCTCTGATCTGTTCTTTTGACTTGTTTGAAAGGGGTTTTCATTTTTTGATGCTTTCATTAGTCATTCTTCTTCTCCTTCTTCTTCTTATTATATTATTATTATTATTATTATTATTATTATTATTATTATTATTACATTGTTCCTCCTTTTTTGTAAATATCAATGATGACCTACAATGATAAATACTGCCTTTGTAAAACTTAGCAATATGTTATGTAAATAGTGTTTTGTTGATGCTTTTTGTATGACATTATTATTCAGTTTTAGTGCAGTAATTCCAGCTGGAACAGCCGTGTTTGAAATGCAGTCTGAATAATTACAAACAGGTTTTAAAATAAAATTCAGACATGGCTGCTTTTTTCTGTTACCAGTGTGTAATTGTCTTGCAAATTTTGTGTAATTTATTGGTTTAATTTATCCTAATTTATTTGATGTTGTTTTCTTTTGTTTTTCAAACAGGGAAGGCTGTACTGCGTTTCATTAAGTAGAACCAAGCTAAGATGTTAATTTTTACCTACCCAAACTTTTATAAAAAAAAAAAAAAGAGTCTATTCATAATTGAAAAAAATAAAGATCTTGGCAGATAAATGGAATTGCACAGTTTAGAAAAAGTTTTTTTTTTTTTTTCATTTCTGGACCAGGACGAGGGTGGGCTACAGAGCTGAAACTAGTTTGAAGCTGTTTTGTATTTTCTCTTGACATTTTTCCCCGTATTGCTTTGGCTCAGCCCAAAAACAACCAGTAGTCAAATTGCCTTTTGTGCCTTCACCCTCAATGAACTGAATGTATGTGCAGTATATATGCAAGCTTGTGCAAAATGAATAAAAAAAAAAAAGAAAAATAAAGTTTAAAAAAAATATATTTTTGTGCTTTATTAATATCACATTCCACCACGAAAGCCTACATGCACAACAGAAATGAAATGTTTTCATTAACAAGAATGTGACATATATCTCACATAGTGAGGTATTAATGTACCTTGATATCGCCTATCAGGTTTATAAACTTTAGTTAACAATGCATGACTGACCATTTAGATGTACTCTGTCTGGTCGGATTTAGTGCTGCTCTTCTCTTTGCGTGATTCAACACACTAATGAGAGGTTTGACTATGGAGCGCCAACATCCCAAGCTATTTTTTTGCACGGACTCCACGGACGACTGCAGATGCCGCCTCATCCAGCTAAATGCAATCACCCACACAATCAAATCTTCTATTCAGCCTAGATATCTGCTGAATAAATAAATCATTCTAAAAGTTTGGGGAAATTAAGCATATGTCGTTTAACAAATGTGTTAATATCAGTAAAAGTCAGATGTCAGTAAAAAATTTAAATGTTCGATAAAAGTGTAAAAAAAACAGCTAAAAGACAAACAACTTATTCATTTGGTTTCTTATTTTCAGTATCAGTTAATCTTACTTTAAATATCTTTTTGTTTACAAAATTAATGTCACATTTGATGAAGGTCAAACTGAAAAGATTTCAAATTTGTATTTTAAAAATCATCAAAATAAATCAATAATAAATTAATATAATTGATTGATTATATTTTTATTATTTGAAGCTCTAGCTCTCACCAATACAATGTGTGGTTGTAGTTATTCAAACTAGTGAAATGTTACACTTTAAAAAGAAGAAATTAAATTAGAAGACTCTGATTCCATTAAAAACTAATAATAGCCCATTTGATTGGAATAATAACATTTAAAATTATTTTTAAAAGACATTTGCCTGTTTGTTTTTTATTTTATTTTGTTAAGTTTGTACATTTTAAAACTATTCTGTAAGGTTCAGTGTTCTCTGCGTCATTTTGCTCTTTCCTCATCATGACCTCTGTTGTGCTTTCCACCATGCCTGCTCATTGCACTGTTCCCTTTCTTTGTTTGGTTCTTGCCTCACTGCTTTTCACTCTTTTTGCTTTGATGCTCATTTTTGGAGTTGCTTCTTTTGTGTCTTTCTTGCTTGCTTGCTTTTATTCCCCCCCCCCCATCTCTCTCGTGTTCCTTTTTCCCTCTCGTCCTCCGCCTGCCTCCCTCCGCTTGCCTTAACCGGAGGCTACAGCTCCTTAGGTTGGGCTGAGACAGCATCTTTGTACAACACCGACCGTCTGCTCTGTAATCAAATACCATCTGTCGCTACATCTGAAGACTCACTCTTTCACTTCCTCTAATACACACACACCACATCTGTGCTTTCTACTCCTGAACACTGTTCGTGCATGTGTATTTGTTTTTAATGTACAATGAGCCACGTACTTAAAATCTTTCCACCTGATCCAATCTTGGCCTTCAGGGAGAAAGTCACTGGAGTCACTTTCACCACTTCCTGTTTTTTCCAACTCTCCCACTGGGGGTTCAAAGGTCATTGTCTTCAGGTATCCATGTTTGTTCTGTGGCTCTGTGTGTCAGCAAGACCTTGACTGTTGTATCAGACAGGAGATAGTGGACTTCAGCTCCTCAGTCTTAGATCAACGGCCCACTATCTCAAAGGCTGCCAGCCTTTCCCAATGTTTGCCCAATGTTTGTCCCTGCTCCGGCACAGAAAACGTTGACATGGTCCCCAAGGTCCCTTTCCAAGTCCCTCCTCCAATCGAGACTGCTTTATATCACACATTCAGGTTTAAGAACATTTTCCATTTTGTGTAAAGAGTAATTCCTTTCAGCTCGAAATGTTTAGTTTAAATATTATATAAAATATAATGTAAAATATTATATATATTAATATTATTCTATTTTATAATTGACAGCTTGGCGGCAGTGGGGGAATTGAAGCATGCCAACCAAATAACAAAGAGAAATGTTTTTTTGTAAATATCACCGCACACAAGCACTGATGTAACTCCCAATGCTGACGAACTTTTGTGATGAAGAAACTCAAGGACTCAGGACCTCAGTTCGATTTCTTCTATATAAAATCCTCCTACCAACTACCAAAATGAGCTGTCCGCTGTTTAAACCACTCTGACACCTACTCCTGCAAAATGGCTGTGGGCTTAAAACTAAAACAGCAGGATATTACTTAAGTGATTGGGTGTCCTTTTAATTCTTAAATTTGCTTTTATTTTATTTTTGGAACTTTAATTTAACCTTTGCAACTGGAATCATCAATCAAAATCCATGAAAACACATTTACACATTGTACAGATTTATGGATATATTCTTCATGTGCTTGTAATTAAACACTAGATTTCATCTGTTGTGACTAAAGCAATACGCTGGTCACTGGCACAATATGGGATTGACTCTGGGATGCCCACATATGGCATCAGTGATGGGGACACCTAGTGGTGGTCAGCATGTGCAGCCAACACTCTGTTTGAGCCTTTTTTGATGTCCTCCTTATCCCATCCTTATTCTTTTCTTTTTTAATTGTCTTTTACAATCCTATTGGTTCCTGATCTCTTTTTGTTCATTTAATCATTTGTAGTTTTCTTTCCTTTTCTACCCACTCCTCTCTTTCCAGCGCCACATCTCTTGCTTGTATGTGCGCATTTGTTTTGTGGAATTGGAAGATTCCAGTTGGACAGATCATTGAACCCCTTTTTTCCTCTCAGTCTCCCCTCTCCCTTCTCTCTCTGGAAGGCTTCAACGCAACTGGAGACTCATAGGCTCAAGAGAGGAGCCTGGGAAAGGAGGAACAAAGGGCCGTCCGTCTGCAGCCATCACCACTCAGCACCTCCTCTCCCTCTCTCCCCCCTCTTCTTCCCTCCCTTGGTCCCCTCGCCTCTCTTCCCTCTTCCCACTGGCCAGCACCCCAAATTAAGACTTCAGACAAGAAAATGGGCTCAATAAAAAAGGGAGCAAAAGCGAGAGAAAGAGCGAGAGAGAGAGAGAGAGAGAGAGAGAGAGAGAAGGAAGTTCATAACAAGCCAAGAGAAGCAGAGCGACAAAGCCTCTGTTGTTGGATGGCAGGGCCCCTCTGTTGCTCTGTGAGGGACTGTCACTGTGTCAACTTGGACCCCTTGTTGCAAGGACCATGAACCATAATGAACACACACACACGGAGGCAGAAATATGCTGCAAATGACATAGCTCACACACTCATACCCACAAGTATAAAGTATTTAAAGTCAAATAGACAAGCATATACGAATCCTGCCAGGCACACAGAGATACTGTAAATTAATAGAGACAGTGTAGGTGAGGAGACAACAGCTGTGAATCCCCCACAACTTCTTTTTGAGTGCCAAGAGAGGCAGGAGAAGCAAGAAGGGAGAAAGTGTCCTTACAATTTAATGAGAAGTTTGGAGGAAGACAATGGGAGGATAAATGCTATATAAGTTATATCAGAACATTCATTGATTCAAGGTCTTTTAGGATGCAGTGGGGGCCCCATAGGTAAACACCTGTTACAGGGTCTTGTGAAGGTCATATACAAACAAATAGCAGAGGAGCAGAGTAGCCTGCCCTTGGTAAATTTCTCAAAAACAATGTTCAAAGAAACACACTTGATATACACAAGAGTATATCAAGTATATCATGAGAGTAAGAGGTCATGGGGAGCATGTGTGTGTGGTTGTGCGTGTGTGTGTGTGTGTGTGTGTGTGTGTGTGTGTGTGTGTGTGTGTTTGTGTGTGGGTGTGTTTGTGTGTGGGTGGGTTGTGTGCAAATTACTGTGCACTGGGGGTAAAGCGGCTGAACTGGTTTGGCCTATTCCAGTCTAAACTGGGCCTGCTGGGTCTAAGACAGATGGCACTCAGAGCAAAGGCGATCTGGGCTCCCTGTGTCTCTTTCCATCTCTTTCTTTCTCTTGCTTTCTTTCACAAACAGACACACAAACACATATCTCTTTTAATAGCCATTATTGGCATCCTTTGCCTCTTCCAGATCCCTGAATCTGAAATCACAGAGGCCCATTATATTTCCTATTGACCCATTTGGCAAGATGGTGGGAGCATCGAGTGTTGGATTAAATCAAAAGCAGTTAATAATCCGGTAATTCTAATGTTTTAATTACTTAGATGAACAGGAGGTTTTTGAGCAAAGGCTAATCTCTGAGACATAAGGGAGACAGAAAGAGAGAGAGACAGAGAGGCGGGAAAAGATTGGTCTTTCTCCTTTGCAACACATAGACAGGCTCATTGGTAGAATAGTAGCAGCAAATTAAAGCTTATCACCTCTTATCAACAAAGATTAAAACATTTACTCTATTATTCATATCAAGGTGAGGCCTATAAGGTGGAGGTGTGAAAAAATTACCAAGCTTATACATCACTGCATACTGGTATGCAATTTACATCTGAGCTGATTGTTTTTATCCCAAATGCATCAGATTTGGTTAATGAAAAATCATTTTTCCAGGTTAAATTCTGTTAATTATTACAAGGATTTTTTTATTAGAGACCTGGTGTATCTTGAATGACATCCATGGCTGTGTGTTAGGCTACAATTGTCTTTGCTAGTCACCCCTCCTGTCAATCAGGCAGTGGGACAAAGGCTGCTAAACCAAGGCTGATGACCTCATGCCTGGGGTCTGCTCCATTCCGAAGGGGTCTTAACACCGTTCAACTTGCCTTTTGTGTCTGGGGCTGTTTTTCAGACACTGTTGAGTACTGAGAATCGACTCACAGTATCTCTCAGGGGATCGGGATGCACCCACATACACACACATGCAGCAACACACATCCCCTTGATCCATGGGATGGAGTGTTGAGCCAGGAGTGAGCCTTAAGACAAGGAGTGACAACCGGGACAGCTGCAGGGGCTGGAAGCCAGTCTTAGACCTCCACCCCACTACCCTCCACCAGCACCACCACCACCTCCCACAGTGCCTCGAACCAGCCAAACCAGCCATTGTTTCTGGACAGAGCCTGTGGTATTTCATTTGTCATGAAATGGATACAGACACGGGACAGCCATGAGACTCTCTAAAAAAGACATCGCTACTGCTACTGCTGCTTTTGGTTGCTGAGCCTAGATTATTAACTCCCCTCATCCTTAACCTTCTAGTGCAGCTTGCCCCAAGCACCCTGCTCTGAACTATTAATAAACCTACCTTTTCCAAGGTAGTGAGGTAGGGATATGGTGATCCTAAGGGTATTGTTTTCCAAAGGGGTGTAAGAAGAAAGAAAGAGTGTGGGAGGATGAAGGTTTGCTTATTTGCCAATCTGTTTTTGTCTTCCTTTATCATCTTCACTTTCTCAGGTTTCGCAGTGGACATCAGGCAGGTTAGGCTTGTCAGCCAGGTGGGTCATCATCATCTTAATATGCTCAGCTGTTGTCAATCTCTGTATAAACAAAGTGTGGTTCTATGGGTATTATGACACAGGTGCTATATCAGCAATCCAGTAATTGGCTAACCTTTACACATTCACACGGCTGCTTGATGCTAAGCTGTTTGCACATACCATGTCTTATAGCAACTTTCAACATGGAGTTAACAGCAAAAAGGAGGAAATGACAACATACAGCCAAGTAGCTCATGGCATTTATGAAAACAGAAAAGATGCTAAGATGTTCATCACCTTTGCAGCTGCATCATCTATAAGTCCCCAAGTCCAAAAGGGTTCATGGGTATATAAACAATACCCCTCTATCTCTGTCAAGGGCATTCCTTGGCACACTGGGACCATCTCCTCCCTGTATTTTCCTTTCCTCCCCTCCCTCCTCATTCTCCAGCCCCTCCATCAAAGAAAATTCCAGCTCGAGAGCCCCCCTAAGCCCTTCACTTTGGGCCTGTCCATGTGACATGGCATGCAGACAGTCATCTTTAAGAACTGATTCACTCTGGTATCCAAAGCTTAGGGAGCCTGGCTGCCAAGATACCCAGCATAGGCGCCACTCATTGGGTCCAGGTACACAACAGCTGCTCCCCAACAATAAAGGCAAAAAATGGTAGGCACTCGGGGGAAGATGTAGCTCTAACCTCGCTCTCAAGCCTGAACTGGTCACCTTGAGTCAGTTGTTTCCTGACTGCCTGCCTTCAGAGACAACAAAGGGTTGGGTCCAACTTTGGGATGAGGGTGGTGGAAGGGGGTGGCTACGAAAAGCCACCTATAATTCACAACTGAAATGGGCGTAGAGAGGCAAAGGGCAATAGTGGGGAGGAGAAATTTTTTCCCTTCCTTGGAAGAAGTGCGCGACTTATGGCTTTGCTACCAAGATGGTACAGAGTGACACATGGAAGACCATAAATAAATGATGGCATGTTGTTTTCTTATGAGGCACACTGTGTGGTTGCCTGAAGGTCAAGTGAAGGAAATGGAAGACCATTCCAGAGACCTCACACAGACACACACACACACATGCACACACGAGAAGTAACACTTGGTATGCTGTGATGCTACAGATAGAAATCACAAATCATGAAGGAGACAGGAGAGATATTGCCCTCACCTAAAGTGTTTCCATAAACTCCAGTGTACCAAAGCTTTGAGTAGTAGTATCACTGTCTAAGCTACTCCTTACCCACAGACACCGTGATTTATGATAATATCTAGCACATCATCCATCATAAATAACAGAGATTAAATTAAGAGACTGGGGCTGAGAATAGAGCAATATTACCCCCAGAAAATGTGTATACAGTTGAACCACTGCAGTCTTAGTTTAAAACACATATTCCATGACTGTAAAGGAAAAACACAAAATTGGGTAAAAGAAAAAGGCGAGAGACTGATGAGAGAGAGAGAAGACAAGGGACTTCGAGAGCAAAATAGTGAGAGAGGATCTTAGCATTGTCATTCTTCCTGTTAAAGCGGAAAGGCCTAAGAGGGAAAGTGAGAGTCACGGAGAGCTGTGGAGAGTGGGGGAATTTACCAAAGCAGCTCAGGAGGACCCTCATTACGATATTAAACAAGATTTAATAAGTGAGAGTGATTTGATGAGGTGATTATCCTGGCCCATTAATCAAGCAGGCTTCTGGCCTCGCTGTAATATGGCCCATCTTTCCCCCATACCAAAGCCTCTTTAGATGCTGAGCTCCTTACTGCACTAACACCGCTTCAGAAACAACACCAGGCCAAAAAAAAAAGGCATATTGCTTCTCATCTCTCAAGCCTGCGGGTATTTTTGATGCTCACTCATCTCTCTACCTCCCTGTCCGCTCCTCTGGTGCATCTGATAAATTGAACTCCTTAACATCTGGGTCAGAAAGTAAAGTGTTTTCAGAGGGAGCTAAGAGTGATAACTGGTGATGATAACGTGAAAGCATCTGCTGGCTTTAAGGCTTTTGGTTTGAGAACAGAAGAAAGTTGTATAGATTCCACTGGATTGTTGGATTTTGTAGAGAGGTAGAAAAAGAACATGTGTTTGTGTGTGGATGAGCTGATTCATAGAATGCTTCTTAGGAAAATGAAGAACAAGTGCACGCAGAGACATGAGAACAAACAAAGTGCAGTATTGCTGCTCAACCATATCAAAATAAAAAAATAAAAAAACAAATTAAAACCTCAGTTTAAAGTGACAAAACATGACATTCAATTCTATAATTGTCTTATTACTTTGTACCATTTTTTTGCTGATGTGGTTGGGGTTTCTGTAGATTACATCCTTTTTAAGCCATTGTGGTTAACACTTCTAATGCTCATTATCCAGTTTTCAACTGCACATATGATAAAGTCACGAGTAGTTTCAACTTGGGATCCAACCCTGCATCAAAAAGACTTGCCAGATGTTAAAAGAGCCAACACTCAACTAGATGTATTATAAACAACGTGAATGGCTGGAATTGAGAGTTAGGGTTTATTTGTATGCAAGTATAATAAAAGGTATTATGGCCATGCCACATGTGCATATGAGTCAGCATTTTTGTATCTTAAGTGACCTAAGCTTAAGGTCAAGGTCCAAACAAATTGAAATTAGGGCATCAATTGTTATTCCACAGCACATTTAAAGGTACATACAGAAAGATGAGTTGTTGCTTTATGTGAAATATGTATATAAGTACATAAGACATATCCTAATATTGTGAAGAAATGTGACTTTAATGTGCATTTTGTATTGCTTCCTGACATTTTATAGACAAACCAATTGATCAGTTAACTGAGTAAACAATCAGCAGTAATAAAATAATGTTGCAGCTTTATACCAGGCTTAAGGTTTCACAAACAGAATGCACGTTGATTCGCTTTTGGAGACAGGAAGAAGCAAAGTAGACTGTGATGAATGTAAAATGTTAAATGAATGTAGTCAGTAACAGCTAAACCCTCTCATTACAGCACAATAATAGAACATCCTGAAGACGTGTTTAGATCTAACGCAATGTCTGTTTTTGAAATAGGCAAAAAAAAAAAAAAAAAAAATATCTCTCTACCTCTAGGGCAGCCATGTGCCTTCAGTGCTTTCTAAGCCTTTACTGGGTATACTGACTGAACAAGTCTAGTCAGGCACTACCTGAATCCACATATTTATTAAAGATACAGCATAATGTACCGTGTAGAATGATTATAGTGCAACTGAGTTAAAGACAAGAGGTTAAATATAACTTCAAGAGCAGGAGAGAATAGGTATTACAAAGACAGCCACCCCCTCCCCCCAAAAACATTTTAAAAGCTCAAGTGGAAGAAGATTACCTTAAAGCAGGCGTGGGACGGAGCTTTTTCAGGGAACTGCCTGAGAGTATTAATACAATAAGCACAGAAAATATAATACAAGAACGTTTTTATCAACATAATCCAGAGAGATGAATCCAAACCAACCTGGAATATAATCCCAAGGAGAAGGTCCCTTGGTTATCATCAAGTACACACTTATGGAAACACACTTGTACACAGTCTCTTTGTGTCTCATTGTGGCTTCAAATCAACTGATACTCTTCAAGAGGATGTTGTCCCTTCAGTCTCATCTTTACTGCAACATCCCCAACAGCAATGAGGGTTGAGAGGTCAACTGTTGAGTTAAGCAGGGAAGTGAGCTTGTAAATAGAAGGACATTTCTGTTAAAGGATTAGTTTACATTTACATTTACATTTAGCCATTTAGCAGACGCTTTTATCCAAAGCGACTTACAAGTGAGGTACAAGGCAAGTCAAGTCATTAGTTCATGGCTAGGATACTATATTTCAAGTGTCTTTCTTTAGAATATATGAATAAATATAAACTAGGACACGTAATAATAATTCCTAAAATATTGCTATGGGAGTGACTACAACCTAAACTCAGAGAGCTGAATTTACCTGTCCACTGTAGAACCAACTTCCTGTTTATTTAAATGAACCTCAGCTTTTGCCTCTTTAAATATCGATTAACAAGGTTCAAAATACTGTACTTTTGTTTAGACTTTCACTATGGATCTTTGATTTCCTTTCCTTTCCAAAATTTATGGCAACTTATTTTTGTACTAAAATTGGATATAATGTGTTTTTTTTCTTTAATTATGCTTTTATGTTTTATTTTTGTCTCATGTGAAGCATTATTGCATCCGTACATGACATTCACTTTCCTAGTTTTAGTAATAAAACTATAAATCTAATAATATTTACAGTAAATAAGACATTATAACCCTCAATGAAAGACGTCTGGAGGACAGAAAGTTGGGCTTAACTTTAAGGACAGATGTGGAATTCGGTTGCTGACACTCGCTAGGCTGTAAGACAATGTCGCCTTGGCGGCTAACTTTCTCTCTCTCGCTCTCTCTCCCTCCATGTATCTAAGCAGCGTAATTTGAGTAAATGACAGGGGAACATCTGCTGTGCATAAGAGAGAGGCCAACACTTTAACATGCAGATGTCTCTCTCCATCTGCATTAATTCAATAATTACCGCAATGGAGGGAGGGGAAAAAAAATCTTTTTTTTATAGCTTAAGACAATGTTATCTGTGCCAGTTGGTCTGGGGAAGGCAAAAGGGAGGGGGGTGAATGAGTGTGTGTTTGAGTATATACATGTATGGCTATCGTTGTGAGGACATATTTGAGTTTTAGACCATCGAAGTGAGGAAATTTTGGACAGTCCTCACTTTCGGACACATTTACAGAGCTGTTTGGTGATAAGACTTGGTTTTAGGGTTCAGGTTAGAATTGCAGTTTAACTTAAGTTTAGTGTTAGAGGTTAGGTAATGCATTATGTCCAGAAGCGTCCTCATAAAGACAGAAGTAGAAACATGTGCATGTGCTGCCGGAGGCTTGTGAGAGGAGGGGTAGATTATTACACCATTTAGCCAGAGCAAGCTGTCACATTTCAGAAAATCTCACTAATTCCATTGTGCCCTTGGTGAGTCACTGGCAGACTCCAAGTGACCGATGATGCCTCAACACCATCACTTGAACACTGGACGACGAACCGGGTGTAGTGGTGTGTGTTTTACAGTGTGTGTGTTTGAGTGTGAAAGAGATCGTGGAACAGTTCAACTAAGGTCTGCATCCCAAATCAGGAAGAATTTGAAACGCAGCAACAATGACAGCTCAAGGCTTTGAATTTTTTGCTAGAACTACTGAATTCATCTTTGTGACATTTAAAATGTCAGGACTCATATTTTGGCTGCTAGGGCACATTAATCGTAGTGGAAATAAAGGGCCACAGAGAGCATTAATATGTAATAGTTTCCATTCAAATAGAGTTAATTACTTTATTTAAAGGTGGGCTACAATAACTAATTTTTATCAAAAGCATTTATAAAGCAATCAGCCAAATCTGATTATAATGTCCTTTTCACTAAGGGGAAAGATTTATTAATAATTTAAATAATTATAATCATATTAAACTGTTGCTTTTTGCACATTAAAGAATTTCTGACTGCATCTCACACCTGGAGTCTGTGAACACAACAGAAGCTCATTTCCACACAGCATACCGATGTACCAACGACCAAGCCAAGCACATGACCTCTCAAATAAAAAGGTCACAATGTCCGTGAGCAGCTTACAGCACCACTCACACTGACACACACAAACAATTAAAGGATGTATCACTATACATATGCAATTACACATATAAATAAACATACAACCTGACATAATACCCATGAGCATGCACACACTTGTTCTTACAGCCACATGGACATAAACATTCATGCACGTCACACAGACACATAGGCAAACACACACACACACATACGCATGTGCACGCAACTGACTCTTACGTGCCTGCTAAACATAGGGACAAAGGAAAATATCTGTATACTTGGCAGGCCAACTTCCTTTGATTGCAGCAGTGCTGCTGTAGGAAACAATGCCCAGGCACTATTAATACACCAAGGAGAAAGAGAATTCCTCTTAGAGGAAAGCTCAAAGGAGCCATCGGCCAGGCTATTTACAGACTTACCGACTGATTGGATGACTGACTGCACTATACTTACAGTAGTCTCTGCGTCTTGTCTTACTCAACACTTTTTCCTGCAAGGACTTTGACATGCTGACACATACAGTACGTTGTGCATTAGAGGGTCAGTGCTACATATTCCCGCTTAATACCTTCTCTTACACATTTTGCTGACTCTTGTGGTTATGACCGTTTCAATGTACAGATATCAAATAAAACCAAGTGCTTGGGAAATGTAACAGATCTTTTATGTACTGCCAACACTGTATTGCATCCACACGCCTGTGACATTTGACTGGTGTTAAATAGCCGCTCGGCCACACTTATGATCGCCTCTCCCTTCTAAAAGTGCCCAGTTAAAGAGCATCAAATCCCCACTCGCTAAACCCACACAAGCCCAACCTTCATTAGCATAGCTAACAAACTCCTGAAAGAGCAACAGTGGAGGGAGAGAACAATGGAAGTCTATTAAAGGGGGAGATGAGGGGGTGAGTGGAGGAGCGAGGGGGGATGCTATTGTTCTGGTCTTATTTAGCTCTTGGTGTCACCCTGCAACTGTTGTCACTTCTAAGTTTAGCTAGACGACTGAAGAGGACAGCGAAGAGAAAGAGGTGGAGGAAACGTAGGCAGTGGAGGAGGTGGAGAGGTGTACAAGAGAAAGATGAGAGAAGGAAGGGCAGAAGAGGGGATGTTGTAGGTTGGAGGTTAAAATGGATGTAAATGGAAGATGGAAAGAATGCTGAGTGAGTTGAAAGAAGGGCTGAGTTGGTTTAGTGTCATGATGTCAGTGTATGAAACCCGTGTTTACAAAATGCAAACAACTTTGTCTCAGGAGTATTACTCCAACTGGTGATTATTACCCATCACTGAATAATCTGTGCTTATTTTACAATTCATTCATTAAGTGTTTTATCAGTAAAACATCACAGATTAGTGGAAAATGATTATAATTTCCCAGAGTCAAAAGTGAAGTGTTCACACTGCTTTTATGTGTTTAACCCATAATAGACTTCAAATTAGAGACCTGAGTCAAGTTAGAGACCTTAGTCAAGTCTTAAGTCATCATGTTCAGTTTTAACAATATGAACACTTGTAGAATTCATTCCTGTTTTAAGCCATTAAAGAAAATATATATAAAACTCCAATTATGACATAGCAAAAGTAACCCAAATGAAAACTACATCAGGAGCTTTGATTTTTTTTTTTCAGATTCCTGTGTTTCCCTCTGGCCAAGAAATGATACCAGTAACACATCTTTAGCAAATATTATCTGTCACAGAAAATATTTATTTGCCATTGAGATACATAAATGGGTAAACCCAGTTTTGGCTATTAAAACTAAATCAACATAGGCGCCCAAAAACTGACATGTGAATGTGCGTGCAACATGAGGAAACGAACAACTAACCACCATGTTCGTATTTAAAGGACACCAGAGCAAAGTAGAATTCCAATGGAGGACCAGTAGAATTAAAAAAAGATATACGACCTGAGGAGAGAAGAAAGAAAGAGAGAGACAGAGGAGGTAAGAGGGAGACAGATTAGCCCAGCTGTCTACTCATAAAGCGGTCGAGGGGTGAGGCGATAAGCCCACCAGTGAAAGCAAAGCTTATGTGGGTGATACAGGGCAGTGGACCCCACTCAGCACATGGTGGCCTACAGCAGAGGGTCTGAGCCAAAGTAAAGACCCATGGATAAACAGTGTGAGAAGAGACTCCGCTCTCACAAAGCCCACAGGGCTAAGACGGACGAGCGGGCAAGCGGGCGAGCGGGCAGGCAGGCAGGCGTCACATTTCTCCCCAGTCAGGAGTGGAGACAGGGGGGCTATAACTTAAGGCTTCACTATCTAACTGGCTGCCAACGGACAAGGCAGGGCAGTAGACCTTGTCTCCGTCAAGTCAGTGAGGTCACCAGAAAGAATGTGGATTTACTGTATATTGCCCAGGCTCAGCTCAGGGGAATGTAGAGACAATTACATGAGGTCTTGGCATGCACCTCGTCCTAAAACACAGTCCAAAATTATCATTTACCCTGTCCCCACTCTGTTTTCTAGAACATACAGCACCATTCATCTCTCAAGCTGCGCCCTGCTGACGACCCCTGGTTAGCACAGCATCCTAGGAACGGCCTGCGATGACAAGGTCATGCGTTTGAGGTGAAGACACCTCAGTTCAACACTACTGCAAGACCAAAAGTAGTAAAGGCCTTTAACCACACTGGATTTCACACACAACCCTCATCCAAGACCTCTTGTCAGAGAAGCATTAGCAGCTGCCATTTTACGAGGTCCCCAATGTGACAATGTTCCGCGTACATCCATTAACAGTATAGCCATAAGTTATACAGTGTCTTCTATACAGTCTAATCTTTGTAGTTTGATCCTTAAAGAGGTGCAAGGGGAAGGGAGCTCTGACAACATGCCAATGTAATATGAGACAGAAAAAATGTAGATAAATGGTAAGCGTTTTGTTTTTTGCATGTAACCTAATCCGCTGAACACTGTAACAAAATACACAAAGAACCAGTGGTGGCAAGAATGCTTTAGTACATTTTTCACGTATCCACACTTTGCTTGAGTAGATTTGATTAGGGTTACTTTGACTTTAAATCTACTACATCAAAGATTAAATATCTATACTTTTCACTCCACTACATTTCTAATACCTCTCCTTCTCTGTGCCATGCACATAAAAAGGGGGATATGTAAAGCGTTCTTGGTTTTAATGCACTGACAACTGTGACAGTGGTCCCTTCTGATTCATACATTAATATGACTGATTGACTGATCCTCCTCCACTGTCTTTACTTGGATTAAATCAGGTGCAAATCACAAAATAATGTTGTAAATTCTTTACACTCATATTTTCCTCTTTAAGAGACTTCTGTGGCTCTTTAATTCTGTGCCACCTATCCTCATTTCCAGCTCTCTGGATAGTTCAATGGTTGTATCAGTGTTTTATTCTTGAAGTTCCGGTGCTGTTAATTAGGCTGTTACTGACACTATGTGAAGTAGTTTAGAAATAAAACTGAATATAGCATCAAATCATATAGCTAGAACAGATTCAAACCATTGTTCATGTCTATTACTGCTAAGTAGAAATGTCAGTGGGTACTTATATTTTTACTAGAGTATTATTTCTATTTGAGAATATTTTTTGAGTACTTCATCCACCACTGCTACTACACTAGTACTGCAAAATATTACACAATTCTACCAATCTGTAGCATCTCCTCACTAAACCTGTACACCTATCCTTGACCTTCAAAACACTTCATTATAATGTCTGGGATTTTATGGCTTAATCTGGACAGTATGTTGCCCTTTTTACCCAGTATGGTACCCTGTATGCTTTCTTTACAACATAATTTACTGGATTGAAAAAGTGTGTCTTCGCTGTTTTGAGAGTTGACAACAAGGATTTAAAATGTATTTATTTATATTGAACTTGTTTTAGTATAAGTAATTTGTGCAGCCTATCTTGTAGGTACAAAAGACTATGCTCCAGAAGACTGGCGATAAAATCACATGTCAGGTTTGCCCTAAAAGGTCACTCATATGTCTGGCATTAATCAAAATGTTTGCCAAATAACTTTTCAAAGAATGACAAATTCCCATTGATTTTTGTCAACCGACTATACGAATATTATTGACAGTGACAGGAGAAAATAAACATTGAAATCATTTTTTGGTTCAGAATTTTCTCCAGGAGTCTTCAGAAGGTCGTCTCCGGGTACAAAACTCACAATATCACAAAGTCCACAAAGAAACACAAACCCTGAAGACATTCAATTTACTATGATGTACACAAATACTTTCTGTGGAAAACACAAAACAATATGTTCTAACTTATAACTGGTGTTTAAAACAAAGTTTTTCTAAATCTACAGAAATGTTATTGTGTGATCTTTCAAATACGTTATGTCTCAGACCAAACAGCTCAGGTCTACCAGATCTATTTAATACCACTGTTCTGTCTCTTATTCTGTTGATTTACGTTAACAGGGTTTCCTTGAGAACTAAATCTACTTAGGATTTATTGTTTCTTATTATTTCTCATCATTGTAAATTTTAATCCTTTCACCTAATCTCCCTCTCCCTCCCTCTTTTTCAGATCATATTCATCAAGATCAACCAGTCTGACAAAGCAAGAAATCAGCACAGTGGAGAGGTCTAAAGAGATCATGTACTGAAACAGGGGGGTTTCTTCCAAATCAAATCAGGTTGCTCTGATGTAATCAAGACGAGACGCCAAAGACGACGACATAATCTCCCAGGGACATGCTTTTCTTGCTTGCACATTATTAAAAATGAGGAGGAACAAATCTTTAGATTGAAAGATTGGAAAAATGGAATTATAATAAATCTGGGTGGAAACTGGGGCAAGGTTGGATAAGCCTTTAGATACAGATGAGGGACAAATCTTCACAGTGGTTTGTGCTTGTTTGTGTGTGTGTGTGATAGTGCATGCATATGTGATGTGTTTGCACAGTTGCTTTTGAAATAGTTCAGTTCACTCAAGATCAAGTCCCTGACCTGAGCCGTCCCTCTCTCTATCTCTCTACCTCTGTAAAACACCAGCAGTTTCAGTCATCCGACAGGAACTCACTCAGCACAGATATCAGATAATCCATGTTACTAAGGTTACTGGTGAACTGTGATGCATTATGGATGGAAAACTCAGTCATTTGATGGTGCACTGACGCTTAACACCCACACGGTGGCACAATGTGACAAACATGGACACTGACCTGGAACGTAAAGGCTCTATCCATGTTTCTGACTTTCAGATCTCAACTATGTATTGTGTACTGCTGATTGTACAGTGAATATGGCAATATTGCAATTAAAACTAGTGTACATTTGAATACTGAAATCTGAAATATTTAAATCAGCTCAGTTAACTTTTTCACAATTGATTTAAGAAAAACTGCACAAGAGTTTCTATAAACTTCAAAAGACATTCTGAGCCATCACCACTAGATGGCCTTATTGAAGTAAAGTAAGAGCACCAACTGCAAACTATTCATAACTACTAAGTCATTGTAGGTTATTTTTTGTTTTTACATAACTTGAATTGGCAAAAATAAATGATTTGGCATGAGTCAGAATCTTTAGTCAGCATCAAAATTTTAATGTAGATGTGCAATGTTAAAAAAATCTTTCCAATCCTCTCTCTTCTCATCTCATACAATCTTATATATGCTTACTATGATACCAAAGTCAAATTGCTATATGCAATATATTGTGTATGGAAGATTACACAGCCTGAAAGCTCTGATGCCTTCTTTAACCACAATCGATGGACAGAGTCAGAACACCTCCTTATCACCTTACTGCCTGCTGGCATAAAGTATGAAGTAGGAGTATGTGTGTGTGTAAAGAAAGAGTGACAACTCTATCATCATACCATTCGCTGACATCGTAGCCACCATTCCCAGGCTTGAAACACCTTTGCAAACATTCATAGTAAAGATGTGAAAGGACAGGGAACCACACGCCTACAAGAAAGAAAAAAGAATAGTGGCTCAGAGAAAGACAGACAAAACAATCTTCAATCATAAACATCTGAAATAGTATGAAAAAAACTGTACTACACATAACACTTTAGTTCTGTAAGCTTTCAAGTGTTAACAGTGAAAGTTTACACAAGTCAAAGTCAGTAATCTACAGAAATGTAGAACAAATTGAGACAGTGATTCATTTTAAAAACAAAATTCTAGTTTATAGTACTGTTACATTGTGGAAAAATAACCACATAACATTCAATTAACCGACTTAAAAGACCACATTTATACAATTACACGTACATTTAAATGTATGTTCACTGTTTAAGAAAACCACAAACTATAAGTTATAGGTGACATGCACACTTTGTTTCTTGGGATAAAAAATATACATCACACAGCTTCCTATGCAACTTGGATTGGCCATTGAAAGACGAAACAAACATTAAGACGCTAAATTACAGTTCAGATCAAGTCACAAACAAATGCAAAACAAAGGGAATTCCACATAATTTAAGGCTTTGCACGACATGGTCTAGTCAGTGTCAACACATATTAAAACGGGTTGATCAACAAAAACACAGCAAGGAAACTGAGCAGAGATACAGAAAGACAGAGCAATAAATTGGTAGAAAGAGCATATATTAATTCAATATTAATATTCAATATTTGCTCTTATATAAGAGCAAATATTGAAAGAAATAAAAGAAATACAGGGGAGGGTGGAGCAACAACCTCCCCTGTATTTCTTTTATTTCTTTCAATATTTTAGATGACGCTTGTGAAATTACTTTGGTGCTACAACAAAAGCTGGGAGCTTCTGAAACTCTGCGTTTTGGTGCCACTACGAACTATTATTGTGGAGGGTCACGCCCCGCAGCGTGTCTTGGGATGCCACATCCCACTCCTCACATCCAACTCTTCTTCCCTCTCAGTAAAAAAAAAAATCTTTTAGAGCACATCCGTGATCCAGCAGGAAGAAAACACAGAGAAGGCGCAATGACTTGCAGCATCGAGGGACTTGAGAAGTTTGACAGTCCTGGAAAAGGACGAGGTCTCCGCGTTACCAAAGCCTTTAAAACCGGAGAGCTCCTGTTTTCCTGCCCGGCGTACTCTTATGTGCTGTCAGTAAAAGAGAGAGGCTGCTACTGTGAATTCTGCTTCAGCAGGTAAATGGCCATTCCACAACTCTTTTTCTTTCTGTTGGCTACTTGATACAGTTCATAAAGAACTTCATCTCATTACATAAGATGTATTTGTCCCTGGATCTGAAAACCAGAGCTGCTAAGTAACGTTCAAGTACAGTACATTTACTCAGGTACTGTACCTAAGTAGAATTTTGGATTACTTTTACTTTAGTAGAGTATTTTCATTGTAAGTTACTTTTTATTTTTACTTCAATACAATTCAGAGGAAAATATTGGACTTACACTCTCCAAAATTTGTTACTAGTTACCATTTTAACAGATAAAGATTCCTTACACAAAATCCAATTAACTAACTTTGACCCTTATTTGTAGATATTTACCATAATTTTACTTTGCCTTTTTCAATTTTAAGAATTTGTATAATTAATCCAGACGAGAGTTTAAATTTATGTCCACTTTATGTGCAGAACCTTATCAACAGCATCAAATTCACTGCTATTGAAAATACCTGGTTTTCTTTAAGGAGAATCTCTACTTTTGTACATTTAAAAACATGTACATTTGTGCTTCAATTTAAGTAAAGACGTCCGGGTGGTACTTTCTTTTAATTCTTGCACTTTTCCTAAGTATTTAGTTTGTGTACTTCTGTCATCTCTTTTGAAAACCAGTTGGCTGGCCTACTATAGATCCCATTACCACATGGGTTTTTTGCTCTTCATAAAATCAATTTCATGTTTGTAGCTTATGTTTCTAATTGGTAGTTCATATAGTTAGTCTAGACAGTGTTATTTTGCACATTTTTACAAATTCTTTCTATACCCACCCTAAGAGTTTATGAGATTCTATTACCTGAGTATCACCACAATTACATAATACAATTACTTTCAGCTGTAGTTCTAGATGAGCGTATTGAGAGGATATAAATTGCAAATACTATCATATTGGTAATCTCTTTTGCAGAGGCATATATTTAAATCACTCTACGCAATCATAAACAAAGTCTACACTGATTTCAAAAACATGCACTGCACTACTAGTGTAACCATAGGTAATATTTTCTAACATGCAGGCCCACACATAGAAACAACCATACATGCACATATTCACACCTACAGGGAATTTAGAGTCATCAATAAACCTAACCTGCATGTTTTTTGGATTGTTGGGGGGAAACCCACACAAGCATGGGGACATCAAGCAAACTTTATACAGAAAGGGCCTAGCCAGCCGGTGAGTTTGAAACTAAGCCAATGAGTTGTCATGACAGCACTTACAACCTGTGTGCTGATTGGGATTTCTAGTCCAGATTTTCTATTAGTACTATTTTAAGCTGTGAGGGGATCCGATGGCTTAATGGTTGGAGCATCGGGTAAGATGCAGAAGGCTGTGGGATCAAATCCCACCCCTACCAGGTGCGGGGATACCAAGGGATACCTTTGTGCTGGGCCTGAGCCCTGATAAATTGGGTGGGTTGCGGCAGGAAGGGCATCCTGTGTAAAAAACAAAACAAAAAATAAACTCATGCCTAATCAACATGTGGAACACGTTATGTGGTGACCCCAGAAAGGCCAAGTTGAAAACTGTTGATGTTTTTTGACTATTTTAAGCTGTGATGCCAGGACTTAGTGATGTAAAAGCAGATTGTTCGAATTAAAAAATTCAAAATTTGAAACCTTTGCCCTTAACTACAGGATGAGGTGTCAGAAAGTCCACAACTTACCTTTAGCTCTAGTTGTAGTTGTGACCTCCCTTTTATCCTGAAGCAGCGAGGCTTACTCACATAACTGTAACTTTAGTCTTGCATAAAGATTGACCTTACTTAATATTAAATGTATGTATGGAAATTCAGCTTAAAGTTTAAAGTTTAAAAATCCCACATTTATGGGCCAATCTCTTCATAGTACAGTCACAGATTATTTGAGAGCACTACATTGCTTTGAGAATTGTTAAAAGTGACTATAATCCAACATTTCTGATACAACACGTTTTAACACATGACTATATTATTTGATGGAATGAATGAATAAAAAGATTAAGTCTCAGCTTTTTAAGATCATTCCATTTCAGTGTGCCAGAGAGGCAGCTGGTCCATCATAAGGTCATTTCTATTAATATCCCAGAATGTTTTAAAGCCCTTCATTGCTATCAGTTACGACAGGCCAGCAGCAACTGCTGCTTCTTGTCTCAGAGAAATGAAGTGGGATGTTTAAATGGGCACACACTACCTAGCATCTACAAACTGTATTTTGTGTAGATTTGTAATATATTCTGAAGGATCTTTGTTATGCAGATTGACATCTCATGAGTTTTAATGTCTGATATTTAATGTTTGTCATTTGTAGGAAAGAAGGCTTGGCAAGATGTGGGAAGTGCAAGAAAGCTTTCTACTGCAATGTAAAATGCCAGGTGGGAAACGTGTAGGGCAGTAACATGAACATGAGCAACACACACACACACACACACACACACACACACACACACACACACACACATATATATATATATATATATATATATATATATATATATATATATATATATATATACATATATATATATATGTATGTATATGTGTGTGTATATATATATATATAGCAGACAGCAAAACAAAATATTTTAACAATAATTGGATGGATTGTTATCAATTTTGGTAATGAGGAGGTCTCCAGAGGATGGAGGTACCAGTAGATCAGATGTCCTATGGATTCACAATAGCATACTTAGCCTTTGAAACCAGTGACATAATTCCCATCACTTTGCAAGCAATTCATTTTGTAAGCACAGTCACAGCTGACAAAGTACAAGTGATGTCTAATGTCTGACACTGTAGAGCTGACTGAAAGAGACAGTCAGATGTATTAAGATAGCAATGGAAGAGTGAAAGAACCCTTGTGTTTTAGCTAATTATATGTCATTTTCTCTGTAACTAATTTCAAGCCATTCTATACATTTTTATAATATTAATATAAGAATAATGTAGTTCATAGCCCGGTAGAAATTTTGGAGGGTTGCATCAGGAAAGGCATCTGGCGTAAAAACTGTGCCAAATTAACATGCTGACTAATGATACTGAATATATACTGATGCAATACTGAAGATAACGCAAACTGCAGTGGCTGTCCTGGAAAAAGTGACACTAAACAGAGTCATTATTTTACATATACTTGGCACTATAATGATCTGCGCAAATCGTTGCTTCAATGACTTGATCAGACAATGTGAAAGAGATTACTTGAAGTCACCCTCAGCAGATAATATCCATAGCTGTTTGGCAGGGACCTATTCATGACTACAACAGTGACTGCACATGGCTGACAGGAAACATGGAGCTGCAGGTGTCCTAATATGGGGCTGTATAAGTGCAAAGGTTAAAGGGTAGATGGCATTTACAGGTGTCACTGTGAATGCAAGTTTGTACACCCAAAGCAGGCACATAGTGTCAAGAAGATGACAAGGACAGAGGTTATCCAGCATCAGAATGATCTCAAACAGAACAAAAAAAAATGGTTAAAAGAGTTTATAAAGAACAACAAAACTGAAAGCTATTTTCCCTACACTGATTCCAAGATAACACTTTGGGAGTATTTCAAACAGTTAAGCAGCTGACAAGAACAATCTGGGAAGAAAGGCAAAACATCATCTTTGCCCAGGAGGAGCAAATCAGTCTTGAAAATAGCCAAAGATAAAAAAAAATAAAGGTTGGAATCTCACTAATGAAGGGTATAATGTTGTCATTTGCAGTTGGATTTTTCATTATAGTCTAATTAGTGAAACATTTTATTGATATTGACCTGGAATGCATTTGTTTCCTAATTATGTGTGTTTGTGTATAGAGAGGAGACTGGCCTATGCACAAACTGGAATGCTCAGCAATGACTGCATTCAGAGAGAACTGGTGCCCATCAGAGATGTCCCGTCTAGTTGCCCGGATCCTCGCAAAGAAGGTTGGTCAGTTACAAAATGTCTGTTTGCTTTTTCTCTGACACGTTCTTTTTTGACTGGAGTGATTTCTATAAACCATGTCTTATTTTCTTTAGAAAATGCAGAAAGAAAAATGTGCTTCTGAAAGAATCTTGCTAATAGGCGATATGCAATCACGTAAGTAGTTACAATTTAAACACACTGACCCAGTTTCAGTTGCTAATTAAAGACCAGCCTTATAAACCCACCAGCAAAGTGGCTGGGCAAATTCTGGATGAAGGGCTCAGTGACTCTGCATCTTCTCGCTTTAAAAAGCCCTCCTGATTCAGATTAGACTGAGGAAAACACTTATGCCTACAGCTATATATATATATCCTAAAGATGTGGTCGGAGTGGTCATAACATGCATAACTACTTGAAAAGCAGGCAGGCACCCCAGCCTCATAAATACACAGTGCTGACTATAATCTGCTACTTCACCTGTCCAGCTTGAAAAACAAGTTCAACCACACATGTTGTCAGTTTTCAGAATGTACTCTTTCAGAGTTAGGTCACATATACTATTGCTCATGGCTTTTATTTCCTTTGATAATAGAATTTCTGAGATTTTCTAAATCAAGTCAACACAATTATGAAACAATTACATTACTTCTTTGCAACTGGCATCCTTTAATGTGCAGTGTTAAGAAGAGTAAAATGATAAAAATGGTCATAGTTTCTGTGGTGTACTCGTGTTTCCGTGTGACTTGAGTCTGTCTCTATGTCTAGAAGCAGAGGTTCAACTTTCCTCTGAAATGCTGAGGCACTGTGAATGTCTAATGTGTGAGGATAAACCAAATATAGAGTTACAGCTCTGGGACAAGACACACAGAGGGTGACAGATTAAAGTATATGTGAATGATGTGGTCACAATGTGTTCCTGCCACGGCATAGTAAGAGTGGAAGGGGAGCTATTTATCTCTACAGTTAATACAATAGTTAGTCTTTAACAGTATGGAGCTGAAATTCCCTCTCTAAAGTAGGAACATACATTCGAGCAAGTGAATTTGATCTTCTGTCTATCTGTCTGTCTGATTGTCTCTCGGCTTTTTGGAGCTGCTCACAGATAATGGATCAGGTTCACACCATAATAGCAATTCCGTTTAATTTAAGTGAACATACATGTCACACTGTGTCTTTACCTCAAATGTAAAGATGTTGAGAATGAAAAGATGATTCCGACGCTCAGATGACAATCTGGTCTTAATGGCCCATATTTTTCCTAGTCCAAGTCTCTAGAGTAATCCATGTGCAGATAAGATTTCCTACTAATAGTTTTACCAAATATAAAATTTCACTAGGCTAAAAGTGTATATTCACATTAAGATAGCATGGTATACAGTGTTGCAGCTTTAGCTGGGCAAAAGTGTTTTTTATATTTTTTCTTTTGTAAAAACAACAATATTCTGACAAAGAGCATGATGTGCTTCTTATTGTTACAGATGTGGATGATGTAGATAATGAAATAAAAGAAATGCACGAGGGAGATATTGCTGGACTACATCGTTTTTACTCCAAACATTTGGAACTGCCTGACCACAAAGACCTGCTCACACTCTTCTCTCAGGTAAGAGAGAGAAGAACCAGCTATTTGCCTATAGCTAGTGAGAAAAATGGCTGTGCATTTTCTTCTGCTTCTGGCCATGATCAATTACTGTTTTTCACCCTCGCTGCCCTTTGGCCTCCATTCAACAGGTTGCCTGTAATGGCTTCACTATTGAGGATGATGAACTGTCTCACATGGGTACTGCAATCTACCCAGAGTAAGAAAGAAAATTAAACTCACATGCATTCATATGACCACACTGTAATGGTGTATGGGAGACGCTGATACAATGGACAGTCGTTGTGTATTTGTATAGTTTTTAAAATTTAATATTTAGAACAGTTTATGTCAAGAAATACATACTGGTAAATACTGGTAATAAATACTGGTAAAGCTCCGGCGTCTTCAGCTGCACCATGAAGAATCAGAAAAGTCGCTATCATAAATTAGAGCCCCCTCTGCAGTCACAGCAACCATGTAAATATTAAGTGGATATGTGTTGTGTCAACCCTATTAGCAATAAAAAGTATTGCATTTCTTACCACATTCATTGTTAGAAAGATAAAGTATTTTGATTTCTCTTGATGTTTCCTGTCTGTCTATCTCGGCTTACAGTGTGGCCCTAATAAACCACAGCTGTCTTCCCAGTGTCATTGTCACATATAATGGGACATCAGCTGAGGTTCGGGCAGTGCAGGACATGAAGCCTGGAGATGAGGTGAGGAAAGGGGACAGCTGTCTTCAGAGGGGGGTTGGGTCTTGTTCTTTTTTTGTGTGCGTGTGTGGAGCCTGCTTCCTGTGAGAAGGCAAAGTATGTGAGTCAGACTGTTGGCTGGTTAACTTCTTAAACTACACTGCCAGGGCAAAAATAAATCCACTACCTGGACCAACCAAGTCTTCAAATAAGTAAGCTCTTCTCATTAGATAATTAAAATGGCAGCTGGCAGCTGGCAACAAGTTATTTAACTCATGTGAATCGATCGATTTCTTTCATACATAATGGCACGGGCATAATTCAAGATGACAATGCAAAAAATGATCAGGCCGAAAGTGTGAAAGAGCGGTTTAAGAAACATGAGAAGTCATTTTCACACACGGATTTGCCACCTTAACACCACTGTGAATCTTTGGGATGTGCTGGAGGAGACTTTACACACTGGTCTGATTCTCCCATCGTTAATACACAGTCTGGGTGGAAATAAATGAATGAAATAAATGTTGTGACATTGCATGAGCTCATCAAAATGATGCCACGGCAAATGCATGGCGAAATCAAAGCTAAATAACATTAGAGCGTGTGACTTTGTTGGCAGGCAGTTTAGTAACAAACAGTGGAAATTGATGTCCAATTTCACTATTTAACAGCATCTATCTACACAAGCTCCAGATTTAATTTTATATATATAGAGAGAGAGAGACAGAGAAAGAGAGACAGAGAGAGAGCCAAATAAATAACTGAACTTTCAGACATTACTCTCTGCAGTTTTATGTCTTGAGACAGAGGTTGCAGTTCTGTACTCTTTTTAACACCTTTAAAACCATATAGTGTGGTTTTGAAGGGGGTTCATACAGCAGCTGGGTAAAGCTTATTATTTGAGGAATGTCAATTTTTATGCATTGTCATGTGCTTTGTGTTTTCTCACCTGTAGGTTCTCATCAGCTACATAGACCTCCTCTATCCTACAGATGACCGCAATAATAGGCTGAGAGAGTCCTACTATTTCACCTGTGACTGCCAGGAATGTAAAAGCAAGTCCAAAGTAAGATCACATAAAAAAGTGAAAGGGGGAAATAGTTTAGACATCAAACAGAAGCAACAACCAACTTACATTATAATTCATTCAAAATTTAGAAATTGCCCCTTATAGTTCCTGTCTTCACCTACAGGACAAGGCCAAGCTGAAAGTACGTAAGCGGAGTGACCCCATCGAACCAGAGGTCATCAGCAACATGATACGCTATGCCAGGAAAACCATCAGAGAACTCAAAGCTTTCAAACGCATTAAAAATATCCTTTGTATAAAAATCTTTCATGTTGTACAAATTATGTTTACATGGTGATTCTGAGAGGACAGAACTAACTCGGATGTTATTCTTTATCACCCAGCATGGAAAGCATCTGCATTTATGGTCAAATGCCCTGTCTGATATCTGTTCAACCCTATCATGCTTTGGTACCTTGACTCTGTCACACCCCCTAGTGAGTTGCTGGAGATGTGTGAACAGAGCCTGGAGGAGATGGGGGCGGTCTTCGAGGACTCCAATGTCTACATGCTCCATATGATGTACCAGGCCATGGGGGTGTGTATCCACATGCAAGATGCAAATGGCGCAATCAGATATGGCGAGAAGATCGTTAAACCTTACAGGTACTAAGAAAAAGTGAAACCTCAGTAGTACACAGCTTTCTTCACATTGCCCTCGTGCCTGATTACCTGCAGGTCAGACATTAAGGGCTGTAGGAATCTGAAGTGCAGGTTTTTCGTGTAATGTAATAGCCATTCAGTGGTTTTCTTTGGACAATGCATTATGGGAATTGTAGGTTCGTGTGAGTTTGGATTTGACCTATACCCAAAAAACTGGAACCTACTGGAATATGTGTGATATCTCATTTATATGAAATGATACTACTTTTTTAGTCAGCTTGCTGGGATCTAATCGGTTTTACAGAAGAGCAATTATTTGTGTGTGTGTTTGTGTTTGAGCAATGTAACTATGTATTATATTTTTACCATTCAGCCAGCTGTATCCTCCCTACTCGCTGAATGTGTCATCCATGTACCTGAAGCTGGGAAGACTGTACATGGGAGTAGACAGGCACTCAATGGGCATCAGCGCTTTTAAGAAGGTGACATTATCTAC
Source organism: Channa argus (assembly GCF_033026475.1). NCBI lineage: Eukaryota > Metazoa > Chordata > Actinopteri > Anabantiformes > Channidae > Channa > Channa argus. The sequence goes on along the minus strand of NC_090213.1, from coordinate 11,003,084 downwards.
CAAGCTCTTAGATTAGACTCGTACCCAAACAAAGCATCTCTATAACAAATGAGAACCCTTTTAGTCGAAGTAATAATCTTCTTAAATATTAAATTAAATACAATACATACAATGAATATTACATACAAGAAGCCATTCAGTTACTGTCTAAATATAATTACCCTGAAATAAAAAGATTTAACTGTCTAACCATGGAAGTTACACATTTTAGTTACTAATGTGGTATGAAAGCATCTAGAAAATCATGGTCTTTAATTACTTGAATGCTCTGAACCATATTTGTTTGTATGTGTGTACAGGCATTGCCCATAATGGAGGTGGCTCATGGGAAGAATCACTACTACTTGAAAGAGCTGCGCAAAGAGATGGCAGAAAAATAAAACACAAAAGGAAGAAATTTACGGTACATGGTTGATTGCAATGGACTGAATACACTCTTTTTGATTATAAGCTTTAGCCATTTTATACGGACATTGCTGCTGAGGCAATGGTAAAGGAAAATTGTGCGCAAATATTTATTTTGGGATTAATCTTTGTTAGTTTTAGTATGCAGCAACTTAAATGTATTAAAGCTGGGATACTTTTGTCTAACCAATGATGTTACACTTTTGTGTGTATATGAAACTATTACATTGAGAAGTGTGTTTTTACAAAGTGGCCACAAGGTGTTATCGCGTATTGTAGGGAGTCACTGAAACTAACTCCCTATCAGCCAACCAGGGCCCTGCTCTTCGTAAGTGGATTAACAGGTTAGCTGGATAATGTTGATGAAAACTGATATGATCCCTAATTGGTTGGTTCTTCAAAGTCATGGTAAGCTTGTTTTTCTGGCAACAGATCCAGAGTCTCCAACCTACTTAGCAGGTTTATTCTCAGGTTTAGTCAGTATACACAGGATAACCTCTCAGATTTGAACAGTGATGAACAGGGACGTCTAACAAACTTGAATGCACTGTTCTTAACCGAGCAATCCTTTGAAAGTGAGTTGATGAAAATAAGGAGATGTGTGTTTACATATAATGTGGAGGGTGTTGCATGATACAAGAACTGAGTAACTGAATAACATGCTCCACAGCACACTCCACTCACCGGTAGCAGTCTGATGACATACCTGGCAAAAAGTATTCAATCATCAGAAGGCCACTTATTCTGTGTATATGTTACTAACTGGTGGGTTAACACAATTCAGAAAAATAAAATTATGTTGCATTTTAAATGCATTTACCTGCAATAAAGTCTCCACAGTCAATGATAGTTTATTGCTGGTGGTAATACACAGGCACCAGTTTGCAGAATATTGTTGTAACTTTACTTTCATCTGTTCCCAGGTTTTTACACTTCAAATGTGTTTACCAACATAATAACCTAATTCAACATTAAAAGAACCAGCATTATTCATTAGATCTTGGATCTCTTAAGCTGAATATGAAGAAAGAGGCACGTGTCTGCTGTACACACACACACACACACACAAACACTGTATTGACGGCTAAAAAGAACTGATTAAAAATTCTAAAAGAAAATTAATTTGTTGCCATGGTCTTAAAGAAAATAAGGCTTTATTGCATAATACGCAAGAACGGGAGCTTCAGACATTGTTTGGGGAGAGAAAAACAAAGGTTGGTTTCACTGAAAATGCATATACAAAACATATGTACACATACTTTGAAATGTGTGTTAGAGTTTTGCCCTAAAAAAAAAAAAAATAGAATGTTAGGGGAAAAATTAAATAGAAACAAATAGTGGAATGCCATGTGAGAAGATACTGCCACAAAGAGAACAGGAGTGCAACAAAACACTTATACATCAATAGAGCATAAAGCTTATACTTATCTGAGAATATATACATTAAAATATAAAAATGCATGCATAGTTTATTATGTTGCGGTATTTTTAGGGTACCAAGTCGAAAAAGGAAACTATATAAAACATTTTCTCACATGCCCATTATGTACAAAGATAGTTTGGACATGTCCGGCTTTGCATTACAAAACAGAAAAATAAAAAAGTATATTTAATGTAACATAAAAAGGAAGTTATTTTAATTTTAATAAACAGGATCAATGAACACAATCTATTGTTTTTGGATTGATTATAACAGACAGCTGACTTATTTGGAATAGACAGCATCACACTTAAACAATTTTCCTTCAAAAATAAACCAAGACATCAGTATTTTTCTATTTCCAAATCTTTACCTGTGGGTTAGGTAAATGATCTGAAAAGCTGCTCTTATAAGAACAAGCTAACTGTTAAATACTGATTTAAAGATTTCACCTTTGGAGGTACAAAAATTAATTTGGTTAACCAAACCCACTCAGGACCCTAAGTATCAGGCTGCTTCTTTTCATTTCATATTTCAATAAGGCACATTGATACAGTATAAGGACACAGTTTTCTGTGTAATCTGTATAAATTATTTCCAATTAATTGGACAAAAACTTTTTTAATGTTTTTAAGTAAGAAATGTGATAAGACAAATTTGATCTCAAGGACCTGTGATTCAAGAAATAACTCAAATATTTCAAATGTATGTAGCATAAATGAGTTACTATTAGAAATGTTTGAACGGAGGCAACTTCAGAAGGAAAATGGGAGTCTTTATGACATTCACAAAGAAGGCTTTCTGAATAATATGGTAATTAAGACAAGTCTAAATGATCAACATGCTTGTCAATGCTCTGTTGAACTGTAAATTCGACCACCATCTTGATAGAAATAAATTAAAACATTTGTTAAAAGTTGACGTAAATATTTGCTGCATTAAACAATACTCTGTTCAAATAAACTTTTTAGAACAGGGATTCAAAGAATACTTTTGTTTGGCAAACTCTTTCAGAGCACAGAGTACAGTAATAATACTGCTGCCACCTACTGTTCTTGCAGCATGGTGCCATTTCTAGCAATGGCTAAATAATTGAAGGAAAAATGTAGTAGGCAGGCAGCCAATCCACACTGTAAATGAAATTTGATTTCTGAAAATGTGTCTTGAGAAATGTCACAACACACACATAGACAGACATACATGTCATGTCTGTAGGTAAGACAAGCTGCCTATTCACCTGACCTGCATGGAGAAAATGCACTAACATGCACACTTCAAACAGAAAGGTCTAAGATTAAATCCCCAGAGAGAAAAACAATAAAATGTGAACACACTGATTAGGAAAACTTATCATCAATTATTCTACACAGACCTACAAAAATCCTTCCTCCCTTGAGGTGAGTTTGCAAATCTACAGATTTCAATAAACTGTAACATAGATAAACTGTAACATAGAAGCAACTTTCATGTTCAGTTTTCTATTGCTGCAAACTGATGCTCAGTTCTATCAGTCCTCATGATCACAAGTACCACTGTCTTCATCCTATTCTGCCACATCATGCAAAGTCAAAGGTCACAAGCCTGGGCTCAGATGAGGCGGGAGTTCTTGAGGAACTGGATGAGGACCTGGTAGACAAATTTGTACTGTGAGATGGTCTGAACCATTAGCATCCTCTGCTGCCTCAGCTCTGACAACATGGTGGGAACTTCTATTTGCTGAAAAGGAGGATAGAGGATAATTAAAAATCTGGTCAAAAATGGTTCCTGGATTTACCTTGGAGATAGATGAAAGTGTTTGTTTTGTGTTGCAAATGCAATGTGTCATTTTAAAATATAGTCTGGTCTTGTTGCATCCTACAAAATGTATCGTCTTGTATGTCAGTCAGGTGATAATTCTATGTGTTTATTATTGATGTCATAGTGTGCACGACGAGTGCGTCATGTGCATTATGAAAACAGGTAATTTTAATGTTTTGGGAAACCTATTGATAATGAATGAGGGAGCCAAAGCATTAAAACCACCTCCTCTCAAAGGTGAGCTGTGGGCCTAAATGTGATCTTGCATTGACTGAAACAACAATCAAACTTGGAACCCTGAATACAACCCTCAACATCATGTGACCACACACCTCATTGTGCTCCAGGCAGCTGATCATGAGCTCAGAGAGGATGAGCACTCCAGTACGACCCACCCCGGCACTACAGTGCACCACTACAGGAGGATTGAGGCTCTTTGACGTGTCCAGCATGGAGTTAGTGTGTCTCCTTACGGATTGGATCTCCTCTAGGTAGGCTGCAATAAAAAAAGGAAATAGTTGATGCATTCATTCTACCAGGGTGTGGCACCTTAAAGGTATCTATCATGTGGTGAGTTATAGAAAAATATCAATGCCTTTGTCATAGGTCTGATAAATATGACGCTAGAGCAATGGATGGTTTAGACTGACAGATGTGGAAACAGCTTGGTTGAGTGTGTCTAAAAGTAAAACCACAAACATACTGAAATACATTTCAGTATTTACACATTAAAGAACTCAGAACAAATATAATTATTGGTGGTCTTTAGCATGCTTACAAGTGAATTTATTTACCACTGAACACTCCAGATAGCTTTGTCTCCAGCTTCACAGTTACCATACAAATGTAAGTGTTGTTAATCTTCTTATCCAATTATGTGCAAGAAACTAAATAAGCTTAACTTACAAAATAACAACCTATTTAATACTACTTCAATTAAACAGTAAATAATGTAAGCCAGAGTTTTTCATCTATGTTTTTTCATCTAGGTCCTGCAATTCACATAAACGGATTCTAATATTAAGCGGTACCACTCACCAAGAAATCCCGCTACATATTCAGGACAGCCCTGCTCAGGCCAGTCAGTGTACTGCAGGTGCCAAACTGTCCTCTCCTGGCCAGACAACAGGTGTTTCACCTTCAACCCTGTGGTGGCATAACAGCCGGAGTCGGTACGGAATTTTGTGGTCACCTTAAACTTGCCATGTGTGGCTGAGTTGTGTTTGGAGCCCAGTTTGGGCCAGTAGCGGTGACACTTGGAACGGCCTCCCTCCTGGAACAAGGAGGACAAAGAGTGAAGGACAAGAATTGATTGATAATTGAATACTAGAAATAAAAGAAGAAGCTTGTAAGAACAAAGAGATATGCACAATGTCTGACGCAGGCACACAAACTTTCACTGACATATTAATTTCTCACGGACATGCAGACACCAGCACTCAGCAGTTGAAAATATCTACATCTGTGTGTGCCATGTGTGTGCTTATGTGTGTGTGTACCTCCTCAGCAGTAACCATAGCAATGACGTTGACCCCCTGCTCCCAGACCATCTGCCAGAAGTCAGCGCAGGTGCTGGCTAGTGGGCCCTGGGTGGCAATGTAGTGCCACTCCTCTCCTCTGATTATCACCTGGAAAACCACACATCCATAACCATTAGTGCACATGAAGATCATAGTGACTGAGCACAAACATGTAAACAAATTAATTCACTAAAATAACTAACAAGTTTAATCTGAGCCAAATACAAAAGAAAAGCCTAAAAAAATTAACAAACTATATTTTAAAACACGGCACGTTACCACTGAGGGGCAGTATAAACACTTTACTTTTACCCATAGCGGGGCCTCGTTTCTCTACCAGCACCAATTCTCCAACTTTCTTTTGATTTCCCTCATTAAAAATCATAAGGCCACACACAGCACTGCAACACCTTCCATCTTCAATACCCTGCAACCACAGAGATTTCTTAGTGCCATTGTATAATGAGCATGTCCCAGCCGATTCCTCAGGCCACCTTGTGACTGTAAACACAGTATTAAGACGTGGATGTGGAATAAACAGGGCCTTTTGTTCTGTGGCAGCTACCTTAAGCGACGGGAGGGAAGTAAGAGGGTTACACCACGATAGGCAGCGATTCAGTCCGGTGATCACAGTCGCATACCAAACTGCAAACTTGCGTACACAGAAAATGCAAACTTATGCATAAGCACAAGCTTGTGCGAGCACGCTGTCTGCAACCAAGTATAATGAGCAATAGAGAGCTAGTGAGAGCAGCTCAGGTTGACTTAAGAGGGTTTGGAGTTTGGACCACATTCTCTGGGAATTCCGCGAGTTCTGTGAGCTTAAAGGCCCAACAGCTTTCAATAGCTGGCTTTCATGCTTCCCTTCGAGACATGTTTAGAAATGACCACAACAAAGATGAGCACAAAGCTGAATGTATCAAGTTTATGCTTGTTTCAAATTTTGTTGTATAATGTGGGTGTTGCCAAGCACTTTGAGAATGTAACTAAGCCATAAATAAAGCTTAAAAAGCATGCAATTATTTTTTTCTACAACTTTTCACCCTGACAATATTATTGTCACACTGACAATTGACAGATTATTGTGTCTTATGTCACCTTCAATGTGTCATCTTCACACAGTAACATATGAGCCATCAGGAGGTATGGATATAATGTTGTATGATGTGACCTTTACAGTATATACAACAACTATTGTTGCAGTGCAGTGCAGTGCAGAATTTTTTTCTATAATTTGTATATACTGAAGTGTTAATTTGTGGATTTAGCTTCTTAAGCTAAATAAACCAAATGAAAACCCTTTTCTTTGTCAAAACTTCTGCTTGTTTTGTTCATGAAAAGTCCACTCATGTGTAATAACATGGTTTTCCCAGACTGAGATAGAATATGCAGAATGACCCATGTTTCAACACAGTGACACAATCAGTTAGATAAAAGTCAGGATTACGGAATGATAGCCCCTATAATAATCCCTAAAGCAGACTCCTACATTTTGTTATTTTCGCCATGACCCCACCTTGATGTGCGAGGCATTAATATAACCAGTGTTGTTCTCCTTGTTGGGCACAAGCTCAACCCGATTGTCTTCATAAGGGACAACGTCACGGAAACGGTTGCGCTCTGCATTTTCAGGCAAAGTTGCTGTGGTGAGAACACGGTCTGCCCTCTTCTTGGACACCTGCTCATACTCGGTGAAGACCTGCTCCTCTTCCAGCTTTAACTCCAAATTCTTACACTGGAGAGACAGAGAGAAAAAGAGGGGATGAGGAGGGGGTGTTAGTCACTGAATACCAAACAACACATCATTGAGCGGTTTCTCTTTCACTCCCCAAAGGGGCTTTTATTCGTTTACATTCCACCATAACTAAGAGACTATTCAGACCAAGAGAATCCAGAAATCTCATTATAATATACGTTCGCATTTTTAAACTTTCGTCACCAATCATAGCTGAATGCTGACTTCATTATCAAAGAACTCAAAGCACGTAAAATGGATCAACACTGCTGCAAAGGAGTGGAATATGCAGTGGTGGTATCCATCCTGGTGGGGGTTTATGTTTATTAAGCCAGTCAGAGGGCAGCATCTCTGTCTCTTTCTATCGCTCTGTCTCTGCGGCTCGCTCACTCTCTCGGGTCACATTCTTAACATACCAATGGGCCTAGAGGCGATAAGCACCACCATGCCACACGTTCCACAGCCCACTTAGGGCTTGCCCCCATTAGCTTAGCAACCGTCGGGACAAAGGCGGCGTTTCACACCTCCTCACTCAGAAGCGAGCAAACAGACAGCAGTTGGGAAATGTTACTCGTTAAATTATTGACTGGTCAACTGCTTCATGTCAACAGGTGAGAAAGCTGTTAAAATGTTAAAAGGTCCTCAAGTTATTATGATCCTGAAATCATAAAAACACAATTTGTGTAGGTATAATTTGGGCTTAGACATTATTTTAATTGAAAATGAGTAGACAGTGCACACTAGAATTAGATGTATAATCTCCTATGATTACATATTCTATTTGTTTACATACATTTTGTGCAAATATAATAAGTGTAATAAGAGACGTTCTGCGAAACTTGCTTTCCATCTAAAAGGTTTCACACTGTAATGCAGTCCAGTAGATTTGGGCCGAGCAAAAAAAAACTGAAGTTTGAAATTATTTCAAATATATTCTTTTGAAGTTACATATTAATGAAAGACACAAACCGATCAACAGAATGCAAGAAAAAAAATGAACAATACTATATTCGTCACGCTCAGTTACAGCAGTGAATTCTTAAAGACTCAGAGAACTTTGCACAATTTGTAAAGTGTGAGCAAGCATCTTACCCGTTCATCAGTATTAGCTTTAGTGCCGTCCTCTGCAGGGTTCTCAGGGACAGGCATTCGTGCCACATAAAGACCATTGAGAGCAGCCATCATCAACGGTCTCTTCATGGAGTCCACAGACATCTTCTGTCTTTCCAGCGTCTTCAAGAGAGAGGAAAATCCCGGTGTCATGGTTTTAGGTACTGACAGCATTTTTAGTCTGACTGACTTGCTGTGGCCTGAGTAAGGTGTATTCGCACATGTACATAAATACACGTGGGTGGAGAGAATCTGATGTGCATGTGCCAGTATGTGTGTGTGTGTGTGTGTGTGGGTGTGTGTGTGTGTGTGTGTGTGTGTGTGTGTCCTGTTTGTAGGACAAACCTTGCTGTACCAGTACCTTGTTACTCTGTCCAAAGATGTGAACTAACAAGATTTGTATATGAACCCTACTAGTAGATCTTCTTATCTATATCGCTGCCTTCAACTTTTCCTTGAATACTTGTTTTTTCCTTCCTCCCAATTTTTCAATCTGTCAAACATTTATTTGTTACCACCTAGCTCTTTGACCTCTTTTTCTTTACAGAGCACACACTCCCTCTGTCACCCTGGATCATTTTATTTCCACCAAACTCTGACCCACATTGCATGGTCCCTCCTTCCTCCAAGGATTACCTCTCCTAATCTCTGATGCTATTAAGCCTCCAAAGCAGCTCCACCCTTCTCCTCTCCACCTCCTTGCTTCCCTGTGGGACAGCCAAAACAACAGCTTGGTGGTCACATGGGGGGACCCTCAATGTCTAACAATCCAGCTGGTGTGAATTAAAGACATTAGCTTTGGTGTTTTGGATAGACATAACACCACCTCCATAAACACACCAGGTCAGTGTTAGAAAGTGTGGTTTAGTGCAACCGAGGTGATTATATGATTTAATTTATACCTGGATTCTGGTGCTGAATCAAATGTTTGCTCCATAACAAAGAGCTGCCCTACACCAGAACACCCAACCCAAAGAATAATCTGAGGGATTTATAAGGGTTTTAGCAGCCTGGGGGGAATCAGAGCCTAGTGCTACCCTCTCAGGTGCTGGATTACTGCTAATCGGGAGCTATGAAACCAGCAGGCAAACAATAAAATGTAACATTTAAAACTGCACCGGGTAATTTTGTCAAGTACAGAATAATTTTAAATCTTTTTAGAAAGCTTGCATACATATCATTCCTTTAAACATCACAAATACATAATATGACATGACCAAGCCTGTTATTGATACCAAAATGCATTACTTATGTTTATTAATACAGTTAATGCTTCCACACTGTAAACTTTTCACATATAATTACTCACACTAAATCTTGTACTAGCCTGCTCATTAATTTTTTTTCATCTCTGTAGTTTATAAAACTGCGTATTAAAAATGGCCATAACAATGTCTTGCTTATGTTCTTACCCTTTGAGCGATTTCCCTCTCTACTATGCTGTCTTCCAAGGAGAACATCTCTGACACAGGCCTCTCTTTAACCGGCTCTTTCCTCACCCTCTCCTTCACACTGGTCAGGTCTGGTTCTGAAATGGATGGGCCTAAAACTGCCCCATTTACCCCAGCCTGATCTCCTCGGGTCAGCGTCCCACCTGCACCTGAACCAACACCATTTGCAGGCCCACCACCACCAGCACCCTGACTCTGAGCAGTTTTAACGGCTCGGCTCTGGGCTTGATTTGGGTCCACTGGTCCCTGTTTCCCCTGTGGTCCTTGAGTGTGGTTGTGGTGGTGATTCTGATTGTGGGTGTGTGTGCGAATCTGAGCACTGCTAGGAGGTCTGGGGGGACCTGGGTACTCTGGAGGGGGTTTGTTGGGCAGTTTGGCCAGAGCAGCCTGGAGCTGAGCACTGATGTCCTCGTTAAGACCTGGAATTTGAACATCCAGCTCAGGCCTCTCGTCTTCCTCTTCTTCCTCCTCTTCACTCTCACTACTGTGTATGAGCATAGTAGCATTAGAGAGAGTCTTTTGATGCTGATAGGCCACATTGGCAGGTGCCACTACAGATGCCTCTGGTGCTTTTGGGGCAGGAATCTGCATAGGCAACTCCTTTGGCTGCTGAGGGGGAGGTTGGGGCTGCGGCGGGGGTTGAGGTTGAGGGGGCTGCTGTTGGGGAGGAGGAGCAGACTGAGGCTGAGGTGGCATCACATGTTCCCTAAGAGTGTTCCTCCGATGAAGCGGAGCATTCATGCCCTTCATCACTAAGCCCTCCATCCCTCCTCCTCCACTTCCTCTCATGCTGCTGATCACCTCCATGCTGTGTCTCTTACCCAGAGTGGAGCGGTGCTTAGCAGCTGCAGTTAACGGTTCACTAACCTCCTGTAGCGACTGATGCACTACGGCTGAACTGTCTGGCTGGAAGGTCTTGACCGACAGTTGCACCATGCGGGTAACCAGCTCCGGACTGCTGCCCCCAATGCACCGGTGACGGTGGCTGGCCAGATCTGGCGTGCTAGTGGCCGGGCGAAAAGAGTTAGAAGGGTAAGGTGGAGGAGGGCGTGACATGTGGTTTCTCAGCATGTTGGCTGTAGCTGCATAGGTCCCTGCATTGGTCCCCTGCTGTTTGGTATTTGCTAATTCAGGTGTGCTGACAGTATGAGAGATGGAGCTTCCTACACCACCACCTACACCACTTCCTCCACCACCATTAACACAAGGTGAATGACAAGCACCCTGGCTGCTGGCTGGTCCTCCCTGATGAGGGCCATGGGATACTGGCTTACTGTAGCTGATCTGTAAGGTGGGAAGTCACAAAAAACAATGTGAATGTAGAAAAGAAAAAGAGTAGAAAACAACCAGAAAAAACATTTATTTATATGTTTATTCACCTCTACCTGTGGTGCGTAGGGTCCGGGGCTTGGCCCCAGGCCATGATAAGGGCCTCTCTCCCTTATCTCTGGCTGGCTATACACCAGAGCTTCAGGCTGGCGGTAAGCACAGGCATTACTGATGTTCAGGCTGCGCAGAGATTGGCTGTGGAGGTCATGGTGAGCGGGGACCATGCGCCTCTTCTGACGCATGACAGCGTCATATTCAGGCGTGGGCCGATAGGACGGAGCAATGATGGCGCTGTGGCGGTGGCTGGGGATGTAATCTGGGCGCATGAGCTCACTGCTGGGGATGCTCAGATTGGAGGACATGGGCGAGGGAGGGATAAAAGTCTGGGAATGATTGAGGGAGCTCAGGCTGGGGCTGCTGTACATGCTTCCATTGGGAACGGTGCCGTTGCGGAAAGGAAAATCCACCGGGCAGCGGTCCAGACTGGTCTCCGACTTGTAGTAGGGGTCATCATGGAAAATGCTGTCTAAAGAGCAAATTAAGATGGGATGAATGAAAACGTCAAAATCAGTTCCACAAACAATCTGATGGTTCTGAATCTGTTAGTGTTGGTACATTTTTACACATTTGTATTCCATAATACAGCAGCAGTACAAACAAAAACAGAAAATGCTAAACCTAAAAGAATATGTAAAAGAGACATGGGTACATTAAATGAAAAAGAGAAATGCGCCTCCACCCAGTAGTTCTCTCCTAGCTGTATTAAAGCCATAAGCTATCACCACACTGTGGCATCCCCAAGGTGTTTCTGATGTGGCAAAAACCATCATTATTGGTTTTCTGGTAACACAGTGATGCCAACCACCTTAGAAAACTGTGAAATGTTCTCTCCCACCCAAAGAAAGAGACAGTGGTGTGCATGCTGTGGTTGTGCTTTTTATTGAACTATTATGACTATTCTCCCATGTGAAACTATCTCAGACAGACTAACACTGCACACAAATGTGTGGACATCCATCCACACAAATGGACTTTGATGCCTGAGGTTGCACTCCAGAATAATCTCACACCCACACATAGTAGCACACCCAGAATGTTTCTCCATGTTGATCTGTTTCACTGTCAGATTACAAGGCGGAGTGAGTGTGTGAACATGTCAATGAAAGAGCGAAGCACAAGTGAGGTCACTGATCTGCATCCCAAATGCTGGGCTCTAATTGGCTGGAGACAGTTAAAATACAAATGGGCGGTGAGTCACATGTCTGATGCGAAGGACACAATTAGCTCCATTCAAATGCTCCAGTCATTGTGGGGGGATATAAAAATGTCAAAGCACACTGTGGTCAAAGCAGTGAGCGGGAAGTGATGAAACTTACTCTAAATATATTTTGTGTGTGTGTCTGTGCTGTACACTTACCTTGAGAGCTCTGTGTGTCCTGATAATGATCTCCATACTGGGAATGCATGGACTGGAAGTTACAGGACTGTGGCCTCGGCTGAATGGAGAAACACATGATGAATCACAGTTAATAAGAGTCAGAGAATTGTTAAACCAGCACATGTTAAAACATTAACATTTGCATGCCATATTAATTTGAATGTACAAACACAGACTCTAAATAAACCTAAATCTAAATAAAATTAACACATCTACTCAGCAGGTAACTGTAACCAACTATGACCCATTGTAAAGTCATGTTGTCAAACACCAATGGCTGTGCTTCTCTAGACAGACATCTAAGCACTTGACCGGAGTGACTGAACAGCTATTGTGCCACATTTAGCCTAGGCATTGTCTGGCCAGCAGGGAGGGAGACGAACAAATCAATGCCTTCATTGTCGCACCGGAAATGAGACCAAGCAACACCCTTGCAAACTTTCCAACAACACCAACCACACCACCAACGCACGTTAAAACCAAGGCTCCATGGCACAATTAAGCGCTGCCCTGAGTGGGAGAGCGGGGTCAACTCTGTAACCACGGCTGTTTCTGTCTTCCCTCCTAAATTCTACCTCGGTTTTCCAGCCTCTGGTGTCATTTACACAGGCCAGAGGCAATAATAAACAAGACTGTGTCAAACGTCTGAGCAATAACCAGCGACATTAAACCATATCAAAGCAGAGAAAATGCTTCTGAAGGTACCAGAGAGAGGCGGTGGGTCCATGTGGGTCTCCTCCTGATTGGTGCGGGTGAGTGAGTGGGCCTAAAGGGAAACACCAACTACAGTAAGTACAGTGCTCTCTGAATAATTTATCATTTATTTTGCATAACGTTTAACAGACTGGTGACCTCATTTGAAAATTAAATTACACACAATGGTAGTTTTAACTGTTTGAATAGCTTTCTATAGTCCTCTGTGTGTGTCATCGAGACTTACTCTGCACAGATCTTGTTTTGTTTGTAGAACTTGTGTCTGGCCGTGAAAAGACGAGCAACATATTTGGCCATTTCCATATCCTCCTGCAGACGCAAGAAAAGAAAAACACAGATAAAATTAATTGGACACAGCAGCTGTATTTTTAAAAAATAAGAAAATATTTTCAAGAAAAAGACCAAATTGGCCTACATATTTGTCTCTTTGCAGGGGTATCTGGGAATGTGTTGCATTTTTTCAGCCGCACTTCCCACTTGAAACCTTGTACTAAGTGTGTGTATGTGTGCATGTATGTGTGCTGAGACCACCTGCAGACACAACACTCACCATATGAAAAATAATGGTGTCATCTCTGCTTGTTATCTCTACTGTGATGGCTGACTTGTTGTGCGCTATGGTACCAATGTCCTTCCACCTGTCACACACATGGAAATGCACACAAACACAAACACACAGACACATTGAATAAATACACAGAAGGATCACATTTTCTAACAGGCATTTCAATAAAATATTCCTGCATATTCACTTATTTGCATAAACTCCATCAGAATTCTTCTTTAAAGGAGGAGGCGGGACCTACTTGTGGAGCATGATGGATCTGCCATTTCTGTGTTTTACAAACACCCCAATGAAGGACACACCAATAAAAATATCGTTGGTGTAGTTGTCCTGTGGAAGAAGAATGAATATTGTGAAGACACAATAAAGTCTTCTTACAATTGAAGACAAGGCCAAAGTGACTGTGTGTCTGCGTAGGAGGTTAGGGGGAGCATTGCAACCCATCTACCTTAGCAGCAAAGCTCTCCTGGCCAAAACTGTCCAGTTTCTCCACCTCCTTGATGTACAGCAGCTCCGCTTCAGCAGTCTGCATTCGACTGGAAAGAACAGACAGAATACCAGGGACCCAGAATGTCATTGTCTGCCTATGTTTTTCTCCCCTTTTTTCATATGTTTAAACATGTACTAACAGTATACACTGAAATGACAGTACCAGTGACTCTTGTGCTCCTCAGCCACTTTCTGAGTCCACTCCTCCAGCACCTCATTTCCATTAGGCCAGTTCTGAGATAAAAGAGAAGTGAAATGAATATTTTGGCAGAAAGTAAAACAGGAATGTAGGATTAATCCAGGGAAGGGAAAGGGGAAGTCAACTGTTGAGTCTTAATGGGAAAGAGAATCCTAAGCATATATAACACTGCTTCTTTCCTCCAACACCCTGTCAAACTGACTTGCAGCTCAACTGTGAACAGTGGCGTAGCAAAGATCATCACACAAATAGCAGTGCAAGAGAGTAAAATAGTGCTTCTATGTTACTGCTGCACTATCACTACGACTATACCATTTGGTATCTGCAAGATTTTTATCTCAGCTCATACTACCACTCAGATTGTGTCTTATTCTTGCTTGGTTTTCTGCCTGTCAATCAGGTATAAAGAGGGAGGACGCACCGAAGTGACACAGGAATGTGTGCCTTGAGGCAATGTACACTGAAATGTTTGAACAGTGAGGGTTTGAGGACTCACCACGGGGAAGAGCACGTACTCCCTGAGGAAGTCCTGAGACATGAACTGAGTGAAGTCTCCAAAGTCAGCTAAAATTACAAACACACATATGTTTTTGTAATTAAAAAAGACAATTGGGAGCTCATTCTTGTGTGTGTTTGAATGCCACATCTGTATCCTTACACTCACATTCAACATCAGTACAGATTGCAGAATGCAATGCATTGCATTTGTTATTAAAGGTTAACTTTAGGTTTTTGCTCATCTAAAATGCTTTATCTACACAGGTCATGATATGATAAAGCAATAATCAGTCCGACAGAAATGAGTGTACCAAAGATGCTAACACAAGAAGACACAATAACATAGAAGGACAATTCCAATTATCTCCATGGTAAAAAGTATATTTTGTATAAACATCTTTGCCTCGCTCTAGTAACATTGTGATATAAAGAGTGATTTTATGTAAATTGCTAAATAACACTTAATTCTTTTTGCTAATTATAATACGTTTCATTGTGTTTTTTTTCTATTCTCATTCCTTGTAACTACTGTGTTGTGTCCTTTATTGTTAAATGCTGCCTGAATTAATGTCTACAACACAGAAACAAGGCACCCGGCATGCACACCTATTCCCTAACACACCCGCTCAGTCCTTCAGATAGGGCCTGTAAGTGCATCCTAAGTACTGTTCTGCTGTTTGTCGGACAAGAAGCGGTGGAGTGGAGGATCCTTGCCTCCCAACAGATAAGGGTCTTCCTGGTGCTGCTATGGTTAACCTTGGAGCGATTGATAAGCTAATAGCGTGTTTACACCCCACCCCCCACCCCCAGACACAGACAGCACCCAGGAACAACACAGAGAAGATGGAGTGAAGTTGTGTGTATGTGTGTGTTTTAAGACTGATACCATAGGAACTCAAGTGGACTGGGCTCTCCCTGTGGTATGCAGCCATATTAGGTAGTGAAGGCAAGATGACCTGAGAAAGTATGAGTTTGTGCTCACTCTGTCTCTCTTGTACTGCCCGTCTCCTTCTGGCTGATTATTCACATGAGATGTTTCTTCTTGTGTGTGTGTGTGTGTGTGTGTGTGTGTGTGTGTTCGTGTGTCTTACCTTGTACTGCTAGTCCAGCTAGTCTGATCCCCTGCTCTACTGTGCAGTGGAGACGTCCATCCAACACCTCCTTCTTCACCTGCAGGTAATACTGATACCTACGAAAAAGGAAAGAATTAAGGAGGGAAGCAAAAAGGTGAGGCGGTGAGAAAAAAATGAATTGTTCAGATGAGATGCTGTAATGTGTGTGTTAACTACTGGATGCACTGACATGACATTAGGTACAGATAATAATGTTCACCTCAAGATGAACTCTAATAATGTTGGGGATCCCACCACGTTTCCTCAAGCACCACCATCAGACCAAAAATGTACTTTGGAATATAACTAAACACCTGCACAACACATGATATTTAATCTGATATCAAGTGGCAACTGTTAGCAGTCAGTGCACGTTAGCATGTTGATGTTTGCTTGTTTTTATGTATCAGACTGCATACCACACCATTTTGAGAATCAAACTGTACAAAAACTGACTATGTGGGTGGTAGCATAGGAACTCTTATTAGCTTTCAGAAACTCCCCAGAATTTGGTTAGTGGTTTATGTCATTTTTCCAACTAGCCACTCTGTCTCTGAACACCACTTCTTTAAAATCAAACTGGAAAACATGATGTGTCCCATTTCATCACATTAGTCCAAAGAAAGTAAGACAAGCTGCTCCCACAGAGTTGCACATTAGCAAGTGAAGAATTGCAAACGTTTACTGAGACACCGCAGAGAGACATATTCTTCTGCTTCTGGTTTGTGCAACAGAAAGTATGCGTCAAGACAGTATTGGCAACAGCATTAGCCGGTTAAAACAATGCCAGAGAAACATGTTGCAGAATCCAAGTGAGGAATGAGTGAATCACCTCTATTTGAAATAGCAGCGACTCATTTTTGACTTGAGAGGAATGCCAAATATATACCAGCCTGTAAATTTTCCGCTTACAGCAAGCATGATACTAATAACAACTGAGTTTAATCTCAGCTACAACTAACACCAACTGGGCATGAGTATTACGATGGGATGCGAATGTGAGGCCAACTGCAACTCAGTGTGCTGTGGTTTTGCCAAATGTAAGCTGATGTGAAAACACTGATCAGATTTTCTACATAGATTTCACAAAGTCCTACTAATCCCAAAACCAAGACACTGAAACACACCACGCTCCTTAGGTTTCTGAGCTCCCTTTTTCTGCCTTTAGCCTTGATCCAAGTGGATGTTTGTCTTTTGAAGAACAGAGTGGCTACACAGGAGGAAAGAGAGAACTGTCAGGGTGACCATGCTCAGCTGCATAAAAACTCAAAGACTGTTTCCTGTTTGTTACCATGGTGACCGAGGGCAGAGTCTTTCCAATGTGGGCTGTGAGATGTGGCACCTTTCCTGACATTCACATGCACACTAACACACACACACAATCATGAAAATGTTCTGAGTGGACACATGGGTTAATTCAAGCCAGTGAAAACACAAATGTGGAAACTACTGAGATATACATGCTCAGTTATTCTTTGTCTTCCTTTCCTCCTTTTTATTTGTTTCTCATACTTTGAATTAACCTTCATACAGTACAGTCTTTTTTCCTTCTCACATCTTATTCACATTCTCTTACCATTTCTGTCCCCTTCTCTCCAACTTCTTGTCTTTTTTGAGCTGCACTCAGCGTACTCCCGAGCCTATAATCTGACCCTGCCCTCCTCCCTCACCCTGTCATTACACCCATTGGCTAAGCTGCCATTCCGTTCCCGTGGCAACCCTCTAATTAGCCAACCACAACCACCGCTGCTGCTGTGGGAGGAGGGGCCTGATGCGGTCTGGAGGGGCGGAGCCATCGTAGGACACAAATCCCCTTCAAATGATTGTGGCCATTGTTTTTACAAACTTGCTGTGTTTTCCCAGCACTCTCTGTATGGGGTCTGAGCAAGTGTTGAGGTTGGCATACACTGTTTATTTTATTTAGGGTTCAATGCTAACAACACGATGGTTTTTAAATATATGTGAGGCCAGCGGCGGAGAGTAAACTGTTGAAATAACTTTGAACAAGTGAAAACTAGTGAAATGCAAGAAAAAGAAGTTCATCACATGCCCTAAAAAAACCCGTGTGTCCTTCTGAGTCCTATACATAAGTTATATTTGTCTACAGGCTGTGACCAGCTCAAATACAGGATTATCATTTTGTTCATTTTATTTAAAAACTTTTGCAATTTTGGTAAGCAGTCTTGCAAGCCCCAATGTTTGCTTTGTGAACCATGGGTAGGAAATCACTAATACTGTGGGAATTTATGAGTCTTTGCATTATGGGAATAAATAGTCTAATATCTCAAATTAAAAGACAAATCTTTATTAAGATAAAATACGTTGGTATTTGACATCCTAAATACTTTGGAGACTGCCAACATGAATGGGTGATGTTAATGGCATTTAAATTGGTACCCTAATCCAACTTTTGCATCTGCTTTAGTTTACTCCAACCAATTTCTCTGTGTGTACAAAATACACCATACAACAAAAAGACATTTCTTCAAGTCTTGTGGTGTTGTAGGTTTAGCTCCGCCAAACATCACTATTGGGCAGCTGATGCAAAAACTGTGGTTTACATTTAAGAAATATAAATGAAACTGTTTAATGTAGCCATGAAAATACATTTTAAAATTGGGATGTTACTAAATGAGGTTAATTTTGGTTGGATAAAAAAGGCAGAATTTAACTTATATGAGGCACAATGTAAAGCAGATTGATACTTGAATAATGCATCATGCTTAAAATAAATTGACAGGAGTCTGGAAAATGTTTTTATATGGAATTATCCTAGCCACATATAAAATCCACATGCTCCATATTGTAGGATTCAATTACAAAAAGATACACATCCATTTGGAGAGAAACCACATTTGAAGCTTATGTCTCAATATTTTCAAAATAAAGGGATCATTACTTTTTACTTTACATTACAAACACCAACACGAAGCACTTTATTTTAAATTCTGTAGTAGGTCCACAATTTTCCGGAGATGCATTACAATGTTATATGGCTTCAATAAAATCTGAAGCACTGTTATATAGGATATATTGTGATATCTGATTCTGACATTAATTTGGAATTGAGACGATTAATAACAATAAAAGATCTTAAAACAAAAGGGGGATACATAAATCAGAAAGGATTAAATCTTTTTTTAACATCAACTCCTTAAGTTTCCACCAAACGAGACATAGTAAATATGCAGAACTATAATATAATAACAATAATTAGATTTGTTTTTTATGTAACATATGTGTATATGTTGTAATGTTCTAACAAGTGGTCCTAACATTAGCCCACACCTGGCACTAATGTCAGACCGACATCACCATGTAGTAATAGCAGGTGAATGCACATATGCAGACATGAGTTTGAGCTTTACTTATTAGGAGCTACTTGTGACATCCACCCTGGCAGAGTGTTCTGCTGGCACTTCAGGCAGCAGAGGCACAAAGAGCCCTTTATATACCCACGCATGTTCAATCCTTGCTCAAGACATGCTGCCAGATGTCCAAGCCACCTGGACAACAAGGCTCCAAGCATATGCACATGCATGAATGTGAGTATGTGTGTACATATGTGTACATATGCTTCAAGCCCTCCTCCACCCCCGCAACCTCTGCAGTGCCGCGACCCTGACCACCCCCTTAGGCCCCTGTGATGGCTCCAGACGGCTTGTATGGGAGGCAGGAAGATTTTACTTTGAAATGTGTTGAATCAGCAAGGGGTATGATTGTGTGTGTGTGTGTGTGTGTGTGTGTGTGTGTGTGTGTGTGTGTGTGTGTGTGTGTGTGTGTGTGTGTGTGTGTGTGTGTGTGTGTGTGTGTGTGTGATAACTGGCTGAACAAAGCTAGGATTTCAAGGCTGCTGGTGCTACTAGACTTAGGGGCTGCTGGGGCCAGCTGGCCTCGCTCCGGTCAACAGCTCTCTGTTTAGGTTCATCACTTTTTCTCCCTGGGCCATTTTGCACCCCCCCTTTGAGAGTGATGGGCATCTAGTTCCTAGTGGGAAATTTAAAGTAAGTAGTGCAGGATTTGTACAAGAAGCAGTTCAGAGGTCAGTGACCACCAAGCCGTCTGCAGATGATACTCACACACACAAAGCGCATTCATCTCTTTGTATCATACACAAAGAAAAGAGGTAGTCTCCCAACCAAGACTCGCAACATTTTAATTATGAACAATAATGTGAGATGGGTATTACTGTATACATAGCTGGCCTGAAGGCCAAAGTAGGACTGCACATACCTATTTTCATTTTATTAATTTCGATAAATATTCTCAGATCTGAACAAAAACAGGGAAAATGTCCATTATGAATTCTGAAAGTTCAAGGCAAAGTCTTCAAATTGCTTGTTTAGTCTGGCAACCACGCTTTAACCCAAACATATCTCAGTAACAGTTCAAGTTACAAATAAAAGTAGCAAGTTCATTTGAAATGCTACCAGTGAGTATTTGACATGTTGTTCGATAAAACACTCAAAACTATTTATCAATCAACAAATGTTTTCCAATCACCAATTATTCTACAGTCTACAGAGTTCTGCTCATTTTTACAGCCTCATGAATGTAGAGAGTGTTTACACTTGATTATTGCAGAGACAGTTTGAGACAGAGTTGTGATGTGGCAAAAATTTTATTAAAGTGTAAAAATCGGTAAAGTGTTTATAATTTCCGAATCTGACAAGTTGTGTAAAAATCTACTCACTTTATCTCCCAGTAATTAAAATTACAACAACTATGAGCATAATTACATTAATTATACATGGGGCTCCAGCTTCCTTGCATTGCTGCTTTAATTGCACGATAACTGGATTAGTAGCGTAAATATGTAACTAGTGAAGACACAAAAAACACACACTCAGGCCCCCTACTCACAGCTGCATGGTGGGAGGAAGAGAGGAATGGAGAAACAGATGAATGGATGGACGGGAAGAAAGGGAGATCCAGTATCAGGTTACACATCAGTCAAACACTGAACTTCAAAGAGTGCACTATGTTATAAAACTCATATTACTATGTAAGTAAATCTCACTTACTGTGACAGGACAGACTTAACTGTCTCTCTGTTTTGATTAATTTGCTTCTAAAACCTTTTCACCTAAATAAATACCTTTGTTTTTATTTTTAATTTAATAGAAAAAGTAAAAGTCATATGGAAACCTTTAGACCAAATAAGATAAGATTTGCTTAAAAAAAACCAAACAATAATCTACGTCTATCTACACCTCAGGCTGTAACATATGTTTATCAGTCTGGGTTTTTTAAAACAGAAGCACAATGTCCAAAAGCATAAACTGAAAATTCTATGTGGACATGGAAATATGTATACATTCCAGCAAAAACAGGCAATGAGCGACAACCATAAATAACAGAGTACAAGGTACAAAGTGTTGCTGCCAAACTTTTATTTTTTCTGTCCCCACTTTACATCTTTATATCTGTCATTTTCTCTCTAAATCATGCTCTAAACCTTTTAAAAAATAAAACTCAGACCAGGTGTGTAAAAAAAACCCTGCAAAGATCTGTTTCCCTGGATCTGACCCAACACAACCTTCAGTAAATAAATTACTTATTTGAGACCTATACCTATTTGAAAATTACAGTTTTCTACATCCTTTGCTTTAATGATTGAGGGGAGATCTCAAAAGAAAATACAAACAAAAAGTGGTTTTGAATATATCTGAATGTTTAAAAACCCTTCATTAGGCATTATGGGTGATAAAAATGTCTTGAGTTTTTTAAAAAAGGTGTGAAGATTGTTTTCATCTTGAAAAAAGGGCCAGCGCTTTAAGAACAGCTTGCCTCAGGGTGCAGGTCTGTTCTTACAAAGTGGTGTATTGTGCCTAACTCTTCTGACAGGGCTGCAGCTGGCTTTTGAGAGGATTCTTGGGGGAGTGTGCAAGGTGTGTGAGGTGAGAGTGTGTGTAAGTGTGTGCGTATATGTGTATGTGTGTTTTGTAAAGCAGACATCCCCCACCCTCTTTACCCCCAGCACTTCTGCTGGGAGGAATGTGTGGTCTGCCTCCTACGCTGGACGGCTGTGCCAACATTCCTGACTAACACAAGAAGAGAAAGAAAAAGAAAAAAGAAAATGAGGATGAAGAAGAAAGAAGAGTATAAATGCGTGACAAGAGGGATGTGGAGGTTCGAGCTTGATAAAAAGGAGTAGGGGTGACACTATGTACAGGAATTGCAAGAGAGAGAGAGGGCTGAAGGAAAAGAGGCAACCATTGTTCCCTAAATTGCCCCTAAGACCCCATCATAACCCTTTCAACCCCATAACCCCCCCCCACACACACATAAACACACACACACACAAGCTAAAAAAGCCTCAGGGGATTCCTGAAATACCATAATTTGACCAGAGCAGATCTTGTAGTCTATGTAACGAACACGCAGATACACACTCTGTAGTCTCTCTCACACACATGATAAAGCATCATGACATCATAATTTTAAATCACAAAAAACACGTGGGGTCGTGCCTCTTAAAAATACTGAAGAAATGGCTAACACACACACACAGTCACACATACACACACACACACCTTACTTCAAGCATCAAAACATTAAGCTGTGACCTGCAATCGACCTTTCCCACATCCAGTGAGACTGAAACCGCAAATTCACCAGCGCAGTGTGAGGCAGACCAGTAGAGTGAGAGTCAGTGTGTATCAGAAGGAAGCTGAGATGGCAGACTGTCCACTACACAGACATCCCAGGATGCCTTTTTCACAGTTAGCTAACATGTTCATTTACACTCTCTTACACACTCACAGACATATGTGTACACACACACACACACATACACACACAGTTGGATTAGCATAAAATGTCTGAATACGGGTTTATTAATAATAGATTAAATATACAAAAAATAAAGGAAAAAATCAGAGTATGTGTGTGAATCCTTCCTGTTGCAGCAATGAGGAGATATTTGCTTTTAACGGACACCTTCACTGATTTTCAACTTGCTTCTTTTGGTTGTAGCTTGCGTAGTAAATATACATAAATGCCATTAAGCTTCCCATGTTGAAGTTTTGGTTTTCTAAGTGGCTGCTTGAAGACGCTTTACCTGGTGGCTTCTTGCTCCAGACGGGAGACATTCGGCACGTAGAACATGACTCCAAAGAAGAGCAGTGGCTCATTGCCAAACTTGTCTAGCTGCTTTTTGAGGGGTTTCTCCAGCTCCACCCAACGCTGGGCCGGGGTTTGGGCCTTTCCTTGGAACCACAGTCCAAAGTAATGGGTCTAAAGATGAGAGATGTCAAAACAGGAGAAAGGTAAGTTTGGTCAAGGAATAGGGATGAGGGAAAGAAGAGCTGAGATATGACAAGAAAAAAGGCTTGTACGGATGGAGAAAAATGGGTCCGGGAGGGAAAATAGGAAATGAGCTGAGAAAAACATTGGGGATTAGTGAGGCAAGCACAGAAGAGATTAATAAACAGATGCAATAAGACAAGCTGACATTTCACATTAAACCTTTGACGTCACAAGCGTAACTCTGTTTAACATAAACATTCGGCCAGAGCCATTACCACTAAGACTACCCACGGAGAAGAAACTGAGCCTATCTCACTACAAACATAAAAAAAATCAAGTCTTCAGCATGTCATCAAAGGGAGTTGTATGCCAATTAAAAATGAAACACAACTGAGCAGAATTAAAATATGTCATGTATCCTGTAAAATATCCTATAAAGATTCTAATAGCTGTCAAAACAAGAGAGAATGGTTTAGTAGAAAAGCTCAGAACTGTTTTACCCCGTTTATAATGAGCAATTACTACAACTTTGGCTAAGAATACTGATTTGCTTTATAGTTTATTGATGCCTGATGTTTCTAATGTTCAGGAGGAAGGCTATAAATCTTATAACCTGTTTATAAGAATCTGGGGCCGATGTGAACATTCTGTAATTTGCAACATGCAAAAATTTCCTGTTCAATCAATCAAAATTGAATACCCTATTACTATAATACCCTATTTGCAGCACGTGGGGGCATTCCTGTAGGCAAATTCATCTGCATTCATCTCTCTTTTATGAAGCACAATGTTTCAAAGGTGCAATCTATGTAAGAAATGCTCTAATGGCTCTAATGAAAAAGGATGCTGACCTGCATCTGAATTTGATGTCTAAATAAAGGCTTTCAAACTTTGTTACAGTTTTATCCCCCACAATACTAAAGGGTGATTATGTAATTCAGAAAAACACAATATTTCATTGGCTGTTTCGCGTGTATATGATTTGTGTGTCACTGGTAGGACATAAAGGTAAGCACACCTGTTTCACCAATGTGGTTTGACTCTACTGCAATGAAAGCTGTAAAGCTGCAGCTGCAAGGCTATGAACTCCCACGCAACACATCTTTCTCACGTGCAAACACCTGAGGCACCGTCGGGGCCTCAGGTATGGCAATAAAGATAGGACACCAAATTCAGATGGACACGCAAACACACAAACACACACAAACAAACAAAGCGCTGACATAGCGTGCATGCACATGGCAGACAGCAGCTGAAGTTGAGGCGTCACACCACCATTCTTATAACATCACTGACACCTGGAAAATACCACAACACTATGTGAGTACGCACAACTACACCACCCCTCTCGCTCACTTTGTCTGCAGCTCCAGGTGGTGCAGAAAAACACTTCAAACACATTCATCACACTCAATCAATCTACCTTTAAACGCACATTCTTCTGTTTATCTAGAAAAGGGGCCCTGGTGGCTCAGTGGTAGAGCATTGGGTTGAGATCTAGAAGGCCGTGGGTTTGAATCCCACCCCACCAGGTGAGGCCCTGCCCAGCCACCAAAGGTCACCCTGGTGCAAATCCCGAGCCCAGGGTTGCGGCAGGAAAGGCATCCGACCAAATCTCAGGCCAAATCAACATTCGGAACATTCCAAAAGCCAAAAGCCACTGCAAATCAACTCATCAGATCTTGTGCAAAACATAAAATGCAAGATTCAGAGGGGTAAATAAAGGAAAAAAGAACATGCAATTTAACATATTCTGCTCCTTTGTATGAGACTACCTGTGTGGCGCAAACTGGCGGTTAACCAATGAAATGATGTGACTCAGACGAAGAGGTGACAAGTTCAAAAGAAAGGACATGAGGAAGGGGGACGGGGGGGATAGCAGTATCTGTTTTATCCTGCAGTGAAAAGAGGACGAAGCTAGACACGCTTCATTAGAGACTGACAAGGACCCTGCAGGAGAGACACATGAATGCAGGGTGTGTGGAGAGACACGTGGCAAACAAACATGCACACAATCAGTCAACCCATAAACTAGTGTTCTTCTGTGGAAATGTCTAAAGGTCTATCTAACCAATGTCAGAATCTGATAATGACTCATAATCACATGCCCCCCAAATTACAAGGATTCATTATGCAAAAGTATTTAGAACTGAGACACTCGAGCCTCAGGGTAAAAGGCACCCAACCACTGAACCACAACATTTGAATCTCATCGGTCCCCTCTTTCTTTTACATTTTCTCTCTGTATCTCCCAAAATAGAACTTTGACACTTTTTTGTCCTAAAAGCCAGCAGCTCTCATGTCAGCTCTACCATTACACCTTGCAATGTTCAAACACCAAAAAAACCCCATAACAATTCATTATAATCTAAAAACATGCTGCAAAGATAACTAATAACCAAATATGTATTTTCTAATATTTGCATTTACCAGTATCACATAAGACTTACCTCCCGTAGCTCCAGCCTTTGGGCCACCGCTTCCAGACATTCCTGTCCCGTGCTCTCCACTGACAGGGTGCATTCAATCACATTGCTGTCCAGCATGTGAATCCGTGTCACAAAGTAATTCTTGCTCAGGACATTATAGCGCCTCGTGCGCCGCAGCTTCAGCCGGAAGGGCATGGCTGGCCAGAGGTTGCAGCGGGGTCAAGACTGAGTCAAAGGTCAAAAGTCTCTTGCGAGCAAGTGAAGAGAGAGAGGGGTGGGCAGGCTCTATGACCTGCACGCTACCCTCCTCACTCTTGCGCGACGCCAGCCACACCGCTGGGTGGAGAGATGCACCCTGGCAAGGTGCTGGCCCATTCCCAAAGATGTACGGAGTGGAGGAGGAGGATGACAGTGAGTAGGAGGAGGAAGGAGGAGTGCTGTGGAGAGAGATAAAAAAAAAAGTGGAGGGTTAGTCAATAACATTTAACTCTTGAAAAACATCTACAGATAGTTTTATGGATTCTTCCCCTTCACATTTGTGCCCACAGGAATTTACATAGTGCTGTAATCAGTAAAGTCTTCCAATAAAACCCTCCCACATCATATTTCCTAGTAATATCATCCTGCTTACATTCCATAAACAAGCAGAAAAAAAAACAGGCAAGGCTAGCAGAGTCACCAGTGATAAGAGCAGCTGTGGTGGTGCTGCAGCATTAGAAAGAGGTAGGAATGACCCGGTGGCAGACAGCTTTACCCTATAGGTATGGCAGCTGTGCTCTCTCCAGCCCCATGAGGCCCAATGTCGGGTAAAACTAGGAGACAGAGGCAGAGATATAAGTCTATGGATGAATGGACATCAAACAGCCCGGGAGCACACATCCATCTGAGCCCGGCAGCTGGCTTTGAGGAACTAATGGAGCTTCTAAGTCCCATATTTGCCTGTGTGGGAGGCCTTTCTTTTTCTTTTTATCTCCCCTCTCCCTTTCTCTGCCCAAAAGCAGCACAGTGCCAGACATTGTAGCGTACATGGTAGTAATGTGTAAGATCACACACGTGGCAGTGGCACATATGCTTCCACAGACCCATTTTTTGTCAGCCAAAATCTGATTTCACATTGTCAACAAGAAAATGTTAATTAGCGTAACGCAGGTGAAAAATCATAATGAAGCCAAGAGACACACACACACACACACAGCCACGCAGATACACACACTGTGGTTTTGTGGCTGAGACAGGTCTTTGGAGAACACTTTGAACACATCTCTGGGTTAGTCATCAACTCCTAGCTTTCATGTGTGTGATGAGGAAACAGCTTTTAAGAATGGCAAATCACACATATAGGTATAAATACAAACTTGTAGTATTCTGCACATTTTCCTCTAAAATATAAGATTTAAACTGAGGGCTTTAGTCTCAAACCAATTTCTAAAATAGCTGGCATTGTTAATTGGGAATAAATTAAAAGAGCTGAAGGCATTTAAGGGAGGTGGCTACTTTGTAACCTTGTTAAACAGGAACTAGATCACAAAACCAGAAATAAAGGCTCCACACCCCCCCAGCAGGGGAAGAAAACCCTCTCCTGTATACATAATAGTGCCAAAACTGGGAAGAGGGAACATGTGTGAAGACAGAGATCGAAAATAGGAAGAGGCATTGAAAATGAAGCAAAGTGATGTGAGAAAAGACCAAAATATGACACAACAATGCTCCAGTGATCAGGAAAAGAGAAAAAGGGGGGAGTAGAAATGCAGGAGGAGGAGGAGTAAAGATGGAGTGGATGTGTTGCTTCTTGTCCTGGGCTCTGGTAATGCGCTGGTGATAGTCAGCTTGGACCCCAGCCCAGATTCCTCTCTACCCTGACTGGAAAAACAGAGCACACCTGACGCAAGTATGCACCATAAGGAAGGAAAGTGTGTGCGAGTTTGTGCGCACGCATGTGTGTGTGTATGTGTGTGTGTGTGTGTGCCTGAGGCTGAGATCAAATCGGAGAAAATGAGACAGCGGAGTAACTCGTGAATGAAAGAAGGCAAGAAGATACAAACCTCTGACCTAAAACAGTGCTGTTTGCTACAATGTAAACCACGCTTGCTTCACGCTTGTCTTTTGTAACAGCCAAGCCCCTTTGGGATCCGTAACACATTCCTTCTTCCAGAATCCATCTAAGAAAGCTCACTGTGATGTGGCATTTTTTTTAATTGTGTGCTCATACCAACACACAAAAACATACACACACACACACACACACACAAGTGAGAAAGCCCCACCATGTGAATAACTAGGCTACAACAGTTAAGTAAATCAGCTTTGCTTTGGCTTATGTGGGCACCGTGACCCCAGTCGTCACCTGACCTGAACCACAGACTGTGACACTCCCCTCTTGCACAGGCTTAAGCGAAGTGACATCACATCTTGACGGGAAGACCTCCCCAAAATGCCTCAAGAAATGCCCTCAAGGCCACAGGCCGGCAAGATTTTTTACAAGTACAGAAATGAATATAAACATGCAAAGACACCAATACTTCCACTGTGTAGCATACTGACATATACACACACATGTGTGAACAGGGCACAACACAGACACACAAACATATACACAAGATCTCTCACACACACCAGGTTCTTTAGAGGTTAGCCAATGGACCAGACAGCAGTTAGTGGAACTCTAAACTAGTAATCAGTGGCACGGTTATGAGTGTGTGGTTGAGTAAAACCAGACAGACACATAGACAATAGCTTGGGACCAAACCCACTCCTCAATGCAAAAAAATAAAATAAAATGCTGCTTCAATGCCATAACAGTGCTGCAGCAACATTCCCTCCTGACCGTCGTGTTTATTTCCAGTGTGCAAAAACAGCATATACGTTTATGAATTTGCACATTGTAATTTTGTGGCTCAGAGAAAACGAGAGGGAAAACTGAGGGAAGAGGATTGTTTCTTTTTCAGGGTAGTGAGTGTTGGCTAAATATATATGAAACCTTTCCCATCTTTTGTTATTATTTTTCTTCCCAAAAGTGGTGTGGCAAGCAGCAAAAAAGGTGAATTCTTTTTCTGTGTGGGCTTAAGCCACATTAACCAAAGTGAAATGTTTTTTTTTTGCAGTCAACACTGCTTGCAGATGCACTCTGAGATAACATGAAAAATGGATATAAATAAATCAAGATAAATATCTTTACAGTGGAT
The DNA here is from genome assembly GCF_033026475.1 of Channa argus. NCBI lineage: Eukaryota > Metazoa > Chordata > Actinopteri > Anabantiformes > Channidae > Channa > Channa argus. The sequence continues at coordinate 10,974,440 of NC_090213.1, read as the reverse complement.
TTATAAAAAGGGTAAACAAAGTGCATTTTAAATGAGATCAGAATGACCTCATGACCCTACCTACCTTTAAACCAGTATACCCAAACATGATATTAATAAAGCCTTCGGTGAGTACCAGGCCAGGTGCTCAGACTACTTTTTGGAAAGCATTTTTGTGTTTGTGATTCACTAAATTGCAAATATAAACAATCTACACGTGGCACTGTTCCTGAACCCCCCCCCCCAACGAATGCCTTTCAAAGAGCTGTTTTCCACCAATCACAGATGACCTACATTTTGTAGTGTTCCTGAACAAAGACATGCAGTCTTTGACAAAGGCAGATGTAAAAGGTGTTACTTTAGTGAAGGGCTGCACCTCTGCACCTACACCCTGACCCCCAGAGGAAGAAAATGTATAGCCTCATTCTCTGGAGTTCTTCTTTCAAACCTGAAGCACACAGCAGGGACATTTTCCAGATAAGTACCTGATCTAGGATAAAATCTGCATAATGTCCCGGCCAACTGACTCGGAGGTTTGCCTTCTCTCACAGCCCCTCTGGATATTATCTTGATGATTATTATCTCAGGATTCCAGTCCATGTCTGAAGCTATAGATACCAAAACGTTTAACTCTGGGGCTGATAACCACAATGAAAAAGGCCTCGGCAAATGCAAACTCCTCTAATGACAAGCAAGAGAGCATACAAAGAGAAACAGTAAAGTACAATAAGTTTAAACGACAGAATGTACAGCAAGAATAATGTGTTTTGCTGAACCGTCCACACCACGTAACGTGACAAACATCCTCCAGCATTTACTAAAAAGTATCAGTAGGCCGTGTTTGACAAGTTACTGATTTTGAAAAAAAAAAAAAATCTTCGAATGCAACGTCCAACATTACTTTAGGCTCAGCTAATCCAGGTATCACCTGACAGGCATACGTGGCTAAAATGTGTGGGAGCATCACTCTAAAGGACGTAGAAGCAAAACACAGAGTTAGTTCAATGTAGTTTATTGTCGGAGTCCAGTGTCAGTGTTCTGTCAGCATGAGACAGGGACTAGGCTTCAACCTGCCAGTCAAGGCAGATGGTTGCCCACCCTGAACCTGGTTTCTTCTGTTCCTGGTTTTCTCTCCACCTCCCTCTCACCCAGGGCTTCCTCAAAGGGAATTTGTTGGGGTTTCTCAAAACATCTGTACAGTCTTTACTTGATCATGTAAAGTGCCTTGAAGTGACCAAGATTTAAATTGGCGCTATATAAATAAAGTTTTATTGGATTGCATTCCATGTTGGTTTTCCTTTGTGTGTCCAGTTTTTTCATTTGTCTAGGTGATGTTTGACTATATATGATATTCTGTGCCTGGGTATTCTTATGAATTATGGCTTGTTTGCACTGAATATTGCAGAAGAAGGGGAACTTTTGAGAAAACAAATTAAACGTTAAATTGTAATCTTGCAATTTAATATATATTTTTGTTTGTTTGTTTTTTATTGTTGTTGTTTGTTTGTTTTTGTTCAAGGTCTAGTTCAGGGTCACCACAGCATTGGCAACTGTAGGCAGCCACTCTACCAACTGAGCCTCTGTTAATTATTTTATTGTGACAAGCCATTTCATTACAAACTGTATGTCAACACATTCTAATGCAATAGCTAGCATGGTGAGCTAATTAGCTGTGTATTTATTATTAACTCAGCATAAACTGTTCTTTCTAGTTCCGCAGAGTGCGAGATAGCAATACGTTTGTTAAACACATTGTTTAGTCCTCATCTTTTTCTCTGGATTTTTGTTTTAACACAAGTCAGCTGGAAACTTAAAGAAGTCAGAGACAGCATTTTGTTATCCATCAAGAGCTTAATTAAATTAATTAAGAAATCTAAAACCCTCTGTTTTTACAATTACACAAATTTGAAGTGCGAACATTTTTGTGCTGTGCGGGAAAGAAAAGGCCGACAGGTGTAGCAACAGTAACTATTGGGGTATTTTAAGTGCTAACAGCTGACAAAACAAGGATATAAAATCGGTTAAAAAATATTGATGACACAGGTTTTCCCCTCAGGGTGTGATGTTTTAATGCAGCGACTTCTTTACCAACCCAGGTGTGAATTCAACTCACAAGGGCCACCTGAGAATTATAACCAAAACCAAAACATGCTGTGACAAACACCGCAGCCGGCCAGGCAGCATTACACAATGAAAAGCCAACCAGACTGTTGCACTTAGTTGCTCATTTGCAGGCTGAACGCCACAGAAAATCCCATTGAATACTTAAAGTGTTTAGTTTTATATCATGGAATCTAAAAGACAACACTTTGTGCATCCTTACACAACTGGCAAAAAGGCAAATTGTAAACCAAACTTTTCTTATTGACAAAATGTGTCAGAGCTGCTGATCCGGGTGCTGCGTGCTCCCTCTCCTCACCGTCTTAGGGCAGCCCGCCTCTCACTTTGCTCCATTCACATCCACACAATAGCAGGAACAAAACACCACTTTGTCACCTACTGCTAAGACCATTAGACGTAGGCCGCCAAGGGTTGAGGACGCAAGTGTAGCGTGTGTAACTCAATCAAGAAGAGACAGCAGGACACACAACCTGGGCCCCCATGCTATTTGACACAATTGCCTTGTTTGTTTCTGTCAGGAGCTAGTGTATGCATCTGTGTGTGTGGGTGTGTTTTCACGCTTTAAAAAAGTCTTTGCCTTTACATCTACTTGCCTAAAAGGAATGAACATAAACATTCACTTTACAGGATGAACTGTACACATATTTTTGTGCTGTATAAAGGCACATGCACACTGACAAACACACACATCCTGTCTGTCGCACACAAACATTAGCAGCTGCAAACAGATGGTGGAGCCAGGCGGCCAGACAGTGTGTTTCTAACGGGCGCATCTGCTGCATCTCACTTTCCAGCTCTCTCTTTGTTCCCCCCCTCCTCAGATTCCTCTCTCATACAAAGATGCACACACACTTGCATGCACACACTCTCTCTACTATATGGGAATAGTGAGAGGGATGGTGACAAACATATCCAACTCAGTGTTCGCACTGAAGCAACATCCAGATGTGAAAGGAGCTTTGTCTTTATCAGCATGCAGGAAAACAGCTCCCCCTCTATCTCTGTCAGACACACACTTTTGCACAGCTTCACGGGCTCAATTGAGGGTGAAAATTCGGCAGCAGGTCCTATTTAAATAGTACCTGATGCTGTAGCACTGAGCCACAGTAACAGATAGGGAATGCCCAGTATTTCAGGCTGGCACAGGCATCTAAACTCTGTCACTACATCCTGAAAAAGGGGGAAGGATCAAAGAGGAGCTTAACACTGGCCAGAGACTGGTTTCCGAACCTAAAATGACGCAGTGCTGCAGACTCATTCTGTGGCTGTGAAATCTGGGAATGGATGTAATGGAGGCAGGGAGAGTTTGGAAATAAAAGCAATAGCAAAAAAGAAGGACTGCAGTGTGTGACTGCATGTGTGTATGCGTGACTTCTAAATGTACACACAATGCACGGGGGGATTTGCTACAGCTGCATGAGAAAATAAAGGCTTCAGATAAACGAGGAAACACGAGAACTTAACAAAGGGAAGAGAAGATGTGACACTGGCCTTTCTCAGCATCTTATCATGTTGGTACAGTTGGTCAGGAGTAGGGGGGATGTGCGACGGGGGCGAGAATAAAGAGAGGATGAAGGGAAGGCTCGAGGAAACATGGACGGTGAGACTGATAGTGGCAGCTCTGCGACTCAATAACAGAAACATGACGAGATCATCAACCACCGGCCACCGCGTCCGCTCCAGCCAAACCACGGTGCTGTTCACATTTTCCATACCCCCTCCTCCTCATGGGAACTACACTTACACAGTCATACACACACTGGCGACTCCACATGCTCAATCACCAAAAAGCCACAGAGTGTTTTCTCACAGCTGAACCCTCAGGCAGTAACACTAACAAGGACTTCAAGGACTGGGTTTACAGGCCAATGAAAGCTGCTACACTTGGGTTTGCTACTGTTTACATCCGGCTGTATCTAACATAGATTAACAGCTCTGACGAAAGGAAAATTCACACATTTTAAACGACATCAAATGGAAATTCTCTCTGCTTTATGTGATTTTCAGTTCTTCACATATCCCTCTTAAAATACAGTGCCCATTTAATGTACACTTGGGCCCATATGTGAAGTACATTGTGGAAAAAGTCATTTTTGCGACGTTTCAGGCTGATGATCAGAGGGAGAGGGCTCTGACCTGTCATGGGTGGGCATGCCCAGCAGTGATCGACAGCTCACCTGTAGCACCTGGAAGGTGCCTGCGCTGGAGTGTGGGAGAGTGTGGCAGGTCACGACACGCTCTCCACTCTGTTGTTGTCTGCCAGCTGCCAGAGAGCATAGTACTGACAAAACGCATATTTGGAAGTCGCTCTGACTCAAGTATTGTAAATGACTTTTTGTAAATTACTGCTAGCCTGAAACTTATATTTTATTTATATATTTATATCACTGGCTATTTATAATATATACATTGGTTAATGTGATATACGTTATTGATCTTTGGGAAAACTGCTGTGGACAGCTGATAAATTCAAGGTGCTACTATCTCGGGAGTCGGTGTCTTGCCCAGCTCCCAGCAACAAACAAGATGTTAAAGTGCCAACAAAGAAGGGCACACTGAGGATGGTGGAACCAACATATTCACTTAATTCATTCATTCATTGACTAATTAATACTCCCTAGCTACATGTTAAACAGAACTGGGGCTGGAATTGTCACAATCTGGTCTTGTAAAATGTTTTGATATGAAGATGATTTGGTTTGTTTCATCTTGAGAGCATTCAGTCAAAAAGTAAGAAGGTTGTGGCCTTGTACTCTCTTTCATTCACCACAGCTGTATAATAACAGGAGAAGCAAAAGTGAAGGAATTCTGTGCATTTCTTGGCCTACATTTAAACTGCTACAACAATAACAAGAGGGAGTGCTCCTGCCTTTTTCTCCCTCTCTCTCTTTATGAGATATAGCATCAAAACTTGACCAAAATTGCAGGTATATTTACCCCACGTACTAATCAAATGGCCTTTTGGCCCATATGACCACTGGCTACACAAAAAATACCCACTTTTCTTTTCCATAAACACCTTTCACAGCCTCACCATGCTGACCATACCACACTGCATGCTTTTCTTTAGGCATGTGTGTTACAATTTCAGCAACTTGCCCTTTGTTTTTAGATAAGGTGAGCACAAATCGGCCAGACTGTAATGTGATGAGAAGCCAAGATGAACGACTCTGACTTCTGATCCTTTAAACTCTACACCAGTGTTTTAGAATTGCTGTGTACTCCCCAGCACTTGCTCTGGCACCATATAATTTATACAGCATGCCTTTGAGCACATAAAGACAGCCAGATGTGTGTGTGTGTGTGTGTGTGTGTGTGTGTCTGTGTGTCTATAGCCTACGCCTCCTGCAGCTATGCTAGATTTGCTTCTACACAACTCTCCCCCTTGTTTTTTACAGTAATAGTGGCAGTCCAAGGTGCATGTCCAAACACATCTTTGACATACTCTCACACAAACATGTATGCACAGTGGGAGCAGGGCGTGAGCAGGACAAACGGTTCAGCAACAAAGTCATAGTGTCATCACCGCCAGGCTGTAGAGGAGGAATGCTCATACCCAAACACACCAAGTCCTCCAAGCTTGTTTACCTCATCGTGTAAAACTGTAATCACTTTGGAGATGAATGCATGTGCAAAGGAGCCACATAACTCCAGATCTGCTACACCTTCCAAGTGTAAGAATGTCCCTACTGAATGTAATAGCAGATTTAAATACTCTAGATGCCCAAGTTGCATCATTAGGAAGTCCTACTATGTAGCTATAAATATAATTTTACCATAATCTCAGTAATTCTGAAGAACAATATACTCTGATTATACTTTTGTCCATCCTTACATGAACCCATGAAACCTATGAAATCCCACCCACCTCTTACCTACTGTAGTCTAAAGAGTCTGGGTCTGTATTTTAATGCATGTTTATCTGCTGGAGGGGGTGGGGGCTTGGCATTAAAATATTTGAGATCCCCGGTTTGTCCTACGTGGCCAAAGCCATTTGGCCTACATTTTAGCACTGCTCAGTGACTCCTTCACACAACTTTCCTCTACATCAAAACGTCTCCGCACGTTGGGAACAATGTGTAGCAACACTAAAATCTGCCAGAGGAGATTTTTGTTCTCCGCAGGACAACTCACCCTGGATCCTGCGCTACATGCCGTTTTCTGCTCCGCGATGGAGAAGCGCCTTTGCTCGACGGCGTTGAGCCTCACAGCAAGTAGATAATAATCCTCAATATGAAGCTTTTTATTTGTCTTCACATATGTTTAAGTTCCCATGTGGAAAATCTAAAAGAGCCCCTGGTATATATGAGCGCAAGTTTAGAACAAAAAAAGTCGCAAATGTAGACGCAAACTAAGTCCCGCAGCTGCTTCAGCACCAAGTTTTGTTGTCTGTTTTCCGAGTTTTTCAGGAGCACGAAAAGCAGAAAACCAGTCAGTGAAGTTGTCCAAGTTGGCCGTGGTTATGAACGACGTGGTCTTCTCCTCCTCTCGCTGGGACTCCCGGTATGTTTATAGTAGTGGTCCCTCTTGTCCAATGGAGACATTCAGGACACTGGGGGGGAGAGAAGCTTGTGATGCATTCAGCCTCTCCAGAAAATATCGGAAACGTGAAGGCTACGGTGGAAGTCCCCAAAACGGAGGCGTGTTTGTTCAGGACCCTGAGATCCCAAAACGGTCCCAAAACAAATCAAAGGGTGACGTGACAAGCCTTATTATATATGTCCATGAGTTTTTTTTAATGGTCGATTATTTAAACTAAACAAATATTTAAAAGAAGTAAGTGAAAACTGATTTATGTTATGGTGATTTATTGAAGTGGTAAATCTGTAAGGAAGTGTGGGACGTTACATGTCCTCAACTACATGCAGGATATTACTGAAACCTCATTTTTACATGTACTAAATATGTTATTTGCTGTTCACATGTTATACCATCAATAATAATAACAATAATAATACATAATAAACCTGGGAATACACTTTGGCAAAATTAAGGCGTCCAAGTAAACGTGGTGCTGTTGTAAAACGATCATTCATTAAATCAAAACGTCATAAATATGACACCTTTGTACGTATTAATGCATTTCGATGTACTTTACAGATGACTGAAAGTTGAAGAAAGTTGTACCAAACAAAGTCAATAAAACATAAAACATCCAAAACAATGATAATAATGATTGAGACTTTAAGACAGTGAGACTGATTCAAACAAAGAAAAGATTAAAGATAAAATATATAAAACTTACAATCAATGAAAAAAGATAAGAACACAGTAAAACAAACTAAAATTTAGATTAAAAAAATATAGATAAGAAAGAAGATAAATATAAGACAAATAAAACATAATAAAAATAGAACTTGTCAGGTTTGGGGGTTTTCTGCACTTTTTAGCATATTTTCATAAGTGTCTACAACTTTTGCAAATTGTTGTTTATATGGAAATAAAACAAATACCATTTTCACTATAAAACATTTAAAAAACATCTTGAGAGCTAATAAACTGAGCAGGCAAACGTCCCATGACGCGGCGCGGGCCGTGAATGCAGCAGTGGGTCCAGATGCCTCTAGAGCGCCGTCCCCTCTGCTCTGACATCAGACCGGAGGAATCTGAAGAATGCCGGGCTCCTGGGAGAAGTTCTCCCCGTTTAATGGTTTTCCAGGGGCCACGGAGGTGACTAAACGATGAACAAAGGAGGTCCCCTCACATATTTATGTCCCACCCCCTCTTTTCTTTTTTTGTGTGTGTGTGTTTTAGCTGATGATGAGTTACAACCTCAGTGGTTCAATATATTTGCATAATCTACATGCATAGACAAATGTGGACACTATTTCACACAATACAGAGAATATTTCTGATATAGGGGGTTGCCCATAGACACAAGCAGTCATCAATTAATGCATTTATGTAAAAGGTTCTTTAAAAAAAGCTGAAGCCATGAGAAATATTTTCTGTACATGTAATAATGAAAATGAGTCAAAAAGTTTAGTTATATTTATTACTAAAACTTTAGTTATTTTATTGTCACTAAAACTAACATTTGAATGACTCAAACAAATATTCACATGAGACTTTCAAAAAAAATAATGCATAATTTGTCTTCTTAATTTTTGCATCTCTTACCATCAAAGGTTATGACAGTAATGGCAGAATAAGAGTATGCAAAATTATTATTTATAATTAACAAATTTGTATGTTGTTGTGATCGTTTGTGTAATGATTCACCCTGCTACCTTAAACCATCTTAACCAAGTCAGTTTTTACCAGTTAATATCCTGCTCTCACCCGCTTGTAGTCATGCTGTTATATGACTTTGTAATTATACTCCATAGTGGCCTCATTACACACTTTCAAAGCAAACTTTATAAATACCACAGCAAATTATGAATTCCTCCATCCTACAAGCAGATCAGTGAGCCATGTAATGATGCCACAGGAGAGTAAAAATGCAGAAAGAACAAAAACATTTAAAGAGGCAATGCTATTAACAACACCTCACAGTGATTTCCTGTTTAGGAAGAAAGCAAGGGGCTGTATAACACCATCTTCAAGCTGATCATTGTAATTCTGTTAAGTTTTACACTTCAGCATTTGAATTTAACATCTTGTAAACAAGCAAAACAACATTTTCAAATACCCACCAAGCAATGTAACTTCTGCTATCAAAAAATGGTGGTATTTTAATTGAAGAGTGCATAACAAAGTATGCAGTGAAAAAGAAAATGTGAATGTGGAGCAGAGTGAAGATGAAGCTGAATTATTTGTGACCAAATTGCAGCCTCTTGTGGCAAACATGCAATTTGCACAGCAGCAAATGCCCACAATATATCCATCATTTAATAAATCACTGAAGTGCATAAAACAGACATTAAAAATACCATACACATGTACAATATTTTAGGTTAGGTTTCCACCAAAATGTATGGAAAATGGACCAGGCCACAATATGCTACAATGCTAATGCAGAGATGGGTTTCAATTCTTGTCTTTTTCTCCAATAAAAAACAATGGCACTGCTGCTGCAATGTCTAAATAAAAGAAGCAAAGGGTTGAAGTGAAGTGGATACAGACACAAATTACAACACACTTCAACACTGTGTAGTGCCTGGAATTAATAAACAACACATGTAATGACTATACAGTACATACAGAAATAAACATAGTCTACATATAGAAATAAACACAGTCTAAGAGGCTCCAACATGCGTTTTAAAAGTCCGAAGGGTGTGTCTCAGTTATCAACTCTTTCAGTCTCAAATCCAAGAAAAACAATATGTTTTTTATTTTCTATTTTAGGCTTCTGGGAAAAGCCCAGGGCTGTACTTCCTGAGATGTCCTGTGGGAGATGCTGTGGGAAAGTAAAATACCAGCATTCAGACCTTTTCCATCCAGTGTGAATTATGTTCTGCTTCCCTGATGGTGTTCTGATATGACTTTCATATTTGAGAAATGTATTTACTTGTTTAAGAGACTTACATTGTGGTGCTGGTCCTACATAGAGGAGTAACTTATGCAATATAAGTCAAAAAGAGCAAAAAACAGCAAAAACAAAGCTCTCGATTGTCACACTGAATTCAGTGTCCCTTCTGTAGAGGGCTGAGAAACTATCTATATTCCTCACTGTGTTTATCGCAGTTATTTACTTTTTCAGTTAGCTTATTGTATATTCATGATCAAGCTCACACAATTACACAAATACATGTACAGTAGTTACTTTCCAGCACAGAAGATATTAGGTTTGTAATACCTCAATTAAAGAAATTATAACCACCTGTTGACTGTAAAGCAAAAAAGTGTACACTGAATCTGAACAAGTGGCAAAGGGAACATAACAGGGCAAAAGAATGCAGCGCAGAAGCGCAGCAGTTCAGACATGAGTGGGATTAATTGGTCGAAACTCAGATGACCTAAGTTGACCTTTTAGGGCTGCACTCTCCTTCATGCTTCAACAATCCAGCCATTAGCCAAACCACTTCAATTAATGTGCCCCTTATGGCTGTGTGTTAGGTTTTCACTGATTTGTGTCTCTCTTCTGTTGAAGTCTTTAGTCTGAATGAAAATCCCATGGCTCTTAGGTCTTAGCAGCAAATTGTTGGACATCAGTGATTTAAAAATTATGCTGCTGGATGAGTCCCACAGCTGCAGCTAAAAGCTGCAAACAAATCCTGTGCAAAACAATCACGCTCAAAAACTGCAGTAGGTGCACTGGCTATGGCAGCAGAGTCAACATTGCAGAGAAACTAATTTACATAAGAGAAAAACTGAACAAATTGCAAAAAAACTGTGTGACATTTGAAACCTCATCCTAAACAAGGGAGAGAAAAACTCTTGAAACAAACAAAATAAATTGAAAGAACTAGTGAGTTTCAAATTGCTTTACAGTCAAGGGAGAAGTGGACCATGTATTGGTGAAAGTACAAAAGGAATTTATGAATAAAATGGTACATTTAAGTACTATAAATTACCAATAAAAGGGGTAAAAAATAAAATGGTAGAAAGGATTTTGTCTAATGAACTTTTTTTTTCAGGACACTGAGCCATAGATATATTTTCTAAACTAAAATACTAATGCACACCTCTGTGTTACCTGTAAAGTGTTTTGGTTGGTGCTTTAGGTTGCTTAAGGGATCCTGATGTCTGGCTAAAAGCCAGAGCAGTTCTTATCTGAGTCTTGTGTTATAGGATTTGACGATAACTTCATCCAGGGACACGAAAACTTGTGGGCGTTTTGTAAACCTTTGCTGGTCTTGGGGTGACCTAAAAGATGACGAGCAGTGGATTCTCACTGTTTGCAGAGGTCATGGCCACAGCAAATGGATACTTTGAAAACTGTTCTTCTGTTCTTTCATCCACTCTAAGCCAGTGTTTCCCACCCACAAAAACTCACCTTCTCTAAAAATGCTTTTCCAAGGTGATAACTTTCTAAACACCTCACTCACACCAGAGTTTAAATAGAGCTTTTCAAACAATTTGACATTTGGCAATCTTTGGCAGCTTACAAACATCCCATGACACCAGGTCGGAATAAGGGCAACAGATGTTTGTCAGAAGGGGTGCTCCTCCTCACTCCAGCAGTGATTTAAAGTGATGTCAGCCTATTCATGACGCACAATGGTACAACCCACTGCTGAGCTTGTATTGGATTGCTTTCCATTGTAAGAGGTATTACAAATAGTTCACACAAAGTTTGTTATTGGTTTGTAAAGGTACAGTAGGGGGATTATGTTCCAAGCTTAGGTTGATCATTAGAGGACTAACAACCTAATAGTCAGCTCCAGAGGTTCAGGGGGATATAATTAGACTCAGCCAAGTTGAACTTAAAAAAAAAAAACCTTGTTTTCACATGATTAAGATTTCTGACTCTGTAACGGAAATCATGCATCCGATTTTTCAAATGCTTTTCTATTTTGGCTGTCTTGTTCCTTTGGGATTAGTAAAAAAGATTTGTGAAAAAACAAAACACAGTGGTGCTCACAGCGTTATTCCACTTTTGATACAGTAACAACAGCTTCATAGAAACTTACAACTGGGCAGGATGATCTAAGCTACTCTGGAGTCCTTAGCACTGACCAAAGTGTGATTCCATGGTCCCATTAAACAGCGGATACTTTAATAGACTGGAATTATTCCCCATTGGGTTTTAACATCTAGCACAGTTTTCAATATTGTAAAAAGGATAAAACAGAAACAAAATCTGTGTGTTTTGGCAAATTCAGCAGCACCCTCACTGAGTTATTTGGGATACATGTCAATGTCTAGCACAGACATTGAGAGTGGATCTGGTAGTGTCCTTAAGTCCTCGGAGACAACATCCTGGACAAAGGTCAATGTTGGTCAAAAGGTGGTAGACTGATAAAGCAGAATTCACAAATAATTGCACTGAATTCACTCTGTAATCTTCAAAAATCCCATGGGGCTTCTTTGAAATCCAGATAATGAGCTAAAGAAATGAACAGCGGGGAAATAATTTGCTTAATTTAAAGAGTCCAACTGGAATCCAACTGGGTGCAAAGGCAGCAGCCCAGGACCAACATCTGCAAAAGACAATATACAACAAAATACCACGTGATAACACGTGATTTGAATTGACATTTTATTTTACCATTTAACAAAGACTGATTCAGTTTTGTCCTGAAAATAGTGCACATCAGTATAAAGAAGTTACACTTGGGATATTCTCTGTCTCTATTCATAACAGTTAAATATTAGAGTCACTTAAATCTGTACCCTATATTGCACCATGTATGTTTGAAATTCAGAGAGTAATGATGCTCTCACATTTTAAATAATGTGTGTGTAAGAGTGTATCTGAAACAGAAAATTACTCTCTTACTATTTGCATTGTTTGGACATTAAGATGCACTGGAAAGAAGCCATATGTCATCTCCATCTGCAACAACAACGATCGGAACTGAAAATGGCAGGTTAAAGTCTTTTCTGTTCACAGTCTCTAAAAACACAGCAGATGATGTGATGATAATACTGTGTAAATGGCAGTTGGTTAAATGGCAGAGCCTTTATTAGGCAGTGATTCACACCCTGCACAGCCATGTCTGGGGGTTGTATTATTGGTATTATTAAGCGGTGGAAATAAGCCACATCAACGGAGAGATGAATTACACTCCCAAGTGCTGTTAGAACGCATCATCTCCATTTGTTTTTAACTTCTAGCATCCAACTGAAGAGGTGGCTGAGTAAGCAGGCCCCTTTTTGTTTTTTTTAACATTCATATCCAGCAGTAACTCAAATCCACAAGCAGGAGCTGCCCAGAACAAACACCACCTACAGCGGAACAACACACAGGGGTTAAGTAGGTTAAATCTGTGGGGCCTTTGTCACTTGTTTCTGAGAGAGAAGAGAGAATTACACCCACTTGCATTTCAGTCCTGAGTCATCTTTAACATGTCACTACAGCACCACAGGAACTTACAAGTGAGGTACAAGGCCAGTAAGAAGAAAAGGTACAAGCAAAGTGGCATAAAAAGGTGAGATGTGCACGCAAAGTGTAGTATTTGTCTGACTGATTCAAGTTTACAAGTCGTTGCTGTCCATCTGTCTGTCCCATTGCCGTGGTCCAAGAAGGCTTGAAGGAATTTCTTCAAACTTGGCACAAATGTCCACTTGAAGTCAAGAATGAACTGATGTTGGTCGTGAAAGGTCAGAAACACTGTGACCTCGGAAATACTAAAAGACAAACCGGCCACAAGTTCACGAAACAATTTTTAACTTGTGGCCGAAAAACAACCCATTTGTGTAATTGAAGTAAATCCTTTCTTCATTGAAGCCCTAACAGTGTTTAACACCATCCAGCCCCATCTTCTTGCGGCAATGCTGCACGAAATTTAGGTTCACATCAACACAGTGGAGAGGATCACTGACAGTCTCACCAGGCGACCACACAGTGTTCGTAGAGGGGGGCACTACAGACCAATTACAGAAAAGCAGAAACAAAGATATTTGAACAAAAAAACATATATGGGTCAAGGATAGCTGACTAAACTCCTAAAATCTCCAACTAACCTCACAGGAGTCAAGGGAATGTAGACACCAGGTTTTGACGAGAGAGAAGAAAGCATGGGATAAAAATACACAACCTCTCAGATTCTACTGCATCTATTTGAATTCTTTTTAGTAAAAATGTCCAATGATGTTATACAAAATGTTTGTACGTAAAAAAGTTATTAAGTGCTTTTTTAGTTTGATGCCATTCTTGGGCACCTTCCTGTATTGCTGTTTCTTTTACTGTGTGACTGTAGCATTTTTGTGGGTCAACGAGATGCCTTAATACACCAGGCTAAAGTAACATTGTACAAAAAGGAGCCAATAAAACAATCACAGTATGTTTTATATGCTAAATATTCATCAATACACTTTAATTATTAAATTACATGTTTACTATACATGGTAACTGTGTCATTTTTGCAGTAGTAGATAGGAAAACAGGAAGCTGTTGGCATTTCAACGTTTTATTAGTCATGAGAGGTACATGCTGTGCTTTGAGTAACATTTTTCAATATTTATTCAAGTCTTATTCATTATTTAGTCACTTCATCCTTTAAGGACACAGTAAAAATTGTCTAAGGAAACGGCAAAATAACGATACTTATTATTCCTCTAAAGCAGGGACATGTGGTCTCTGTTGTCCTTCGTCCACCTCTAGCCATATTGTCTTCTCTTTGCTGTCCATCTGTGTTACTCTTTAACAGAATCTTAAAAATATAATAAAATATTACTTACTGTTACTATACTGTAACGGAAATTTCCCCACTGCTTTAAATGTGGCTTAAAGAAAGGCACATCTTCCCAGTCCACCTGGTCTTCTTCCAAATGACATCATGTCTATCACAGATACTGTGGATGAGATGAATTTCCCAGTGAACTTCTGCACATCGAGTATCTTCCTCAGCTTAAACTATAGTCATGGCAATGCTGATAAACGCTGAGAAATGTTATTGCTGAGTGCCAAAGAAAAAAATCTGTAAGATTAAATGAAAATTCAATAGACCCCTCGCCAGCTGGAATATGAAAAACATTCCTCCGGACCAGATTGATGTTGCCTCTGTGTAAGCCGAATCTTATCATAATATGTTTAATCATGCAGTAGCGTAACAGGTCAAATTCCTCATGAGTGTTCCCACCAAGAACTCTTAGCTGTTGTTTATGTTGATTTTAGTCTTTTCTCTTTGTCATTTTGTTCTTGTTTGTACTTCTTTCGTTGTGGTTGTTCTACATGCGAATTTCTCATTTTGAAAGCATTAAACCTAATTTGTACATAAAGCTGTGCAATAAACAGAAAGCTGAATGTGTAGCGAAATAAAACTGGTCAAAGGAGAGATTTTCTTCTCGACAGCATAAACTTTTCTTTTATAAAGCACTGACTTTGTTTATGAGGGTGCGTGTGTGTGTGTGTTCTCTGCTCAAGGTGTAATAATGATGTCTAAACAGTGACTCACATCCTCCTAATGAAGTTTCCACACAGGGACACATGCACAACTTGTTAACAACAACCACTGAAAAATGATCCCGTCAATGAAATTGATTTGCACACTTCACTGCAGCTCAAACCTTTTTGCAAGGATGTAGCTCCCATCATTAGGATGTCAATAATTAGGTTTAGATAGTCAGGGCTGACATAAGTCCACAACAAAAGCTGTTTTTGTAAAAATATAACGTTGTTAACATGCACAGACAACCATCCCAATATTTAGGATTGAGTCCCAACGTGCAGCAAATGCTTCACTTGTTGTCTGGTGACGTGAGCCGCTCCACTGATTAAAATCTGCGTGGGTGGCCTTCGCACAAACACACTAATATACACTCCTCCCCTTCCAGAGAAGAGCAGGAGACCCCTTACCTCAATCACACCCAAAGGCCTTGAGACACCAATCTCCATACCTCTTGCCTCTATAAAAAGGAAGCAGCAGCCGACCCTCTCGTACTGAAGATTTCATCACAGAGAGAGAGGGAGAGAGAGCGCAGGAGAGGGAGAGGGATCACAGTTTAAGAATCTCCACTGTGGAAAATCTGTGGACAAACACAGGGACAACAAGGGAAGCGTGTAAAAAAGGTAAAGCAATCGAGCCGTCTTCTTGTTGTTTTGGCATGGATAACAGATTGTTTGATTTTTGGCAACTTCTTGTTTTTCTAAATGAATACGCAATGATCCAATCATTAAAGACCTTTGCAGACTGTTTGATTTATGATTGTCTGACACATGCAACTGCATTGATATGTTTAAAGTGCATTTCTGTTTCACACAGATTGCCCTTCAGCTTTTTGACGAGCATGCACAGTTATATTTGGATTTCTTTTCCACAAACAGTGATGTGAATCATAAAACATTTAAATAACTCCATATTCCATTAAGTTTTTCATTTTATTTTAATTGCTTCCCCCGAGGTTTCTTTTAACTGATTAATTCTGTGCAGAGCTCAGCTGAGTGACTCATACTGTAGGATGTGTACAGATGAGTCTCTGTCCGAGTCATGATGGCCCACCGAGGAGTCGCTCCTTGGTGGGAGAAACTATTTCCCAACAAAGGAGAGAAAAGACATTTATCCATAGTTGGAAATTTAACCCACCAGAATGATATTTTGCCTAAGAAATGGGAAAAGTTGGGATTTTTCTAAAAGGGGTTCAGATGGTAACAGTGCCACTGGTTTTGTGGCAGAGAGGTTTACACTTGCTCACTTCACTCACAAAATCAGTTTAATAAAAGTTTTACCACAGCGACCTTCAGTTCTTGGTTTAGAGATTAATAATATCAAAAATGTATGTGAGGAAAATTAAGAAGTCTATTCAGTGACTTCATATAAACATATTACTATATTACATTACAAATGCTGAGCCACTTGAAAAATCATTGATACATCAACACAGTTTATGGACTATATGAAAATAACTGGGTGGGCAATGAGGCTTACACATTTTGTTTATTGTTCAATAAATTATTTCTTTTTGTCAAAGCATCAAGTTGTTTGCCATCACATTGATTTCTAGGTCAATATGATAGAAAAAGTCACAATTTCAGCTATAAGATGAACGATAGAGTTTGAAAAAAACAGATGTTTGAGCCAACAGAAATATTTATCAACACTTACAGTACATTGGGCGGGAATAGGTGAACTCTTTCAACTCATTGCAGTAATTTATTAGCTGAGGGTTGTGCTGAAAATTCATACTATACATGAAACTAATAATTTTTAAAATAACTTTTATATGACCTTCTGAAGAAACTCTCATAGCTGTAGAAGACTGAACACTACCAATGAAATTGTCCTAATGTTTGCCTTGAACTTTTTATTTTCCATGGTCTCCTATGTCCCCTGATCTGGTTTACACATATAAACAGCCCTTAGTTTGCTCACACATGTACGCACGTACACATGACTCAATACTCAGCTCTGTTTATGTTGTAACCTCCGTCACTCCAACTACTCGCCAAAAACTTTGTTGCCCTCATTAATTGTCTTGCTTTATCGACTGAGAGAAGTTACTTATCTCTCCCCATGTTGAAATTGTAACTACTTACCAGCTTCCTGGTAAACTGTTAATGTTACTTACCTGACTCAGTTACGATTTTTCTGTGTCACCTGTTGAAGTTGTGGCTTGAATCTAAGAGTGTTTAGCTATTTATCTTATCCCATGTTTTCCTGTTTGGGGTCCTGTTCCCATGTTTTTGTCAGCTCGCGTGGCTGTGATCTTTAATTAATAAACTTCTTCAAACATGAACTTGCCTTGTTTCTGCATTTGGGGCCAGACCTGCTCTGAAATTGACAGAAAAGTTATTAATAATAGTGAGGTAATAGTCAAATATATAAACAGTAAATGGCAATTTCAATCTCTTTGAAAGCTTGCAAAATGTTATTTTTTGTATTATTATTAATATGACCAAAAGAGACCGATCTGTTTTTCACACCAATTGAAGGAAAATTATTTTTGAAAATGATCCAATCTTAAATATTTGTAGCAGAATTAAACCTGCACATTTAGTAACTGACATGATTCCTCTTTTGCTGCAATAATTTCAGCTACACATTCCCAACTGTTCTCACCTGGTCATAAAGGGACATTCCGCAGACCAGACCTTAATTGTTAAAAACCCAGCTTTTCTACTTTAAAATAAGGGACAGGGCTTCCCAGACTCAAATCTGACAGATATGCCATGATGTTGGCTGGATGAGATGCTGCTCATTGGTATTTGAGCTCAGTTATTATTCAGCTGTGACACACAGCTACAAAAGAACCAATCACCTTAAAGAGTGGTGAGACAAGTTAAGTTACATAAGGAAGAGAGAAATGTTATTTAAGTGCATTGATCAAGACACCTACTGTATTTCTTCACAAAAGCACCACTTTCATGCTATTCAGGGAAAGATCAAGTGAATATTTGTGCATATTGGGACTGTTGTGCAATTAAAGCTCTCGATGCTCCAAGGAGAATTTCCCTGCTGTCACATTACCTCTTTTTCTGCTCAAACCCTTCATTGTGTTTCTGTCCTCCACAGCGGGCTGAAGATGGTGTGTCTGTGTTGGATAACAGTGGTGATCATGGTATGTGCGTGCGTCCCTGGGTTTGGGTCACTGTGTAGGGACAGCTCTATCTCAAATGACCTGAGCAACAAGGGCAGGATTGTGGTAGGTTAAGCTGTTCTCTCCTTGTTTGTGTTGTTGCTTTTCTTTCCATCTCTCATACCGCCATCATTAAGTAGGGCGAGGGAGCTGTTTGTGTAGCAAATTTCACTCATAGTAGAAGCAATTGTGAATAACGGACTATGGAAAGAGGAAAAGTCAAGAAAACAAATTAGCCTCAAAAGTAACAGAACAAATGTGGAGCGTCAAAATTGTTGATCATGGAAGCAGATGTGAAACAATGTGAACTCAAGGTCCATGAAAAGCCTTTCTGAAACTTTTGATCACACCACGTGATCATCAGTGCTCTGACAGTGTTCAGACGTGTCCAGAAGAATGGACAATTAATAGAAACTAAATCAATAAAGATAAAGCCACTCTTATTTAGGGCTTACACTAAATCTTACCTCAAAGTGGCAAACATGTTTTCAGCTTTGATTTAAACATAGGAAAGTGCAATACTAAAAGCAGCTTCGCTAGGTTTGGACTCCCTTTAGTCTGCAGGCTTGTTACTTTTAAATGAATGATTCAGTATATTTCGGTCACAAGGAGTAAATTAAAAAAGAGAAAACATTGAAGATGCCACTGGATACTTCACAACGGTCATTTTCTCTATCGTGTCATTTTATAAAACAAGGAAAAGAATCAGCAAATGTTTTATTATGACCTATAGATAAACAGTTGCAATATAAATCTACTTGTTCTTGACTGTAATATGTTGCTTCTGGGATTTCCTCCACACAGGACTGTATTCATCTCTGCTTGTCTGTGATGCAGAACAAATTTCCATTAGCCCTGAAGGTCAACAATGATGAAGACCTCCTACTCTGCATCACTCTGGCTACCCTGGCATTCAAAGACAAGCCATCTGAGCCAGATCTGAAATCTCACGGCAACAAGCGACGCTCATACTCAATGGAGCATTTCCGTTGGGGCAAACCCTCAGGAGACAAGACACCACAGCCAAAGCTGAGGGCCCAAAACAACAAGAGACGCTCCTATACAATGGAGCACTTCCGCTGGGGAAAACCTTCAGCAGACAAGATACAAAAGCTTAAGACTAACAACAAGGACAGACGCTCCTATACAATGGAGCATTTCCGCTGGGGGAAACCCCCTGGTCGTAAACGACGGCCTATCAAAGCCTTTGCCTCTTCACTAGAGGGAGGGGACACTTCTAAGGGGAGTTTTCTCCCTTTGGCTCGGAGGCAGCTGAGCGAGGAAGCAAAGAAGGACCAGACTCAAAATAGTCCTCAAGACCAGCAACTGAAGAGGATGAAGGTCAGCTTGAAAAAATCTGGCCCATTGAGTCTGCAGGGCAGAAAATATGGGACCTATAACATGAGTCACTTTAGATGGGGGGGCCCACCTGCTTCTAAACGTAACAATGCATTTATGAAGCCATGGGAGAGAGAAACTAAGGGCCAGATGGTCAACGCCTTCAGGAATATTATAGTAAAAGATGTACAGAGGGTCATGGGACAAATAGGGGGCAGAAAAGAGGAGGAGGGTGGGTTAGTGTAGTAGTCTCAAAACATTTGCATGTTACCGCCCACATCCTAATTTTACAGATTTTTTAACTAACAAAAGCATGCTGTTGAATGTATTGTGAGCCAAAGGTTTATTTCATGAACACCTTTACTAAAGATAAAAAACAAGGCAGTTTATTGTTGAATAAAAGCAATGATGCACCCAACAACTGCCTTGACCTTCTTGGCCTTTAACTGAAAGCTTTCCTAGGAGTTACTTTTTCAATTTGTATTTCTCAGAATATTTTTACGAAACTCAACTGAATCCCATTCCATTTAAAGGAAAGATTAAAAAACAGTTATATTCATTTATATAGAATTTGGGGAAATGATCATTAATTATAATTGTTATTTATGACAAAATGGCAATTGACGGATTTCACGACATACTACAAAGAAATTACTAAAGCCACTTGGGATAGGCTATGAAAAAGCTTCCAGACAATTTCTGTTAAGGGGATGGTGTTTTTGGAACTAAGACTAAAATACTGTATATAACATTATAGATGTACGAGAGCAATGACATATCAACACTGGCTGAACAGGACATTACACTACAACAAAAAACACTCAAAATGTGAGTTATGTTAGCTTGTGTGTAATTTTGTCTGCTTGAAAAGAAGCTTGGGAATTCACCACTTTTGTCAATTTTCAATGCAATAAATAAGTCTACTATAACGGTTTTCATTATGTTAAATAAATAATAGAGAAATAAACACAAGCCTGAGATGCCATCTTTACTGAGCACTAAGGACACAATAACAAAGTCACACTCTATACCATTCAACATACATTTACATTTAGTCATTTAGAAGATGCCTGCATCCAAGTGAGGTACAAGGCAGCAAAAATCTAAGTCAAGGAGAAAACTTTAAAGCAAAGTGAAAGTGCTGTGTGAGGTTTTTCGGTTTCATCAGCTAGTTCAAGAATTTTTTAATGTATTTATTTTTAATATTTAAGGGCTTAGAAAGTTGGGGAAGAGTTGTGTTTTAGCAGTTTTTGAATAATGGGAGTGAGGCTGCTGAGCGTGCAGAGTTTAAGAGCTCGTTCCACCATAGTGGGACCAATGTGCTGAAGTTTTTTGCTTGGTATTTTTTGTGTGGTGATGGGACAGATGTGGGCGGCTACAGGAAGCCAGTGCCGAGGTCTGAACGGTGGTGTGATGTTTAATTTTTGCCTGATTAAAAATGAGATGTGCTGCTGCATTTTGCATCGTCTAGAAGGGGTTTGACTGTGCATGTTGACAGCCCAATCATCAGGGCATTGCAGATATGACAGAATGCACAATGAGTTAGTTTGCATAATCAGAAGATAGGGTCAGAACTTTCTGACGTCGAAAGCAAATCTGAATGCCCTTGAGACAAAGGACGTGTGGTCAGTAACGTTCAGTGGGGACAATAACTGTAGGCCCTATGCTGACACTAATGTTTTGTTGTACTGAAGGTCTGCCTGGGAAAAGTAGAAGTTTCATGGTGGAAATGTTGAGTTGAAGATGTCTTTCTTTCATCTGAGGGACAGCGAAAGATGCAGATGACTCTGTTATTTTCTATTTAAGGAAGTAGCAACAGTGAAGCCTTTTATCTCATTTAACATCTGCCATTTTGACAGGGCCTAAGATTTCTAGTCCTTCTGGACCACTGACCCTTTAGTTTTCAAAAGAATCTTGTTAAGGCTTTTGAAATGGCCATGTGACACTTTTTGTTGTTCCTTTATTAACTTGTTTCCTCAGTTTTTTAAATTTATGTAGCTAAACATTATTTTACTAGGGGGAAAAAAATCTCTTGGCCAAGGCAGGCAGTAAGCTTCAGTCATAAAATAAGTAACACATACAGATATATCACGTACTTTCATTAATATTAAAATGAAAGAGGGAACTGCATATGCAAAAGTTTTTGTACCAAATTTGATTCAAACTCAGCTCTGTGGACAAACTGCCTAGTTATTATCTATGCTGCTAGCAGCCCAAGAATAGCTTTATAAACAAAGCACTGCCAATGATGAAGCCTGCGAGAGGTCGGAGAGGACAAACCAACCTGAGCGTACAGTGATGAGGGTCTCAGCGCACTGCTTTTTACTGCCAGTCTATCCTAGTTCTTAAGGTCCTTTAATATCTGTACTATATTCTGTTGAAGACTGCAAAAGACACATGTAGAATACACACTGAATTTCACCATCAGACTAACACACCAGTGGCAAATACACAATACAGGCATTCATTTGAGCTGTGTACTGGCAACTTAACACTAGCCGTAAGAGATATATAGAGCAGAACATCATCTAAACATCTGCTGAATACTGTGAATACTGTGTCACCTTGTTTGACAGATGACTCAAGTTCACCAACGGTCATGTGTTTGCGGTCAAATATCTTGATTCTTAATTCCCTGTGTGATGCTGCATAATGACAGCTGCCTTCAGCAATCAATTTCACTTTTATCAAAAATTTTAAAGAATGAAAAAAAAAACCAAAAAACTCAGGTCAGACTTGTTTTGGTTACAGACAAATTTATTGTACAACACAGCAACAATCACTAGCATGCAAAGTCAGTCATGACGCTCATAAGGCATTTCTCCATGTAAAAGCTGCCTTGTCACTAGGGAACCAGTTTTTAAAGTGCAAAGTTCACAGAATGAATAGATTTGACCTACAGCACTACATTTTAAACAGATCCATTAACCAGACATTTAATGGCAAAAGTAATATTGGATTACTGTCAGTTAATTTTACACTGCACTATGCAATGACAACAAGCAGACTGAAAGATTTACATCCTCAGTGCAAAGTTGCAAGATTCTGAAAAGACAGTTTTACAAGGTGCCACTGGAAGGTTTAGACAGCTGCACATTGCTCTTGTTCTTCATTAACATAATGGAAAGTCACTGGACAAAAACTGTAAACTGTGTCTGAAGAGTTTGGTTATTTAAAAAAGAAAAAAAAAAAGATAGATGATAACAAATACACTCACTCGACACGTTTGCACTGACAAGAGTAAACACGAACAGCCAATCTGTTGGACTGGCATGTGTGGACATACCTATACAACATTGAAAAATTAAAAGAAATTAAAAAATTTAAATAATGGGGGAAACTGGACTGTAACACGAGACAATCAGAGACAATACTCTTCACTTTACATTAAATAATATGGTCGCAAGATAGCTGCAACAGGTGTCTGATAATTCACCAATGAGTCATCCTCGCAAAACATCACAAACCTGAACCATCACAGAACCATAACAACAAAACGTAGGATTCAAACCACACAAAAGGATCTGCTACCTACAGTTGGACCGTGTTAACCAGGCTAGCGCCAAATTATTGCCATTATACCTTATATTTTTATACCTGGGTGTGTTTGTGGAAACACAGAAATGGCTTTATTTATCCAAAATCTTGCTGAGTGACACAAATGCACTGCTTAGAAGCTTTGGCAGACAAAGAGTGCACATTCATTCCAGCAGGACTCAGGATGTGATGGCAACAACAGAGGTTGCAATGATAGTGCTAAAACTGGTTTCAAAAGGACAGTTAAAAATAATAATTTCTTTCTTGAAAGACTAACAGATGGGTTTATTAATACTTCACTTCAGTGATCTACTGGCTTCAACGTGATGCAGATTTACACTGTGAACTTTTCATTTTCCTTTCAGTATATATTTTAATTTTATGTGTTGCTGGTTACTCATTTGAGAGCTTAACAAAAAGTCTCTTAAATTTAGGTCATCTCACTTATCTATGGACACAATCAGTGCAACAGCAGTCTAAAAGAAGAATATATATATATATATATATATATATATATATATATATATATATATATATATATATATATATATATATATATATATATATATATATATATATATATATACATATATATATATATACACACACACACAGAAAAAAACATCTCTACTCTGTACATCAGCATATATATATATATATATATATATATATATATATATATATGTGTGTGTGTCTATATATAGATATATATATATATATATATATCTATATATAGATATATAGATATATATATAGATATATAGATATATATATAGATATATATATAGATATAGATATATAGACATAGATATATAGACACACACACACACACACACACACACACACACACATTTCTATGAAGAACAAAAATAAAGGATAATTGTGTTATTTGTAATTATGTGTTTAAACTGGTAATCATCGCAGTAAACACTCTGATCTTTAGACGTTTACTACAGTCATGACTGTGGTGCAGTGTGTTTTATGTTTTGAGTCACCTGTAAGGCACACACACTTTAGAGAATAGCACACAGATCAACAGATCTTCCATTTAAACCACAGCTAAAATGGGAAAAAAAAAATGCCCATCATAAAAGAAAAAGCTAATTTGGCTAACACTAAAAAGGCATAACAAAACTACAGTAAACAGTAGAGACATGAGTAGCATGATAGATGGGAGGAATGGCATCATGTTGGTTTCTATCCATATTTCAATCACACACACACAAAGATACACAGTCTAGTACATTAAAATGAATCTAATTCCCATACACTCTTTTGGTCATACAAACATAAAAATTTCACAAGAAAATAAGTGCGACTGGTTGATTTAATTGATCTAGGGTAGTTTGGCACCCTGTAAGGGACAAAAGAATGTCTGAAAATGATAATGCTATCATAACTTCCAGTTACAGGGCATGTAATGGGTCAGTTGATTCTAAGGCCAATACAATAACTTTCAGTCAACATTTTTGTTATTTGTCATTTTTAAAATCCAACTGGTGAATTTAAATAATTTAAGTTTCTGCTTTGATCAACTTTAGCTAGCTGGCTGCAATCACAGGGTAACATTTTTGTCATTTTAGGGAGCTTTGCTTTTTAAAATAGGGCTTCTTCTATAATTGGCTTTAAGCTACCACTCCCCCACATGCCCTGTGGCTGTTTGAGTCCTTGGTCAAGATGCTTTTACAGTAAGAACCGGTTTGTCCCCGACTGTCCCCACTGTAGATTCTCTGGTTTAATAAACGCAAAGATCAGGAAACTTCATCTCGTAAATAGGTACAGATCGACTCTGGCTTTGGCCATAACCTGACGAAATGGTTCCAGATGGGCTGGGTGGGGGTCTGAAGGTGGAAACAGACAGCATCATCAAAATTATGAGTCAACACAATGACGATATTCATCATTTTATTATTATTATACCTTTGATGTCATGAATGACTTATAGAGATTATTAAATAAACAAACTTTTACTTAAATATCTCGAAGCAGGGTCTCCTACCTGATTGTAATCTCAAAAATCTGGTTTAGTTTGCTCTGCAGTAGTGTGGCCTGGAAAGGACAGAATAAATGACATAAGAAAAAGCAAGACGTTGGAACAAGAAAAAAAAAAACTACTTGAAATAGAAAAAAAGCATGGATAAAAGGAAAATGTTGTACCCTGGCACCGCAGTGGGCAGCTATTTCCTCAAAAGGGGCTTTTTGGAATTTCTCCACCACTTGTCTCCTCCGCTCCCTCTCCTGCTCCTCCATACCCACACTGTCCACTAGAGGGAGGCAGAAACAATAATTACATTTCAATAATCCATGTTTCTGCAGTACACTGTACACCGAAACTGACAATGTGGATTACTGCTTAACTAATTCTTCATAGAAAAGTAATGAAAATTAAAACTCAAACAATTTCTTGTAATGAAGTCCACCAATAAAAATCAAAAGAAAGAAATTGCAGTGAAACTTTGTCAGTTTGCAATTCGTTGAATAATAAAACCATAAAAGCTATTGTTCGAGTGAACATACCGATGGCATTCTTCAGGGTTTCAAAAGTGATCTCCTCTGCTGGAGTCCTCTGAAGGGCAGAATTACATCATAAAGAAATTGGAAACTGTGAGATTCAGTATATATGGTATCATATCTCGAGAGGCACAGAGCCCCATACTTGAATTTTACACTGAAGTGCTAAACTAGTGGCGAGTAGTTTGAGCTGATATGATGATACAATTTTTGGCAATGATTTGTTCCCTTTACCTCCTCTTTCTCTGGACTGTTTCGGGACTCCACCTCAACCTGGAGCGAGACAGTCTCACCAATGCTCTTTCTCTTGGACAGACGGTCCTCATCTGGAAAAAGTAGAGCACTGTTTATTTTACGTTTTACTCAATATACTCAATACTTGCTTCCAAATTTGCAATTTGTCAGCATTTATTGAACAGTTAAAAACTAAGTAAACCCAAATCCTAAAACAGAGAGTTGTACTGCAGATGGTCCGACAAATTCTTATTGAACTGGCACCAACATCAGATTGACCCTTATGTCAACAACTCTAGTAGAATAGCCCCAAATCATAAAATATCATATTTGAAAATAGCCATACACTACAACTCAAGAGTTGTATTGTCTAAGCTGCTCACCTGTATACTGTGGGACATAAGGCGTAGCTAGTCTCTCTGTGTTATAACCGCTACCTCCAAGCACCTCGGTGATCTTTGACTGAAGGAACAACACCTCCCCTTCAACTTTCTCCAGTGAGGAAGGCAGCCTAGAATGTAAATAGGGAGAGAGGAACTATTTTGTGCAGTAGAAATGTGTAAGTTACTGTTAATTTTAAAAGTCAAATTTAATACTGGTATAGCTAAACAGAGAGATAAATGGAATGGGGATGATACGTACTTTGGATTATCAATGAAGACATCCTCAGGCAAAAGGTAAGGACTTTCTTTCTGTCTCACCTCAATGACCTAAAAGGCAGAGGAGAAAGACATTATTAGAAGACACTGTTAGTACAGATTAACAACACACACACACACACACACACACACACACACATCTATATAGATATATATCTATATATACGAAGAACCCCACGCCAAGACCTCGTGTATATGCTGGCAGAAGGCTGGCACGGTGGTGAGCTGGCAGATAAGGTTGAGGTAGGCAGCGGCGAGGGCATGAACAGCACAGCGGTTATAAACAGGCAGAGCCTCATCAGTGGACAGAGCCAGGTCCTGCAGAGAACACAATAAGACATGAGCACTGCAAAGTATACAAGTATGCAAATTAATCCTTAATATACAATATATTTTCTTAAAATGCATTGAGAAATTTTAGTTTAGATTAGGTTTTAGATTATTAATATTGTTTTTGCTGACGTGGGTTTCATGTGTACCACTTTTTCATCTTGTGTTATGTGGATTGCTTTTTTCTTCTTGTCAATTCTTTCTGAGCTTAGATAGGTGAAACATAAATTAAATTATTAGTTTTTTACAATATTAACCATTCAAGCATAATAATGTTAGCAGACAATTGTGGCTGAAGTTATGAGAGCCAAAATTCTGTTTGAATAAGGGTCTAAAATAAAACATGACTTTGTTGCATACACATTCAACCAAACCTGCAAAGCGAGGGCCAGACGAATGAGGTCCACCACCACCTCTTCATTGGCCAGTTCCACACTGAGAAGACCCAACAGAGCAAAGAGAGTCTCATAGTGCTGTCGACCACTGCTCGGCTCCTTACAGCCCAAGTAGATGTGTCGGTACAGGTGCTGGCCGTGCTGTGAGGGATGGATACACAGAGAGAATGACAAGTCAGGAAAAAGAGGGAGCAAAAGTAATGTACACCGCAAGTGTAAATGTTAATTTATCCAATAAAAGTTAAATTATCCATTTCATTATGTGTATAAAACATTTAAATAAAGAAAAATCAAATCAAGTAAACTGTGGGGACATAACACTTCTGTTTAAAAGCTAAATAAGAATGATGAAGAAGAAGCAGTTGAGTTTACAACAGATGTAGGGACAGGGTACCTTTTTCATGAATAAGTTGTCCTGTCTGGAACACTTGTCAACTTTGAGCTTGAGCACAGAGATGTCAGAGATACTGCTGCACAAAAAGAAGGGACAAATGTAACAAAGCCAAAATACAGCACTCATAGACTGAGCCCCATAATTCAGAAATCCAAATTTCCAGATCCTTTAGACACAGCCACACACCTAATTTTGGAGAACTTGGGCCTGTTGTCATGCCTGTCAATGAGACTGAGAAGGATCTGGAGCACCAGCAGTCGGACCTCTGGATCCTCGGTCAAGGAGAAGGACAGCAGTGGCTCAAGGAATGAGCTGGGCAACGCTGTCAGCATGTTGGTGGTCTGGAAACCTGCCGTCACCTGAGAGATTGATAATCACAGGTCATTCTAAGTTTGCAATATAACAATTCAAGATGAAAATGCATTTTAACTACAGTGTGGTGAGCTAGTGCCTTTCTATCACTGCCATTTTTGTCAAGTAATTCAAGTCCTGAAGGATGAAATCTAACATACAGTTATCCTCATTATTTCAGATTTCTTATATACATCTGGTGATCATAATCAGCCTGTTTATGTATGGATGTGTGTTGTGTGGTTTGCATTTGCATATTGTCATATTTTTAACCATCTCATAAATTATGTCACATTTTTAACTTTTCAGTGAAGCGGAAGACACTTTTTCACTATGTGGATAAAAAAGTTCCTTACCTAACATTTATAAAGAGCCACATTCTTTTTAAAAATTCTGTATCAAAAATTATTTAGGCATGGAGGCCCACAGTACCTGAACCAAGGACTTGAGTAACATAATCTGAATCATTCTGGTACCCTCGGCCCTAGGGAGGTAAACGCAAATTCAGATTCAAATTTAAACAGTCAGATCCCAACACATTTGCTAAGAAACCACTGCTGATATAAGGAAGAAAAACATTAAAGAATTAAACAGATTGTTTAGGACACTGCCTGGTGTAGATGGTTTAGGACACTGCCTCGTGCAGATTGTTTAGGACACTGCCTGGTGTGCCCTGGGCATCAACAATATAACTGGAACATACACTTGCATATAATATGGATTTAAGGTAACTTACCCAGAGCCTGTTGAGGGCAAAGTTGGGTAATTTCCAGGCACAGGGATCTTGCCCATGATGAAAAGCATGACCTCTGACCTCTGGTATGTTGGTAGAGTGTTGGCAAATGAACCTAAAAGACAGAGAAATACATATCAGATGGATAGAAGGACAAATTGAGAGCCAAAGAAGAAAAGAGGAAAAAACAAAGAAGATACTGCTCAAAAGAAAATGTACACACAGACAAAAGCACAAACAAAGTAAACATATGCACCACAGAGAGCTTGTGAAGCCTCCTTATTTCTCTCTTTTCCGCCCTCATACAAACCAAAACGCACAGACATATAACTGACAGACTCACCGATGGTCCTGATAACAGCCTCCTGCAGCTGCCTCTCCTCATGAGCTTTGATGATCTTGGTGCCAATGTTGGTGCTGCCGTCATATGAGCCAGTCAACTCGTAGTCCACACTCAGACGAAGCTGACGCAGAAGAGTGTTAAACACCTCCAACACTGTGGGGCCTACACACACAGCAATACAGCAAATTATGAAAAAAAAAGAGTCACAAAATGAAAGTTAACATCTGAGAAATTTTGTCAGAACCCACTTGCAACATGCCAGGCAGTACCTTAGTTTGTGTGTTTACATTGAGCTCACCTACAGAGCCACTGGCTGCAATGGCAGCTGCCTCCAGCAAAACTTCCACTATTCCAGCTCGCACTTTGGCTGAGTTCTTGCTGTTAGCATCCAAGTGGCCGAGAAGCTGCTGGATTACCAAGTGAGAGTGCTGTGACTGGAAAAAAAGAGGGAAGGAATGAAAATAATGAACCAGATTAAGAAAAGAATAATGCTGAAAATGAGACAAAGAAATGTAAGTAGTAGAAAACAGGTAAATTGCAGAAAGTAATTTAACCAGTTAGCAACCTAAAAGCTTTATAATATTCATTCTGTAAAAAACTAACCACAGCTATGAGAAGAAGCCTTTATGCCCACATGGAATAAGCAATCATCTATCATATTCTGTCCAATTTCAGTAATAAACCAGTGGGAAACCCCATCGATAGTGGAGTTTCTACTGTGTACCCCTTATTCATCTAACAAAAGCATGGCATGATGGCAACAATCACACACAATGTTTGGCAATTTCATTTAGACCTGGATATGATAGCGACAAAGAGAAAGAGAAGGTGAAAGAGATTAGAAAGAGCATATGCAAGTACAGTATCACTCACCTGGATGGAGTACATAATGATTTTGAAGCAACACACTGCAAAGGTCTTTCCCTCCCACAAAGAGTGGTTATCTAAGTGCCTGAGTGAGCAGAGACAGGAGGTGTTATTATACAGTGCTAGTACTGATGTAGAGCAACAAGCGGGGAAAGACACTACTACATCCATTAATAGTATGGATTATGTGTTTGATACATTAAAAAAAAAAAGTACACTACATAACATGTAAGTGCAAGAAGCTTATATAATTAAAACAATAGGTGTCACAATCAACATTTAAGCATCTATAAGATCCCAAAAATGCAAGAACTTAATAAAAACATGGATACGTCTATCAAACACGAACAAGGTCATTACTACTTAATAGCTGGTCAAACTGCACAATCGTTATGTATGTAGAGATGCAGTGGCAGGGACAAAGTCTCAAAAACCCTTAAAGAGTGAAAGAGCTGATCTCACACAGTAATAGCAAGACAAACTGAAGGGGAAATTGAGAAACAATTTTGAAATAGGAAAAATAAATTTAATATATAACTGCACCAGTAAATGGTAAATAGAGTTGCATCAAGAGAAATATTTAAAAATCATTAATGGATCAATACCAGGCACTTTTCATCATAATACACATAATTCATTGTTTTCCTTGCTGAATTTATATGTTTTTATCCAGACCCACTTTAAAAATTTAATTCATGAGACTTTAATTCTAAAAAATTATTAACCTAAAAATCTGTTCATTTGTTGCAGGCTAAGGGATCTAGCTGAACTCCTGCAAGCACATTATACATGTATAAATGCTGGTCAACAAAATGAATATCTCTGTTTCACTGCCCCAATTTGAGCCTGTTACTTGATAATACAGTATGAAGCAGGAGTGATAAATAATCCATGGTTAATATGTTTAGGGCTCAGTAAAATAAAGGGAAATGAGCACATACAATTAACAGGATGAAACAGATAAAACAGTACAGGTGAACTGATTTAAATGAGAAGGAAAGGAAAAAAAACATCACAAAATTATATGAGAAGCTTTAAAACAACAGAGCAGCATAAGCATTATCTTGTCAGAAAGGATCTATAACTGTAATAATGACAGAACTTAAACCACAGACATAAATAAAATGCAACGATATGCAATTTAAATCTCAAATCTGTAAATAATGCGTTTACATGTAGTCAGAAACAATTATGCAACCTTGTATTGACCTTGTCATGCCCAGTTGGGCCAATGTCAGTAAAGATGCAAATGCAACAAAACAAAACCCTGAGGCATGTCCTTTTTCAGTAAGTCAAAATTAAATAAATAAAAACAACCCCTCTCTTAAAAAATGCATTAAAGAAAGTAGCAAATAGAGAGAATAAATCTGGGCAGCCTCACATCAACACGGGTGTGACGGCATTCTTGATGTTGCCATAGGCGGCTCGCCCCAACAGCTCCCTAAAGCAGCGCTCCGTCAGCTCCACCGGGCTTTCCTTCTCCTTCTCCGTTGCCTGCAGCGGAGATGGGGAGCGGCTGGTAGGGAGCGATGCAGGTGAGAAAGCAAAAAAGAGGCAGAGGAGGGGAAGGAGCAGGGAGAAAGCAAGAAGAGGGAGGGAAAGTCGAGTTGGGAGGGGGAAGGGGAGAGGGTGAATAAGTGAGAGAGAGAGGGTGAGAAAAGGAAAGAGTTTGGAATCACTTAGATTCAGTCACACTAACATTTTCACAAAAACATCTTCTAGGCTGCTGTGTCACTGCCACCTTAATTCCTAAGGTGACTTTACCCTCTGCAGCATGTCTGCACCACAAAGTAAGTGACTGCTTCGGCTGACGTGTGTGTGTGTGTGTGCGGGCATTCACATTAGGTCCAGGCTTTCTTTATTTCCATGCATTGTTAAAACCCCCTTCATGAGTAGCTTCGGGTATTTCATCTTTCCTGCACTGATGGGATGAAATAAATGTGACTTCCTGCCTTTAAACTGTTTTTCTAACTGCAATGGAAGGGAATGGAAAACAACTAAATAAAGAAAAATACACTACTAATATAATGGCCTAAGTTCAATGGCATAAAAATCAAACAACTTTCTAAGCTGTAATCTCTGCTCTCTGTCCTAATGAAAAGGCCATTTTAAACACCTGCAAAGGCCTTCACGCTGAGCTCGCACTGCACAGTTCTGTCGAATTATTTGTAAACTCACAAGAAACCATATGGTATGTGGAAAAATCAGTATCTAAAAACCTAAACCTAACCTAAAGCCTCATTTCTTCTTTAATCAAACAATCTGCAATCGACATTTTTAATTTGAGGATCATTTCAAATAAAATATTTTCTGCCAAGGAAATGTGTGGAAAACTGGAAAGACTGCTTCAAGGACATAAAATCTACACCTCACTAACGCCCAATCACTGATGGTACTTGTTCTTAAAGCTCCAGACACAAACTCGACAGAAATAAGTCTCAACTATCAGAAGCTAAAACTATGCTTCCAGTTGATCTTTATATGAACTTGGTCATGTGCGTAGGGATTAATGTAGAATAAATGCACCATCTGCGAGTTTAATTAAACTCTGTACTGAATGCTGTGGATTTATGGGCTGGTAAAGACTGGCTAAACTCAGTGTGAGAGGAGATTGAGGAGGCACAGCAGGGACAGCCCTCAAAACACACAGAGAGCAGAGGGAAGCTTAAAGGGAAATGTGTTTCTCTGTTGGGCTGTTTTAGTCTCCTTCTGTCCATCTGTCTATGTTGTTCAACAACTTCACTGTTCTCATGACATTGCTTTCTATTATTCACCCTCCACCCAGTCCTTCAACCTTCTTCCTTCTGCCCTCCTCCTCCCCAAGATATCGTCACTGACGTCAAAGGGAATTTCAGTATGTGAAATAGTTACAAGAAGGGCTACCTTTCACTCACAGTCTACCTTTCATTGCTTCCGAAGCTTTCATTCTCCAGCCACTGTAATATTTCTGCTCATGCTTTTACCATTTTGTACTGACCCCTTTAACCTTGATATTTTCTCCCATCCCCTGCTGTTTTTGTCCTTGAATGTTGCAGGTGGGCAAACAGATGCTCATAATGGCAGCAGAGCTGTCGGTGGGCTCATTCAGTGATGACAATGATGATGAATGACGGGGTGATGGCTGCCTAGACTGACAGGACAAATATCGCCTAACGTAAGACAAACAGCACCAGTTGGGTACAGCGCTATGTCTGTGTAACAGAGTCATGCCAGGTCAACACTGACCCATTCTGGGTCCTTAACTTTCACATCACATGTTGGCAAACACGCTAATTGCTTGTGATGAGTATGTGTGTAGACTTGATAACGTGGTGGCAATATAATCCTGCTTTGAATTGAAAACAGAATATTTTTAAGTAGGTAAAAAAAATGCTTACAGTATTTTAGTTTTATTAGGTGAACCTAGCTAAAGCTACCACTGCAGTAGCCCTATCTGAACAGTGTCAGAGAATTACTGATACAACTTTATGGTGATTTTCTCACATCAGCCTGACTGTTGTATTAGGTATAATTAATAAACTGGAAGTGTTAATAGCAGATTGTAAATCATGTTAAACATGGAAAACATTATATCCATCCACCCATTAACAGCTTTTAGAACAGTTTAATCTTCTGGTTCTGGTCAATTTTCTACTTTACGTGCAAAACATTTAAATTAATTGCAAATATACAAGCCATATGTAGAAAATATAAAGCCCAAAGATTGTCGTGATTAAGGCTAAAACAGGCACTATAAAATCCTGTACATATTACCATATACATTTGGTATCCAGTCAGTTGTCATTGTCCTTGTATCACCAACCTCTCTGAATGTTCTCCACTCTGCAGGTTGAAAAGCAGAGAGGGAACGATTTTGTCCATGTGCTGAGGGTCCCAGATGTTGGCCTGAAGTTCATCATTTACGGTCTTTCTCACCACACCCTGCAGACCCCTAATACCTGCCATGCGGATCCTGGTGGAAACAATGAAAGAAACAGACAGCAGAAATCATATGACTGGTTTACACTAAATGGAAGACTATATTTAGGAAGTCTTATTTTCGTCAGTTTTTTTTTTCTCTCAAGTGTTTGACTTTTTTTTTTAAGGTGATCTCATTTTGTTTCAGTAGATGACAAAAATAACAACAAAATCACTTCAAAAAGATTTCACTTTAAGAAGATTTAGAAGAAAGGTCTAGGGGCAGTAATAGTCTAAATGGAGCTTTCAGCTTCTGAAGTATTCTAAAAATAGCATTTAATAATTCTGCCTGTAACGCAATCAAGCATCTGTCCACTCACTTAGTGCGGATGTCAGGGTCCTCGAAGCTAGAGTGGCACATCTCACTGAAGCGTGACACAAAAAAGTCATAACTGCGGTGGTATGATGGTGTATCCTCTTCTATGTTGGCAAACTTTACAAACTGGGAAGGCAGAAAAATACTTTTTTTTATTAAACACTATAAGAATAATTAAAAACCTTTTAATGAAATGAGCCTACAGTAAATCCTCAGTGAATATCTCACAAAGTGAAGTCAAACTGTAGCGCTATAACATCTCATTAAGAGTAAAAAGCATAGGGAAGAGGGGGGCTCTCCCACTGGGCTAGAAAATGTCAGCATTTAAGCATGCTGACATTTAGCTTCACACCAAACTACAATTAATAAATTATTCACTAGATATCTTTTGAATCATGACAGAAAGGAAACTACCTTAAATAATAATGAAATGAGGAACATGAAGTAAAGTAAGAACTCCTTTATTTAAAAATAAATAATAAACTGCTGGATTCATGCAGTACCTAAAAAGAGTATGGTTTATGAAGAAAACGTACTTTTAAAAGAAGCCCTGAGGGATCCATTTCGTGTACACAAAGCAAATTAAATGAAGTGAACCAATAACTGCTCCTGTGTAGCTGTTCAGCAGTAAATTTCTATAGTAGTTTATACCTGGAAGCTGCCCAGTATTAGTTAGAGGTCTTGATGTATCAAGTATGTGTCAGCAGAAACAGACCACTGTATCTCCTAAAAGCTTTAAGAAAAGGATCTAAAACTATGGGCGATAGAGAGCTAAGATTATATTTATAATCCAAAAGCTAAAACAGGAGAAATGAACCCCTGCCTCAAGTCTTTTCCATTACAGATAAATCCCTAAAAAGTAACACCAAGTTCACACAAGTATTGATTCAGGTACTGATGGGTGGGCTCTGCTGTATAAGTCAGCGAAACAGAGCGTGAGAAAACCTGGCCATGCGCAAATTATGAGATAAATGTTCCTATATAGTGAAGCTTGGGGTTTCATACGCCCTGTGTGTGTGTGTGTATTAAGACTGAAAGATTCCAGCAAAATTAATCCCAATCAACATCCTCACAATGTCTACCAACAGGCATTCAGAAAGCTATTAGGCTTTAAATTCGCAGAATTCCTCTACTATTGATGGTGGTAAACAGCACTACAGTGCACAATTAATTATGCAGTACTGAGGTGTGTGTCTGTGTACAAATGTATCATAATATGGCCCTACGTTTGTCTTGAATACACACTCATGAATATGTGCAAGAAAGATTGATAGCAGGAAGATTATGAGAAAAGCTGGTGTGTCTCAAGGATCTGTGGAGATCTGGTCTTTAGCTAATCTGATTTCCTTTAGATGTTCTCTGCTGACCTAGTCAGTGCTGATAGCTTCTTCCCACATCAGAGGATACCCATAACTCAAGCTCTGTCTGCCCACCACTTTCTTACAGAGCTCTGATCTTACTCGAAATGCTAATGCAATATTCCTCCCTAGGTTTATAACTCTTGCTTTGTGCCACCATATTGGGAAAGCAATACCTCAAAATTCACTGAAATAGGTAAATAAAACATAACGTTAAACTAAGTAAACTAAAAAAAAATTAAAAAAAATAGTAATGTAGATTCAGCTGAAATGGAAAATGTTTATTGTAAACAAGAAATTTCCTATTGTAATTGTTTCATAGCTGCAAACATATGAACTCTTTAAACTAAAACTAAAAATCCTGGATACTCACAGAGTTGGTTCCTAGGATCTGCAGGCTGGGTTTGTCCGACTCTAGCAGTTTGCGCACCATTTTAAGAAAGCTCTCCACAAACAGGTTGATGCTCTGACAGTGACACGCCATGAGAAGCTGGTCCAGGGCTTCCATGGCTATGCACACATACCTGATGAGTAAGAAAAGCCACAGGAGGGATTTCTGTATTAGAGCATTGTGCCTATAGGCAAATATAAGCTATAGATGCATCTCGTCTATGAACAATTAAATAAATGCATATACAAAATGGCAAATTGGAGTTTACCAGAAGTCAGAAAGCTCTGCCAGACAAACTCTGGAGTCTTGCATATTGCACAGATTTCAGACAGACACTGCCAAGTGTAAATGTAATCAGTACAGGCTGTTTATATTGGCAAGAATCGTTGCAGTGCACCAAATTCACGAGTCATGAAAAACAACAACTTCTTTGGCATATAAAGTAAGTACAGACTGCACACAAACATCTGATCAAAACCCACCATGTTGTTTTTGTTAAAACAGACTGACCTCCCTTTCTGTCTATTCAGCTGTACTTGCATGGAGTGCTTGATAAACAATCAAAGTCAAAGGTCAAGAACACATGCTTTAGAAGATATGATGGTAAGATTTTACTGGTCTTTCTCACAATTACATGTGGGGTACACATGCTTGTAGGATATTCTTATAAGACAGTCCAAAAAGCACAACCTATTTGATGGACTGTCAGTGTAAATCCCAGTTGAAAAACTATTATTGAATGCAGTCCACACTTTTCTTCATTGCAAACTAATAATGATAGTCGATTTGTGGAAAACAATAAATAATACACAAAACGTGTAAAACATTTGAGCGACCATTGACTGGTAATACTCACCCATATCTGTGTCGGGCCACATCCCTTGACAGTCTCTCAGATAGGTAGGCTCCGATACGGTCAAGCTTCTCTGGAGCTGACAGGGCATAGAATGTCAGCTTCTCCATGTTGGCCTTCACCAACCCATCCTAACAGGGTATCAGAGGGAGAGTTTCAGGTTTAAGGATCTCATTCACACATTTCTTAGCAAATGCAACTGTGGGTGTACTGTAGTGTTTACTCTAGAAGAGTAAAACTACGGTGTTACACTCCTACTTTCTGTCCTTAACCTGCTTTACTGCACTTCATATTGGACAGTGGGAGGGGAGAGCTAAAAACATCCAGTCCATTGAAATCCTTTCACATTCAGACAAGAAGAGAACCTTGCAGTCAATGAGGTATCACTCCCAAAAATAAATAGGAAATCACTTTAAAACCTAAATACACTGGTAGGAATGATGACAGACTATAGATAATATGATATTTTCAGTTGTGAAAAATTGCGTAATGTGTCATTAGTGCACCTGTGATGACATCAGCACAGGATCATGACTCTCTCTCTGAAACTTCTCGTGGCTGGAACTCTGAATCAATCACAGTCTGAAATGCAGCTGACTGAAAAAAAACCCTCTAGCTACATTTACATGTTGTCATTTAGCAGACGCTTTTATCCAAAGGGAACTACAAGTGAGGCACATTTATTAAGTAAATGTTCCTCAAATGTCTTCATTATTTCCAACCCTCTGGAAAAGCATTAGTTACAGTTGCAGACACAACAGCTTACACTCAAACTTACACATTATTTTGGGAGCACACTCTCACACACAACTAGGAATTAGGGTTACCTGTCAGATCTGTGGCCAAAACTGCAATGTCCTGGGAATATCAGTTCTGGACACAGATCTGAAAGCTAAACTGGGTTACTGCAGCAGCATAGAGTAACTTATTCAAAGCTTCCTTTGCGGTGGTCTAATCTCCACCTTCTCCACCTAAATAAATTCTCTTTATTAATCATTTGTATCAAATCTCAATCAGAGGGGGAAAAAATTACAAACATTAGATCTTTGGTTTAAAACCAAAATTTCTTCCCACCTTTTCTTCACTTATCCTAAATAAAACACTGTATTTATATTAACCTAATGATGGACTACAGCCAACTCCAGTAAAGCACATTTTTGAGCACATTGTTTAGATGCTCAGTTTCAGGTGACTCGAGGACAGTTATAAAAGACATAACAAAAGAAACAGAAACTGACTGCTTCTCACCTCTGGGTCTTCTGGGAAGATGTTGTCTACCAGTCTCTTGTATCGAGGCCTGAGTGCCCCGCAACAACCACAAACACCTGAAGTGAAGGGGGAGGGAGGAAGGAGAAAAACAAAAGGAAGATGTTCAATTAGATTTGTACATAGAAATGCAATAAAAATTACCTTTTTTCTTGTCCCTCTTCTGTTGCACTGTCTGTGTAAGTCTGGGTAAATGAACAAGAACACAGAACCAAAGCAATGTTTTGTGTCTAGCATTCATGTCTTCCAAAGGTAATGTCAGAGACATGGAATGGTAGGTAAAGTAAATCATTCTTTATTGTCACTAAACACTGGGACATTAATCAGTAACTTATGATACATGTATATAACTTTAAAGACAGCAACAAATAACTTCACATTAACATAGTTTATATACTTTATACTCTTTATATACTTATACCCGTTTGCCAGTTAACCTGTTTTCAAATGCTTTGTGGTTTACAGCTCTTTCTTTTTCAGGCTTTTGTTGCCCTTGTTCCAACTTTTTTGGGATGTGCCTCTGCCACCAAATTTAAAATGAGCTAATTCTTTCCATAAAAATTGTAAAATTTCTGTTTCAACATCTGACATGTTGTTTATGTTCAATTGTGAATGAAATATGGGTTAATGAGATGTGCAAATCACTGCATTCTGATTTTATATATTATCTTTACATAAAAATAAAAGAATACTAATGCTATGCCATCAAGCAGTGACAGTTATATAGTCACTATTATTGATGGGCTTCATTCATTTAGCTCACTTGAATATAAATACAATACATTTTATTAGGTACAGCTGTTTCTAGCTTACTGTAAGTACAACGGTCAGGTTAAGTGCAGAGCAGGAAGAATTCACATGGGAGGGCGTGCATAAAGTCACAGACTTTATTTTCCCTCCACACACGCCACAGTAGGTAAGTGAAGGCACTTACATGACAAAAAAAGACATTTGAGATTGGACGCATATAGAAAAACAAAATATAGAATTTTTTCATCACAACAATGCTACTTCAGAAATTACACACACACACACACACACTCAGTGCAAAAACGTCAGCCTGGAACAGAATCGTGAAACAAACAGAGCACCACTTCCCCCCCCCCAAGACATAGCATTAGGAGAAAGCTGGGAGCTGGAGAGAGCTGGATTCTGATTGGTTGAGGGTATTCAGCAGTGGTGAGTCATAAGGGGATGGGGAGAAAAAAAAGCATTTAAAAAGGGGATAACCTGAATAAAAAAAACACCTAAATAAAGTGTTTAACCCTTCATACAGATCTCCATTGCACCATTATATTCTTGGGTCAAAAATACCCATCCCAACAGTGGGTCATGGTATTGTTACTTTTAGTTAGACCAATACAAATCAATTTGCTAAGAAACAGATTATCCTTCCTCTCCCCCAATGTTATTTTACTTCATTCCATTTTCCTAAAGAAAAAAGATTTAACTGCTGTTAAAAAGATATCATTTAATGGGGCACTAAAACATGCTGACCAGACACTGACAAGATTTCTAGCTGCCCAACTTCCACACATTACATTTTACTGGATACACTGACTGTCCCTTTAATTGTGGCACTAGGACAATATATGTTTGGTATTGTCATCTGGAGGAGTTTTTCTGCTATAAGCAGAGAAATATTTTCATATAGGGAAGTCAGAGGGAAGTTTAAAAGCATTCATGTTAATTTACACCCTTTAACTAAAGCCACAGAAAGCAAGTTGAGAATTGTTGAAGTTACTTTTTACCTTCTTTACACATTCGTCGAGCTTCTCGGTAAGGACACCATCCTTTAAACCAAAAAATAAAATAAAATAAAATAAGAACTGTGTCCCTAAATAAATCAAATTCCCTCTTCCAGGCTATATTCAATTATTCCCAAGAATTGTGGTATGTTAGCAGTGACTTGCACCTGGGAGCAGGAGAGGCACCATAGAAAAGATGTCCTTGAAAAGCCATATTAGTACTTAGTACTTTCAAGCTGAAATCTGCACTAGGAACTTGAATGGTGTTCAGGTTCATATATGACAGCTGCATTTCTATTCGTAGTTGTGATCCTCTTTCTTCCATCACTTCAAAACACTAATAAGGCCTTTGCATCTCTTCTTCCATCCTGCACACATCCAACTTCCCTCTACCCCCTTCTCACACTCTAGCTGTATTGGCCCAGGGCCTGAGTGTAGGAGTCATCAATGAATTAATGAAAATGTAGCAGGTCTCAAGTGAAATGAAGAAAGGATGGAGGAGAAAGAAAGAGACATGGGGGAGAAAGAAAAAGGCAAAGATTCAAGAGTGATGGAGATGGACTGTGATGCACTGTGTGAGTCACAGATTATTGCTGTTATTGCCTCTTCTCTGTCCAGTACAAATCTGTCCTGTACTGTCAGCAACAGGGAAAGACACTTTGGGCACGAGATATATTTTTCATAGGAAATTCGTTTGTAGTACCATGTAGTACCATCCTCAATAACATTTAATAACTCAGTGAATCAAGCAGTTACATGTTATTTCATGCTTGTGTGGTGCCCTGTACACATGTGCATTTTCATTGCAAGTTATATTCATTTGTGATATACTATATCTGGCAGCCAAATAGAATAATACACATGAATTGTACTTGTGAAATAAAGCATATTTAGTTTAAAGAAGAAAATTAATTTCTACATGTAAAGTAACCAAGCAAAAAGGGCAGATAATGTTTAATTGTGGTGCATCTTGGCTTAAAGCACGTTCCTGAAACTTGTGCTCTAGTACCAGAAACAGAAATTACTTCAGTTGCCTCACTGGAGCATTTTTCCGAGTTGTGTTGGTGGAAAAAAAAACTGTTTTGTGTCTCTGGTGTTAGTAATGGTTGGTTAATGTGTAAGAGCTATGAGAGTGCAACAAGGTGGGTGGACAATAATTTGGATGACAGCGGTGAAAAGCACACATACCAGGGGGGTCTCACGACATCCACCCACTCTGCATGGCAAGCTGACAACACATTGAGGGGCTGGACATAGAGCTCCTCCACACTTTCATACACGCTAGCACCTAAACCCACACAGTAAACATGATAACACACACTTTGAGAAGTGTTTAACCAAGGAACAATGAATTACTGGTTGTTTGTAGATAGAACAAGATAATGAGAACGCGATATCTCGGAATCCTGGTGAACCAAAGTTGGTGAATTCTGTCTGTGAAATATCTGTTTCACCGGCTGGAAGCTAAACACCTCTCAAATCATCCCAACAAGGATGCAGCCAATCACAATGCTATTTTTGTCTTTGTAACAATGGACTGGTACATTAACAGATTACGCTCTCCATTTCCCACAGGATATCAGCTTAATGTTTCCACATTAGGGTGAGAGAGGGGAGAAAACTGTGGTGAGGAAAACAGGGGCAAACACATTTACCTAGCGCTAAAAACATGTTTGTACATAACTAAAAAATCTCTACACCTTACAAAAACAGCTTTAGTGTGCTAGGACTAATACTAGGACAAGGGAACACCCCGGAGAAAAGTTAGACCTCACCACAATATACTGTATAACATTGCATCAATGTCTAAAATGAAAGGGCTGAATCTAAAAGAGTATAATAGTAAAACTCTTTGTAAAACACACACACACACACACACACTAACACGACAGAAGTGGGACATGAAGGGCAGTGCATCTTGCAGTGTCCTGTCTGCACCTGCTGTTCCAAAGCTGCTCTGTTGTACCCACCATCATGTGGCTGACAAGAAAGAGTAAATATAGTCCTAAAGCCCCGCAAAGAGAATACTGAACACTTTTTTATCTGTGTGAGTTTAAGGCTGGACTGTCAAGACACAGTTAGACCTCACCTTTATCTGGGGTCATGCAAAACACTGATTTTACAAGCCACATTCACAAACACATACAAATATACTTAAGCAAGCAGAGTATGCATTTTGTAACTCACTTCAACCATATTTTAATCAATGTATGTATACCTGTTTTTCCATAATGCTTTCAAAGGATGTTGCCCTTTAGGGGTGTTATTACATAAGAGGGAGGGGGAGAGACATCAATTCCTGCTATTTTTACATTAAAAATGTCATCTTTAAACAGTAGATTCATGCTGTGAAATGCCAGCATGGAGCATAATCTACAAACTCAGAAAAGCAACCAGAACAGAGGTGCGGATGATGTAAGAAAACAAAAAATAATGAGCGAGGCTCGTGGAACAGCTACCTCAATGTGCGCTGTAACTCAGTAAGTTTTGAAAGATGTACAGCATCTGAGGGGAGGAGATGAGTGGCACCAAAAAAAGGCTAATGGCATTGGGTAGAAACGTGACGTTTTGTTAGAATGACAGCTATTAACTTCAGTGCAAACATAACCACAATGTCAATTTATCCCCATCTTCTCTGTCACGACGAGCCCTACCTACTGGAAACGTAGCTAGGCTACTGACACGCATCCACACTGCTTAAACATCTTGCAGAGGCATATGCATAGCATATAATTGTCTTTTCGTGTACCCTGAGTCACATTCAAAGCATGCATTTCTGAGCGTAGGAGGCAGAAACTGGTAAAATGACAGCAACAAACTGATGTACAGAGCCAGCTGACCACAAATCCCCAGCATACGAGGCCAATCCTATACACTATGAACACAGTCAAGCAGACAGTGAAACTGGCCAATAAGGGACTCAAGCCTAGAGCCCTGTTTCCATACAGTAGCTCACCAATGCCCAGTACAGTGAACTGAGTATGATCATTCAGTGCAGTGTCTGTCCTTGTAAGTGATTAGCCTACTAACCAAAGCCTTTTCTTCCCAACAGTCTACAGACGCATGCCTACATGTTTAAGTAGAGCTAATCAATAAACCATATATCCTACCAGCACACCACAGCTACAGTAAATGGTATAATTTCCCCGAAGGCATCTGCTCATATTCTCTACATTTTACAGAAAGCAGCAAAATGCTACATTTCCTGTTATCTACACGTATTACTTAAAAGAATAAACACAAAAACTATTACAGGTTATCAAGATAATTAAACAGTTGCAGTGTAAGGCTAACAAAATCTCAGACACATACAACAGTTACCTTAATATTTTACAAGAGAAAGATAGCTTACCAACCCCAATATTAACAAAAAGAAACAATACAAAAAATATATATTTTACCAAAAAT
This sequence comes from Channa argus, assembly GCF_033026475.1. Lineage (NCBI taxonomy): Eukaryota > Metazoa > Chordata > Actinopteri > Anabantiformes > Channidae > Channa > Channa argus. The sequence goes on along the minus strand of NC_090213.1, from coordinate 10,931,283 downwards.
AAACATCTTCGCTCCTTCTCAGCTAAAAGCGTAATCTAACCTTGTGAGAGATCAAGTTCCCATAATATGCTTTAAGGAGACAATACACTGGAGTGAAATCCACAGTCTTTAACAAGTAAGCAAAAAGGAAATGTGTTTGTAGAATGTAGGAAAACTGGCTGAACCACGTTTGCTTGACATTACTCACACGCTTACACAGATGAGAACACACACCCAAATACACAACAGAAGAATGACTTTAATTCTTACCGTACATCAATCCTGATGTTAGAGTCTCTCACTAAAGATGCTGTTTTTTCACCCCCAATGCACTTCAGTCGCTCATGCAGACACGCTGCTGTGCCAAGAGGCACTGAAAATGGACAGAAACCCACACAGCGCTCACTCTGGGATAAATGTCTGCACGTGTTCTTAGAGCTAAAACTCATATGAATGCGCACCGTGATTGGTGCAAAGCGTCGCTCGATGCAATAAATGTCACACGCGCATGCACATATGCGCACACACAGGCAAACACGCACACACACACGCAGAGGCAAATATACATTTATCCATGCACAAAAAGGGGCTAAAGGAAACGTCAGAGAGACGTGTGCCGGGATGACCTTGGATTCTCCTGTTTGTCTTTTGCAACAGTGCTTTTTCTTAAATGCTACTGCAGATTTTACATGCTGTCTCATACACAAACACAACCAACCTCACTTCTAATTATTTCTCTCAGTTGCAGAGAGAGAAGCAGAAACAGAGAAATGTGCACCCGAGGGAAAGAAAGGGAGAAGACCTCCCACCCACGCAATCTCCGCTCTCCCTTTCTCCACCTCCTGTCAGCATCACTCTTTCCCTCCTCTCCATCATTCATCTACCCCATCCTTCTGCATTACTGCTGCTTCCTTTAGTGTTTTTATTCCATGCTTATACTACTTTCAGCCACAGTTTCCGTTATTTAGCGACAGTGCCTGTTTGGAACCTCAAATATGCCAGCAATCCTTTTTTCTGTACAGTAACCATTGTGGAAAATGTGTGAATATATAAACTCTGTATTAGTATTTCTTTCTTTTGAAAGCAGCACAACTAAAAAACTGTGAAATGCCATCTTTTGAAATATGTCAGAGTTTACTCATTCTGTACCAGGTTTAATTTTCTATAGACTACCATTCAGCAGCTGACCCATATCTCTTAGATGACAGAAATCCTCACTTACAGTACACAATGTACGTTGCATGTAATGTAAAGTATTAATACACCACACAAGCAAAATTTTCAAATCAATTCATGCTTTTATCTACATTACCACACAGCCATAGCTAGAACAGACATAAAATCTGATGTAGTTTACAATACTGACTCTTATGCAAATATTTCCAACAAAACCAGAAACCCTAAAGTGCTTGTGGAGGAATTAGAGATTGTATTAAAATGCTCTCTGCTAGTGAACCCACAACAACAAAAACACATTTATCTCAATCTGAACATTTAAACATTTATCAGCTGCCAATGTGTGGAACTTTACTCTGCAATAAGAGTGGCACTTTCATCCACTGCATTTCACAACAGCTTGGATCAGCTTTAGTCAAAATACTTCATATAAAAATGAGACATTTACTTTACACTTAGATATATGGCTTATGTTTTTTCCCCCACTTGTTGGATGTACAGGGCCACTTGTGTGATTTCACTTTGCCTGAGTAATGCGCATAATGCAATTATGCATATCCAAGCTTTGTGTCCCTTGTTATTGCATGCTGGTAGTTCTGAAAACCATAACCTGTAGAACTACTGTAAATCTACAATTGTATTAAATCAGTTAAGATTTAAGCTGAAAGCAGTATAATATATTATATATTTTCTTTTATTTAGTCAACACTGTTGTGTTGTGTTGAGCAAGTTGTGACTACAGATCACAAATAGTGTAGCAGTGATTTGTAGTCACATTTAGTGGTGGCACAACATCCTCAAAAAACTATGCAATGAGCTGGCAGTTCACAGCAACTTAAAAATGAGTAGCTTTTATTTGCAATATAACACATTGTTGTCTGACATCCTGGAACATTATGGAGGCAAGTCTTCAGTGAAATAATCCTCTCTTACAATGTGACTTAGAAACCGAGAAGCAGCCAGAGACAGAACAGAGAAGGTGCTGTTGTCACTTACCCTTGCCAACGCGATGGTCCAGAAGGGTACGACAGTCCAGTGCCAGCCTCTGAGAGGCCGGTGCATCAGGCGCAGGCAAGGGCATGGCAGGCAAACAAACACACAACAGCCCACAAGCACGCAAACACACTCAGGCACACACTATTCCTTTCACAGAAACCAAAACACTCCTAACTAAAGTCAAAATCAATCAAATCAAGACTACAAGCATCAGACCTAAAATCCTTAATTGCTGAGAAATATTTTTGTAAAATAAATTTGAAATGCCTACCAATAATACCAAACAATTTAATTAAAGTCAGTTTCACGGTTCCTTACCTGATAAAATAAACGCAGAAATCTACTCACTTACATGCATCCGTAACTGCCTGGTTTGACTGTAATAAAACACTAAACCCTCGCACATGTAAACATACAAGCTTGTCTTCATTCAAATGTGAACAGAAAAGCCAACTGCAAGTTCTGTGGAAAGTATACACCAGAACAAACTCAAAAGTTCACTCAAGATCCCTGCTGTACCCAACTTGTATGCCCCTGTCTTACTTCTTAGAAATGTAGGTTAGTACATCCGCAGGTTGCCTGTATTAAAGACGAGATTAGCGATGAGTCCTTCAACAGCAGCTCTGCTCTGTGCGTGTGTCTTCCTATCTCATTAATAAACATCTCACTGACACAATGGGCCTCACTCTCTATTATAAGTCTCTCTCTGGGCAAGAGACAGAGACCAGAGGGCGGAGAGAGGCAGGGGAACAGTGAAGCAGCTATTCAGTCAGCGGTCTTGGGGTTTAGGGAATGTGGCCATCGGCGGATGCCAACCCAGGCAAAAAAAGTCTGGTGAGTGATTTCTGTGCAAATTCTTACATCACACACTTGCAAGAACAGCTTAATTACACACATACACACATACATACATACATATATGACAAGCTATTCTCACAAAGCAATTCCACAATCAGCAGTTATTTGCTGCATATTTGTATTAGGCAGCTTATACTTCTAAATTCTTAAAAGAGCATTTTTCCGCCCGCAACTATATTGCCGATGTGTCTTTTATAGACGCTCCTTAAACAGGTGTCCAATAAGTGGGGGGTTATCACCTGTCATGCTGTTTGTTGGCCAGGAGGCGGCGTTGTTCTAAAAGGTTCACAGTAGCAGGGAGATGAGCAGCACTTCAGCACCAAGCGGAGTCTCCACCGGCGGTTCGATAGTCAGGAAAATCGCTGGTTTGTCTTTGGCCTGTGGAAATTAGGATAGCCAAATTAGCCGATGCGCTACTAAATAAAGCTGATAGCTGGACATATATGAGCCTATCAGATTGTGGGAAACAGGTGTTAAGGTTGAGCCTGAAAAGATGAATTGTGAACCGTCTCTGACATCCTACCCGCACATCATTCCCAAGTGTTAACAGCTGCAGTAAATGAATTTAGCATTAGCAATGCTAGCTGTAGTCAACCAGTTTTTATTTAACTTTGTATTCTGCTAATTAAACGTTTCGCTATTTGTCCGTGATGTCGAAGGGGTATAGACACAAAGATCCAGCCGCCGAATCTAACAAGACTAACTAATATCAACGAAATACAGACATGTCTGTATTGACTTAAGCTAAGCTATTATATGCTGCTGGCTAACGATGCTAACGATCGCTAGCTAACTTCTTGACTTGCCCGGCTCCGCCCGTTTGAATACGAATTATCAGTGTCACCACCCATTACTTACCATGAAGTGAAGAAAAATAAAATCACTTAAAATCTGTTGCATACGGGCTGTTAACGCCAGGCACAGTTTAGCGAAACTAGGGCACCAAACATATGGTTCAAGTGGTGTCAGAGCCACCAGCTGACAGTGGGGAGCTAGCGTTAATATGTGACAGCCCACCACTGCAGAGTAACCTTAGGTAATGGAGCAAGAGCCCGTTTAAACAGATGCTGTCCAGACACGCGTTACCGTTACGTCTACCTAACAATAATGAAAACATGAACAAACTATAAAACATACAACTAATATTAGATCAAATAAATGCTTCAGTATTACAGTAATGTACATGTAATCATGTATTTTAGGGAAAAATGTAACTATAACAACTTATAGGTACAGTTAGTACAGTAGGTACTGATCTCATAATGCCTGAGCCAATTTATTGAATATTATTGGATTAATGGACAACAACAAAATTAATAAAACGTTGCTAGAAATGTGTAACTATGAAGCAGTGTTAATGTTTAACTAGCACCTAGTTAGACAGTGTGCCAGGGCTTTTCATCTATATGCTGGTGACTCCGTGCTCGGTCTTGAATTAGAAAATGCTCATTTTAACTTATTAAGAATGTGCCCTACTCTTTGCATTCATTCATATAATCTCAGATTATATATCCTATTTTTGCAAAAGGGTGATGGAGATAGATATCCAGACCTTTAAAAGGATATGTCTACATCTCAAGAATGAATAAAGATAAAAAAGGAAAAGGCTATTTAACTATATATTAGGATGATAATAGAGTAGAGATATGCAGACAAAAACTATTTATTGATAAGGAGGCTTCTCTTCCATCAGTTGGTGACAACAGTGTATCTGAGTAATCTTCTTTTAAGCCATAACGTTTTGTTTTAAATTCAACATAACCCAAACTGGGCAATTTGCAGGACAAGTGTATCATAATTTGTGGAGATGTTGCGTCACATTTCCCTTTTTTTGAAGTCTAAATCTGGTGCTTCTGAGTGGACCACATGGCACACTAGGCATTTATTTCCTAGGGTTTCTTGATCCCACTAGTCCATCAGGTCCCTGAGGCTACATGTTTCCTGCTTGCTTTCAGCTGCTCAGCCTGCACTATATAGCAGCTGATGTGCGACACCTTTGCATGGGCCAGCACCTCCTGCAGTGGAACACTTATGTGAAGCTAATGAACACCAAGCTAGTGTGTAAAACAAAGGAGTTTGCTATGAAGTCATTTCAGGATATACTTTTCACTAATTTCAGCTAATGCATTTTAGTAGAAAATCTAAAATGCATTAGCCCACAAGATCTGGCTGTCCTCAAGCAGGGCCCTTGTGTGTCCTTTCTATCACCATATGGGCCTTTCATCTTTAGGGATTAGTTCCTAGTCTTTAGTGGGAGGAGGGACTGTTCACATGAGCCCAACATCTTACTGTCTGTTCCCGGTTAAGTGAAAATCTTTTTGATGCAATATTAAGATGTTGGTTTGAGTGTTGTTATGAAACTATTTCAGAAAAATCTTTGTTTTGACTAAAATCGACCTGTCTAACATTTTCACTCAGAAGACACTTTGTCCATCTGCCAACAATAAAAGCGACAATGAATGTGCTGTGCAACAGTAGTTTTTAGCCACTCACATACTTGAGTGTGTCTTTGTAAAACACACAAACCCAAACAAATCAATTTCTGTGTCTGATATGAGGGAAACATTTGGCAAGCATGTAGGATATACAATCTATTTTGTTGTTGGTTTAGCTGGAGTGTATGAGAATCAGCTCATTGCTAGACAGCCAACGCATTTCATTTCAACACTAATTAGCTTCTGGAGTTTTGCCCATGGTGGTCTAACTCATCCTAACTCCTCACAAGTTCTAATGCATTGCAAATAGGGTCACTAAATAAAATTATAACTTGAATGTGTGCGGTGGAAATGTTTTAACTTCAAGTGCTTATAAACAACACAAATGGAACGATGTTCAGTAATGACCTATACTGATTTACTCACTCTCCTTCTTGAAACAAAGACATCACATTATATCCATTTTAAAGAGACTGCCTGCTTGCCAGGTGTCAGAGTGCTATGCTAAAGTGGTAACAAACTGTCTGAGGCTTGGTGGCTATTTTTAGATAGAATAATCAGCAAGAAATGTCTGTAATGTCTACAAAATCATAGTGAGACAGATGGGAACTTGTTAGATCAGCCTTAAGCACTTTTGTGTGTTGTCTTGACACAATTAGCAAAGCACAGCTCAAAAACATTAATCAGTTTACCAAAGACACCACAGGCCTGTCATCATCAAAACTGAGGCCTTTTGCACATCTGTCGCTCTTCCCGATATTTTTCTTTTGTCGGCTCCTGAGTTTCCGTCTGAGTCATTACATTTGTTTGATATAACGATGAAAAAACTTCTAGATGTTTGCCAACACATAACAGCCCGACTAAGGCAGTCAATAGCGACATGTTTGGCCACAGCGGAACATGTTCTCCGTATTGATTTGGCATGAGTTTGGAACTCTCTCATTTTATCCGGACCAAGGCCACGTCTGGTGGGGTGGAACTTGAACCCGTGGCCTTCTGCAGCCCAACCTAATGCTCTTGCACTGAGTTGACAGGCCTCCTAGCCAATAAATAACACAGCAGATATAAATTTACTTCATCACAGTTTTATACAATCACTGGCCACTTTATTAGGTACACCTGTACAGTTTAAGCCAAACCAATACAGCAGCTCTGCCATGAATTGTACTTTTACAATGTTATAATTTCTCAGTTTTTAAGTTGAAACTGTTAGAAAGGTAATAATTCTCCTCTGTTTGGTACAACTCCACAACTCACTATGACCTCAGTAATAGAGTGCATTCTAAGAGGTGGTGTTTCTAAAGTTTTTGCCTCCTGTTTAAAATTAATGTGGTGGCCCAAATGCCACCTCTTATGTAAATTGCATTAAAATCTTGTAAAGAAAATCAAAATCAGTTGTGCATGATGCCAAACCTTGATAAAGGGGTAAAAAAAGAAGTATATCTGTTAATCGAAATTGTACCAGATTGATTTTGTGTAGATTGAATGTTTTCTTCTGCATGGAAAAACAAGTAGAAAAAAAGCTTCATGTTTTAAAAAGTCAAAAATTGACTATCCTTTACATCCAAATGAACAATGATGGGATTTTTCATAAGATTTATATGCTACTAGTGTTTTTTCTATAACATCCAAAAGCTGACACCAAAATTTTCTCAAAATATCACACAGGTGTGTAATTATTTATTTAGGCTATCATGTCATACTCTAATACAAATTTAAATGCTAAGCTTTGCCTCCATTGGATTATGAATCACTGCGGGTTGCTGGTACCAGTTGGAGGTGGTTTCAGCATCCCTGCATTTACAGGAAACCTGATTTTGCAGGCTGTTCACAACCTCAAAGGATCCCCTGTGTCTCCAATTCCACAGATAAATACTCTCACTACATGCATTAGGAAGGCAATGAAGAGCCAGCAGCTCAGCTTTTTCTTCTGTGGTGTCTTTAGAACTCTGTATGAGCAAATGAAAAAGAATGATGTATGAGTGTGTGGAAGAGAAGGCATAAGAAAATAGATTCATGATAATTTAAATCTGAATGGTTTTTAAAGATTTGGTTAACTTGGAATAATGGTGGTAAATTATGGTGTTGTCTCAGTGTGTGAGAGTGGCTGCTGACTAACTAATCCTCTTTGCACTTCTCATTCCCGCAGCTCTACTCTGTGGCATTTGTTGACCTCGTTATAGGTGGTGACCTACAATCCTGCTAGAAAAACTCTATATGTCTTGGCTTGACCTTTATCTCCCTCTCCTTTTTAGTTTTCTGATATTGCGTAACAGTGGTGACAAGTTAATTTTGCATGTTAAGGAGTTTGCAATCCTTTTCCGATCAGTATACATTTTCTGTGTGATGGCATCAGTGACACTGGATTACAACAAGCTGGCCGAATATATTCTAACACAAAAGCTGGACATGGGGAGTGGACACACTATATGTAAAACAATACAGGTAAGTTTTCTTTCTGTTCTGTTCTCTCTTTTTACCCATTACCTTTAGAATTAAGTGCAGACTGGGGTAAACAGGGAGCCAGTGTTTAAAATGTGCATGTAATAAAATGTGAATGTGTGAATTAATCTATATTTTACTTTAATATTATTTAGTCTTATGTGTTATAGAGTCAGTCCATATGATTTTGGACAATACGATTTTGGCTCTATATGCAATATAGCATATTTGAAGTAAAACTGATGTGTTGTGAGAGTAAACTGTCAGCTTTTCTTCAAGAGGTTAAAGGTAAACCATGTAAAAAGTAAAACAATTTTATCCATAAACTCCCCACTCTAGGGGTTCAAAAGTAATTACATAATTGTCTGCTCAGTTTTTGGATAGCATAGTGTGTGTTATTCCCTCATTATGTTATTTGCAAGTAATCAGATTAACGTTCTAAATGAAATTTCAAGTGTGGCATTTGCATTCTCTAATCAGTTGTTGTTAATCATCTATATGAAGTTCAAAGAGCTGTCAATACCTGTGAACCAGGTCATCATTACGCTCAAAAATCAAAAATCTCTAGCCAAGAGCAAAATAAATATTAGGTGTGGAAAAAGTCATTTGAAAAGATACATACCACAAAGGCTGATCTCAGGATCTCTAAAAGATCTGGAAGACCATGACAAACTACTGCTGTGGATGATAGCAAATTTGCTTTGTTGTGGAAAAAAAAAGTAAAAGTAGCACAGAAGACTTTACCAAAGTAAAAATATTTATCAAAGGATTATACAATTTGTAAATCTCCAAAGATATAAATTTGTCAAAAACATGTCTAAGAAATAGCTGTACATCATCCCATTTACACAAAAAGATGGGAAGGGAATAGTTTGGAGAATCTGTGAAGCGAGATGGTTCTGACCCAAATTAGAATAAGTATGCATTTCATTTATTGAAGGCATAAAAGCCATAAGACCAAGCAGGAGACTCTCTAATGCAGTCTATGCAGTGTAAACATCAGACTGTCTTCAGTGAGTGGGTGGGACAACAGCATCTAGAGCCAGAAGGATGGAGGAGTTAAACTCTGGGCATTAACCAGCTCAGGTCTAAATCTGGCTATGAGATAATTAGTTGGAAAGCAACATTTCTTCATGCAGATATTGTGTCAACACGTGGAGCTTATCAGGTCCACGTGTTGAAACAGGACTTTTTAGAGCTGTTTTCATAGTCTGAGTAGTAGTAGCCGTGCTGACCTTTACGCTCTACTCACCGAAGCCAGGACAGGAAGACCAGGAGCTGAAGTCAGATAAGGTCATCACCATGGTGCACCCTGTCCTCGTGGCCTGGGTGAACTTGAACGGGCATGTTGTCCTCTAAAAATCTGCCACATCTTACCAGTGAAAATTGAACTGAAACAAAACTCACACTTGAAGTGTATGAGTCTATGCTGTTATTTAAAGAATAGCAGTGCAGTGCAAGAGTAGTCTTTGAGCAGTGCAACTCAAAGACTACTCTTAGATCAGTGTCTAACATGCAATTCAATGATTGTTTTAACAAAACATGTGGGAACTCTGCTTTATGTTACTGCAACAAAATCAGGTATTCTGTCATGTTTTAACAGGTGGGTGTGGATCCAGCATGCAAAATGTTTGTGAAAGATGCCTACGTAGAGGAGGTCAACAGAAAAATCTGCATCAAGGCCTCACGTGGGGTCACAAAACACTGCTCCTCCACTATTAGAGTCCACCCTTCCCAGGCTTGTAGTTCCACCAGCACACACTGCAGTGTTGGGGAGGATGTTTTAAGGATTACACCAGTGATGCAGACTTCTTTGTGTACTGGGGTAACACTATTTGTGGCATCTACATACACACCCACAGGCACACATTTAAGACTCAAGACCTGGACAAGGACAACTTCTACCAGCAATACTCTTCTCACCAAAATGCAGCTCTCTAGTTATCAGAAATGCAATTGATGCTGAGTCCAAACTGCACATTTGGGTTCTGTAGCTAGCATTGGCCCCTGAGGCAGTCACAGACAGTACCTATTATGCATGGCTGCATAATGGGTGTTTTGTGGTGTTGGCTTTAGCAGTGTGCATAGTAGTGATAAGCTTAAAAGACTCTATGTCCCCACAGTGGCTTCAGTTTGGTGGCCTAGATTGGTAGCTGTCACAGACCACTCAAGTGCTGGGAGGGCTGGTATCGAACGGAAAAGGACCTATCATGGTACATTGTGTTTACATTATTTGCTACATACACACTGCTTCTCTTACCTCTGCTGAAGGCCATTTGTGCTGGCTCCATCACCTCAGTACTGCACCTTCTGTTGGAGATAGTTTTCAACTACAATGATGCTGTGCTCTTGAGAAAGGTGAGCTATTTCTACAGCATTTATTATTCAATACAAAGTATCCAATACAAAGTCAAAAACTATTATTTTAAAATGTAATATAAACATATAACTATAAAATGTTGTTTGTTTAATATACTTTATGCTCATGGTAGTTGTTTCAGATCCTCTTTTACTACATGAACCTGCTAAGTACACAATTCAAAAGCCTTATCAATAACTCATTAATATTTTAAAAAATATAAAATATAAAATATTGGCATATACTTTTGTGCATTTCCCATTTCTCAGAGTTTTATATTTTTTCAGTGTAAATACTGTTTTAAAATAAACATGTGCAGATGCAGATCAAGAAACTGCACCTTAATTAATTAGACTTTATACTTTACTTTGGAATTACTAAAAGCTTATTGATGCATTAATTACTGTTAGCCACACTACATATCTTCTTTCGGCATTTAATTTTCGGCCATCCAAATCAAGCCCTGTCAAAGGATGATTCTTTATCATTTGTCTCACTTAAGGTTTCTTTCATTTTTCAATGGTTTGGTTAGTGTAGAACTGTAAGATAGTAAAGCATTTTAAGACACTATACATGGTATTACTGTGTATATGCTTAGTCTGGTCCATGACTGTTTTACTATGTTGCGATAATGGCTACAAGCTAAGTGTACACATGACATTTAACTTTAGTTGATGTTCTCTGGATTTTCCTTGTTAAACAAAGATCATTGGTCTCTTGGATGCAGGTGTTTGCTAAATGCCTGCTGTTCCTTGGTATGACTGCAGCTCGCTTGTGCATTTACTACCTGACAGACCTTTTATTGGAAACACCACGCTGTATTGTAGGTCGCCTCCAACTAGACCGAGAGAACCACAGACAGGTAATTTTTGTTGTTAATGAGACTAAATTATAATGAATGGCCATTATACCAGACGCTGTCACACTGGTTCAATGTCACCACACATGAGCATCTGGTGCTGTCAATCCTGCCTTGCTTTGTTGCCTTGGAGATGATCGTTGATATGCGTGCTATGAAGGATGAGGTCAGTCCTCAAGCATTTGACAAGGCCTATATCCACCAGTAAACAGACGTTAGGCAAACAGTCATACACAATTATTTACATCTGATTTACTGCACAGCTGAGATATTAAAAATAAAATAAAAAATACAGCATATGTTATTTTAGATTTTATAAAAATATGTTTGTCTTTCGGTAAACTCTTAGATTGTTAATTAGTTGTGTGGAACAAAACAGTTTAACAGAATTAAGGAATGTCAATTAAGGAATGTTGAAAATTTGTCAGCTCTTTTACAGCTCTTTTCTTTTTGTTTACTCTCTGCAGCATCCTGTTTGCAGACATCAAGGGCTTCACTGTTTTTATGAACCTGTTAGCCCAAGCTCTGGATACGAATTGTCAATGAAGTATTTGGACGCACTGACTCATTACCAGAGGTAAAGACCTGAGAACATTGTATAACAAATCTTGTATTTTGACACGACTTAAATTCAGTCAAATCTGTTTTTGTGTATTGCTTGGTGTTGTATTATGATAGGAGTACCACTGGCTGTGGATAAAGATACTGGGAGATTGTTACTACTGTGTGTCTGGGGTCCCTGAACCACAGCCTGCTCATGCTTGTTACTGTGTTGAAATGAGCCTGGCAATGATCAACACCGTACGGTCAGTCTTGACTTGGTAAATAAAAGAGAGGCATGCAAGACAGTGACATAAAACTTATCAAACATATATTATTGCTGCATGTTAGGGGGCTGGAATGTAGACAGGATAAATGTTTCTGGAATTGTAATTGGAAATATCCCAGTAATTTACCATATTTTATCTTATATCACATACCCAATGCAATTAAGTACAATAATATGTAATAATGGTGTAACATTGTCACCAGGTATGTGGGTAAGCAGCCTGACTTCGGCATGGAAATGAGGAGCGGGATCCACTCGGGCTCTGTCCTCTGTGGAGTTTCACGTCCGTTACAGGGATGTGGGAATTGCCAACATGCTGGAGGCGGCAGGTATACCAGGGTGTGTCTCTGTTAATGCAAGTGATCAGCAGAGTAGCACTTTGACAGAGCATATTAATACATATTAATCCCACCATCTATTAATATATATTTATACTGAATACACATTGAGCCAATTTATTTGTGTTGTTGCGTCGTTCCACTATCTCAGATTGTTTGATTGTCAGTCTTTTTGCTGTGTAAATGAAGTGTTTGTGTAAGTTAAAATTGCTATAACTTTACAGAATAGAATAATTGCTTGTTCTAAACCCCCCTTAAGACAAAAACCTGAACATATTATTAGCCTTTGCATTTTAAATAAATATTAAACTAATTTCTAGAAATTTGTGTCATGCTTTAAAGTGCACTTTAAAGCTAACATTCCTGTCTGTGAATAAATCAGGAAAGTAGAAGGTGGTAGCTTTAAGATTTAATGAATTCTTCATTAAAAGTCATAAGTAATCTTCATCTTTGTAGATACTTCACAGTATCAAATTTAGCCAAATTGTCACAAACTATCTTTTTTAAGAACATGTTGGTGTAATCATACTAAAAATAGTTTTAAGTATTTCTCATTTTAAAGCCACTGTGGAGGATTTAGTAGTATTATATTATTTTATTAATTCCTCTTCTACCTAAATCTATACTTTTTTGGATTGAGTTATGGTTGATTTGAGTGAATTTCTTCAAAATTGGCAGAAGTATCTACTTTGACTCAATAATAAACAAATTCGATTTTGATGGTAAAGGGTCAGACGTCAAGGTCACTATGGCCTTGCATCCAATCCATTTTTGTGAATATGATATCGTATGACTGCCATGAAGGTATTTCTTCAACACAAATGTCCATAAGCCTTGAGGATTTGTTGAGTTGCATTTAGAGGTCAAAGGTCAAGCGTACTTTGACCTCTGCTGATGTTCTTTTTCCACTTGTCCTTCACCTCTGTTGTTCCTCTGCAGGCTGTTCCCAGTGTTTCTTCCGTTTTTATTCTCGCTGTTTGTCTACATGCTGCTGTTGCTGATACTGCTCTGGCTGAAGAGTTCAGGTGAAGCTCTGCAGCACTTCAGCACTTCTGCTGCTGGATTCATGATAACAACAGTGCCCGCAACCTTCTCACTCTTACTGTCATTTTCACCAACTTTGGTTTGGCCTCTACTGACATGGTGAGAAACTAAATATGGGCCTGATTTACAAACATGCTAGGGGTTTGTTAAAGGTTATTTCTCTGACAACTTTATTTTCTATACTTTAATGCTATTTAATGCACTCTGGAAAGGAAGCAATCTTTTCTTAACGGTGGCTCTCAGATAATGCAGGATATAAGTCCAAAAAAAGAGCTATCATTCACACTTTTAATATTTATTTTTAGAATCCTTCTGAAATGCATATTCATAAAGAAGAAAGTCACACTTCACTGCACCTCAGATGACAGGCAAACTGTGCTTTCAGAACTGTTTGGTAAATAACACAGAGAACCACAGGCATGGAGGCACAATCATGATGATGATTCTTTTAAATCAGTTTGCTATCTTTTGCAATGACATTACATTCTAATAGTGGTCCAAATAGATAACCGACAGCATAGATTACAGAAATATACAAAAAGCAACTTTGTGAAGATGAAGTGTGCATCTGTTTGATTGCCATACTCCTTATAGGCTTTAATCAGTTGTTAGATGCCTTAATATAAATAAAGCACCTGACAACTAATTAAAGCCAATTAAAAATGATTTTGGTTTGTGTCTTGGTGTAGGCATGGTACATTCTCAAGATAAAACAGAGGTTATGTAATAGGAAAGTTTCATGTCCATTCACTATCTGTGTGTACCCTGAGGTAATGACAACAGAAATTTACATTTGGATTTAACAAAGTATGAAAACGTTGTCATCTAAAGATCAGAAACACAAACACTATGTACTGTTAATAATACCTGCTTGCACACATTTAGTCTTGTACTTATAAATAGGTGATCTTGATCTTGTTTTTTCTTTTTACTCCAAAAAAATGTCTTTCTAACTTTAATATTCCTTCAGGCCTTTGTGTTGTGTGTGATGATTCCCATGGTGACTGCATTGGCTCTATCCTCCTACCTCATCCACTTGGCCTTCCTCACTTCCACACGTCATGATCTGCTGGACAAGTCAGTGTATAGTCTCTGAGAACACACTAATTATAAAATTTTAAACTTTAAAACTATGAAGTTATTTTCTGTATAACTGTAAAGAAAATGATTGTAATTTAAAATACTTCTGTACTTCATTTAATCATCACTTCTTTTTATTCACAGCCACACCTCACCCAACAGGAAGTGGAGGATATGAGGGAGCTGCAGGAACACAACAATTCTTTATTACATAATATCCTGCCTGTGCATATGTTGTTCAGCACAACATTTTCTGGACCAAAGCAAAAACAATTAGGTGTCAGAAACACCCTGAAACTTCTGATCCCAGCTCTTTAATGCATTATTTCTTTCTCAGAATATTTGACCTGCAATGCCTTGTCAAGGTTGTACAAAAGTAGAATGAAAACAACGCAATTTAATTTCATATTATTATGATTAATTAGTTATTATCATCAATTATTATCATAATTATTTCATAGTATTATTAGTTTTGTAAAAATATACTGTATATCAGTCTTGCTGTTTATGGCTTTTCCTAAATGTTGAAATAAATGTAACAGTACATGTGCCCTGTGTTCAAATGATTTCTAATACTATAATTTCATAATTAATTTGTGTAAACTATTATAGTGAGTCCAGAGTCAGTCTAGAAATGTCAAACGTCCAATTAGGATAACTGTGTAATTTTATGAATTTATTTAATCTCTTAATGTCTCTACTAACATGTTGTTGGAGGAGTCATACTTCCACTGCGTGGAGAAGTTTAAGACCATTGAGGGCTGCTACATGGCAGCCTCTGGCTTCACTCTAGACAAATTGTTGGAGATCTTCTCTTACATAGTATGCATTTCGACTACAGTTCAATGGTAGCTGCTTTAATATCTACATCCCCCCCCTTCCTATCCATCTACTATCTCTCAGGTTGTGATGGATGAATGGAATCAGCTTGAGCTTGTTTTGTTTGCACTGGCAATGCAAGAGACCTTGAAAGAGATTAATGGGCACTCTGCCCAAAACCTTCAGCTGCGTGTGGGTGAGTGGCTAAGTGGTTGACCTTAACAAACACACACACACACACACACACACACACACACACACACACACACACACACACACACACACACACACAGAGTATTGCTGATAATGCACTCTTCTCTAACATACCTACTGTCATAGCTCTACTGTTCATTTATTTTTTTCTAATGTAAATAGTTATCTGTGTTTTGTAACTGAAACGGGCTCTGCCCATGGGTCACTGGTCACAGGTATGATCGATGCCACCAAGCCACAGTATGACATCTGGGGTGCAACAGTGAACTTGGCTAGCCGCATGGACAGCACAGGTGTGAGTGAATGCATTCAAGTACCTGAGGCCACTCACAGGCTCCTCTCAGAATTTGGCTTTGCTCTTGAGTTATGTGGAGAATGTTTTGTCTAGGATGTTGGTGACTGAAAGATGGAGACCTACTTAGTTTGCTAGTGAATGAATATCTGATCATTCAGTCCATACATAGTAGCATAGTAAACTGGAGAACAACTTCAGGAGTGACCTTCCAAACTAAAGTGAAAGACTGATGTGAGTATGTCACAAGAACATTTAGTCATATCAATTAGCCTCTAAAAAGAAATGAATGCACTGGGATCTAACTGACAAATTACAGGAGTGATAATCATTCACTCAAATTTCTCTGGAGTGATGAGAATTAAATTATATCGCTAATCAGTATTTAGAGATACACCCTATTTTGCTGTAAAAGAATTAAAACAAGAGAGACATCTGCTGGTGGAAAAGCATAACAGATCAAAGCAAAGCTTACAGCCTCTCAGGAAGGGGACAGTGGTGTATTTGTGTAGAAATTAATGACTTGTACGACCATATTTCTGAAGAGGCCCTGATTATACATTTCTTAAAGGTCATTGGAAAGACATTGTATGACCATTCATGTCATTCTAGGTGAGAAAGTGCCAGGGGAAAATCCGCACCTATTTTATTAGCACCATGTGCAGTAAGAAGGCCGATGTTGGAACAGATGGCCACATGAGGGGGCAGACAGCACGACGTATGACTCCTGCAGAAGTGGTGTTTGGTCTCGTCAAGGCGAAACACAAGGAGACGATGAGAGATGCCATGGGGTGTTTGGACTGACTCCCTGTACTCCTCAGAAACTGTTGGGGTCAGATAACTGCAGGGATCCAGCGACGTGTTTCTACTTGTTTACAGTTTCGTTGTTCTTGTTTCACACTTTGCCATAACAATATTAGCTGCACACAGGTGATAGGATCCAGTCCTAATAGAGCATTTGTCTGTGTGTCTTCTGCAGCTTTAAATCTTTCCATAAAAATAAAATGTTAATATTTTGGCCTGTATCTTAATCAACATGTGCAGGAAGACTGTCCCAAATGTGTAATGTAGGTTTTAAGCATTTGAAAGCTGTTTTTATTGCCACATCTATACTTATATGTCAGCTTAGTGTATTTTGAACAAAGCTAACGAAGCAAAGATGTGTTTTCTGTTTGCTGGGTCAATACTGCTGCCAGATGTCAGACTTCTATGCTGAATACCTGACAACAACCAACTCAACCTTTCATTGACTATTTATGGCCTTTTGCATTGTGTTCTTGATTTAATGTTTTGTAATAACAATTTTCCATTACACTTCATATTTTGAGTTGTGCTACTGTTCCAAGATCCAATATTCTCTAAATATTAATTTTATATGACCACAGACCAAAACAGCAAATAAGTCAGCATTTCCGCTTGGTTTCATTTTGTACTTTAACTACTATATTTTACTTCAGTTACATTCATATTTCCGGCATAAAATTTGTGAAATGTAAAGTTTAGCTTTTGAATCAATTTTAAGGCCCACCCCACCTCACCATATGATAACCAAAGGACACACAAGGTTATTGTAAATTTTTGCTTAACGTAAAGGTTGCCAAGCTCTATGAGACTTCCTTTCTACAGTTATTGGCAATATCTGACTATTGCTATTGATCTTAACATGTAGTTTGTGGGTCTATCTATCTAGTACACCATCAAAATGTAAAACAAAAGTAATCGAAAGGCTTCATTAATTTTATATATCAAATTCCATCCATCGATTAACTTATCCTGTTCAGGCTCACAGGGCAATTGGCAAAAGGTGAGGTACACCCTGGACAGGTCAACATTCTATCTCAGGGCCAACACAGCCAAAAAACCCAAGCAATCACAGCAAGAACATGCAAATTCCACACAAAATGTCCATGGCAGGCAGGTAGATTTGACCCCTGCCATACTTCAGATACTAGTGTTTACAAAATAAAATCAGCAATCACCATAAACTGAGTAGTGGTCTTTTCTGTAAATTGTTCATATGAGTCAGTTTCTGGCATTCAGTTCGAAAATGTGATGTTTAAGCAACTTTTGTTCCCGTTGGCAAAGACTGCAGTCTTAGTGATTTAGATGTCTTATCTGATAAAGTAAGGCATTATGTTAATTAAAACTCAAGTGTTATATAAAACAGTTGGGTGTGGAGGAAAATAAAAGTAAGTATTTAAAATATATAAAATAAAAAATAACAAATATTTAAAAGAAATTCCCATCCACTTTATGTTACACAGCATAGATAGATAGATAGATAGATAGATAGATAGATAGATAGATAGATAGATAGATAGATAGATAGATAGATAGATAGATAGATAGATAGATAGATAGATAGATAGATAGATAAAATTCAAATAGTAAATGTCTTATCCTACTTTACGATTCTGGACGATTTCTCCGGATTCGATTAATTTTGGCTGCCATAAACGCGGGTATTCCTCGAGAGTCTTATTCATCGTCTATTCTGAAAGATGTCTCACTCGAAGTTTGTCTTGGGCATTAAGCTGTTTGATCTTTTTGATACAGATACATAAGAACATTTATACTGCACAAATCCCTGATACAACAAATGGTTTTCCAAGTCTTTCAGTTCTCCGAATGACCATAATACTGCTTTCAAAGATGACAAAAAAGGAGAGACACGAGAAATATTTTCAACTAAATATTTTAAATGGATGTAGCTAAACTTTAAATATGCGTTTATAGTATGCGTCTTATTTATACTTTTTGTTTCTTGATTTTTTCCAGCTCCACATTTATGAAATGAATGGTTTCTAAAGTCCCCACGATTCATTGTTGGGTATTTGTAAATGTTTGGATGTAATCAGTGGCCTATTGGTGTCCGGGAACACTGTCAGAGTAAGAGGTCTTTAGTTGTCTGGCCTCTCTGTGGTGCCGCGCAGGCACGCGGGATTCTCCGCTTCCCCTGTGCTTGTTGTGGCTCCGTGCATCCGGAGAAAGTTCGCCTCTCAGTTAGTTCGTTTGATTTTGCTTGAATATTAAGAAACTATGGCAGATTCTCAGGGGGACAAGCTGTACCTGGTGGAATATGCCAAGAGCGGCCGCGCATCGTGCAAAAAATGCAAAGAAAACATAGCGAAAGACTCGTTGAGAATGGCCATCATGGTGCAGGTAAGGTAGCGGCGCCCGGAATCAGTTTATATTAAGAAACCAGCAAAACCCTGTTTTATACAAGTGGTAATCGTGCATATAAACTGAGCTATAATAAACTCCTCGGAGGATATCAACATAACGTTATAGTTTATAAAGTGGTTTCAGATGAGTAGGTCGGGCCTCGTTTAGCTTTTAAATGGCTGACATTGTCTACTGAGTCTTATTCACAAAGAGCTGCTGAGGCTTCGTTCGTGCCGGATCGTCTCCGGCCCACGAGTTCAGCCCACGAAGAGAGGTATGCTGCTACATGTGATGCATGTCGGTGCCTTAGTTAACACTTGTCCAGAGCATCAGTGTCAAAAGGCAAAACCAAAACAGCATCACTAAATCTAAATTCTGCTGCTCCCCTACACAGAATTAATTTACTAATAGGCTACGAGAAACCTTGTTACGTGGCTGCGAAAAGTCTACCTCCTTATTCATGGCCCTTGGAGCTGATCCAGATTTTTCATCATTTGAGGCCAGTCAGACTGCCTAACATACTGTAGCTTACAGCATTTCACTAGCTTTTATATAGAATCGGTGGTTTTCCTGCATTCTAGTCTACAAAGTATGAACCAAATCACATTAGTTTTATAGAAAATATGTCTATTCTTAAACTTTTTTCTATTTAAAAACAAGGGGAAATTATGGCTTGAAAATGGGAAACATCCTTGTTGAAATTATACGCAATGTGTACATTTAAATGTACACTTTGTGTTTTTTACTTGAATTGATTTAATTGAATAGTTGTTGTAGGCCTTATTTTGTCGGTAATCAATGTTGCCTGTCACAATAAAAACAAAACAGCATAATGTGCTTTTATGTCCAGATTAAATTTGTTATTAAAAAACATACTCTACTAAACCTTTCCTGTTTGTTTTTATCCACTAGTCCCCTGTGTATGATGGTAGGATCCCCCACTGGCATCACTTCTCCTGCTTCTGGCAGCGAGCAGCACCTCAGTCCACCGCTGACATCGCAGGTTTTTCTGAACTCCGCTGGGAAGACCAGGAGAAGGTCAAGAAAGCCATTGAAAGTGGTGGAGTTACAGGTTAGTACTTAGAGCCTAATCTCATGGTCACTTACATGGCCCCTGATTAGTAAACATTTTACAATCTCACATAGCGGCATTAGGTGCTGAATGTTACAGGTGTAACAGTGGATGTCATCATACATAAGCGCATCATAACAGCAAGTAGTGAATAGATTCTATCACTGTACAAATATTTCAGATATGAGAAAGAGAAACTGATGTCAATTTAGAGCAGGAAATAACAAAAAGGTTTATTAAATAAATACAGAAGTTTAAAGTAGGTTTCCTTCCTGTTGACACAAATACACACACTACCTCTCAGTTAAGTAAAAATGATTATTATTCTATAACAATTATTATTAAACCTCAGAAGTATGACAACTTTCTTTCCATAGGAAAAGGGGAACAGAAGAGTGGAGCCAAAGGGGAAAAGATGCTAAATGACTTTGCAGTGGAATATGCCAAGTCGAACCGCAGCACATGCAAAGGCTGTGAGCAGAAAATAGAAAAGGTTAGCAGCTGTAGTTTTAAACACAGAACAAGAATTATTTTAAATACCATTATTTATTTTTTTATTATGTAAGTATTAGATGTTGTGTGTTATAAGTCCAATCTTTTGGCATTGCTTTGCTAAAGCTTTTGAGTCTCTGGCCTTCAGGATCAGATTCGAGTGTCCAGGAAAGCTGTAGACCCTGAAAAGCCCCAACTGGGTCTGATCGATCGCTGGTACCACACAGCATGCTTTGTGAGCCGCAGGGAAGAGTTGGCTTTCAAACCGGAATACAGCGCTGCCCAGCTGAAAGGTTTCAATGCACTACGGGCTGAAGACAAGGAGGAACTTAAGAAAAGGCTACCCGCTGTCAAATCTGAAGGGTGAGACAAGGAAAATGGTGTCTTTTGTGCAAGCTGGGTAATTGTAGAATTATGAAGAATGTGTAATTTTGACAGAGTTTAGTTTTTGCGACCACCACCCTGGTCAGGTGTGGTGTCCATTTCAGGTAGTTGCACCCTCTCAGTCACCACCACCACCCCAATTTGACACCTCGCTGTCCCCCACTGTTCTACAACACAAGAAAATTGCCTTGAAGGTGTCCCTGAAAGCTTTCATTGTGTATGCATACAGGAAAGGGTTGACGGCAGAATTTGCATGTGACAGGATAATGGCAGTGAGCAGCAGCTCTAGCGGCACTGGACAGTGAGGACAGAACAACAGGAAGCAGTTGATTATGTGGAGGGGGATCCAGCAGATTGTGAAGAGGAAAAGAACCAGAAAAAGTGAAGTGGCCGTCTTCATCTCCCGGCGCATGATGGCCGCAGCCCTAACTTGTCTCTCCCCTCTGCTGCTATGTTCAGATGCGATGCGTCTCACCTGGCGCTTGACCATGACAAAGATTTGGGCATAGATAAGAAACATAATCACTAGTGGTGTCAGCACACAAGCAAAGAAGTTGAAATAGACCATGTATGTCATGTCCACTACCAGTACAAAGAAACAGTAACTTGACTCAGGTGGGGTCTTGTGCCAGCCCATTAGAGGCACAAGCCCTATGAGAAAGGCCATCAGCCATGTGACGAGGATCACCAGCGCTGCGTTGCGAGATGTCATCAGAACCTTGTAGTGGAACGGCATGAAGATGGCCACATAGCGCTCCACAGCCACTGCCAGCAGGCTGAAGATGGAGCTCTGGGTGAACATTATCAACACACTGAGCATGAGCAGACACAGGTAGAGATTGTGACGGGGTAAGCCGATATCAGTCATGATGGCACAGGGGATGGCGATCACACCCACACAGATGTCGGCGATTGCGAGTGAGACAAGGAAGTAGCTGGTGGCAGTGCGAAGCTTGCGGTTGAGGCCCACAGCAGCACACACCAGTAAATTGCCGGCTGTGGAGAGAAAGGCGATGACTAGCTCAGCCGCCATATATGGCACATTAGTGGGTATCGCCAAATTAGCAGATAGAAATGAGGATGAGGTGGAGGAAGGAGTTGAGTTTGGGAAATGTTGCAGAACAGAGGAAGAAAGATGAGATGAGTTTCTAGTTTGCTGGAAGATGTAAACATTCAATGATGCACTTGTTCTTTCCATAGTTTTCCTAAAGAGAGAAATAAGATTCACATTAGAAATCAGCTAAACTGCCCTGTATGGTAATATAGTGAAGTTACTCACCAATCCGCAGTCACACAGTCCTGTTAAATATAAGTGTTGTTTCTCAAGAAACCAGCAACTTTATCATGGTCATACTGACACCAGCAAAATTCAATTAGTACACCTACCCACACATTAAAGATGGCTTTTCTTTTAACAAGACTGGAGGACATGCTTTTATAGAACTCCCTT
This sequence comes from Channa argus, assembly GCF_033026475.1. NCBI lineage: Eukaryota > Metazoa > Chordata > Actinopteri > Anabantiformes > Channidae > Channa > Channa argus. Next base: position 10,909,001 of record NC_090213.1, on the reverse strand, counting down.
CCTCCCCCTTGATGTCACAAGTTGTCAGATAAGGGATGTTTTTTATTGTTCACTCTTGAAGATCAGACAGCGGATAATTGAGAGTAGGCTGTCATTAACTAATATGCGTGCTCTGTGGGGATCCGGTCTTATGGGGAGCTAATACATTTTCTTGTCAGGGGCAGAGTGGATAATATCAGCATGGCCACCTGGGATTGTGGGGACGTGTACCAGCTTGTGTGTATGTATGTGCTTTAATAACTGATGGGGCCCTAATGAGTTTGTTTAATGAATAAAGGTGTCACAATCAGACATGTTTATTCCCAATCTTGGCTGTCATCCAGCGTCCCTTTGGGCCTCATTTAGGAAGTTTATTTTGATTATTTTTTTTCCACCACCTTTTTGGAACTACAAAAAACAAAACAACAAAGTTTGGAGGGGAAAAAAATGATTTGAAGTTATATATTCTTTCAGAAAACGTAAATCTGATGAGATGGATGGAGTATCAAAGAAACATAAGAAGGAAGAGGAGGATGAGAAGAAGAAGCAGGAAGAGCAGTTGAAGGTAGCTTTTATAATGTTTTGTTTCTCATTTTAATATACATTCTTTGAACATGGTCTTAACAAACCTTTCTTTTATATTTAATTTTTATTTATTTTTTCCCCTTCATGTGTGAGTAGAATCAAAGTCAGCTGATTTGGGGAATCAAGGACAAGCTGAGGAAGCATTGTTCAATCAATGACATGAAGGAGCTGCTGATTGCAAATGGCCAGGAGGTTCCCTCTGGAGAGTCAAATGTAAAAGATTTTAGTTTCTAAACACTCATAACTACTTTATTCACAGTTTAAATTTAGGTTATTGTGTACACAGAAATGAGGACACTTGCCAAAGAGTAATTAGTGACTGGTCTTTAATTATCAGGTGGTCGACTGCCTGGCTGATGGAATGGCCTTTGGTGCTCTTGAGTCTTGTAAAGAGTGCATGGGTCAGCTGGTGTTCAAGGGTGATGCTTATTACTGTACAGGGAACATCTCTGCCTGGACAAAGTGTGTGTTCAAAACCACAACACCTCTTCGCGGAAACTGGGTCATTCCCAAGGTAGGACGTCTCGATTTTGAAATTAGTATCTAGTGTATTTTCAGTGAGTGCTGTAGCAGACAAACACTTAAATACATTTATTCCTGTTATATTGTACAGCATCCACTGAATTTGTATTGCAGGAATTTGGAGAGGTTCCTTTTCTGAAAAAGTTCAAGTTCAAGCGACAGGACAGGTTGTATCCTAAGGAGGCTCCTACCCAAACCCTGAAGAAAGCCAAAGCTGAGCCTCAAGCGAGTGCTTCCAGTGCCCCAAATGAGCAACTGCCAGAAGGAGCTCCTTCAGGTCAGTGAAGAAACTTAAGGGAGTATATTAATATCTTGTAATTAATAATTAAATGAGTGTATTGTAATAATCTGTAATGTATATGCTGAATGATTCAGCTGATGTGCTACTGTAAATGTACCAAAACAACAAGGGTTTAAATAAGTTAAATAACATTGAATAGAAAATAATCTAATCTATGAATAAGAACTTGACATTATGTGTTTTTGTCTCATAGACAAACCTCTCACTGGTATGAAGCTGATGTCTGTGGGCAAGTTGACCAAGAACAAGGATGATTTGAAGGCAGCTGTAGAGGAGTTGGGTGGAAAGATCACTGGGACAGCCAATAAAGCTTCTCTGTGCCTCAGCACCAAGAGTGAGTAATGATTCTGTACGATGTTGACATTTAAAACATGGATGGATTGATAGATGTTATGTGTAGGTAATGTTTCCACACATTCCTTGTGCTGTTTTTTGAACAGAGGAAGTAGAGAAGATGGGTAACAAAATGGAAGAAGTGAGGGAAGCTGGTGTGCGTGTGGTCTCAGAGGATTTCCTCACAGACATCAAATCATCAGGCAAAGCTCTCCAGGAACTGGTCTCCCTACACGCCATCTCACCCTGGGGTGCAGAGGTCAAAGTTGAGGCTCAGGCTCCATCTGTGGCCTCCAAGTCTGGAGCACTGGCTACCAAGAGCACAGGGAGGGTGAAGGAGGAGGAAGGTAAAGGATATTTGATACTGTGGCTAGTAGGGCTGCTGTTGTTAATGGATCTGTTTATAGGAACTGGAACATATAGTTATCTTTTTATTTATAATATATCTACATGTTTACAGGTAGTAGCAAAGCAAAGAAGATGAAACTAACAGTTAAAGGAGGAGCTGCTGTGGATCCAGATTCGGGTACTTGTAACTTCCATGCATATTATCTCTGATATTATCTCTGTATTTGTATTTTTTACTTTGACAAGTTGTTTGTTTGTTTGTTTGTTTGTATTTAGGTTTGGAGAACACTGCTCATGTCCTGGAGCAGAGTGGGAAGATGTACAGTGCCACACTGGGTCTTGTGGACATTGTCAGAGGAACTAACTCCTACTATAAACTGCAGCTGTTGGAGGATGATGTACAGAAAAGGTAATTTCCCTTCTTTTGGTTGTTTAATAAACATTCAGGTCAATAAGAAATGGAACATTCTGCCTAATCTCTGTACAAAAGCTACCTTTATTTTTGTCACGCTGCACATCTGTTCTCTGTGCAGATACTGGGTGTTCAGGTCATGGGGCAGAGTGGGCACCACCATTGGAGGCAACAAGCTGGACAAGTTTCATGACAAGAACTCTGCCCTAGACAACTTCCTGTGTGTGTACAGAGAGAAGACGGGCAATGACTGGAGCTCTTCCAACTTCACCAAATATCCTAATAAGTTCTATCCTCTTGAAATTGACTATGGACAGGTATGCAGAAATACACACCAACAAACTAGGAAGCTTGTAGTACATTTTTTCATCTGACTAGTGTTTGTTTTTCATGTTGTTGGACAGGATGAGGAAGCAGTGAAGAGGCTGACGGCGTCTGCTGGTGCCAAGTCTAAGCTTGCCAAACCTGTCCAGGAACTCATCAAGCTGATCTTTGATGTGGAGAGCATGAAGAAGGCCATGGTGGAATTTGAGGCAAGTAAAATAGTTTGAAGATAGTACGAGATTTAGAAAACGACTATGAAAGTGTTCATAGTTTGGCTCCTAGGCAATGGAATACATTTCAATGACTTCACTTTTATGCATGTATTACAACAGCCAGTACAATCAGTCTGGGATTAATAAAACATTTTTAAAAAGCAAATAAAATTAATTAAATCATCCCGATGAAAGAAAGAAACGTTACTTTAAAAACATTTGTATATCTAACCTTTTTTAAAATTAGCAGCACTATAAATTTAAAGTTTATTTTTAATTTATTATTTCCCATCCTGTGAGTTCAGAGTCTCCACAGCAGTTTTTATGCCGGATGCCCTTCCTGACGCAACCCTCCCCAAATTTTATCGGGCTTTGGACCGGGATTGCACAGCTGAGGATGGGAATGGGGGTTCAGTTATCAGTGTCTTTTCCGGGGACACTTTAACATGTGGTCGGGAAAGGCGGGGCTTGAACCTCTGACCCTATGGTTGGTAGGGGGCCACTGTACCAACTGAGCATTTCCTTAATTACATATAGATTATTTTGCATTTCCTGTCTCAGATTGACCTTCAAAAGATGCCCCTTGGAAAGTTGAGTAAAAGGCAGATCCAGAGTGCCTACGCTCTCCTTACTGAAGTACAGCAGGTAAGTTCTCCAAAATCCTTATGGGTCACCTCAGATTTCACCTTTGTTGTGTGTATTTATGCTTCCCATAATGTTTTAATGACATTAACTATTTTGTTTCTTTTTTTTTTTTAATCATAGGCTGTGTCGGATTGCAAACCTGAGGCTCAGATACTGGATCTCTCCAATCGCTTCTACACCCTGATACCACACGACTTTGGCATGAAGAAGCCTCCACTACTCAACACCTTGGACTACATTCAAGTAAGGGCACATATACTGCATTAAACTGTACACCGTACCCTGTTTTTTCCTCATTTCAATAATAAGACAAATGCTGAATTTAAAAAGGCAGATGGATAAACACCTTTTCATTAATCACTTTCCAGGCAAAAGTTCAGATGTTGGACAACCTGTTGGATATTGAAGTGGCTTACAGCCTCCTGAGAGGAGGTGCCCAAGACAATGAGCATGATCCCATTGATATTAACTATGAGAAACTCAAAACGAAGATTAAGGTGTGAAATGCAACAGTTTTCTTTTGTTTTTTTACTTGTCTCAAAGTTATGGACAAGTGTGTGAAATGCATGCATTTTCCTCCAGCTTTGTCACACTACACTATGTCATATATTTATTTCACAGGTTGTTGACAAGACCACACAGGAGGCTGAGATCATTATGCAATATGTTAAGAACACCCATGCTGCTACACACAACACATACACACTGGAAGTGCAAGAAGTAAGTAATTAATGTGAATTACTGTTTAAACAATATAAAACATTTAAGTGGAATAACTACAGTGCCTCCTTATTTTTTATTTTATTTATTTTTTCCCATTTTTAGATCTTCAAAATTGCTAGGGAGGGAGAGCGCCAACGTTACCGTCCATTTGAGGAGCTACACAATCGCCAGCTGCTGTGGCACGGATCTCGCACCACCAACTATGCTGGCATCTTGTCTCAGGGTCTTCGCATTGCCCCTCCTGAGGCTCCAGTGGTGAGTGTTTATGGAACTGACTTTCATTTGTTCTTAATAAAAAAACCAATACCTGTCTATTCATAAATATTTATGTGTTTCAGTGGTTTTAAGTTAACGTGTGTTTTCTGCATTTGTGTAGACCGGTTATATGTTTGGCAAAGGTGTGTACTTTGCTGACATGGTGTCGAAGAGTGCCAACTACTGTCACACCTCCCAGTCAGACCCTGTAGGCCTTCTACTGCTGGCTGAGGTTGCTCTTGGTAACATGTAAGTGTCTGAAAATATTTTCTTGGCCTTTCTGATGAACATGTAAATTAATCTAGCTTTTATTTATTTTATTTTTTTGCAGGCATGAATTGAAGAAAGCCTCCCACATTACAAAGTTACCTAAGGGCAAACACAGTGTCAAAGGTGAGAAACCGATGTGATTGTTTAATTGGTAAATAACATAGAATTTAGGTAAAATGTTTAGTTTTCAGTACTGAAAATTAAACATTAGCAACTGATATTTGTTTCTTCCAATTTATCTTTACACCATAGGCTCCCTCCATATTAAGAGCAGATTATTGTAATTATAGCACTTGTCTTTTTTGTCAGTAATAATAAAACTGAATGTGCTGAATAACAGAATTTGTATAAAATACACTTACTGTGAAAAGAATTTAGCGTAGTGATGTGCTAGCTGACTAAATACTGATTATTATGAATGTCACCATTAAGGCAGAACCTTTGCCTCTTGTGTATTATTTATATGTAAAGAGAGCTTTGGTTTGTCTTCATCAGACTGTTTCTCTCACACTTCTTATTTTATATATTTTATTTTTAGGTTTGGGTAGAACTGCTCCCGATCCAGGTGCTACTGTTAATTTAGAAGGCGTGCAAGTACCTCTGGGCAAAGGAGTCCACACTAATATTGATGAAACAAGTCTTCTGTACAACGAGTATCCTTTAATATTTATCTCCTTTTTTGCGGTTTTGATAATAATTACGCTAAATGGCCCCACGTGTTTTTTGCTTTGTCATATAAATAATTCTTTTAAAGTGGTGTGTAAATGTGTGCAGAGCTAAAACCTTCATATTTTTATTTATATTTTCCTTATTTTCCTTAACCACTGCTCCTCCAGGTACATTGTGTATGATGTAGCACAGGTAAACCTGAAGTATCTCTTGAAAATCAAGTTTAACTACCAGACATCGCTGTGGTGAGAGCGTTAGTGCCCAATCCCTCTTCAGTGAAAGCAAAAAACAGTTGCCTCCAAATGCCTGGGCTTTATTCTCTGCAAAAGATACTTGGCAGAGGAGTGATTGTGTATCCTGCAGTATAATAACAATTGAAAATTTCTAGCCACTTACTTTTGCATCAGGTTTATTAGCTGGCAGCCTTTCATAATAATGCGCCTACTTCTGACATATACTGTAAGAGACCAAATCACAGCTCAGTATTGTAGTCTACGTGTGGTGCATACTAGCTAAAAATGTTCAATTTTTAAAAAAAATAATCTGAAAATGTAGGGTTTTTTTTTTTTTTTTTTTTTGTCTTATGTAGCAACAACTTACTGTCCATGCTTTAGTAAACGTATTGGTAATAAAGCATATTATTGCAAGTTTAGAAAGAGTTTGGAGCTGTGAACAACCATTTACAATCCCACGCTTATACGTCAGCCAATCAGAAACATACTGTAGTCTTTCCAGACACTGTACAAGTGTTGACATGTATATATTTGTTTTGTTGTTGTCTTTCTTGCAGATGAAGAAGGAAATAAAAAGTTTGATTCTGGTCTATGAAGTATTCTGTAAAAGAAACAACTGCCATGATGTATGGTACACTTTTTCTTTGAGTTTTTGTTGTTTACGTCAAACTAAATAAAACATTGAGAGTTCTTAAACATGTTGTAATTGCATGTGATTTGATTTGGTGGTGAATGATTTTGGAATTTTTATTTGATCACAATTGCATTTATACTTTTGCAGCACTTGGCTACATACAATGACAGGAAATTGCAACTCCCTGCATATTTGGTGAGAGGAAAAGTTGTTTGATTCTAAAATTCAAGATTACAATGGTAACTATATTTAAAAATTAATATACAGTATGTTCAAATGGCAATGTGTTAAAAAGGGAAGGTGCATTGGAATGCAACTGTAATAATAGATTAGGGACAAGGTAACAGCATATCTGGATGTCATATCTTATACAATCTATAGGGGCATAGACAAGTTATTATCTTTAAGTGACCTCACGTTGTCCTATTTCTACAATACCTATTGTTCTCCAATGGCACTTGAAAGTTTCTGAACCCTTTACTGCATTTCTGCATAAATGTAACCTAAAATGCAATCAGATTTTTAATGCAAGTCTTAAAACTAGATTACCCTGCTTAAATAAATAAATAAAAGAACACCCAACCAAATAAATCACACATAAAATGTACTAAGAAAGTTCTAATAATTCACCAACACAAAAATTTCAAAAGACTTCAGAAACTTTCACTGTAAGTACTGCAGGATCCAGTAGGACTGCTGAAGATAGGAGTTTGGGTTGATATTGGAAATGGCAGCCCTTCTGCTTATAGCCTATACACTGTATACATACAGCACTAAAGTAATCATGTTGGAAAGAGCCTAGTGTTTTTTGTTTTTCATGAAAGAAGAAACTTTAAGTCTGTAATTTTTTAATTTTAATTAGAACATGGCATTGACACCCCCTTCTATACAATGAAGAAATATTACATTTATGACAACGGATGAAATGATTTTCCTAGCATTTTCAGTAACATTTGGGCTACATTTTGGAATAATATTAATTCAAAATAAACGTGTGTTTACACGTTTAGGGGAAAGTAATTTTCCAACCATGGTAAGGTAAATTATGGAATTTTTTGATTTCTTAAATCACCCTCCAGTTAGCGTCCCGACCCAGAATGCATTCTGACAAGGTCTTTGAAAAGCGGCGCGGCTAATTCAAGATGGCGGAGATGGACCAGCTGTTAGACGAGAGTGAGTAACAACACAAATTGAAGGAGTTTAGCATTGTGAATACGCAACGCCCCCGTGCTGATAAAATGCACATTTGGTGATAAGCAGTTATTATTGACCATGTAATCAATATTGAAAGTTTTCGGTGGAGTCCATAAAGTCATCTTTAGACGCAAAGAGATACCGGTCGTTTCAGGTCAGCTAACGCTTGTTAGCACAAGAGGCTAACCATAGCTAATGTTGAGCAAGTTACTTCAGCCCAACTGGGTAAACAAATAACGTTAGCTACGAGCTAACGTCTGCTAACCTTGGATCGCAAGCTGTAATAACAAAAGAATGACCGCACGGTCTTTAATGTTAATGCATACAGGCTAGCTACTAGCTATATGTCTTTACTGGTTATAGTTTTTAATCTTCCGTATTTAATGGGAGTTCTCGCCGGTTAACGTCACATCATAAGGCGCTGTATATCATTTTGACAAGCTGCTGAAACTGAAACTGGCAGTGTTATCTGGATGTTAACAGCTGAAATGACCAATTTATTCGATGTGAGTTGGATATTATCTGCAGGCTGTAACACAGTGAAATGTTAGCTTGCTTAGCTCAGTTCTTTAATATCATATGTAAGTGGTCTGCACTTGCATAGCGTTTCTTGTTTACCCATTTACTCTCTCTCTCTCTCTCTCTCTCACACACACACACACACACACACTCAAACCAATGGGGTTGCTGCTATGTAACTCGCCAACACTCACTGGAACCCAACTAAGTTCAGTGTCTTGCTCAAGGACACTTCAGCATGTGACCAGAGGAGCCGGGGATTGAACCAACATCTGTGGGATTGATGTACAACCGCTCACTTCCTGTGCCACAGTTGCCAAGAAAAATAATATATCCAGACAATATTAACACCTGTGCTTGACATCTCGAATTGGGGTTTAGGACCTAATGGATTGTGTTAGCTATACCTTTATTTAACCTACCTGGTTGCTGTCAGTGTTTAAGGACAATGCAGTAGACCTCCATTATTACCACACATTGTTTATTTTATAGCCACAGTAAGCGCATACTATTAACTTAAAATTACAGGACATGGCACAATGAGATATTTAGGAAAACCTTTACAATATTTTATACTGCATAATATGCGTTTGGTAAATCCTGTACTGTGACACTGTAATGTAGCCCAATTTGTTTTCTTCATTAGGCTCTTCGGCAGAGGCACTTGTCAGTCTGAAAGGTATGTGAGCAGTGTATTTATTTTCTGTACATTTGTTCTTGGTAAAAATGTATAATTCCCATTAAAAACTTAAGTCAGGCTTGGTTTTAGTTTATCTTGTCTGTAAGTGTCTGACATGGTAGATTTGATGCTTAAATGTGGTCAGGGAATATTAAGTCCTTCATTTGATTATAGTCTGTACTTCTCACTATAACTCAATAATAACATGCTTACAGTAAAGGTCCAAATTGCTTGGAAAGTATGCAGTCTCGGATACATTGGAGACAATGTCATCTGTTGTATCAGCAAAGATGCTTGATTGCAAGTTATGGCTTGTGAGAAAATGATATGTTTCAGTGTCACTTGTAAGTGTAAATTTCATTTAAACATTTGTAATTTGAGGATGATATTTAGTGTGAGATTAGATACTGTAGAGGGCTCACTGTGGTCTTTTTTTATCTGGTATCTTTACAGTATTTTGAAAAACTGAATAGGTTTTATTTTTACAGAAGGAAGCTTGTCCAACACACTGAATGAAAAGAACAGCTTCCCAAGAGCTCACAACACCAGGGGACGACATTCCTCCCTCACAATGGACACGGTAAGAGACATAGGGCACTTTTAAAGAGAATGAATGATTGTAGTTTTTCAAACTATAACCAAAACTTTCCCCTTAATCCTGTGTCCAGACCGCAGGAACTACAAACCATAAACCTTTTTACAATGTTGTTTCTTCTTCTCCTTCTCTAGAGTAGATACTTTCTAAGCTGAATAAGAACCATATTCAGGGTTAGCGGGGCCACTCTGACCAGTGTGCGGTTACACAGCCCCATACAGATCAAAATGTGATACACCGTTTACAAAGGTGGTAGAAATACCCAAACTCGATACTCAAGTGAAAGTGCAAGTATTAGCCCAAAAATTTAGCACAAGTACTATTTCACATCTTTAACTTGTTAAAGTAGTAAGATTCAGACAACTTCATTGATCCCATAGGGGAAATGTGTTTACTTGTTACAGCTGCTATCCGCGTGAAAAGTAGAAAGGAAAAACTTCCACCAATCCAAGACAATAAACAAGTACAAACTACTGTTCAATAAGTAAGAAAAAACCCAGCAAGGCGAGTAAACATAAATGAAAAAAAAAAAATAATAAAGGAAATAAAAACAATACTTTTTGTCCATTTTGACCATTTAGTCCCCCTCTTTTTTTCCAGAAAGGGAATGAGTTGAAAGGGTTAATGGCCACAGGGAGAAAGGATCTCCTGTGCTCTTCTGTGGAGCACTTGACTGTGATCAGTCTCTGGCTGAAAGTGCTCCTCTCTGCAGTCAGCACACAGTGGAGGGGGTGGGAGGGATTGTCCAGGATTGAGATGAGTTTGGAAATGTTCTCCTCTCAGCCACAACATGCAGAGGATCCAGATTCTTCCCCAGAGCAAAACCAGCCCTTCTTATTAGTTTGTCTAGTCTGTTACTGTCTACCACCTTTATATCTCTGCCTAAGCAAACAGCAGCATAGAAGATGAAGCTGGCTACCACAGACTCATAAAACATCTGCAGCACCATGTTGCAGATGCTGAAAGACCTTAGTCTCCTTAGAAAATACAACTTGCTCTGGGTTTTCCTGTGTATTGATGCTACATTAACTGACCAGTCTGGATAATTGTCCAGGATACCCAGGTATTTGTACTGTGAAACTACTTCCACCCCTTCTCACCTTATGGAGAGAGGACTGACAGGATTCTCGGACTTCCTGAAGTCCACCACCAGTTCCTTTGTTTTACTGATGTTGAGCTGGACATTACTTAACAAAACTGTCCACCACTGATCAATACTCCTTGATATCTCCACCCTGGATACATCCAACGACCGCAGTCATCAGAAAACTTCTGAAGGTGGCAGGACTTGAGTTGTACATGAAGTCAGAGGTATACAGGGTGAAGAGAAAGGGAGACAGAACTGTCCCTTGGGGATCACCTGTGCTGCAGGTCACAGTGTCAAACAGTTCTGAAGATGGACATACTGGGGTCGGTCAGTGAGATGGACCAAAAGCCAGGCAACCATGGGGTGTCAACGAGCATGCTCTTTAATTTCTCCCCCAAGAGGACAGGCTGGATTGTGTTAAAAGCACTGGAGAATCCAAAGAACATAACCCGGGTTTCCAGGTGGGTGTACATGTGGTTGATGAGAGTGTCCTCCACCCCCAGCTAACGCTGATAAGCAAACTGGAGCGGGTACAGAGATCGTTTCACCAGGGGTGAGACAAGGGCACCTGTGGTGAAGCTCCTTGCGGTGTGCATCTGAAGCACATTATATCTATTGAAAAAGGTGTTAAAATCATTTGTAATATCCACACTCCCCTCTGTCCTTTGGCTGGTCTTATATCCAGTGATGCTTTTCATGCCACTCCAGACTGCTCTGGTATCCTTCTGTTGGAGCCTCTGTTAGAGCTTCTTTCCGTAAGCCTCATCCCCTCTTTGATCTTTACCGACAGCTGTCTCTAGACTTCCCTCACTGCTTCACCTGACCTGAATGCTGCCTTCTTCTCATTCAGGATTATTTTAATGTCTTTGGTGACCCATGGATTATTGTTTGAGAAGCAGCAGACAGTCTTTGTTGTTATAGATGTCAACACAGAAGTTGATGTAATCTGTAATGCAGAGTGTTTTCCAATCCGTGCCTCAAAATATCCCTGCAGGGCATTTATGGGCCCCTTATCCCATATTTTCACTTGGCGTTGGGGGCGCCACCTTTGAACCAGGGATGGATCAGGTTGTGGTCAGACCTGTTCAGGGACAAAAGGGCAAATGAGCTGTAGGCCTCTTTAACATTTGAGAACATCAGGTCCAGTGTCCTCTCACCCCTGGTTTGATGATACATAAAGTGTGTAGGTGGAGAGGGTCTTGGAGAGAGTTGCATGATTAAAGTCACCAGAGATCATAAAGATGGCATCGGGATGTCGGGTCTGGATTCTGGCTGTAACAGAGTGTATGATGTCACATGCACCGTCTGAGGAAGCGGAATATAGACAGTGATTAATATGGCATTTGACAACTCTTTGCATATAGTATGGATGGTCCACCGTCAACAGTTCAATTTCTGGGCAACAAACTCTTCACAGTAACATGACCAGTATGACCCCACCTGTTGTTTACGTACATGACAAGCCCCCCTCTTTTCTCTCTCCTCCAATCCACCTGAACTGTTCTGAAGCCATCACTACTGATGCATGTGTCAGGCATACTGTTCTGCAGCTACATCGCTGTGAAACACATTAGACAACACCCTTGAAAACTGCCTTTTTCTGCCATTTACAAATGGTAAATGTTCATAGTGTGTTAAAATTGTATTTTATAAAAGTTTGCGATATAAAGCTTAGTTATTGAGGATTTTATGGTCAATTTGTTCATTGATGGTCTTATTAGCTACACTTACGTGTTTTTTTTTTACAATTGTATTTTGTAACTTTTATTTCTGCACTATCATTGGAATTATTCATTAACTTTGCTCACCTTTTTTCCACTAGCCCACTCGGAGCTCAAAGAGGAGCCGTTTCCTTCGGGAGGAAGATGAGCAGCCACAGCAGCGTGTCCCCTCCCGATCTCCTCGGAGGAGCCAGAGAGTAACAACCACACCGCAGGTAAATCCTACACACCATGGGTCTGAGTCATAGTTTAAAAAACCGAATAATGAGACATTACTTTTGATTTGTTTGTGTAGAGAGTGTGGATTGAGATTGTTTGGCAGATCTTATGCAGCTTTATTCTACTGAGGTTTTGGCTCTAGATATGGCCTTGTGAATATACCTGCCCAGTGTGGGGTGTTAATGTTTAGGGAAGTATTCAGCAGGGAAAGTGCCACCTGTGCTGCAGCCTTACTTTTGATATAAGCAGACACAACATTTTTAAGTTTTTTAGCTTATACTGAAAGATAAGTGACTGGCTCCAGGCCTGCTGCAGTTAACTCAGGCACAGTTTATTTAGCCGTTTATTATATTATAGCTAGTGGCTCCACTGTTTTGTCAGAGATTACTTTTGTTTTCTGAGTTATAACACAAAGGTATATTGTCTAGTTTATCGGGCATATTTGAGGTTCTCATTGAAATTACTTTGAAATAAGAAACATTTTTCATCGTGCCATGTTTTTTTTTTTTTACAGTGTTTTCATTGTACAAAACTACAAATGTACTCTACATACATGGGTTGATTGTTGTTTTGGCATTTGTCTTTACAGAAGTTTTCTAGTGTCGTGACACCAGATAAGAAGGCATCCCAGAAAATAGGGCTGAGGTTAAGAAACCTCTTAAAGCTACCCAAAGCTCACAAATGGTGCATCTATGAATGGTTTTATTCGAATATTGACAGGTAAAATTTCGTTTTCACCTTGAGAAGATAATAATCGTCCTAAATAAGAACATTTAAATATAAGTTAAAAGACATCAAGCTACCTAATAAACCTGATACATCATCATGTTTCCAATATACAAAGAAGTAACCCAGTCATTCATTTTTATTTTTATTTTTTACACTGTATTACAGTGACGCAGTCACTAATTAACTATTAACAATATTTAAAGACTTCTAGAAGCTTAAGTAATTACCTGTAATTGAGTAATTTAAAGTGAACATTTTGATTAATTTGTTTCTTATATTTTTCTCTTTTTATTTTCTCTTTCAGACCACTTTTTGAGGGTGACAATGAATTCTGCCTGTGTCTCAAGGAGTCTTTCCCCAACCTGAAAACAAGAAAGCTGACAAGAGTGGAATGGGGAACAATCAGGAGACTGATGGGGAAACCTAGACGGTACTTATTTATGCCTCTACACACTATTCGTGTGTGAGGGAGAACGAGCATGATTTAATATTTTTTTTCTGATTCATTTGTCTTAAACGGTTTCCCTAAAGGTGTGATGTGTAAGGGGAAAAGGAGGTAATGATGCTACAACACGGTGCTCTGTTGTTCTGTCCAGGTGTTCATCAGCGTTTTTTGCTGAAGAACGAACAGCGTTGAGACAGAAGAGACAGAAAATGCGCCTGTTGCAGCAAAGAAAACTGTCTGATGTGTCAAACTGCAAAGACCTCCCTGATGAAATCCCCCTGCCTCTCATCATAGGAACCAAAGTCACTGGTAAGACAGCCCTGATTACATTCAACATAGTTTTTACTTGTTGTATTCAAATGACTTGCAAAGAAACCCAGTTCATCCATGTCCAACAGAAGTATAAATATATTCCTGAATAATGATACAAATATTAGCAACAAAATATTTTGTCTTTTGTGAAGAGTGCAAAACCTTAGCCATATATACTACTGGATCCATGTTATGCCATTGTAACTATTATTATGAGCCATTTAGTTAAAAAAAAGCTGTTCAGGGAAGTCTCTTATATGCAATTTTCAGTCGAAGATCTAGGGAATTTATTTATTTTGTGGTATCTCTTATTTGGCCCAGAAAAGTGTGGAAGGGTTGCAAACAGGCACTAGCATCGCCAGTTCTTAAAAATAGTTATTGTTAATAGTTATTGTAATGTTATTTTTCCTTTGTTTGGCAGCTCGGCTCCGAGGTGTCCACGATGGGTTGTTCACAGGACAGATTGATGCTGTGGACACAGGTGCTGCCACATATCGTGTCACCTTTGATCGCAGTGGCCTGGGAACACACACAGTGCCTGACTATGAAGTCCTGGTAAAATGTGACTTTTTTTACTAAGATGGTACCTCTCTGAGAGCTTTTGAGGATTTGTATAAAACCAGTATACATTTTAAGCCACAGTCATGGCTCTCCCTTTATCTTCCCAACTCCATATGGTCTAATGAACTAGAGTTGCAGTTATAGTGTTATTAAGTCATTTATTAAATTCATGTTGACTCATTTACATAGGTGTGCATTTCATGGGTGTATTGAGAAAAACAATATTTTTACTTAAAATTATTTTGACTTTAATGCTATTTACTCTTAAAAATTGCATTGTTGATTAAGTAACTGTTTTTTTGCATTGTAGTTGGTTTTAAATTTATTTCGAAATAGAAAAACTTTTTGCCCATCAGTTAACACACAATATTGAATACTGACAATGCGAAAACATAATGTAAGAAATTAGCAAATTCATTTAAAATAAAAAACTGAAACATAATTTGCATAAGTATATCAGAATCTGTTTGTTAGTTTGTAGAAGCCCCTTTGGCAGTAATTACAACTCAGAATCTTTGTGCGTAAGCCATCAGAAGCTTCTCTATTGGCAAAAAGCGTAAAATCTATTAATTCCATCTAAAATCCATTTTCATTTTACTTGTAAAATGTGCAAATGGTGTCTAAATACTTACGGGCATGACTATGTATTACTTTTCTCCGTGTACAAACTGTAAGAAAAGTTACCATGTTATTTCCTTTTGTATAAAACAAATTGCATTTGCTAGATAGGAATACTTAATTATTAGAAAAAGCAATTGACAGTAATCATATAAGTATATAACATATTAGTGTCGATGTATTAAATTCAAAGCCTTGTCATTTAAATTATGAAATTTGTGGATACAACAACTTCTCCTTGTCTTATTTCTCACCTAAAAATGATAATGTGGTGTAATTAGGAATTGTAAAACAAGCACTCTAGCTGTGCTAATAGAATTTCTTGATGCATTTTTCTTCTACCTTTTTTCAGAGCAATGAACCCAATGAGACCATGCCCATTTCGGCCTTTGCGCAGAAGCACCGAACAACACGCTATATGCAGAATCTCATGACTCCACCCAGAGCGCCCTACCCGTCCGCTACTACTCCTGTCCTTATGGTAATGTGAACCTACATGCACCGATAAATGATATGCATCATTCCATTACACTTAGCTAACATGAGCATGACCGGAAATGACCTCATAGCTGCTTTAAATGTGCTTTAGTTGTGAGTAGGTTTATTTATTAACAGTTACTATGGCAGGAACCCAGCTATTCTAAAAGCATTTGGTTTAACAAAACTAATGGAAGGAAAACTGTATATCTACAAATATAAATCAAGATGTCAGTGGTGAAATGCATTGTATAAGACCAGATCAGGAAGTGTCAAATTTAATTAAGTCAGCACACAAGCTGAAATTGCATTGATTGACCTTTCTGCTAAATCAATTTTTTTTCTCCTGGTGTCAACACTTTAATCACATTATGCTGAAGACAATAAATGAAAAGAAATGTATAAAGTGTTGGAACAAGTGTGCCTTAAACTGCAGCTACAGGAGAAGACTAAAAATGCAAATCTCTTCCTCTAGATTGCTTATCAAAATGAATGACTCCATTGTCCTTTTTTTCCTAACAGGACAATGACCCTCTTATCAATCAGTCCCCATGGAGAAACAAACTGCTTAGTGCTGAGGGAGATACTCTAGGAGGATTTCCTGTCAAGTTCCTGGTCCAAGTGGTAAATAATTTAATGGAATATTTAAAAGGTAATATTTTAAAGCTTTTTAAAAACTGTGTTCTAACAAATTGTGTGTCCTTTTTTTCATGTCTAGACAAGGCTGTCCAAGATTCTAATGATAAAGAAAGAGCACATCAAGCACCTTAAAGAAATGAACACAGAGGCAGAGAAGCTGGTACAGTCATTGTAATAAAATTGTAATAAAAAGTTGCTTCAAAATGTATCAAAACTTGATGCATACATCAAGCCAAACTTAAACTTTGCTTGTGTTTCTGTGTTCAGAAGTCGTACTCGATGCAAATAGACTTAGACTTCCAAAAGCGATATGCTACCACTGTGCTTGAGCTGGAGCAGCTCAATAAAGATCTGAATAAGGTGCTTCATGAAGTTCAGCAGTTCTGCTGTGAGGTAAGACAATAGATGCACTTTTGGCTTAAAGAGTGCCTACCTGTGATATTTCATACCATGCTCTCACATTTGACATATTATGTTAATCTGGACAAATTTAAAGAAATTTGTAGAGCTCACTGATGTGTTGTTCCAGCTTGCCCCAGATCAGGGCATGGTTCCAGCTGACCATCCCACAGAGCTGCGTCGGCGTTGTGAAGAAGAGGCCCAGCAGATGGTGCAGTTGAGTAACTCCCTGAAGGACGGACAGCAGAGTGTGACAAACCCAAGTCTCACGCACCTAATCTCCCGCCTCACTGCTCTGCTTCTTCAGATCAAGGTGGAGGAAATATAAGCAACCCAGCTACAGCATTCACCTCTCCCCACAAATTGTCACAATGAAACCAGTAGTGATCATGACACACATGGTGATATGATTCTCATGCATTGCTTTCATGAAAAGGTTTTGTACCTTTAACTAATTTTTAGGGTCCTGTACAACATGGCAGCAACATTTATATATTAAATGACTAACTTTCTTCAACACATTTATATGCTTCAGTGATGATTTGATCATGTTATTGTTTTGTTTCAGTGTCTTGCAGATGGAGGAGATCTGAATTCATTCGAGTTCAAATCTCTAACAGATTCCCTTAATGACATTAAGGCAACAATTGATCCCTCCAACATCAGGTTAGTGTGTGTGTGTAGGGTGCTGTAATCCCAGTAGATGGGATAGTTCTGAAAAACTTCAAATGTAGTTTGATCAATGACCCCGACTTGTATTTTCTGTCTTTCCAGTTGTTTCCAGAACAATGTCGAGATCCACGTGGCACACATCCAGAGTGGCCTTAGTCAGCTGGGCAATCTGCATGCATTTGCTGCCAACAACACCAATGCAGTCTGAGTACCTGTATGTCCTCGCTACACACAGTTGCATGCACAAACACTGGGGTGTGGTCCATTAATATTGCCTTTTCAGACGGTGCTTTCACCCAAAGCTGTCAATTGACTCTGAACAAAAGCCTGCATGGATGTTGTGGACCACCTCTGTGCAATCTGCATTTGGAACTCCTAGTGAAACAGCTGCAGGTCCCTGCAACTTTGTCCTGACAGGAGGCAGGATGTCATAAGTATTTTACCCACTCATTTTATCTTATGAAAAATGTTTGTGCACCCAATCAAACACAAACTCAAAAGTCTTTTATGTCACAGATCCACATCTCTAAAGTCACTCAGTGGTTATTTATTGGTTTCATGTGCCAAACATTGATTCTTACAGTTTTTATAGTTCATATTTATTTATTTTGCGTAGATGTGTATGGTTATGAAACAATATTTTGCTAACTCTAAAATTCCCGCTGTATGTGTTGTGTTCTGTTGCTCCGCCGCTGCTCTTAAGCACAGGGGAGGTTAAAGAATGTTTTATATAACTGTTTAATGTAGATAATTGTACAATATCTGATTATTAGGAGTAATGTCAACATTTCTGCTATGTATTCAGAAATGCTTTTTGTAATTTTGTGTGCACTGAAAAGAGATTTTGGTATTTTTATAAAAGGAGAACTCTGCGGTTTTGAAGCCTTTTACTCCCTGTTAGCATTTCCACATTTGGCATGTTGCTGCAACCCTTACACTAAGCCTGCAACACTGATGTTCCCCTAAAAATTCAAGTCAGTTTTCCCGCAAGAATCTCCTTTTTCAGTTTTGTATAGTTGTATATGGGAATGCCTCAGGGCAGTTGTATAGAAATGTTTGTCATTTTATATTAAACATATTACAAAGCAGGATTTGGTCTTCTTTTTTTTTTTTTACTCTTTATTAACAGATTAAACCAGTCATTTTATTACTTATTTTTTTCAATAAATATTTTAGTCTTACAATACTGTACACTTTCTTTTAACCAGCTCTTACAAAATATCACAAAAAACCACTGAAGCCAGCCATAGCTTCGTTTTCCCAGTCAGAGTCTGAGTCAGTAAATTCGTGAGTCTCAGCGGTGTGAAGTGAGGAGAAATGGTTGAACCTGTCCACTGTTGTCCTCGCCTGTGGATACTGGATATGGCAACTGGTGTCCTTTGGAGACGGCCTGTTGAAGCTAACTTGGGTTGGAATCGGAGGGATTACGACTTTCATCTCTGGTCCAATGGTCTTGTTAGGTGGGAAATTGTCATATTCCACCAGAACGTTTTGACCCTGGTTCTCGTTCATGCTGGCCTCAATCTTGGGGTGATGCTCATTCTCTTTGGGATAAAGATGAACATTACAGCATGGGACGTTAACACTGAGCTTGTGTCGCTGCATCTGCTCGGGCATCACTTTGGCTCCCTCCCTCTCATAGACGTAGGGGACAGAGGTGTGGTCATAGCTGCTGGGGTTGTTAGGAAGACTGGTCCTGTGTGGGTCCTCTGTGCTCTGGTGCATCATAGGCCTGAAATTGTCTTCCACTCTAAAACCGCCTATCCTGTGGGGCTGTGTACCACGGTTGTTGTCATAAACTGAAAGAATGGAAAAGTTATTAAACATTATGCTTTTTGTTTTTGGATCTTGATTTGATTTTTTTTATTTTGATCCGTTCCAAGACTGGTGAGTAGTAGATTTCTGAGGAGTTTATGTAAACATGGTGACTTTAAATAGAGTTATTAGTTTAGAATTTACAAAGTCTAAAGACGACCAATATTCACCTTTCTCTGTGCCAATCCTGGTGTGGAGTTGACTGAAGGGGGCAGCTGCTGGTGGATTTGCGGCTTTCATTGAGACTGACGCGCCAACTTGGCGACGAGACTTGGCCCTTCTATTCTGAAACCACACCTGGAATTTGCAAAGGAGAAAACAAAAACCATGAGGCCAGATTTCACAGTTCAATAAATAAGACACTTTCAGGTGGTCTAACTTTTTTTTTTTTTTTTACTTTACTGACCGCGTTCATTGTCAACACTGGCACAAAATAAGCCATTAAAAGTGTCACATAAACTAGGCTGTACCTGAATTCTAGACTCCGGCAGCCCAGTCAGAGCCTCCAGTCTCTCTCGAAGGTAGATGTCCGGGTATTTAGTGTCAGAGTAAACTTTCTCCAACACCTCGATTTGCTGCTGGGTGAAGTTGGTCCTCTTTCTCCTGTGAGTCAGTATTGCCACACACTTATCTTCCCTCGGTGCAGAGTTTCCCGAATTGAAGTAATTTGCAACATCCGACGTCCCATAATCTGGAAAAACACAAACTGTTTTAAGCAGAGAAATAGAATTCAGAAACGATTGACACTGGTCGTGTTCGTAAATTACGCTTCAGTTCATTAGGATCTTTATTTCCTCTGTGAACACTTCAAGGCCTGTTAGCTTACATTGTTGTAAACGGGGTCACAAGAGGTTAAAGCAGAACTCTGAACCACAAACCTGGGTTTGCCACGCTGTTCATCTGCAGAGCTCCTTCGTGATACACCTGAAAGTGATTCAAGTCACCGACACGCATATTCCCCTGAAGTGCAGACATGATCCTCTACCTCCAATCTCCACCGAGCAATAGAGTTTGAGAGCTGCCGGTCGCTCACGTTAAATCCCCCAGTGATCAAAGGTGCTGCCGTCTGAATGTGTGAATGGCGCAGCCATCAGCGTCGGCTGGCACTGCGGTGCTGCAACTTCAGACGTCTGCAGGCCGCTGGAGGTGTGAAGGTATCACACCTGAGACGCTGGACCTGCCGCAGGCCTCTTTAAAGAGTTTTTAATGGAATCTGAATGCTGAATACACATCGGCAGAGAAAACATTTATCCGCTTTGGAATGGATGAATTAGTAATGGACCTGTGATCTTCAAAGCGGGGCAGTCGGAAACTGGCATTTTCCTGAACGGACCACGGTTTGGTGCTTGATCCTCTCAGTAATTCCGCATTTATAATTCAGTCTTCGCTGATCTCCAGTCTAATTTAATATTACGTTTGCATCAATAGGTCCACAAGAATAATCTGACTAGACTGTAAAGCCCCCTTGTGTGATCTTCATGCACAGAATATTGCACAGTATTAAGCATGTGATAAATAGCTATTTATAAATGCTTTAAGTGATCTTGTATTCTGAATTATATATAGATAGTGCAAAAACATATGCATTATTGTATATGGTTGCATCTAAATACTTTAGACAAAGGTCAGGGAACTAATGTTTTATAAATGTTTTATAAAGGTTAAGGTTCTCTTCAGGTTTGCTCCCCAACACTTACTTACAATGTGTAGGATCTGATGCTTCCTGTGCCCTTGCAGTTGCCTCAATACACAAACCTAAGTTCAAAAGTAATCAAGATTGTCTTTCATTTGATTCAGTGGGGGGGACAGTCGAGAGGTCAGGCACAGGCAAACTAAAAATTGTTCCTATGCATATTTTGACAAATGCAGGAATTAGCTTTTACGCTTTTATACACATTGTTCTGATTCAATTGCAATTGTTTTAGGTGTGTTTTAGGTTGACATGATTGCTTCAATGTAAATTGATATCAGACTGTAAATGATATCATACTGTAAACTCTTGTACATTCCCGGTCATAGGTTTTAGTAACTACAGCTCTTATGCATCACTGGGGAGAGGTTTGAGCATTTGTCCAAATGACTGACAAAAAAGAGCCAGTGTTAAACTATCATGCTTCCTAAAGAACTTGCATAAAAGAGCATGAAACAAGTGTTTTTATTTTCCTGAAATGTTTTGTTGATTTTTGTGGGAAATATTAGCCATTGTGTTATTTCATAGCAGCAACAGTGACTTTCTGTTCTCTGTTCTTTGACACATGCGCCATTGTTTAGGTAGGATGTGCTTGTTGCAATAATAAATCTCAGATCACAAGCCACTTTGTCCTTAAGACCTTAATTGGACATTGCCTGTGTGCATGAATCACTTTGCTATGCTAAAATCACTGTTAAAAAAAACTGTTAAAGTTCCTAAACTATTGTAAGATCATCTGTGGCCACATGAAAAACAGGAAATAAGCACTGCATGTTGTATTTTAATAATAAACACTGGCTTTAGTGTTTGTTTTAGTCCTAATTTTCTGTTGATGGTCTCGATTAATCATTCTAATTAGATTAGAAGAATGCAGTTCTAGAGGCTGATAGATAATATTGTGCTTGGCAGACTGCACTTTCAAACATCAAACACTTTGGGATTTGTACTGACCATTTCAAGTAGGCAGCTGCCTTTGTAGACACAAACAAAAGCATATTCACACCTAAAAAACTAACAACTTACACCCCCAGTCTCACCTGACCACTATACATTTAACCTGCAGACAGACAGGTAAATTATCCTCACAAGTTTGCAGGTATATGTTAAAATGACCACTGTGTTATGTGTTCAGTCTTTGTGTATTTGAGGGATAATTTCCAGACAAGAGAATAATTCCCAAAGTAAAACATTATGCTCAATGTAAAGGTTTCTACAAATGATTAGAAGCAATTCGACAAAGTGGGTTATGATTATAGTTATGTACATAATACCTTGTAAACACAGAAATGTTCCTGAAAAACAAATTTGTTATTGAGTGGCACTGATAAATAACCCTGGAATACTGAATGGCTTATTTTAGCTTTTGGAATTGTATTGGTATTGGTGTTTTTTAAAGCCCCAGAGCCACAGAGAAAGAGAAGGAATACCCCTGTTTGAAAAAATATTTAACTGATTTCTCCAGTAAGGTCAATAATGTTCACATTACTTAAGAATGTACTCTGGAATACATGGTTTGTTTTTTTCCCTTTGTTTTTAGTTTTTAGGAGCACCTAATTTTGTCTAGTTTTATAATGCATTCAACCATTAAGCGATTTTCACTGCAATCGTTGATTTATTTGTGCAGGTTAATTGCTTGATATGCCTTAAAAAACTAACTACAACAGCACTTCATCCATGTTGAGGATTTATGCTACTGCGCTGTGCATGAGATAGCACATTTCCAGAATTATAAAGGCCAAGAGACACCCCTCCACACCTCTTTTACTTAAAATCAAACTTTATTATCACTTTACTTAATGCTACTATAACATTCATTATTGCAGAAACCCAGCTATTCTCTAGAGTTTCCCAGATCAGGAAAAATTCCCTCTATGAACCTGCATGAGCCCAAGAACCTCCTACAAATATTATCACACCAAAGCAGCCTGTAGTTCATTTAAAATATATATAAACAGCTACATTGCCATAATATTTGTGCTGTGCACCAGGAACTTGTGATGTTTGCAATACAATATTTGTCCACTAGCAGTCAGTAATCTAAAAAGCTCTTAATAGATGATTCACCTCGACACCTGAATAAGAGTCACTACTTCTTTATTTAAATTCTAATATCATCTTCTTATAATACAACAACCATGTAAAAAAAATATAATGTTTGAAACAGTCCTGCGTGTAAAAGAGCTGATTCCTGTAAATAGTTATCTAACCAAATCGGTGAAAGGGTCGTCATTATTTACTTCGGAGGAAAAATCTCCCGGAACTTCCGCCCAGTCTAAACGGAAGTAGGTACGTGGCTGCTTCAGCTGACAGTCTACCTACATGATGGCGACAGAGGTTCAGAGCGGCGACCTCGACAGTGCTACTTCCAGCCGGCTCGAAGTTTCCATCGATGGCCTCACTCTCAGTCCCGACCCGGAGGGTGAACAGAGCCAGGTCGAAGAGCTGGACCCTAATTCCGCGGAGCCCGAGACTGATGCGCTGGGTGACGTTGGAGGCGAAGATGGAGAGACTGCCAAGTCTGCGATAGAGAGGAAATGGGGCTTTCCTTTACAAGAGCTGTACGGAATGGCCCTTAAATTTTTTAAAGGTAATTTACATTTTCGATAATCATACTAACACGACGAAGAAAAAACGGCCGGCACGAGACCCGATCGTTGAGACGAATTACTTTGTGGGTGAGGTTAGCAGTTTGCTAACGCTGTTAGCTGTCATCGTATGGGCTGCTGCTGTCAGCCGCAACATTGCATTAGCCACAATGCTACTTTAGAGCTAACAAGCTGTTAGCTGACGGTTAAAGACTGAAACAAGCACAGCACTTCTAGAGTTTGTATCACTGCGTGGGCTGAGAACGTTTCATCCTGCCGTTTGTCTGTTTGTACTAAATGTGGAGCTCGGCACAGCAACACGCAAGCGACTGCTCCATCAACTAGCGGTAGCCAATATCGGAGTGGCACCTGTTAAATATCCACGCTAATTCAACCGTGGCTAGTGAGTTGTCTGGGTGTTTTAAACACGCCCTATCCTGCCACTGCTGAGGCTGAACGGAACCTGCTGGTCAGCTGCTTACAGAGATTTAGACGCTGGCCGATTCCAGTTGTTCCAGTCCATCTCAGCCTGTTGTCTTTAAAATAAATCCCGTGCTGCCGATTTCAGCGCCTAAAGAGTCTTTGACCATCTCAAATCTCAGGAAGTGCAAGAACAAGTGCAGCTGAATTACTTGTATTGACGCTTTGCAAGCATACAATGCGTGAGACTGCGTAATTAACACCCCAAATATATTTTGAAGTATAAGTAGTATTAATATTCTGTCCATTGCTGACCTTATGTGATTTGTGTGTAAATGTAGTCAGTGATTAATTTGCATACAGCTGTAAGCTAAGTGTATTGTTTTTGATACAGCGTAATAGGTGACAACTGTGCAAACAGGTTTAGGGCAGGTTGCAACACTCTTTGCAATCGCTGTCTCTGCAAAAAAAATACAATGCAATCTCTGCATTGTATTTTTTGGTCTCTTAGGGTTAGGTTTACTTGCTTAACCTGTATACATTAATGTATCCATTGTTATATCATACCTTTTAACAGCAGTGGCAGTTTGATCTTTAAAAGAAAAAACGTGATCATTGTAGAATAAATTCAAACCATGAAAGTGTTGCTGAGTTTTCAAAAGCATGAAAGGACAAGGAGCATCATACTAGTTATATACCTTACTCTACAGACTTTAAACAAAAATGTAGTAGTACAGTATCTACTACCACTTGGCACTAAAACCAGAGATGGCCTGTATTTGTCACTGCAGAATATATAAACAAATACATGCAAACTAATTGCTCCTGCCTTGTTGCCCGTAGACAAAGATGGTAAGGCCTTCCACCCGACATATGAGGAGAAGCTTCGATTGGTGGCTCTTCACAAACAGGTGTCGCTGGGCCCTTATAATCCAGATGCTTCGCCGGAGGTCGGCTTCTTTGACATCCTTGGCAATGACCGCAGGTAACCTCAGAAGAAATATGTGTGTCTGCACATGTGATCTTTGAATTCTGGTAGGCATTCCATTAATTCAACTGTGTTTCGTGAAATACACATAAACACCTCTCCTTTCACTAAGTTGAAAATTACAGGTTGGGGTGTGCTTCCAGTGAATTTTGAATTTTGTTTCATTGCCACTTAGTATTTTTAATTTTCTTAAAGGTTTACTACTTACTTACTACTACTGCAAAAAAGTGTTCAAACTGAATTGATAAAATACTCAAATTATTCCTTTTTTATGTTCCAAGGAAACAATGGTTGCTACAGATCTAGGAGTACCTTGTTTTTTTTTTTTATTGTAAAGCACTAACAAGTCCTTTTAAAGAAATCAGTTAATATTAAATCATTTAACCTAATTTGCCCGCTTTTCTTGATTGTATTTGCCTCCATTTAACTCTGTGCAGGAAAGAGTGGGCGTCTCTGGGTAACTTGGAAAAGGATGAGGCTATGGTGGAGTTTGTCAAGCTGCTTAACAAGTGCTGTAACCTTTTCGCTCCCTATGTGACGTCACATAAGATTGAAAGGGAGGAACAAGAGAGGAAAAGGTAAGGTGCCCAACTTCAGTTCCCAGGAGGGAAATCCCTCTACAGCAGTGTCTAAATACTCTTGACTTAAACATTTTCATCCGTTTACATTGAAATGGCGAACAGAGTATACACACCTTTCCAAAGTATAGCTGGTACTAATGTCAACAAAAATGGTCAAGGAGCGTATACAAATAAAGTTATTGTACAATAATGAATATCAGTGCAAAAGTTTGTATCTCCCTTGATAATTGCTCTAGGTAATTAACTTGAATATGTAAAATCGGGTGTCTGAACTTTATAAAAAAAAAAGACTGTCAACATGAATTGCTTGATTACTGGCACCGGGTGTGGTAAAATGGGCTTGCACTTTACAGTTGCAAGTGGGTAGATCTCTAGGGGCAGTCTCAGGCAGTTTGCTGAGAACAACAAAAGCAATGGAATCAGCATAAACAGTTTTTAAAAGACCTAAAAATGAAAGTGGTAATGCTTGATAAAGCAGGAGATGGATAATAAAATATTTCAAATCATTTAGCAATACCAATACCAACTGTGAAGACCATAATCCAGAGGTGGAAGAAAGACAGATATACTGACTCTTCCAAGAAGTGGAAGACCAAGAAAAATAATTCAAAGTGCTCAGAAACTTGTTCAATAGCTACAAAAAATCCAAAACAAGCAGCAGGGGAGCTGACAAATTCCTTAAAGGCAACTGCAATAAGTCCACATCTCTGTCAAGCACAGTCTGCATAAACTTAGATTGTTTGAAGGGCAACTTTGCCAATTTCCAACTTGCTTTCTATCGCCTTAGCTTAGGGTGTAAATTTACGTACATTAATGTTTATAAACTTCTACTTATAATGCTTAATGCTTATTCTTATAAACTATCTCCTCCTACTTCCCTGTATTATAATATTTCTCTGCTTCTAGCTGAAAAACCCCTCCAGATAACATCACCTAGAGAAGTGTCTTTACTATTAGGAGTTCAGATAATATCATCTGGAGGAGCTCTGGAAAAGCAGGTTGACCCTGATTACAAACTCCATAGTGTGAGCCACAAGAAAACATTATCTGAACTAAACGTTCATTCAAGGAATCTCTTGGAGCATGTGAACGAACCTAATAACTTTTTGAAAAAGATTATGAGGTCTGAGGAGACCAAAGTTAAATTATTTGGTCATAATATGCACAGTGTCTTTTGGTGGGTGTAAGTCTGGCACTGGATTGATACTGATTGTCACATAGAATTTAGCTTTTGTCAAAGAACTTATCTAACCTGAACACAAACAGTTTTTCTAATAATTTGGCAATAATACTCGCCTACACTATGAAAAAGGATGTCGGTGTTACTTATATAAAGTGTGGACTCTGGCTCTTTTCATCTGGTCTGGAAATACCCAGTTTTAGTAGACACATTACACATACAGCACATGACCACACAATCAGTAATGTGAGTAAAAACATATGAACGTATGTTGGTAGAGTCTATTGATCATTTCCCAATAAAACCATTTACAAATGATATGAAACTATGTGATCTGTTTCCGATTAATTTATTTGTACCGATCATTTTAGTTAGAATTATTCTGACAAGTTATAAAAACTGGTATATGATCACTTATAATAAGTAGCAGCATACATCATACACATTTTCCTTAATTTAATTAAGAGTCTTAATGTTACCACAAACAACAACTTTTTTCTTGATCACCTTTTATACATTCCTACTAATTTATCTTTAAATAAATCTATACTAGAGCCTGGTGCTCTGTACACATAACTAATTATTATCTTTCAGTATTAATTAGTATTAGTAAATTTCTACGTACTACAGTGCAGTTCTTAATTCCATTAATAACTAGCTTTACATTTCAATATTTTATCTATATGCAAGGCTACACCTCTAACATTTTATTAATTATTTTAGTAAAAAAACTTCTCAACCTCTTTTTTTACTCTTTGGGTCTTTGTATCCTTTATTTTGCAATGCCCAAGCTAAATGTGTGATGCAACAGGTGCAGTATTGGACATTTATTGAC
This sequence comes from Channa argus, assembly GCF_033026475.1. NCBI lineage: Eukaryota > Metazoa > Chordata > Actinopteri > Anabantiformes > Channidae > Channa > Channa argus. The sequence goes on along the minus strand of NC_090213.1, from coordinate 10,881,596 downwards.
TTGTACTGCTTGTAGAACCATTTATATAATTTATTTTATACTTCTTGACTTTGCTCCTGCACAGGAAAGAGGAGGAGGAGCAACAGCGGCAGGAGGAGGAGGAGAGGGAACGACAAAGACAGGAAGAGGAGAGAAGGAGGCTTGAAGAGGAGGAAAGGTTGAGGAGAGAGGAAGAAGAAAGAAGACAGGCAGAGGAGGAGAGGCTACGGATTGAGCAGCAGAAGTATGTGTGTCTGTGTTACTGAGAGTTTGTACGTTGTGTTTGGGGTTTCAAAATATCCATTTTACTTCTACGTAATTATTACCAACCCTCCCATTGATATCTATAGTGGTATTTTCTTTTTAGCCTTGGAGCTGTGACAAAAACGCTGTCCTTGTAGTTCACCTTTGGAGGGTCAGTGTTTTGCAAATAATTTGTTAAAAGAGCTCAATACAGCTCTCATGTTTTTGAAAGCACTTTATAACCCCATTGTTATCCATCATTTCTCGTTTATCCATTCTCACTAACTCTCCCTTGTCTTTCTATTTTCCAGACAACAGATTATGGCAGCACTGAATGCCCAAACTGCGGTGCAGTTCCAACAATATGCTGCCCAGCAGTACCCCAACAGCCCAGAGCAACAGCTGGGCCTCATCCGTCAGCTCCAGGAACAGCACTACCAGCAGTACATGCAGCAGCTCTACCAGGTCCAGCTGGCCCAGCAACAGGTAGTGTGCATTCACCGACAGAGAGATAGAATGATAGAATTAATGTTTAGACTTTGTTGTCCATATTAACCATGTTTTTTAAGGGGCCAAGGATTAAATGTCTATAAAAAATCTTGTTAGCCTAATGTGGTATTTAGGAAACATGTACTTTGACAGCTACAGAATTGCGGGAACTGAAAATGTTTGTTTTACGTCCCTAGATTTTTTTTAAATTTTTTTTTTAATTGTTTTCACTTAATGGACTTTTTTGTCCCAGGCGGCCTTACAGAAACAGCAGCAGGCAGATACAATGATTCATAATGCAATGGAATCCAGGAGCTTCAACAGTGGGGACCCCATTCCTGCTTCAGTGGCTGGACCATTATGTGCAGCTTCAATACCCGCTGGTGAGGAGGTTCCTACACTCAATGGAGGCCAGTCAGATACATTTTCAGAGAGCATGGACAGAGAGCCAGAGCCTGAGCCAGCAGAGGAGGTCTCAGAGAATGGACCTCTATTAGGTTGGTTGGCCGTCACTGTGTTTATCTTATATAAGCAGCAAAACCATCTGCAGGTCACTTTATCTAGAAAGAATGTACATTTTTCCATTTTATGCAGCCAAGGGCTACAGAGCAGGAAGGGTATCTCATATTTAAACAAACAAAGGTTTATACCAAACATGTAACTCGATTCTTATCTGGTGAGACCTTGTTGATGTGACTTAGAGGCCAGGAAGGAGAAGAGCTGGAACAAAGGATACATGATAGCGGACTGCTTTAGGTGGCATCCAACCACATATTCTGCTTACAGCGGAGAATACCAAAAATGAACAATGCCATGGCCTTAGTCCAAAACTTACATCCTGGGGCAAATGAATCCACTGCAGCTGCCTGCTCGCTCTCAGAATGATGTTTAGGGAAAAGATGGCTGGATTGACATTTAGCTGAGATTGCAACACCGTGCCAATGGTCACATGCCTATGTGAATACTCTCCCTCCCTTTCTGTTTTTGTCACTAAGTGCATAAACAGCTGATATACAGTAAGAGGCCTGTTGGTTAAGCTAGTTAGGCATTCAGACTGTAAATCCTGGTAGGGTATCAGTTATTAATAAATCTAAATAGTATATTTCTTCCTGTACAGAAATCTGCATCAGCAGATTTTTACAGATTTAATAAGTATCTCATCCCTTGATCACAGCTGCTGACTCCCCACCGGTCATAGCTGCCCCTTCCATGTGGACAAGGCCGCAGATCAAGGACTTTAAGGAGAAAATCCGGCAGGACGCAGACAGTGTGATTACTGTGGGGCGCGGTGAGGTGGTGACAGTACGTGTTCCCACCCATGAGGAGGGCTCCTACCTGTTCTGGGAGTTTGCTACAGACTATTATGACATCGGCTTTGGGGTCTTCTTCGAATGGACAGATGCTGCCTCCGCTTCGGTCAGCGTGCATGTGTCAGAGTCCAGTGACGAGGACGAGGAAGATGATGGTGAGGTGTGGGTGGGAAGTATGGGTGAAATAAGCCTGCCTAATAATATCTCTAATATTTCTTTTTGTGGTGTCAGCAATGCTGAAACAATTTGGTAAAGTGTCAGTTTTGCTTGAAGTTGTGTGCCGGGTGTAGGCTCTTCTAAATCATGATTATTTAAACACAAAATAAGCAAAACTATCTATTTTTCACAAAATAAAAACTGAACATAGCTGTTTACTAATTAATGTTATGGGGATTAAGTTTATCTAGTTGGGCTATGATTAGATGTATTAATGACCTACTCAAGCCGCTGTGGCTTTTTCTTTTTCCCTCTTTGCAATAGAAGCAGTTGGTTTGAAAAGAAATGTCTTCCATTCTTTTTTCAATACTGCTTCACATATTGCCCTTTGGAGAGATGAATAACTAGTTTTATGTAATTTCTTTTATTCTTTTCTCGTGTTTACAACTGTATCCTAGTTTAGTATGACTGCAGCGGGTCTGTTGGTTAATTTGAAGATGGATGCACAACTTATCTTAATGTGGAGAGGTGGCTCCTTTGACCAGATGTTCGGATTTTAACGTACCTTCTAACCAATTGGACAATGTTAATTTTTTCTGCTTGATCACTTTTGGAGCATTCTCATTTATTGCAGTACCTTTAGAGCTGGACAGAGCATGTCACAGTGTAGCAGTGCAGGAAGATGTAGCAGGGAAAGTTTTAAGCAAAGACAAAGATTTTTCCATAACAACATGCATTATTCTTTTTTTCCTTAGGTGATGCTCCAAATGAGGAGGAGAAGGCAAAGAAGGAGGCAGGGAAGCCACAAGTGGATGAGATTGTGCCAGTGTACCGGCGGGACTGTCATGAGGAGGTGTATGCTGGCAGCCACCAGTACCCTGGGCGTGGAGTCTACTTACTTAAGTTTGACAACTCCTATTCACTCTGGCGCTCCAAGAGCGTTTACTACAGAGTCTACTACACCAGATAAGCCTGACTACAGACACATGGAGAGCCAAGGAGTGTGTATGTTCATATAAATGTGTGTGTGTGTGTGTGTGTGTGTATATGTGTGTTTGTAGGTGGAGATTTGTGCAATGGCAGCCTGTGTGTGTGTGTGTGTGTGTGTGTGTGTGTGTGTGTGTGTGTGTGCGTGTGCGTGTGCGTGTGCGTGCACGTGCGTGAGAATGAGACTAGATCTATTCTGGAAAGTGAACCACCAGAGGGCAACAAAGAGACACAACTGGAGCCCAAGTCTGGAGATTGGACTAGCGTGTATGTACCGTATGTGTATGCATTTCTCAGAATACACTCATGCTAGATCCTGTCATCGAGCCCTTGGAAGAAGAGTGTGTATCCTTGTTGCATATTCACCACCTGTTCTTGTTGCGCTTACATAAAAGAAATTATAGGACTATAGGCTCTCATATTGTGTGGCACCACTTTTTACTCTGGGCTCCTCTTCTGTCACCAACACTGTCCAGCACAGCCTCGTGGCTGCTTCTGCCCTGAGTGATGTTTTCATAAGCCTAATGGGAAACCTGGTGACTGCAGCATCTACTCTTTGAGCCAGTGTTTCCTGTTCAGTGGTAGTGGGGGTTGTTTATCCCATGAGAACACAGAAAATGTTTCAAATTAAATTATGTTGCAGACATACTTTATAACACTATGCCTTTTACTCACAGAGAGCTTTTGTTTTTTTTTGCCAAGTCTCACACACATTAAAAACACCATTGTACTCAAACATAATAATAAATTTTTGTTGTCTAACAGTACAACATTAGCTACCATACATATATGATGATCTGAGAGAATTATTTAGTGGAAGCAGTGCTCTTTTTGGCTTAGTCCCATGTGAAAGCTGTCTGTCTGTCATTCACTTAATTTTCTTGATATTTTCTGATTGGCACCAGGTGTGTGTGTGTGAATGAGTGTATGTGTGTTAACTTACAACATTTACAGTAAGAAAGATGGGCAAGAAGTCATTGCATGGTTCAGGGAAAACTCCAGATGAAGTCGTGTGTGTGGAGAGAGAACACATACAAAAAAAACATACACATGGTATTTGTATGAGCTGTGTGGGCCTTCTGGCCTTGTAAACAAGCATCTCATGTGATACAAAATAATACATTTAAAAACCAATGACAGTGAATATGTCTCCACAAATATTTTTTTATTTGCCTGATGCCGTTTCACTTTGTCCCATGTTTCCTCAGTGCTTGTTGACAGAGCCGCTGTGTGTATGGTTATGCATTACAACACATAAAATTATCAACTGTCCTTTTCCCATCAAGGTTTTATATAAGAATTGAAAAAAGCAAGTTAGTATTGGGACAGTTTTTAAATTAATATTACCCAGCATTTTGTCTTTTATCATCTTGTGTGTTTGGAGTAACTCTACACTCTGACACACAAGTGCACTTAAAAATAAAGAATCTGTAGTTTTCGGTTTTCGATTCATTACACACTGTTACATCTCAGCAGCTCAAACATTCATAACACAAAATACAGTGTTGCTGTTCTGTTTTTACCTCCTGTAGTAACTTACTCACTTTGTCATTTTAAGTATGGTATTGTGAATAAACTGAGATGATATAACATTTTGTCCTGGGTGACACAGTTACTAACTTAGGTCTGACATGAAAATATTTTCTAGTTTCAAACTTCATTCATTCATTTCCCCCACCCCACACCACCCCACCCCACACAACCCCACCCCACACACATTGCATATGCATGTTTTGTGTATGTACCACTTGGATGCGTTATGAGCCGTGTCCTATTAACTGCTCTGTCTGAATCTGAATGATGGCTGTTGAATGGAGAGTGTATGATTTCACTTTCTCATGCTTACTGAGCTGTGTTTGTGTATTTTTATGTGTGTATGCAGCCAAACTTTAAATACAGGTGGACAAACTTGCAGGTTCGGTACTCCTCCAGTGTCCTTGCGAGTGTCACTTCATCACATTATTTAATGAATGGATTCTTCTGCTTCATATCAATGCAGTGATTTGTGTTAGAAAATATCACTACCAATGGCTAAACGAAGTTCCCACAAAGTTCAACATTTCTCTGCTGTTGTGTGATGTTTGTTGTTAGGTTTCTAACTGCTCACCAAATGTTTTTAGCAGACAAGTTAAAGCCTTGTATGTAAATAATTCTACAAATGAGTTTATGTATGGGTTTTCTAAATGTGGAAGAAGGTTATGGTTTTGAGAATCAATGCACTGTAAAATATGGTGAATGAGATATATGTATGCATTTTAGCTTAAATCAAAGTCCAAAACTCCTAGGAAGTATAAAACTGAGTCTCTAGACATGAAAGACATAAAGTGTTTGTTTTTTGTTTTTTGGGGGACTTAGATCTCTGCAATCTTTTTTTTTTTTTTTGGCATATATATTTAATCTTGATTAAAGTTATGTTCATCTCTAAAACTGCGCAGTTTGCTTGCCTTTTTTTGTTCATAGCTTATTCATATTAAAATAATGTGTTAAATCATTGATTGAAACTGATATTCTATATATACAATTTTTCACATGAGACACTTCACCCTCATTCAAAACCCCCACGTGAATCTAATGAAACTAATGATGACTCAGCTCTATTTGAGTTATGCCCCAGTAAGTCAGAAGTGCAGCTTTAATCAGTGTTATTTACCTACACTGCTGTGTGACATAGGGCTCATTGTCTTTAAACACAATGGGAAAACTTTTTCAGAGTAATACCTTTGAAACTGACAAGAAAAGCAATGTCGGGAATGTGAGGACACCAGAAATCACACTGGGATAACTAACTCTATTAAGTTTGTTCCTTTTTCCACCAGCGGTGAATGTGTTATCCTCAGGCTGCTTTCCTGTCAAACACATTTCTTGCTGAGGGAGGGACAAATGCGGATGTTACTCATTGGTAACAGGATGATGGACCTTGCGTTCCCCATTTTCCACCATGCACATTGGAATTCACAAATTGTCCAGAGTGAAGAACAATTCTAAAGAAGCCAATTGTATAGGCTTTTTACAGTCTCACTGTTGAATGAACTGCTAAACTATGTGCTATCAGAACACATAGCTTCTTAGTAATGAGAACCTAAGAGTGAAATTCTGGCCTGGAGTTAAATGTCACACGGGCATCTTGAAGTTGCTTAGTTCAGCCAAAGCCACCAGGGGGCGCGTTCAAAACTGCAGACACATTGTAACAGCTAGACGCTGCAAAGCAGACCTGCAGAAGAATCCACTTGACCTTGTGACCTATATATTTTAAAACTGAGCTGGGGAGACACGGGGCTATTAATGGTGAGAGGTTGCTCTTTGGAATTTAAAGAGTAATGGTGTGGATGTCCGGTAGTGGACTGGACAAAGGCTGTGGACAAACATACTTTGGAGATAAACCATAGACAAGTGTAGACTTGAATATGTGATGGCCAGGGGGGTATTTTAAAAGGTACGAGCAAACAACTCAAATTCACTACGTTCTTCCTTTAACGTTAGTAACTGTGGCCAATGCAATCGTTTAAATGACTTGCATTTATACAAATTCTAAGCTAATAATATATGCATTTATCTAAGTCTATGTTCTTGTCAGCTTTAGGCATTTGGCTAGTTTATGATTTTTGTAAAAACACACCTTCGGTATTTCTTGCTCTTGTCTGAAGTAACAAACCTTTAACTAAATCTAACGTGCGCTAATGACTAACGTTAATTAGCTAATTACTCAAGCTAACTCAAGCTAATGCTAGGTTTGCTTCGAAGTTAGCTACCGAATAAATGCAATCAATCTCCAATCAGTAGCCACTCACATCTTAAATTGTTATAAACTCCACAAAGTAACAGAGAATGGGCTTTATTTCGGACTAAGCTAACATTAACGCAACTGATATTAGTAGTAGTTAACGCTAACTTAGCTAGCTAACGGACAAGTGCCTGGCAGGTTGAAACATAACGGTACAGCACCAACAGGTCAGTTTTATTTGTTTCCATTACATTAAATGATGTTATTATTACAAGAGGGAACCGCAAATTGTACATTTTGACTATAGAGCAGTTTTTTCTTGTATTGGTTAGTTACTGTGGAGTTGTTATTTTATATATTTTTTAATAAATGGAATTAGCTTAAAAAGACTAAATGTTATTTTAGTGTTATGACCTCGAATTTTGAGCGACTGCTATAAAGCTAAATAAATTATACTAATTAATAAAATAATATTCAAAGAACCAATAGGAAGTGAATAAAATAACTTAATTTAGCCTCAAGCTGTGATATTTGCTAACTTCTCAGTGTGTCAGTGAAGCCCCGGTTCAGTTGAGGATGAACTCCGATCCCGGTTTTCCATCAAACCGCTTCCCTGACTCTGAGAGAAGGCAGGTAAACTCTTTGTGGATCTGGCTCCGAGTCCAGTCGCTACAGGTGGTTGTAGTATTTTCCGGGTTTTTAGTTGTACTTTTCCCTACTTTTCCGTGTTCTTTCCCCCGTGCTCCCCAGCCTAAACTGTGTGTGCTTACATTTGAATAGACTGAGAGGCAACGTATCCAGTGTAGAGCAGTACAAAGTCCCATGCTTTGAAAATCCAAAATATGGCGGGATTGAAGGATTATACGGCCCGGCAGATATTACGAGTTGTGTGAAGGCTACGCGTATTGGCTTTGTTTTAAAGCTGCAAGTGGTTTTAATCGCGGGTATTTTCGATCCAGCTGGAATTATTGGTGTGAAATAAATATGCCCTTTCATCAGAGGACTGTTGAACCGAGGCGTGTGAGTAGGTTATCGCCGAGGGATGGATGGTTTCCCAGGGAAGAAACCGGGAGACGCAAGTTGCGAAAGCCGGTTTTATTCTCGTCTTTGGATGAGGTTAGCTGTCAAATATTGACTAACATAATTCACCAACTTTCTGACCTTTCTCGACATGCCAGCGAGATCTTCCTGGGCATCGAGATGGAGGCAGGGTTGGTGTTCAGAAGGTCCTGCAGGATTCAGGGGCGACTGCAGTTTCTGCTGGATGAAGTCGGCCAGTTTGATCCCAAGAAAATCAAGATCCGTAAGTTTGCAGTGTTGGTCACATTGCATTGCGAGAAAGTTTGGTCATCAAAAATCTTCCTTTAAACATGAAATATAACGTTACATATCATGGATGCGCATGCAGTATATTTGTGTGCCATTAGTTGGTACCACAGGCTGATATTAGCTAATTCCAGGCAGATATACAGTGTAAACAGGAAGCACCTTTTTATATGAGATGCCTGGCTCAAAATATACCTGAAAAGTGTGTGTTAGGCTTTTGCCATTCTGTCATTATGACCTAATCACTGTTTTGGACAGATACTGATCAGGCCCAAGGTGACTGTCACATTGAGCCCAAAGAAAGAACCAGCGAGGAGTGACCGGTGTCTCCTGAACACATGGCTTTGTCTGTCTCATTCAGATTTAGTAAGGGGTGTTGAGAACTGTCACAAATGATGGATTTGCTCTCAACGTATTGACCATCTGTGTTTAGGTTGCAAGGACACTGAAAATACAGAAGATTTTGCAACCTTATCCCCAATATCATTTTGCTATTTTATTCCTAGGAACAGGTTAGTCAAACAATATCAGTCAACACAAAGATAATGGAAAATCCATTTATGTTGTGTACTCTGTGCACGCTTTTATTGCGATGCGACATGTTTGCTTGCCCATTTAAAGCCACCTCCTGTTGTCTGACACATGGCAATTATATATTAACTCAGACTTGGACTATGGTGACTGTTCCAGCTACATGAACATAATAGAGACAGGCCTTTCATTTTGTCTGGTTAGATGCCAACCTGTTGTGAGCACATATCTGCTATGGTTTACCAGTGCTATATCTATGTGCAGAATCTATTAAATCTATTCAATAGATTCTGTGGTAATGTTTATAAACATGGTAGTTAAGGGATCATGTGTCTTATTTATTCCATGCACAGGTTCTTTGTTTATCTAATTTGCCTCTGAAATATGTTGCAAAGTAGGATTCAGAAGACAAGCCCAAATGTATTAGTGAAGGAGGAGGATATGAGTTCTGACTCATGTGCCTTTGGTTTTGTTTTACCATCCTCTTTCCTATCTATTCTCCGTGTCTTGGGTCAGACTATGACTCACTCTCTTACTTAGACACGTTCACACCGATTCAATTCCGATTGTTAATGATAAGCTGAGCCGAGAGTTCCCAGACACAGTTGAATATGATGTATGATGAGCCATGGATTGAACTCCCTCAGACCTATTCTCCATGAACCTGTATTTACAGTACACTTGCTAACCGACAGTTAACAAATCTCCTGTATTGCCACATGGCGGGACTGGAATTGTCCTTTCGTCTGTACTTGTTGATACGCTCTTGAGCGAGTTTGGGATTTCCTATTTTCAAAGTTCTGTTCCCTTTAAGTCTCGGTGGAAGCTAGCAGCTGAGGACAAGGTGTGAGAGTACACGGGAATGTGGTGTGTTATGTAGTAAACTGCTGTTGCCAGCTCGTACATAACCCCAAGGCCAATACTGGGTGTACAGAAGCATTGCCTCTAGAGTCATTATGACATAAACAGCTCTAACTTTGCACACAATCACCTGTCTTTAAAAAAAATGCCTTCTGAGTCCGCCTCCAGCATTCATCCAGGAAGGGAGTGTTGGATTTGAATGTGTCACAAAACAGTGAACAGCTGGTTAACTTCATTTGAATAAATGTTAATGTATACCACATGACTTGATGAGACATTTGACATGTTTTTTACAGCTGCAGTAGCAGTCTCTTTACTGGTTTACAATGTAATAATCTACACATTTAACTGCTTCTTGCAGTGATGTGTCCAATGTTAATTTCCAAACTTTGATAAGACATCATGACAGATTGTCTTGTATCTGGATCTTGTTGCATAATAATAATAACACTCTATTATTAAAATTTGTATGTAATCAGGAGTTGTTATCCATACTTTGTGTGTATAATGTGACTGGTGGGTCAGGATTCCCACTGTAACCTCTGCACAGAGATGGATCATATTACCGGTGAGAATATGGTGGGGCTAACATAAAAGCATAGCGTGTGTGTGTGTGGGTTATTGGATTTTAATTATCAGGAATTTGAATAAGGACACAATAGGCAGATGTGTATTTTCACTGTCTTATGCCATTGTTAATCCATTTGTGCCAAATTACCAAGAGATAACAGGTCAGAGGTCATTCGTTTCACTCTCAGAGGGGAACACCTGACACTCAGAGTGAGGAGTTCAAGCAAAGTCTAGTTTGCTCAGCTTGGAATTTTGCTAAAGGTCATCAAGGATTGCTGCTACAACCAAAGAGATGCATTAATGACTTTAAGAAAACTCGGAAAATGACAGGACAATGTAATTCAGGCAGAGATGGTGTATTTATGTTATCATGTAATGTAAGTTATGCTGAAGTCAAAGAGCCTTCAGATAAACTCTGGACTACTGTGCTATTGTTTATATAGTGTGAAAAAGGACCAGCATTCACTTAACAGATTTTGGGTTCCTCAAAAAACCCAGTTATTTAGTCTATTAAATTTCAGAATGACATTCTGTTAATCAACCGATGGATCAAAAAACTTTATCTTTATAAGTCCAGGCTTATTGGCCTAACTAGTTGACCTGTCTTTTAGGTCAAGTGTGTTTTTAAATGATATGGTAAATAATGAGCCTCCTTTACCAAATATAGAAATAGGTTAAATAGGGACTATGCTATTTTAATGTTGAAAGTAGGTTGCACAAGTGAAGGTTAATTAGAGTTGGGAGAATCTTGGGGCCTCCCTGTCAGATATCTTGCTGCCTCCACTAGTGACTTGCTGCTGTAGGGTTTTGAAATAGACCCCTATTAAAAACACACTAATATCCACAGTCCATCTTTCTGTCATATTCACACATGGACTGTGCATTCCTCCCCTATAATTATGATATTTATAGATGTGTGTTTTGATTGATCTTTTATCTTTCATATATAGCATGATATCATGGTTAAGTCCAAGTACCTCTTAAGCATGTGTGTATGTGTATGGGTGTATACATGCTTAGTTTGTCTGTTGAGTACTCTGGTAAGTACTGTACATTGGCCATGAGTGTATATAAACAGTAGGACTCAGGAATGATAATATAAAATGAATCAAGTTTTAATTCTTTAACATGTGGCAAATAATAACAAAGCTCAGTCAAGCCTGGATAAGCTGATTTCTGTTTATGGTATTCAGACTACCTTTTCCTGTTTGCCTCCCTCTCTCTGACACACACACGCACACATACACATACACACACAACACACCCCTGTTTATTCCATTCAATCAGTTCCCCCTAGTCACTATTCACTCATGCCGTGGTCTCTTTCATTCATTTATAGAGCGCAGTCTTTACGCAGACAGAATCTACAAGTCAGTTCCCACAGGACTTGTTCCAGCAAGTAGAGCCTGGCCTGGTTCTAGAGGTTGACCTGGTCCAATGAGGACAAAAGAGATGGGTTGGAATGGTGAAAAAGAGTGGGAAAGCACGGCAGCATTTCCAGAAGTTGTGGGATTTTGCCACGGACCATATTTGACTTGGACTGTTTGTGTACACTTGCTGCTGCCCTCTCTCACGCCTTTATGCGGACTTCCTAGGATGTGAATGCAGCCCTGGCCTGGGCACAGAGGAGTATTTGGAAGTAGAGGAGGAAGAGATGACTGATGAATGCAAGTGCTGTTCCTAAAACTGTCTGGTGTGTTTGCTTATGTGTATGTTCTGTATACACCAAAGCTTTTCCTTCAATAGTCTGTCAGCAATTTCATATAGTTCTTGTTGATAATCAAGCCTTACTACAGCTGCTTCAACTCAGCACAGTCCTGACTTCCTCTACTTAATAAAACTAAATCTTTCAGGGACTGATTTGCTCTTGATGGTTGGAGACAGTAAAGTTAATAAGAAATGGCTAAATTTAGAGGTGTGTGTGTGTGTCTGTCTCATTTCATGCCCTGTCAGATGAAGTTGCTCAGCTGTGTTTTTTGTATTTTACGGATAGTTTAAAACCCTTTCAACCAGCTGAGCTACAGTTCCACATTGATTTCAGGGTCATAAAAAAGCATTGTGTTATTCATTTGACTAAGGTATTTTAGTTTTCAATCAATTACTGAATTTGTATTTAGATGTATGCTTTTGTATTAAATGTTGGAAAACAAAAGATTGTATGTAGTATCAGTACATTTTGCTGGATAAAACGAAAGAATGAGATATTCAGTGGCAAAAACCCCCAACTTCATTTTAATTTTCAACTTGCTCCCTATGGCTTTAGTTTAGGGTGTGAATATACAATGATGAATTTCAACCTCTTTTTGACTTCTCTAAATTAAAAAAACTCTCTTCTTCTGGCTGAAAAATGCCTCCAGGAGTGCTATTCCACCCTTCTATTACATTTACATTTAATAGTGGGAAAACAAATATCCTGCTTAAAACACTTGATTTATTGGCCCATTTTCCTTCGATACAGATTCAGTAGAGATACCAGGAGGTTGTGCCTGTGTTTTAGATGGCAAATTGCCAAGTTTTAACAGGCTCAAGATTTTCAGCCATATGGTCAAATTGCTAATATCCCAAACTTTATGAATGTCGTTTGTAATAAACATTTGGAGTTTTTACATTTTAATGGAGCTGACAGATCCAATTTTGAAGAGCTACATTTGAATGACAGCTGCAGCTCATGTCTGTAAAAGTTGTTGAAGGTCCCATGGTTCTTCAGAAAGTTGTAAGTTACATTAATATGACAAAACCGAGTGAACGCTTCATTTGTAGTGTAGATGCACAATATTAATGCTTCATGATGTTATGGTGAAGTTGGTAAACAAGGGTAGGACAGCATCAAACGAAAAATAAAATGACCTCATCTCTAGTTTACCTGAAATCAGACACTCTTTAACATCAACTGCGCTGCAAGAAGCGCTACAGTAAAATCAGTGTTTGGGAAACACAACAGACTGTCGCATTTATTTTTTTTAGTTTCCGATCGGGCAAGTGCATGATGCATTCCACTTGGCCGAACATTGTTTACTTGCCTGAGCAAGTGGGCAAGCGTTAATGTCGAGTCCTGATATATGTTCTTGAAATAGCCGCTGTTCGTACACTATGTCCCCACTAGGGAAGGCTTGTGGAAAATAACATCAAGATGGTCTCTGGGTTTACAGACACATGCCTATGTTCACACTCAGAAACGCCAAAAATAGGCCTTGCAGGTTGGCATTTGTGGGTACTACAGGGTAATCTAGGGTGTAAAAAGATGATTTTGATTTCATTCATGTGGTGACCTCTGGCTGGAGTAAGATGCAGAGATAGATTGGGACAGTCCTCAATGTTTTTTTTTTTTTGTTTTTTTTTAAATTCTTATTTGGGTTTCTGTGATGAAGTTTTTATGCAGTCATGGATACAGCCAACATTGTAATGCATTTTTGGACACACACACAGGCACAAGATCATATGTTTCTTCAAAACTCTACACACAGTTTGCACAACAGCTGTCAACTGTATATTACTTTTTCAATGCATAGGGACATAATGCATTTATGCAGTTTCATCTACAGTCATATCATACTGAATAGAGAATATACTATGTAATGTACATAGTTTTATTTACCATTTTAGATGTATTGCAGCCCATTATTCCTGTAGTTGAAGAGTAGGTCATAGCCCAGAACTATTGCTTTGGAGAAGTAGTATGTTCTCTGAAAAGCCAAACGAGCTGAACTGACAACAGGGGCCGGGCGAAATGTGAGAACAGATTATCCTGTGGAGTTTCGTTCATTTTACTTTCTACCTCTCTTACCCATTTGCTCTTCCTGCCTTTATCCATTTCATTAACATGCTCTTTTTTCAAGTGGATTTTATACATAATTGTCAGGTTTTACATATGGGCCACTGTTACTGTATATTTGTAGTAACATGTCAAGGACCTCTGAGCATCATAAAAAAAATCATATGGACTATTTTCCTTTTGAATTTACTCCTAGTCAGTGTAATTATGAGCCTGGCTATTAACCAGATTGAGGAAGTATTGTTCTAACTATAGTAGTGGTATTTGTGTAGATGGTCTTTACAGCTGACTCGTTTTGAATGTGTAATTTAAGTGATCCTATCATTAAGATACGCAGTTATTCATTGTACAGCTTTGTTGTTTTATCTCCATAAAACACATTCTTTTCATCTGTATGGACGTGGTGGTGGTCATTGTCACAAATGCGAACAAACACAGGGCACCTGACCTGTTGTTCATTGGAACTGAAAGTCTGAATACAGGATGAACATGTTCGGCTGAATTGTGTGGGGTTGTAACCTTTCCTAATGAGATGTTGCTTGATGATGCATTTTTCTTTTGAACCTTTTTAATTTTTCAGATGTGGCAGAATAAAACAAATCCTGTTAAGATACATAACAGACTTTTTAGTGGTAGTAAAATATAGGATTTACTGAATCCTGTTGAGTGGACAGATAGACATGCACATGCATCTATATAGTACATAGTGACATAAAACAGCAGGTGGGACATCATCTTACAAAAGCATAAAATTGTTATCTTGTGTCTGCACGTTACTGTGCTCAAGGTTTAAAAACAGACATGCACACATCCACTCTGACTGTATGACTGTTGCAGGAAAAATAAACGGGGATTTTGTGCCACATCTGTTACTTTTGCCATAACAAATGCACACATGGAAACAAACACATGTCCATGTACACGTTTGAATTTAGCATAATGGTGAACATTTTTGCATGTTAAAACTAGTCATCCAAGGATGAGAAGCTTTGGCTATATTTGAAAGCAGATAATTCCCTAGAAACAGCTGTCTGGGGGTTGTTTTCAGGAATGTTTTTAGTATTGTACACTGAAACTATTCAGCTGAGGAAATTCAAGTTGTCTGATCAAACTGGGTGTGATAAAGACCTTGTTTTAACTAAAAACCAAGTGTTGAAATTGTTTGTTCTATCATGCGAATTGTGCAGTTCATCGGCCTGTCAATTGATCTCCTCTTTGGTTGCTTGCAATACTTGTTGCTTGATAAAGTCATCAAATGGATGTCTGAACAGCAAATTAAATGTACGGTGATTGGTTTAGATTCAGGCAGAAGGGTTTCCCCAGTTTTAAAACCGTCCCACATTTGAGGCAGTAAGGAAGCCTATATGGAGTGTTTGAATGTTGTGAGGCAAGGTATTATGCCACTGCTGTGGATGAGTTATGTTCATATATATTTTGGAAAAACGATAAAGGTCAGTACAAAGGTGATTATTAAACCCCTATAAATACCACAATGTACTTTGTTTTACCTTCTTAGCAATTTTAGAAAGTGATTAACAACAAAATAAGTTTCACACTGAGAGGAGAAGAAAGACAAAATGCAAAATAAACCGACACTAAGTGAAACATGGAGCGTGTTTGGTGCACTAACATACAAACTCACCCAAATCATTATAATCATTTTATTTTAACGTAGGTTAAGTTATCAGATTGACATTTCTGTGTTTATTCTTTTCATATTGCATTATATATTGCAGGGAAAAAAAATACTGTCATAGCCTAACTTGATATTGTATGCCCTGTGATTTGAATATAGTACATGTACAAACGATATATTTTGCAGTCCTACCAGCATGCGTTAGCTCCAGAAATTTTTTTGATTAAAGGAGCTGATATATTTTAATTTCTCTGTGGATAATATGGCTATTGAATGTAGTGAAAACAACACTCTATGGTCCCACAGTAATGCCTTAAAAATCCTGACTTTCTCTGGTTTGGAAAACATTATTATTATTATTTTTTTATTTATTTTGAGTGGCAACAGCAACACTCAGACCTGCTTGTATTATTTTGTTTTCATACAGTATCTACTGTAGAGCCACTAAGACATACAAGCCTAACAATACAGTAAAAGACTGATTGTCCTCTGACTCTGTTGGTGGCATTGTTTTAGTGAGGTTTTTCCTCCTATTTCTCTCACTGCTGTTTCTGTTTTTGTTGTTGGTGTTATTTAAAGTGCAGTTTAAAATAAACACAGAGTGTCATAGTATGGAGACTACATAGTCAAAACATGAACACAGTGCATCAATGTTGGTTGCTTATAGGGGCTGAGTAGCTGCAGACCTGTTAGGTTGCCCATGCTGAGCTGTTTCCACTGCCAAAAGAGCCTACAGTGGGTGTGTGAGCATCAGAACTGAGACATGTAGCAATGGAAGGTGTCCTCTGATGAATCACATTTTGTTGTACATTGTGTGGATTACCAGTTGCATCGCTTATCTGGGAAAGAGATGGCACCAGGATAATGCTAAGGGAAGAAGGCAAACCGGTGGAGGTGGTGTGACGTTCTACTGGGAAACCATGGGCCCTTCCATTCCATGTAGGTGTTGTTGCTGACACGTAAAACCTACCTAAATATTGGTGCTAAGTACAGCCCGTCATGAAAAAAACGTATTCAGTGGCCTCTTTTAGCAGGATAGTGCACCCTGCCATATCGCAAAAATATGTGGTAATAATTTTATGGCTGATTGGTATGAAAATATACTACAATAGGATTTGGAATTGTTATAGTGAGTTGTACACCTGCCTTGGAAAAGACAAAAAGGTGTCAAAATGACCAGGAACATAAAAGAACAACAATTTCTGGTCTAAATACTCGTAGGAGTATTGCTGTGTACCCATAACAGAAACATTAAGCATCATCTTGTGTCAGTGATAACATTACTGTATGTAAGAAACTACTGCTAAGTACTTGTGTGGACTGTCACATGTTCCTGGCTTCAATACCCACTTGTAAATGCAACAGTGAAACAACTCACCTAGGCACAGATGTTAAGCTAGCTCAGTTCATTTGCCAGCTAAGAAAACTGGAAAAGAACAACTAATGACAATGTACCTGCTCAGACAGTTGTTGTCCCTTTTGTGATTAATTTTAATGTTATGTGGAATTTTTTTTTTTGTAAGAACAATAGATAAAATCTTTCTTTCCCTTAGAATATCTTCCCTTTAATCTTAGATAACCTGAAAAATCGTTTACGTTTTAAATGGTCGTGCAGGAAATATTAAGTATTAATTTGGAAAAAAACCTGCATGTTGCTCTTTCATTATTACATTGTATTAACTTTTATGAGGCATCAAGGGAAGACATCACAAAGCTATTAGAGGACATTATGTTGTCATGTGTTAGTCTGGGTATGTGTTTGGTTTGAATGTCAGACTGCAGCTGGATGCTCTGACACAATATGATGTTTGAGTGCAACAGTTAGAGATACACACTCATACGTACATACAGAGTTCAAGTTGATTGATTTACTGTGCTAATTTGGCTAACATTACTCAAAACAAGTAGCCCATAATTAGATGCCTTTGTCGTTCCATCTCTAGCCTGAAGCGGCTGATGGGCATATAATCTGTCTTGTTCTCCCCAGAACTCTGCCATGTGTGTGCCTAAGTATCTGTTCCTGTGAAATATGACATACTCCACTTAGGAATCCCTGTTGACTTCTAAATCTTCCTCTCTAGCAGATCTAGCTGCCTCATCCACAGAGATCTCATTGTATGTGTGTTTATGTGTGTACGTGCATGCAAATGTCTGCAAAAGGCCTGTAAAGTTCATGCTTTCTGTGTCTGCTACAGTATCTGTGACATTAATCTTAACAAAGCCAATGATCAGTTGAAGAATTTTTACTCTGTTTTGCAAGTGCACTGACTGTACAAGTTCCAGACATACTCTACTTCTGTGTCATACAGTTTATTTTTCTTTTTGTGATTTTTTATTTATTTATTTATTTATTTTTTCATTCAAATACAGCAAATAAAGGAGCATTTTTCTCACTAGGGCTATTGTCCAGTAGTTGCCATCATATTCTGTAGTACACATGGGTGGAATATGTCTTTGTCGCCAACTGTTGTAAGAAAAAAAATGTGTGTCCATAGTGTGATTATAGGCCTGTCTAAGGGAAAGCAAAGTTTAAACTGGCCCTACTGACCCACAAAGTATTCAGTCAGTATTCCAAATATACACAGACTACTAGCACTGAAGTACTGTTTACATGGCCTACTCCTGTCCGTATGACCTGTAATGTTGAGTAATCACAATGCAAATGTTTGGCCCAAGCTCTGCTGCCATGTTGTTTAGCCCTCATTAATCCTTGTGTGAAAAACCATTTGTGTCCTCTAATAACAAGAATACAATGTTTCTCCATTCTCCCTTTCCTTATTGTCTACTGGCCTTAGCCAGGTGTGTGTGTGTGTGTGTGTGTGTGTGTGTGTGTGTGTGTGTGTGTTATATTTTCCATTTATTCCTCTCCATATAATATGTCCTCCCTCTAATCATATGTTTCTTCTCACTCTCTGTCAACATCTACATGTGTTACACAACTACAACCCACCTATGACTAAAAAAAACCTTCTAATAAGACAAACCCAGGCCTGACTTACTTCACCTCATTCAACTCTTGACTGTCCTCATGCTCTCTAAACTTTTGGAAGGATGGATTAGAACAAGAATCTAATCTGCTTCAGCACCAGGCTGAACATACAAGTATGAATTGCAGGAAAACGATTGCTTTTTATGGCTTTGATACTGTGTATTAAACATGAAAGTTCCCTGAAGAAACTAAAGGCTGGTTTGCAGCTTGTGCTCACACATATTAGCACACTCCAACTGATCAATAATTTCAACAAATAAACACACACACAGAAGTAGCCTTAAAGTGCCACTGTGGGATCACAGTTTTGCTGTCATGATTTTGTCGCTCATTACACACATGGAATATGATGGCCATCGTATTTGGCATGTTGAACTAAAGTTTAACTGTTAACTTTGTTATCTTGTAAATTGAAATTTATTTTTTGACATTTGGATGATGTGTCATTGATTATTAAAAACAATAGCTTCATTAAAAAAAAGCCACTTTTAGCTTGAATTACAAAAAGATGTACATGTGACATTAACCAATTGTGCAGTGGGATCCTAAAAAATGCACTGTATGTATATGTCAATAAAGAGGGAAAGAACCTAGAAGGAATCACTATGTTGATTCACTACTTTATACAGTTTTTTTTGGCAATTATAGGCTGTTAATAAAAAGCACAGAGAAAAAGTATCTACAAATCTGTGTGCATATTTCTGTTCTAAATATTAAGCTCTTTCGTCTGACATGTTTTGCCTGATCTGTGTGTGTGTGTGTGTGTGTGTTCAAAAGAACAAGAGGGCACATTTAGAGAGGCTGTCCCATGCCACACAGCGAGAGGGGATTTTCGGAGTCAGTGATGAGGATTATGAGGAATATTATTTTATACAGCTACAGAATGGTTAATCTCCTTAAGCCCTGCTGGAGTCTACACGCCTATTCTTGTTACAGCCCAGCAAAGGAGTCTTCAGAGAGTTTGAAACTGAGCAGACAGTATATGATGGGAAACAACCTGTTTGTATGTGTGTGTGTGTACATGCATTTTTAGATTTATAAATAAGATGGGGTGGAGACATGTAATTATGGATATTCATAATTACAAGTTATTTGCTTGTTACTTGAATGTTGACATTTAAGCTTGTTTTATAATGTGGGATGCTAATCCAGTTCCGGGATAGTGTTGCGAGTGAGTGCTGCTTATGTGTTTAAGGCCACAGTTAACCACCACCGCTGCTGTTGGCCTGAGTTTTTATTCTGTCCCAGACACAGGTTTGTGTTAGTCGGCAGGTTCAGATGGCGTTAGATTATAAATCTAAACCTAAAAACATTACCGAATGAATTTTCTTTCAGCCACAGTGCATGATGTTTTTGATGATGGAGTGAAAGTTTTGGTCACAAATCTGCACCTTTTGTAGCTTTTACTGGCTTGTGTTCTGGCATATTGACTCAGCTGTGTTTTGACCTTCTGTTTTCAGTGTCTGGGTAAAAAGAGTAAGGGCTGTTTGAGTGAGGGAGGCTAACACCAATACGATTTGATATATCTTTATATGGTGTGCTCCCTAGCTCCAGGTGTGTTTTTTTTTTTTTTTTCCCCACAAAAGTGGTAATGATGCTGGTGATGCAGGTTCAACAAAGCCCTCACATACTATTTAGCATGTAGGTCACTCTTGCTTTGTTACTTCTTTAAGCCCAATATGATGTTACTGTGGGTACATGTGTGATTTCAGAAAAATTGACTTGAAGCCTAGAGGCATGTTTACAGGTACAAGTGAATTGTTAAAATAGTCGTTTTTGTCAGACATGCTAGTACACATGGCTTCATACATTCAGGTGTTAATATCTACTACGAATCTCTGCTAAGCCCAGTACCTACTTGTGTACAACACATGTGTGCTTCTTTTTATTCTATTTTTCCATTAAGCTTTCTTACCTATGGTTATTATGCACTCTATTAGAAACTCAACTCTATATATATATATATATATATATATATATATATATATATATATATATATATATATATATATATATATATATAAACACACTAGTGTGCGTTTCCACTATAATCATGATTATTCAAATTAATTAATTTGCTGGTAATTTTGTTACTTGATTCAGTGTTTGTAAAGACTGAAAATAGTTATATTAATAATGATTTATAATTTCCTTTAACCCAATTTGATTTCTAACAATAGGTCCCCTTTAGTCCACCAGTCTGAGAAGCTGGAACTAAAGATTATTTGCTTAAAAATAAACACGTTAAAAATGTTTAAAGGATATACTAAAAACATTAGTCTAGAATATAGACACACTGTACAGTGATACTGGTGTGTCAGGCAACTGTTAGTGAGAACATGTCCGTGGTGTCATATGGGCTGATGTTGCAGGGCAGTTTCACTCCTGTTCAATTCACAGCTGTTTGTTAAGGATCCAGTTTCTACCTCCAAGCCATCTGCATTTTGTCTGCGATTTCGATATGTGTGTTTTGTGTTGCACTGTTTCTACTGAAACTGAGGTGCTTGTAGTCCAAAACCTCACTTGTTTTGCCTCATTCCATCAGATCATTGTCCCAGTACAGGATGCAGATTGTTGCATAAGAGAGAAATGTTTTTTTGTGTGTGGAGAGATGTGAAAGAATGGTTGTAGAGCTGAAACAATAAGCTGTTAAGATTTGTGTCCATCAGTGTGTATTTTTAAAACCTGTTAGTTTTTTACATCAGTGGTTGTGCATTTTGTAATATGTGTCAGATGGCCGAGACCTTTTAATGTTTTTAAATATTCATTGTGCCCGCTCTACTCCTTGAACCAAACCATACCTAGCTATTTCTATTCCACACACGCGCAGACACACGCACGCACCCCTTTTTCAATTAGGCACCCTCAATGCCATTAGTGTGACTGTCTGTTAGAATGGGACTGAGATCACCACACCAGCTGCATCTCTTACTCTCAGGGCCTCATCTCCGCCCCACCCCCAACCCCTGAGACTGGAAGAAAAAAAAAACGTGGTCTGGAGGCCCAAAGGTCCTCAAAGACGATGGGGTTTAGTGAAGTAGGTTAATAAGCCCAGTAAGGGCTCTTGTCCTTGGAGACCAGTGGTCCTATGTGGCCCTAAGACCCTGAAGGTCTTGAGACTAACTGTCTTTGTTGTGAAAAGACAGAAGCGGTGAAGATAGTGTGGATGGAAATGTCAGATCCCCTAGGGCTGCAAGGAAAAGATAAATCCATCAATCTTTCTCTTTTATCAATCATTTATGAATGAGCCTGGTATTTGTGCTATGTCTACCTATCGCCTCACCCATCTTGCTATTTTGTCTTTTGCATTACTATTTTTTTAAGTGTGAAAGTTAAACATTTGTTTCATATAATAAAAAATTAAATCATAGATTTCAAGTTCAAGTTGTAGCAGCATGTTTCTGCAACATTCTGCTTTCCATCATGTTACAGTCTATGCTGGCAACATATACAGTAGCTCTACCACTGTGGAGGATTCATTGTGAAATTCAGATTTAATAAAGTGCTACAGTACATGACCATAACCTCTCAGCCTACCAAAACATGTGATCAGAGTTAAATGTCCACCAAACATTGTGAGATCTTCCAGATTCTCTGGTGACTGATAAAGAAAAATGTAACCTTTTGTAAAAATAAAATATAAAAAATCTAATACACAAACACACACATTATCAGGATAGAAAGATCTATATATCTTTCTTAAATGCACACTAGACACAGTGGATAGGTATAGATATTTATCTATCTATAAATACACATCTTCTCAGACTTTTAAACTACAATACAGACCATTTTTAAAGTATAAGCAAATTTTTTTATAGAGCTCTTTTATAGTTTAAACATAGAATACATAGAAATGTATTATTCTTCATTTTCTTCACTTTCATTCTTTAGCTAAACTTTTGAACCTCAGTGGTATTTAGCTCATTGCATTTCCCCCTTCTCCCCTTTCCTCTCTTCTCCTCCTTTCTCCCTCTTTTTATGTGATTTTCAAGTGTTTCAGTTGTTGGCCAATCTTGAGCCCTCACACTATACTGACCATTCAGCAATAGTCACAGCTTAGCAGCTGCTGAGAGAAATGGGCAAGTTTAAGCAGGGAGGGCAGTTGTAGAAATAAGAGAATGTAGAATTAGAAGAGCCGTGAAGGTGAGAGGTGATTAAAAAGTTTTTACAAAGTGGTAGAGAAAGCTAAATAAAAGAACAGGAAGATGGTAAAGATATAGAAATAAGAAATAGTTTTATGAGGTTATGTCATCTTTCAGTGATTCAGTGATTATTGATGAAGCAAATGATTTAAACACAAGCTGAACAAGAGCAACTCAACTGAATATAACCATAAAACAGAGTCTTGTTTGTTTCATCTATATTACGAATCCAGAATCCAGAATGGATCATAGCATTTTTGTTTTCGCTGGTTAGACACAGTTAGATCTATATTATTGTTTACTAATATCAATTTTCGTTGCAAATATAACAACCATTTGATGGCATCAGGTTCGCAAAGGGAAAGATTTGCTACTTTTCTTAGTCTTTATATATGATAAACTGAGTGATTTTCTGTTTTCCACTGTTGAATGAAACAACATTCACCTATGTGTCTTTGTACTGGAATATTGTGATAACTGTTTTTCAGTTTCAAAAAGTTTTGAACAGTTAATTAGATAATTGAGTTAAGTAATAGGCAGATTTATCAACAAGGAAAACAGAAATTTATTGTTAAACCCGTTATGGCCAATGCTATATCTCAGTTGTATGTTTTAACAATGAATATAGCAAAAATGAAGGCCCACAAGGACAGCTCTCCTACAGTCTGGAAACATAGTGAGTGAAGACAAGTGGGGGTGGGTGGAGGACTGAGAGGAAAAAGAAGTGGAGAGGTCAGGAGGGAAGGGCCAGGATGAAGGAAGAGAGGAAAGAAAGCGGGTCGAGTTTATGGTAAATATCCACTCACAACATAACTGTGTCCTAATTGGGCAGGGAGGATTGTGTGTTAAAGGGAGTAAGAGGCGCTTCAGGAAATCTGCATGGCTTCTTAAAGCTGGGGGCACTAGGTCAGAGGAAGCCCCCTTAACCAGCCACGCCATCTAAACACACACATAGACAAAGACATACACACTCCCTCTTGTCTCCTCACCATATGGGAACCCAGCCCAGTAGGGCTTTCATGTGGTTGTTATGGGCTGGAGAAGAGCTGGGAGGGGAGGCAATTACAGGAGCAGGGAGGTGACACATGAGCTCTAAGCAGTTTCCCTCTTTCCCTGCTCCTTGCCTTATCCCTTTGTTTCTGCTCAAGACTTGCACAAGTTAGGGTTCATATTTTTTCAGGGGTTTGCAGCAACACATTGGTTTGTGGTTTGGGTTCAGCCCCAATAGTTTCCTATTTTCTGCCAAAGTTTGGGTGGAGCGCTATGGGTGTAGTTGACTAAGTTTTGCCACATGTGTGGTTAAGCAATTAAAGGCTGAACCCCAATACATTTAAGAGTTTTAGCCCACTCACACAAAACCCTGATTGAATACAAGTGGATATGCATTACGTATACTGATAAGATTCATGTTATTTATAAATATGCAATAAATCTATATAGTAGGATGAAAAATGGGGTTTTGCAAATAACGAACCATAACACTCATTCTACGTTTACATTGACAGAATGGACTGCTTTATTTTGAATCAGTCCAAGTGGTGCAGCCCTGCCCATTTCAGCCGCTCTCTTTCTTCCCTATCACCCGGTCCCACACAGAAGCCCATTGTATGAGCTCATGTCTACCAACTACAGCACAGACGAGGAGATGTAGTAACACCATAAGTCACACGTACGCACACACTAGTTTGCTCTCTGTGAGTTTTTCCTTGTGGGTCACTGGGACACTGTAAATGGAATCAGGTCATATTTCCATACTCTAGTCCAGAAAGATGAAGACTTTAGTATCATTGTAGCAGATGTAGTGTTAGTTTTCCAAACTTTGCACTCCTGTTTTGCATGTAAAGACACGTGCACATGCTTAACCTCATATAAATATCACATCTGGTTTCTCTTCAAGGATCATATCTTTTACCTCAGGTGTGTGTATATATGCATATTTTCTCAGTGTCTTGTGTCACCCTCAAGGAAATCTGGGTGAATGTTTTATTATGGTTTGAGTTTGTTCTTTCCCCTTCTTTATTTTTTTTATTTTTTATTTATAGTGAATGCTAAAATGACCCTAACAAAAAAGGGGAAGGGCTAGATAATGTGTGCTGTGTTAATAAGCCCAGTTATTGACTAATTTCTCTGGTAGTTTGTTTAATTATTTTATTGGACTGTTTGGATATTGTGTCAACATTGTAAAAGGAATAAATTAAACTAATTAGGAAAAATAGATCACTGGCAGAACTTTACATTAGTTTGGCTTAGTGCCTCTTGTCTGTGACTGATGGCGGTATGAGGAAGAAACAAAGAGTGTTGCTTATGACGTTAAGTTTTACTTAAAGGCAGATGACAGAGTACATTAATTAAATCTGATAGAGTTATGACATCCAGTCTTTTTGTCCTCTTAAAGAAACTAAATTGCACAACAAATCCACTCTTTAAATTGGTTGCTGACTGGTAACAAGTAAGCAAATCTACAAAGGTTTACTTCAAAAGAGTTTTGCCAATGGTTTTTCTGTACGATAGAAGAAAAGAAACACTGGAACACTTTGCCAGAGGCAGTGGCACACTAAAGATATGATCATTATGCCAATCCAAACTGTTGATGAGGAGAGATTTATGTGTTTGATTAAAAAAAAAAAAGAACCCTAGATGCAACATGCTGTGGAGAAAATAATTAATTCTTATTCTATTTTAAGCCTACTTAATCTTCATTTGCATGTTTGTCAAGACTGTATTCTAATGATAGTTATATTGTAATTCTATATTGCCTATCTTTAGTGGATTGTTTACATCCATGTTTGCTAGCTTGCAATGTGATACCAAGGGCAAGATATGTGCATCTGGTGTGCAAACAAATGGGTTCCCACTTGTAAAGACACAGCTCCAGGGGGAGAATAGAAGGTAGAAACTCCACAGGGTACCTTTTAAGTTACCAATTATATTTAAGAATTATGCTACATATAGCATTTATTGTTCAGAAATGTTTAAATGATTAATGGACATGCACACATGGCCATTGCTTTCACTTGTAGCATTTAAAATGCGCTTAAACCTTAAGACAGCACAGTGTGATCGGAGTGCCCTGCTACTGTGTGCTGGTGATTGTTACTGATAACACTGTTTTTGTTTTTTCTGCTGCAGCTTTCTGAAACTGTCCAGACACAGACACAAATTCACATAAATACAGACTGTTATTGCAGGAGCTCTTTTTAGAACTAGTGTCAGATATTAGACAGATTTGTACTTGTTTTCATGTCATGTGCACATTTTCTCTTGTTCCTTCCTTTGTCTATCCCTTAGTTTAAATATGACTTAGGAACTATTATTAAATCTTTCTTAGCTCAATCAAATGTCTTGATTGCTTCATTCTGCGGTCTAACTGGTGCCAGACACTAAAGCTTGTCCTCACTGTATGTTTGAGTTTCTTCCTCCCTGAAGATTTTATTCCTTGTTTTGTGTGTGTGTGATTGAAGGTTTTGTCAAGTTTTCTCATGATGCTAATGAGTGTGAATTTGGCATTGAATGCTGCGAAGGGTGAGAAAAGGTCTGATCACACAGAAACACACACGCAGTGCAAAAGCAGAGTTAAAATGCAAGGCAGCCCATATGGCAGTGTTTTCACTTTGCGTGTCAGTTCAGACCAAACTTCTTCAACCACAGTAACACAGATTCATTCTGTCTGTCTGTGTGTGTTTGTGTGTTTCTTTTTCATATTCAAAACACATCTTTAACAGTAGTTAATGCATTTGGCATTTCTGGAGGTCTTGAGGTTTTTTTTTATGTTTGACTTTTTCAGTTCCTCTTTTGTTAGAGGTAGGTAAGACATGGGAAACAAAGAGAGAAAGGAGGAGAGGAAATGCATGAAGAATGAAAAGGAGGAGGAAATCCTTACTTTGTAGAAATTTGGTCAGTGCAGTTTTGGCAGCTGCTCTCTGAATTTTCACACATACCAGATTGTTGATATAAACACCCTGGAAGAAAACAAGGAAGAAAATAGTATGTGAAGAAAAAAAAAAGATGCATATGAAGAATAAATAATGTATGTGGGAAAAAAAAGTGGTACAGTTGTAGGATCGACCAAGATTCAGTCAAACAAACCAACTTGTGAAGATAGAGAACTAGTAAATCCTAACTCTTTGTCAGACATGTATGTGCCAGCATCCTGTGGGAGATGGCGCTGTCAACTATATCCTGTTTCATTTCCTGTCCATGTCACTGTCCTGCCTGCACCGTAGACCCTTGACCGCATACTCAGACCTCAGAGGAAAGTTGCTCTTTATCAGACAGCTGTTTCATCCAATCACCTCCATCATATTGTTCCCTCTAATTGTTCCCTTGTCCAGGGGAGCGTCACCAGCAAAAGGATGTGACACGTCTCTCACCACTGCATCCTGCTGGATTGGAAAAGTAGACAGCAGTGATGAATCGGCTGAAGGAAAAGGGATATTCAGAGGGTTTCTGGATGCTTTCAAAGTTATGATTAAGGCAAACAATGTAAGCATGGTGCTGAGAGCTGCTCACACACATAATTACTTTGTCCCTGGTTTTAAACACCGGTCATGGTTCATTTCTTCAGTCTTAACTTCAAGTGATGTGCAAACAATCCAAGAACCAACCACCTTTTAGTGTGTCTAGTGTGACAAACCTGTTTAGCAGAACATTGACTGTTGCTAACCGATTGTCAGTGGTGTTTTTGAAATTTGTGTGCTTGCAACTTTTCTAGCTCATGTGGGGATGTAACACCCTGTCTACAAAGAAAATGCAGCATGAGCATCACCTTAAAAATCAACAGCAGGAGCTTCAATACTTTTCAGCACTGCGCTAGTGGCCCCTAAACTTAGTAGCCTTAGGACTTGCTAGAGTAGACCGCGGGCCATGATACATTGCCCTGGCAACAGCAGTCTCTGCTAGATAGCAACCTCATCACCGTAGCAACCTTGGGTTGGGGGGTCACTGGTTAGGGGCCTTTATGAATGCACCCCTCCCTCTTCACACACCCCTCTTTCTTTGTGAGAGGTTTTGGATTGGCTAATGTGTGTGTGGGGTCTGCACGTGTGCAGCGAGGTGGTACAGAGGTTGATGAATGTGATTGTGAGTGTGCAGTCTTTTAACTTATTTTAGGAGGGCCATGGTACTTTTGGTGTTGTACGGGCACCAAACCTGCATTGTGTTTATAGAGGTGTAGAAACCAGATAACATCATGCCTGTTACAGGGATTAGGATTTGGAGCCGAAAGCAAAGGAAGAATGGTTATGCAGGTAGGTGTGTTTGTATTATTTGTATGTGCACACATTCACAACTTTAATGCTCCAACAGAAAAACAGTCCTTGCAGGGAATAATGATTAAAAAAAGTCACATGAAAAAAATGCAAGGAAATGGTGTGAACTCACTGGAAGCATAAACAAGCTGAGGGTGAGATGAGGAACTAAAATAGAAAAATAAATGTGTGAACGTGTGAATTGGAAAAGACGTGTAGGAAGAGTTAAAGCTGGAGATAATCAGTGTAGCTGTGGCTTTGTTCGGGCGGCTGGTTGATGAGGAGGACACAGTGAAAAGCACCAGGAACCTGGATTGAGTTGAATGGTTGGCTGATGGAGAGATAGATGGACTTGTCAATGCAGGTGAAGTTTTTTAGTTTTTTTTTATTCGCATAGTATTTGATATTTGTGCTAAAACTTGATGGATTTTTTTTTTTGTAGTAACAGGTGGAACAAGTGTTCTTAATTGATCTGACCAATTTAATTATAATACACTGGTCTGGCTGGCTGTATGTTATTTTGTGCATTTGTAGATGAGCATAGATTGTCTGACAAATGATTTTAATAATGTTGAGCTTAGTTGTCCTTGCTGATTTTATAATGATGCAACAAAGTGGCATTTTTAAGGTTTCTGGGTTGGCAAGTCAGTGGATGTAACCTGCGGTGCAGTTCAAACACAACTTGTACCACAGGGCTACATTATTACCGTGTTAACTGATTACCAGGCTGCACTGGTAATTTAATCTGAACTATTGTATTATTAATCAGTGGCTTTATCTTTTGAAATACGTGACACACAATGCTTTCAAATGCATTGGCTGTTCATAAAATACATTTACCTGAATCTAATGTGATCTAGTTAAGCAATAATATAATGTTTATCATGTTCAGTTGTTTGTTGAGATGTAATGGTGTTTAGGTGGCTGTAGGTAGTGACTGTTGCTGTGCTCTATTGTTTTATACTGACAGGTGTTTTACTGTTTTGTCCACGCTATCTATGAGTGTGGATTGGCTAAATCAACCACAACAAGCACATACCAATGTTTTTATGACATATTATATTACAAGCTCTCAAGCATGGATCTAGGAAGTCATAACGTTAATTTGTAAGAACAACAAGACATAATATTCATCAACACATTTCTGTCTCACACTCTTCACAGTCTCTATTTTAAGTCTTCTATTTTATGAAGCGTTATCAGTTGATATGCGGAAAAAGTCAAATAAATATGTCTGTATTGTGTACATGAGCATGTACATGTAGCACGCTGCTCTGTCAGGAGGATTTAAAGTTACTGAATAGACAAATCTTCAAAACAGCGTTTCCCGCCTATGATTTCTATCATGTTGTGCCCCATTATTTTCCTGGGGAGATTTCTGTTGGAGAACACCGATTTCTTTGCCATGTCTACGCGTAACCAGGTTTCTAATCAGCTTTCTAATTAGCTTTCCCCAATGCAGTTGGTAGCTCATTGGGACAGTGGTTCAACTCCTAGTCCCTTCTGGCCGTGTGTCCTTGGGCAAGACACTAAGCCCTAAGTTGCTCCCAGTGAGTCAGGTGAGCACCTTGCAAGGCAGCTGACATCATTGGTGTGTGTGTGTGTGTGTGTGTGTGAATTGGTGAATAACAAGCAAATGTGAAAAGCGCTTTGGATAAAAAGCGCTATATATAATCAGAGCATTTAACTTTTTAACTGCGACGTGTATAAGAAAAAGCTGAAGACAGATAAACGGACCTGAATGAAAGGTTAAATCATAGGAAAGATCATTAACAGGGCAATGCCACCTCATTTTTAAAACAAAGTCTGTCTAAAGTCAAACAGAAAATGAACTAACACAAATTGCCTTGTGGAAGCCTAAATAAGTCACTTTCCCCCTCAGTTTTTTTATGTTGTTTTTTTTTTATAAATTAAGACAGTTCCTGTTATGGATGAGCTGTATCTCCTTTTTCTACATGTGTGCTGTCACTCTGCTAAGGCATGAACAAACCCACATGAAAAATGAAAAGTCAAAAACAGCATTTTCTGTCACTATACAGATTAAATTGTTCAAGGCTTCAAAAATAAGTCAGAGGTAGAGGAGAGCCTGGCTCACAGATTTCAAGCGCGTAGTGACCGAAATGACTGGTTGCTGGCTTTTCTTTTTTCTGGCTGTGTCTCTGCTGCTGCATAGTGACAGCACAGGGGGACAGAAGGCAAAAGAGAGAGCATTGCAGCTGATCCACAGTGCTTTGTGTTAGTTACATTTTCTGTCAGACTTTAGCCTGATTTTGTTTTAAAAAGAAGACTGCATTGCTCTGTTAATAATATCTTCTTTTATTCAGTCTTTTACTCAGCTGCTTGCTTCCATCTGCAGCCTTTTGTTACTCACATGGGCTATTGGGGATAAAGCTGATTAGAATCCTAGTTACGTGTAGCAGAGAGATATGCGTTCCTCAGGACAAATCTACCTGTGGAAATCAGGTTTTCTCTCCAACCCCGATTTTGGAAACCAGCTTTCCTGTTTACTTGACAGTTAGTAAAATCACTTTTTTTGAAAAAGCTGACTGTAACCTTGTTAAGTCCATGTAAATGCACTGTATGTTTCTTCTTCTCACCTCTGTCTTGATGGCACTGCTGACAACCTCTGTATTCATACTTCCGAATACTGTAGAGATTTTGTTGAAGTGTTGACTTTTGGTTCTTGATGCTCAAATCCCGTGCCATGTATGGGTATTGTTTCTTGACTGGCACAGAAACATCCTGCATCTCAGTGCCAGTAAACTAACATTTCCTCTTTCTGCCGTGTCATTAATCATTGTATATTTAAGTGTTTGTCAGATGTGTCACTTCTTTATTTTGCAATGTGTTGACGTTCCACATTTACTTATTTATTAAACTTTTCAAACGTGTTGTAACAAGGTTTTATGTACTAGAGAAGCATTAGGCAGCAAAGAAAACTCACCTCAGGGTATTTTTGCTTATTATATATTCTGGATGTTTTCTCAGAGGCTTTTACTTTTAGGCAACGTGTGATCCTCAAACATCACAACAGCTCTGCTCTGATCAATATGCCACCATGGCCAATAAATTCCCAAATGTGATAAATACATTAATTACAATCTGGTTACTTTCCTTTTTGAAAACATAATATTAACATAATAATGTCTTTGATGTGCCTTAACAAAGGTGTGTCACCTAAGTCATCCTGTTTGTGAGGCGACAGATTGTTGATGAATGATGAGGAAATTTACGCCGACGTAAAGCAAACCACAGATGAACAAAAGGTGGCAGACAAAAGCAATATTTGCATGTACTTACAGTAGAAACCAACCGCGGTAACTTACGATGTTTGCTCTAGTGTTATGACGTTTGATAAGGAATGCAGCAGTTCTACTCCATTTCAGGAAATCTGTTACTGAGTAGGGAGGGCTCTCTCTTACCAAATTAAAATCTGTATACCTCACTATGTGGGACTGATTTGCTCATTTCATATATAAAAGAAGCATCTGCCAGATGAACGTAGTCAAATGTTCTCTCTTCTCTTCTCTCCATATGGCTTCGGTCTTGGCTTTAACCACCTGACCTTTATCTGACCTCTCTATGATGCTGCTGTCACAACCCAACAGGTAAGTGCTTTTATTTGATACACCGTAGCTCTTTGTGACTGTTTTTTTCACTGTCATAATCCAGCATTGCTTTCTTTTAAACTCCAGATGTTCCTGTAATACCAGCCTGTTTTTTTTTTATCACCATCTCTTTCCATGACTCCCTAATGTATGCTCCAGTTTACAGGATACACTTCCCAGATACCGTCTTAGTGGCTGATGAATCGAGATGCCAATCTCATTCACGAGACAGCATATATGATTTATAAATCTGTTTTATTGTGATACCCACATAGCTGGAAGATTTGTGTGATTGGGAATTTGGATAAGTGAGGGCAACTGTGTCGTGTTTGGAGTAGGTGTATTTTCTCTGTGTGCGGGTGTTTAGCAGTGCTTTACAAGAAATGGAAATTGTCTAAAGTAAAGAAAGATGGATCATTAACCTCAGTGTCTTGTCAGTGTTATACCACAGGCGCTGTTCTGTTTTCTTCTCTGTATAATTCACACACACAAATCCTACCTTTGGTAACTACCCATAGAGACTCCGGTTCCTTCTGCACACCATAAAGCTTCTCACTGTAGTGTACTGACCTGCTCTCACACCCCTCTGACCCATAGAACTTCTCTTCACATTGGTCCTCTTTCTCTCCTGCCAACAGCCTGTACCCATAGCTGATTTGTGCAACCAGTCCAACTGGCCAATTAGATTAGAAGATTTACAAACTATTTCTGCTATTTTAATTAGAAATAAAATAGAGGAAAGTTGCACACATTGTACACTGATGTTCTACAAGTGTTTTTGTGTGCAGATATGAATATGCTGTGAGATGTAGGGGTTTTAAACTGGGCTTGCCTACTTTGAAATAAGATCAAGTGTATGTGGATTTGTGCATGTGTAATGTAATGATGTGGGCTGCTCAGTGACTCATTTGTGTCTCTACAGGTTATTAACTCCTATTCTCAACTCATTACTCAACTAGGCTGTGGGCAAGAAGTAAAGTTCTAAAGTAGAGTAAAGTAAAGTTCTTCTCTCTTGGAGTGTTTGGCTCAGTCATTAAGTGTCTAAATTATTGACATCATGAAAACAAAATCAGTATATCTTAAAGCCCCGGTTACTTTTATATCTGAAAAATATGTGTACAGCATGTGATTTAAAAACTTTTTATAGTAGAATATTTATCTAAAACTTATTGTGGAGAGGTGAAGTCAGACTTATTGATCAGTACTGGCAGCAGTACAGAAATACTTTCTTCTAAATGTCTTTAAGCAAGGCTCCCATTTCTAACTAATCAGAGAATTTTAATGACTTCTGCTTGTTCAGAAAGTTTAACTGCATTCTTATTTATTGTTTTCATAGTGGCTTATATTTGAAGAGCTGTGCACAGCATGGCAGACAGTAGTAGAGCATAGGGAGCAGGGAGAGGCTGGGCTGGGCAGAGCAGATTTCAAGTCCCATGCTAGCACAACTTAAGTTGCATATTTTAGATCTACTGTAAATACGCAGGCATGTCAGAGTGGTTAGAACTGTCAACATCTAAAGCCAGTGACTGTCACTGTTTTACAAAGGTTTCAGGGGTTTTTACATTGCTTTGTCTCCCTGTAAACAGTGCTACCA
Source organism: Channa argus (assembly GCF_033026475.1). Classification (NCBI taxonomy): domain Eukaryota; kingdom Metazoa; phylum Chordata; class Actinopteri; order Anabantiformes; family Channidae; genus Channa; species Channa argus. Next base: position 10,848,433 of record NC_090213.1, on the reverse strand, counting down.
CATACAACATGCAAATCAAATTGAAGGTCATCAATAGCAAGTATTTAAATATTTTACTGAAAATGTCCATGTAATATTTAACAATAAATCAAAGCTAGATATGAGACATACCGTAAGCCTTTTTCGGGACATCTGTATCAGTCTACAGATGATTTAAAGATGGAGTGACTGTGTTGTTTTGATGAGGCAAGTGGGAGGTGGATAGCTTGCCCCTTGAAACATAGTGACAGAGTGAATGGCAGCCACAGATCCCTGTACTTAAACTATTAGATAAACCAAGGCTGCACTCTTCACATAGTTGTGGGTCATTGGTACAGTATGGACTACTTCTATTAAGGCTGCTTGGTGCTTAATTATGCACGAACTGTTAAAACATTAGTTGTCTGACTCATTTATGGAGTTTTCTAATTTGAAAAAAATACATTTGGAAGATGCCTACAATTTCCTAATAAATATAAATGCTGTTTTCTTCTTAGCCATTTATTGTCTTAGCCTTTTATCAGCAGCTTTGAGGGATTTAGGGATATATGCTGTTATTTCCATGTGTTGCCAGCAGACGCATTAATTTCTCACTGTCCTCCTACATTAGGCCCAAAGCTCATCTTCTTCTGTCCAAATAGTTTTTGGCAGCAACCACTCGGTCACATGTAGCCTGGACTTAATACTGAGGGTTTTTCTCGGGCTTTGAGAAAGCCTGAATGAAAACATGAGGGTGGTGGATTTTTCATAAGATTACATGAGGCTCAGCATTGCCATCGTGCTTAATCTGTGAAGCATTTGCAGCACAGTGTATATATATATTTGGACAGCAAGCATTTGCTTGTTTTGGCTAGTATACATTGGTAACAGAATAAAAAATCTATGTGCCTAATTGCAAGTAACTGGTGAAGTTTTCAATTATATAGACAATATGAGGACTTCCAAGAAACAAGATTCATATTTGTTTTTTCCCATACTATAAAGTTTATATACATATACAGTCATATACAGTACATGTGTGTTTTACTATCTTAGCTATACATACCTTTGGGTTTTTCACTGTGGATGTAATTTGTAGCTCAAAATGATCAATCAATTTTATTTATATAGCACCTTTCATGCATATTACTGCAGTGATTGAAGACTTGATGAAAAAGCATACCAAACAATATCCAAAATATACCAAACAGTCAAAACTATGATATTATTACTCACAGAAAGAATTAAATAAAAGAAAGAGAAGTTGATAACAAGAGCAACAAAATAAGGGCAATAAGACAAAAAAAAACAAACTGTAATACATGAGACTAATGCAAAGATATAAAAATAAAGATAATAAGAGATAAATGACAAAAATATATATACAGTATATAAAAGGAAAGAAATAGAATCAATGAATAGGGCACAAAAAACACGATGAAGTTTGTTAATTTATTGAGAATTAATTAAATGGATAAACCAAAACATGTTACACCTAAACGGTTTCACACATAAGGATCAGAGATGTTCTTTATAATATATTCTGTGGTTTTGATGAAGTTTATAAAACAACTGAGAATTTACCTGGCAGGGAATAATGACAAAAGACCCCACCGGGTTGCCTCATGGGAAGGCTGAGCCTGATTCATTTCTGCTTTCTCTGCCTCTGCTGCTTTTATTTTAACAATATAAAAAAAACATGTCCCTTGTAAGTGTCCCAGCTTAAATAAAGATCCACAACTAACTCTCCTGTATATTGTATGTCTGGAAAATCTTATAGTACTGTCATCAGCATCTTAAAAGAACCATTGAAAGCATGAAGAATAAACCAACAGAATGTACCAACCTGTAGTAAACAAATGTTCTTTGATTTGCTATATTAAGAGCTCACTAATGTCATTGTTGAAATGCTAACCTACTGTAAAACTTGTGCAAAGGTTACGCAGATGAAATAAGAGTCAAGCTCCTGTTCCTTCCCATAGCCCTCAAGAATTCTAAGCCGATTTCAACACTTAGGCCCTGGAGGAAGAGAAGGGGTGGTGGAACTTGAGAAACAATGATACAATGGATGGGGGGCACTTCATATTTCTCTAGTTGTGCTACTTTGGCTTGCAGCTTGAATACATGTATAGTGTCCATGAGGTGCAAAAGTAAATTCATAGATTAGCTGATCCTTTGTTTTTCTACCTGCTACTGGAGGTGGCCAATCAATAGTATTTGAAATGCACACAAATGAAAACACATTCTAGTACAAGCACATACATGCATGGACAAAATATGCAAATACTCACACAGAATGTCACTGTGAAAAGCTTACACAGACCATAGACACCTATAAGGACACATGCATGCTGACAGACAGGCATGGTGACCAGCTATACACAGGCACACACATACAGATGGAAAGTCCCAACTGTGCTGGTGTGCACTGTGGGTGGGTGGCCACGAACACTGGCCTTTGGCTTTGAGTCCAAGGTGGGCTGAGAGTTTGTGTTCCACCCCCTCAACACAAGAGACACAAAGACTTGCTGTGTTTTAGAAAAATGAGACTGTGTGATAAGATGAGGAGAAGGGAGGTCCAAAATATAGGGGAAGAAGACAAAGAGAAATGTTGAAACAGTGATTTGAGATGGACAAACAGAGAAAAGAGAGTTGAGAAGGAAAGCCTGAGACTGAGAAAGGTGGGAAAGAGAGAAGTAGAGCGATGTAGACAGACAGATGGGGAGAAGGAAAGAGGGATTTAAATGGAGGGTGGCCAGATGGAACTCCGTTGTCAAACTTTTGACAGCTAGTGGGAGGAATATCTTTAGGGAACTCTATTTCTGAATTATGTGTGTTTGGATACATATGTTTTGACAGTGTAGTTGCGTTATATGGTTAATCTTAGCATAGCAAATTTAAATTCCCTCTTTGTTTATATTCCTCTATGTGGCTGTGTTTCACTCAGACGCTCTATTTTGAGTTCATCTATTGTGTGCGTGTGCTCCCCATTACACCCGTGGTTTGTCTGTAATGTGCCTTGAAACCCCAGAGTATAACGGCTAAAAGCCAACGCTGCCAGCTGCTCTGGCCAACAACTGCTGATCTGGACTCTGCTCTTAAATCCCACACTAACGTGATGACTATGCTTGGGAGCTGTTCTTGGATCAGGAGTAAGGAAGGAGAGCCAGAGAAGCTGAGGAGGTTGAAGACAAAAATCTGTGTGTGTGTGTGTGTGTGTGTGTGTGTGTGTGTGTGTGTGTGTGTGTGTGTGTGTGTGTATAAACTAAAGTAGGTCTTTCTTAATAGAAGGTTTGCACTGAGTTGATGTAGTGCAATGAGCCTGGGTACAAATGATGTTAATGTAGTGCGTGCGTGTGTGCGTGCGTGTGTTTGTGCGTGTGTGTCAGACAGATCCCAGCTGTAAAGGGCAAAATGCCAGACCCAAAGTCGGCCTCTATTGTCACAGTAACGTCTGCTTGACATCTGCTAAATCAGCATAATTCTCTGTCTCTTACGCGTGCTTTCTTTTTGTCTTTTTATTCTGTGTCACTTTCTCTCCCTTTCTTACTTTCTGTTTAGTCATGTGCTGTCTTTCATCTCTCCCCTGCTCTCTTTATGCTTCTTTTCATCTTACATTCTACCACATTGCCCTGTATGAACTCCATCAGTGTTAATGTCAGTGCTGCAGATAAGAAAACATTTTTCTGCTGGAACACACACATTTTTACACATTCCCGCAGTCCAGGCATTATGAGTGAGGGCCCCCCCCACACACACACACACACACACACATACAGACTTTAAAGGCTCTGCTGTGACGCTTCTGCTACTGTTATTTCACACATCTTGGCTTTTATTAGAGTTTTCCTCTCACTGTGTTCCACTTGTGTGCTTGTTAAAAGGCTTTATATATGTAAACACATGGCATATAATACTCACACCTCTTAGCAGCCTGTAAACCTGCACATGCTGAGTAAAAATACTTTAGCTTGTATCTTTTGGCATATTTTTGATACAGTATTTTTTTTCTTAGGGTACTCTAGCTTCCTCTCACCTAATATTAGCAGCATGCTCTCTGTCCTACACACAAAACAAGAGGGCTCAGCAGAAGGCTGTGGCACCTGTAGTAAGCAGGCGCAGTGGGGTTTGATGGTGGGGTTGCTAGATTGGACTCCTGGTGGGTTGCCAGATAGGCTGTGAAAACATGAGCTGAACTTTGTCTTCACCTCTGTCTTACAGTCCAACCCTCCTTCTTTCTGATTCTGCAGGTTTCTCCCCTGGGGGTCCACCTTTATTTTGTGAAAAATGTGTAGTCCATTTTAAGTTTAAGGACACTAGAGGCTTTGTCTGCATTACACCTGAGGTAGTAAAACATAGTGGTTTATTGATTGGTCACAAATAAATAACATATTTTTTCTTTCAAGCTCCACTTTAATTATTCAATGGTATCATAACAAAGTGATGGTAAAGTCTTAATTTGTTTAAGCAGTAATTGTGTCCCTTTGCTCAATGGGGTTTCTTATAAAAGTATGTTTTTAAGCTTAATTTGTTTTCACAAATCCACAAATCACAACAAAAGTAATGTCAAGACCTAGAAAGGTCAAGATTTTACATTATTATAAAGAAAACCCAACAAATTCCCCTCTGCCTGGAAGAAACCACTCTCAGAACCAGGCTCAGGGTGGATAGCCATCTGCCTGGACTGGTTGGAGTAATGGCATGAGTTTCATAACTGCATCTGTGCCTGCATTCATGCTGGTAGTGATAAAACAATTGAATATAACTTAATTGCATACAACTTGTTTGTAATATGTAGAGTATGAGCTCACATGACAATGTTGTCATGGCAAATGTGTGCCATAATCATAGCTAAAGTATTTTTTAGCTTTTCTACCTATTGGTACCTAAAGCGCTTTACACTGATTTTCACTCACCCATTTGCACTCACAATCACACTAACGCACCGATAATAGAGCTGCTATGCAGCTGCCTTACACATAGTGGGAGCAACTAAGTTGGGGTTCAGTGTCTTGCTCAAGGACACATCGACATGTGACAGGAGGAGCTGGGGATCGAACCAACAACCCTAGGATTGGTGGACAACTGCTCTACTTTCTGCACAGTCAGTCTAACTAAATATTAGCGTGTGTGACCTTTTTTTGTGTACCTTCATCAAGTATCTGCAGGAAGTGATATTTTTTATTTAGTATTGAAGCTGAATCATCTTATTAGATGTCGGGAATTGAAGGCCAAAGAATTTGTGTGTGAATGTATTGCATGTTTGTTTTCCTGTATGGGCACATGTAGAAAAACTTAAAATTCCTCTACTTTGACAGGTGGTTTCCCTCAAACAACTGTTGGCGAAACTACTGTCACCACTCACACAGGGCTGGGAAATTAAAAAAACTCACAAGCACACAGAGATGTTCTCTCCACTAAGTGCAGTCCTACCTTAGTGATTTAAAGATTTAAAAACCGGTTCAACCACATTCAGTCACAGTTACACAAGCCCTTTTTAAATACTGTTACAATGACAAACATGTTGCCTGTTTTTTTTTTTTTTTTTTTTTTTCAAATGGAGTAAGGGACACCATGTGGTAGCCAGACCTCATCAGACATGATACCAAGTGGTTGAGGTGCTTAGCGGGTTCTCTTTATCTGTGCACGCACTGTGTGTTATTTGCACGGCAATATTGGTTTACTCAGAACTGTATGTTTTCTGCCAGATTTCAGGTTTCATAATGTGCTTGGGAAAGGGATTTTCTAGCTGTCATGTCTGTTCCATATTAGGTTGTTTAGAGACTTCATAGAACAAAGTAAAAGTTTCATTGCAGTACATATGTTACCCTAAATACAAATCTTAACACTTGCAAACTTGCAAATTTTTACTCACAAACCCATAGTCCTTTTTTTTTTTTTTTTACACTTTTCCAGATTCACCATCTGTATATGGTTTTATAAATATCATATACTCTGTGAAATGTATATGCAGACCACATCTGGCCCCAGGTCTGCTGGACCAAGTCCACCACTCAGGCATGACTGATCAGGAATGCACATAGTCGACCGCACCCTTTCTCCACTTCAACCACTGGACGAAGGCCTGCTGGGTGTGTGTTTGTGTTTGAATGTGTGAATGCCCCGCTCAGATTACCGGAGTTCATTTGTCTTGTAAGTTATAGTGCCACGCCTTCCTCAAACTTCTTTTCATGCCATGGTCTCATAGCCTTACCTCACGGCTCTTGTCCTTTTCCCTGCTCTTTTTTTTTCAGCCTTTTGTTCAGTGTATTTGTTTCCAACGCCTTACAAAGATAAAGCCTCACGTCATAAATCAACAGTATAGACAGTGGGAATCTTACATACAAGCTGTGCAGGTCACATATCTTCACATAGCCTTTCATGCTGGACTGAGTGTTTAACAGATGTGCCTCAAATACAGTCCCAGTCTGTTCTTGCTTCTCTTCTGACTTGTCAACAGTGCATTTGTTCAAGAAGTCTGTTTGTGTGTGTGTGTCCAGGAGTTAAACCCATGATTGCTCCTTATAGTTAGGGCTGGGGGGAGGTGTCAAAGGTCAATACCGCTTTTACTTTTCTCCTTTTCTCTCTGGATAAAAACTGCACTCAAAACAACTCTTAGAGATACACACACACACACACACACACACACACACACACACACACACACACACACACACACACACACACACACACAGACACACACAGACAAGTGATCACACAAGGGAAGAGTATCTAAGCTCACAGCTTTTATATTAGAATGGAATAGAATAAAGTAACATACACACACGGTGCTTTCTGGCGGAATCATAGATGTTAGAGCGTGTGGCTGGAGGAATGAAGGGATTTCTCTTCTAACCAGAGTAAACTGACAAGAGTTGACTCCAGGGATTTGGACCAGCTTAGCTGCTGTCTTAAAAACTCCAGAGAGACCATTTGTCTGTGTGTGTGTGTGTGTGGGTGCGTGTGTGTGTGTTAGAGTCCTTGAAGGGCTGCTCCACAGAGGCCAAATTTAGGCCTTGAATGTTTGAAATAGCGTGGTTATCTCTGACTTGTGATTGTAATCGTTGCTCACACACACTAACAGTTTCCTTCTGGCCATGAGATAGTGTTGTTTATTGACATAAGTCTGATGGGAAAGTGTTAGAAATGTACATACAAACAAACAGACAAATTGATGCACATTTTATGGCCCATTTAAAATTTTAATCAAGATTGAAAATAACACTGACCAGCAGAAAGTACTGTTATTCAGAGATGTTAGTCTTATGACATCCCCAGTAGTTGGAAGTAGTAATCAACAAGGATTAAGTGCTTCTCCTAAACCCCTTCTACTGTCACTGCTGGGGGTGTAGGTGCAGTCATAGGTAACAGAATTATTTTATCCTAGAGGCTCACCAGAGGGCTGTAACTTTGAACCAGGTTATCTCTGTCCTTCCCTGCCCTCTGGTGGTGTGAAGGTGTCAGGAACAAAGAGACATTTTTGACTTTGTGGGTCACCTTATTCCTTATTTTTCCTACTCATTATCTTGTGTATTAATCGCTTTTATTTTCTGTCCACACGGACTGTGGTATAGTCATGATTAGGTTTTTTAAAAAAAAGTGAGTTCTTCATTTGTGCTGATGGCCTGTTGGTGCCTCATTCAGGCGCCTGACACACTATACCAAAACAATCTTAAGGTCAACCCCATCCCACCTTACTAACCTCCCATCATTATTAGTGGCAGTTTAAAAGCACTGCGCCACCATATGAGGTTAGTCTACAGACTCCAGTGACCTTACTGGGGCTCAGATGGCCGAATGAGTGAGTTGTCCTGCACAGACACACATCCACACAACAGCATATGCACACAAATACGTGTGGTAAATTTCCTCTTCTGGGACATATGCGGGCACCTTACATTTATTCTATTCCACAAATGGCACGTGTCACTGTGAATGATGCATCGCCTCTTTGCAAAACCTCATGGGGGCCTGAAGAAGCTCTTCTGTCACATGCACACATGCTCCCAAAATCCAATTTAATACTGCTTTTTGCTCGCTGTTTAGTGCTGTTTTTTTAATTAATCCTGTTAAAGTATGTGTCTGCCACATGTAAAGTGACTTCAAGGAACATACAGAGAGCAGTTTTGAATAAAGATTTAAAAAATGTTGCATTGTAAGACAAAACAACTGAATAAAATAGATGAAACGTACTATAATGCAGCAACATAACAAAAGATTGATATGAAGAGTTGGAGGTAAAGGCTAAACTGTCATGTTCTCAAGCATTTTTGGTCTAATAGAGGTCAGAATGTGACAACAGATACAGTTGGTTTACACCACAGTCTTGGCCTTACATATACTAAAATGCATTTAAAACTCTTACACACAATATCTTACATACATCTGGCAAAATAACAATCTTTTAGTCCCAAGTAGTTGTAATCATGTTGGTGTTTTGTATGTTGTGATAAAGCAACAAAATATCTACTGTGTGCAAATAGAAGAGGTTCTCATTACCCTTTAATGAAGATTTTAACACTTCCTATAGGCACATAATATAGAACGTAGAGTACACATACACACAAACTTGGAGGTTAAGGCCACATAACTTCCCTGGAGGCGTACCCTAATTTAAACCATAAGTGTTATACAAGTATTATATGCCTAACTTGGCTTCTTAAACTAGACATTAACCTAAAACCAGTCCCAAGCAGAAATGTGGTTGTAGTGAAACCAAATTGGGGAAACCAGTTAGATTTCCAAAAAGACAGGTTGTCCCTAGGCAGGAGGTTTGTCTTAAAAATGCTACAGAAACACACACATACACCAACAACCATAAAACTGTCCCAGTTACTGTGGGCTGGTGCTGAGTAATAAAAGCCTTCCTCTGTGGTGGAGCTGAATCCCTGTGTTTAAATGGTTTGGTGAATGTGTTACCGCTGAGAGACACACGCTGTGAAACTGTTATTTACTTGGATTTAGAATTGGGAATAGACAAAAAGCCTGAGTTTTAAGTAGTAAAAAAAAAAAAAAAAAGACAATTGTGGACTCGTCTGTGCACTAAATGCTACTTTCTTAGTGTGTATATGTTTATACATCTACTTTAGTTTTTTATCGGCATTATTTTCATTTGTGACAGTATCTTGTCAGCGTGTACCAATATCAGATGCTTCCAGCCCCTAATTTCTGACAACCAGCTCACTGTCGTGTAAGGGTGGACAATCTGGTTAAAAGTCACAATCTAAAATCTAAATTATCTTCATTTTAGAATTTATGGATGTATTGTAGAGTATAGCCAGTCTAGAAATAACCACTGGAGCAAGCAAATGGTCCCATCAGCACACACTTATGTTAGGGTAGATAGTTTTCTTGGCTTGTTGGCATAACTGGCATCTGTGTTGTGTAGGGTTTTTGAAGGTATCTTGTGAAGTTTGCATATAGGAGTGAAATGTCATGATCTGTTCAGAATATAAGGAATTGGATTGTGGCATCTTCCATGTGGTCATGTGGTTCTCTGTCACATGGGGTGACAGCATGTCAAGTATATGTGTATGCACAAAGTTAAAATATATACTCAGCAATGTGATGTTTATATAGTTGGATATGTAATTTATTCCATTTAGCACATTCTCCCGTATTTTAAGTGAAATTACAGGATTAAGTTTTTACAGACTCAAATGTGTTATCTCGATAATCAGCAGGTTCAAAGGACTGTGTCATTTAGTGTTTTGCCATTAGAATGTGTAGTTATAGATTCTGTTTTACACGGCTCTTTATACTCGCTTGTGGAGAAATGTCACACAGTCAAACATATTTGCTATTTATTTTTGTGGAGTGTAGCTTTAATGCAAGGTTGTGCAAATCCAGTTTATCTCTTAACAATGTTTAATCTCACATGATTTTATGTAATTTAGCTTTATTATGCCAGTCTGGTCTTTGCCTCTGGTCTCCTTTCTTCCTCATGAGAGGAATTTTCCAAACTAGGGATGTGGTCAGCCTGTTGATTAGTTTATGGTCGACATTATTTTACCGTTAATCACCTGTTACGATATAATCATGGTTATGTTCTTTGACAACACGATGCCATTAAACTAAATCTACCGTATTACCTGGAAACTGCATTGCTTTAACTTCAAATTTTCCTCACCAGTGTATGAATTTCTTTAGTCATCACAATGCAAGACATTTAAAAGTAAGTGATATATGACGTGTCAGAATGAATTTGCACAAAAATTTTACATTCTGTCTACACTTCTAAAACACAGAGTTACTAAGTTACAACAGTGTTACATTTCTAAAACAGAGTATTTGTAAAAGAAAATGTCATAGACTATGGGCCATTACTACGGCAGCCCTGAGAGCTCAAAGCACTAAAATTTGCGAAAACGTGTATGAGCCAAGGGAAGTTTTCTCTGTTTGTTACACTTTGTTTTGTGTGTAGTCGCTGTGTCTGAAAGGTTATGTAAATTAAGAAGTCTACGTTTAAGTGTACTTATGATGTCAGCAATGACATCACTAACTGCCTTTGAAGTTAGCCTAGCCAGTTGTCATGGAAATAAAATAAATTGGTGAGTAGTAGAGCAGCAAGGTAGTAGTAGAAAGTTGAGTGTGCAGCTGTTGCTTACCGTGTTTAGTGGGATCAATTTGTTGTTGTTAGGTCAATTATGGAACGTGGAATTCAATAAATGTTCAGTGTTTTGTCATACAATGACCTCTGGAGTGGATAATTGTTTGGACCACCAGACACGAGTAAGCCTGCCTCTACATTAGTAAGAAGCCATCTCTACATGGACTAAATACATGGATTTACATATGGTGTGAATAATAGAAAGGGAAGGTAATCCAGCTCTAGTTAAAAAACGACAGGCAAAGCCACTCTTAAGGCCATGGCAAATGCTTTGAAAAGTCAGATAAATGCAAGAAAGGCCAAAGTATGCCAGCTGACGGAGAAAAAGAGTAAGATATTTTGTTTAATGGACGATTGCCGCATGGAGGTGGTGCAAACCAAAATGATGACAGAGTTCAACCCACTGTTTGGTGAGTTTTGTGGTATAAATATCTCAGAAAAAGAGGTACTCCAGCAGCTTAGAAGAGGGAATGAAATTAGATCAGATATGCTGGTTTGAGCCAAGAGCAAATTAATTCAGAAAACTTTGTGCTGCTTGTTGGATTAAAGAAGCACATTTGCGCATAGAGGAAACAAACCAGGCAAGTAAGGATGTAAGTCCTGAAGACAGTGTTTCTGTGGCATCCTCAAGAACATCGAAAACAAGTTCTGGGTGCTCTGTTGCATCTTCAGCTTCATCAGTACCCCTTATGGTTGAACCAGTGAGCCATTAAGGCAAAATTACATGCTCTATAGGAACAAGAACCAAAGCTTAAGGCAGAAAAGGAGCAGCGAGAAGTTAACCTTAAGGAGAAAATTAAAACACAAAAGGAAGAATTGGAATTAAAAAGTAACGCAAAAAAGGAAGAATTCAAATATAAAATTAGAGTGAATGCTGCTCTTGCCGCTACTAATGCTCAAATTGAGATCTTGCAGAAATATGAAGGCTCTGTGGTGAGGGGTGGCTCAAAGTACAGCAAGGACAATCTCAAATCAAATCATAAATATACAACAAGTGCAAGGGATAACGTACCTGTTACTGCTGTTACCAGTGCTGTTGACCAGTTAGAAGAAGCAAGCGATTAGCCTAATATGAGGTATTTCAGTGCTAAGTCCACTGGGAATGCAAAGGCAGAAACAGGCCACTGTGGTTCCCAAGCAAGTGCTGCTACCCAGCTTCCAGGTTCCGAAAGTCAGCTTGCTTTGCTCACCGTAATGCAGCACCAGAATGACGAATTTCTGGTTAAACACCAAAGGTTGTCTACTCTACCTCCACAAAATATTCCGAACTTAAGTGGAGACCCTCTGGACTATAGACTGTTCATCTGAGCAAGGGGTGGAGATTAAAAGAATGACAATGATCAGCCCTATTTTTTAGAGCAATATACATGTGGGCAACCTAGAGAAAAGTTGTTTTTACATTGAACTTGACCAAAGATACAAAAAGGCCAAGAGACTTTTAAAGGAGCATTTTGGTAATGAATATAAGGTCTCTGTAGCCTACACAAATAAGGCCTAAGTTGGCAGAGTTGTGGAAAATGCAGCGGCGGTTTTGGAATATATATAAAAGAGCTTGATAGTGCAGCCAACATGCGTGCTATTGTTTCTCAATTTAGTTATGTTCTGGCTTTTGCAGCGCTTTTCTCAATTTTGTTGTGTTGTGTTTTTTTGCAGCGCATTTCTTAATGCTGTGCCTGTGTTGTCAAATTGGTGAAGTTGTTTTTGTATATTTGCTTATGTTTTGTCCATTTGCATGTGTTTTCTCAAATTGCAGGGGTTTTGTGCTCTCAGGGCCACTGTACATTACACCAAATACTTTTTATGTTTCTATTTTTTTTACTTTAACCTGTGAAGTGATGGTAAAGATTGCAGTAAAACAGCCCTGTTTTTTGGTTAGTGATCAGTTGAGAAACACTCAAAATTATTATTTTTTCTATCTGTTAGTCATATTCTTATTTTAAGTTTGTATATTTAACTTTTTCTTTTTGTAGATAGTTATCCAAAAGCTAAGTATCATAAATTTCTGAAGTTTTTGATATATTCCTGTGACCAGAAGCAACAAAATTAAAGCTTGAATGTCCACTATATATGTTGAACATATTGATTATTGTCACTGCTTTAAATTGAGATTTATGAAATGGAGGGGGTTGACCAGGATGCTGGCCACTTAGGGTGACCTTTGACTTCTCGATTCCCTGTGGGAGTTATGGTACTAAAATTGGTTTTCCTCCTAAAAGGGAAAATCAATAGACTTCTTTTGTCTTGCATTTATTTTAGTCTGTCATTGATGTTGGTGCATTGGTTTGTTAATCACCTCATCCTCATCAGAGATACAGTAGTTAACATGTTGCCCTGTGCTGCTTTAATAACTTACTTTATGTGTTGTTGATTACTTATTAAGACTGTGGCATTATGCATTATGTGTATCAGTATGGACAAAGGTGGGTGTACATATACATACTAGTGTGAAGTGTGTGTAATGTACAATGAGTGTGTGTCTGTTCCTGATTTGCTTGAGTTAGTACGGTAAAACAGGACAACAGGCAATTTGTTTGCGCTAAGTAAGTAAAAAAAAAAAAAAAAAAAATGAGGTCTGGAAACTGATCTTGGGGGCTTAAATCTAGATTTACACTCAACCAAAACTCAAATGGGTCAACCACTTTTAGTTTAGCAATTAAACAGGGAATGGCAATTCACAGTGAGCAGTTATAGCTTCAAAGTCTGTGTAGACAAGATTAGCTTGGTCTAATTTTCTAACTTCAGGTTGAATCAATGCACAAGTGGAAACAAGTAAAAGGGATTGATTAGGGTTTTAGGGTTGCTGTGATATGTGGACGATACACAAATACATGACAGCACTGGGTTACTGTCGCACCTTGGTGGTCAAAAACTCCCTCTGCAGTTACACTTGGGTGGAAAAACTCCACCTGCTTAACAAACTTGTAGTTTCCCATAAAGACTTCATCCCTGAGGAACTCTGTGTTTTATTGTAACTCTAAGAGGGGCATATACCATCTAGTAGATTTTGTTTTACAAAAATGTGCACACTGTCTAGTTTTCATACAAATGTTGAAAACGTAATTCCTTTATTTTTGATACATTTTGTGGCTTGTGGTGGTTTTCAGGCTGCAGTATTAAAAACAGTAGGTGATGTAAACAGTAGTATTTAAGCCTTTTTCAGCATCTTCTTCAGATACTGTAAGGATTTTAGTTTAACAATGGTTTTGGTGTCTCAGGTTGTCAATCAGTACGCAAAAAAATGTTTTGGTATTCTTTGTTCAGTATAGTAACAACCAGGGTTATGAGTAAAGTAAGCAGAGCGGACAAGTGAGGAAAAAAGGTGTGGGGGAGGGAGGAAAGGAGTGAAGGAGGGTGAAAGGAGTGGTTACCATGCCGCAAACGGATACATGGGTGGGGCAGAGATCATAGATCACAGAAAGAAGGGAGGGAAGAGGGGACGGGCTGTGTCATATTACAGCACCGTGGCTTCAAGGGTTGGGTGTAATTTTAACCCTGACTCAAAGCACACAGTCAACTCCTGCTGTTACCGATTGAGGATTGACCAAGAGCAGTGTGTCACACTGTGTGTATGTGATTAGCAGGTGTGGGCTTCACTTCCTGATTTTTGCTGAATAACTTGTGCTGATCAGCTGATTGGAGAGCTACATCCAGGTGGCTGTCATTACCTGGACTTTGTTTTTTCATAACATCGACCAACTTGGCATGTTTCTTCCTTATCCAGCAGTGACAACAATACTCAAGGGAAACAGGTCAAAAAGGCGGAAGATAAAGAGAAGGTGTTGAAAAGACACTGGATAAAAGTCCCTGGAAACCCTGAGTTGTGCCGTCATCTTTGCCACTTGGCATCTACAAACACACACAAAGTATAGGATCACTGTTTGGATATTTTGGAAGGAGAATTTCACGTGTGAGTGTGTTTATGCCAGTGTGTGAGGCTGCATGTAACCTCATCACGCTGGGAATAGATCCAAGGGCACTGAAACCTTTTCACGTACAGGTCTGGTAGTGAAACGGTGCCTGTCAGCTGGTGTGTGTGTGTGTGTGTGTGTGTGTGTGTGTGTGTGTGTGTGTGTGTGTGTGTGTGTGTGTGTGTGTGTGTGTGTGTGTGCGCATGTGTGCGTGCTAACTACTGATAGAAACACTCATGCACTCATGGTCGTAAACAATAAACACTGACTCGCTGTGATTGAAAGTTAATGTCATTTGGAAAATTCTCCAACCTGTCAAGAACCACCAAGGTATATCGTATTTGTGTTTGCACATATAAATGTGTGTATCTGAGTGTGTGCCACAGTGGGCGGTGATTTTCCAGATTGGTGGATTGCCTAATTACACCTTTGGGTTTAGGAGTCAAGCCTGGAGTTTTTGAGCACAACAAAAGAGAAGAAAGGGAAGGAGATTTTTTTTTTGTCTGGTTTTTGACTGTTGACACAGATGAATTTAGGAAGAAACATGTTTGAAAGCTATCCGGTTCAGAGACATGAAGTGGAAAAGTGTAATCAAAGGGAAGGAAAAGTGGGCTGAACTTCCTTCTGTGACTGATTTAATACACGTAGTTTGAAACTTTTCTGCATATGTGCAGATCTGGGTGTTGTATAGAAAGAATGATTGAAATCTTATGATCTGGAATTAGTTTGAATATCTACTCAACAACCTGAGGATTATTTTTCCCAATTAAGTCTGGGTTTTAAAAACATTTTTGATCCAACGTCTGTAAGGATGAGAGGGGACAGGCGGTCTGCTTCCTTTCGGAAGGAGAAGCCAGTGGGTCTGTCTCGAGCTCTCAGCTGGCTCAGCGTGTCCAACCTTTCCCGCCAAAGCAGACGCATCTTCCACAGCCAGAACGAGCTGCATGCTGTCCACAACCGTCACACATACTCCTATTCGCACACTCACCTTCATACAGCTGACAGAGAAGAAGATGATGATGATGACAGCTGGGTTTACCAGCCTCAACACAAAATAGGTAAGATGAAAGGAAGTAAATGCTATGTCACTACTATGAATTCTTTTTGTTGGATGAGCAACGATTGTAACATATCCAACAAACCACATGACAGGGTTTGGGTTTGACGTGTCACTTGTTGCAGTACTCTGAGCTCATTTGAATGGGCTTTTGTTCTGACTCTCAACCAGGAAGCCAGTGAATGACTTGTTTACATGCAGAAGAAAAGCAAGAAGTGGGTCACTGTCTTTTTATGGCCCCTTCTCCGGCTTTTTTTCCCCCGATACTTCCTGGTTGCTATAGGGAGTGAGTGGGAGCTGTATACGGTCAGTTCGGCAGTCAAAGGGGACTTTTGTGTGTACCATAGGTAAATGATGGTGCGTCAGGCCGGAAACAGGTGATGTCACAGGCACGGTGATGTCCCAGGCTGGTGGCGATGTGAGCGCTTAGTTTGGTGCCAGGGAGAGGGTGTGTTTGTGTGTATGGACAGCTCATAACACGGAGCAAGTAATAACACTGTAGAACTGTGCTTTTTAAGAATGAACTTCATTTGGATACCAGTGTACTTGTGGTAAGAACACCAATTATTCGTATCTCAGTACTACAGAGGTATTGAGTTTCTGGATTAAGGTATTTATTTATTTATCACTTAATTAGGTGCGTATGCTTCTGCGTTTGTTTAGGTAGCAACATCAATAAGACTTAAGTGACAATGGTTGTAACTGTAGCCTAACATGGAAAATGACAACAGTGCTGCACTACAATTTGCTTTATTAACTTGAACCATACCAATGCTCCTCCAGTTGTAAATCAGGACAGGCTGCTGTCATGAATGTCATTAATCATTTCTTTTCATGTTTTCGGATTATCCTGTGAGGTCAGGTTTGCGCGACAAAGTGGATCATTTGTCTGCTTGTTGATTTAAAATCATTTAAAATATTTAGTTTAAATTGAAAAAAATCTTATCATAAACCTTTAGTAGGTTTAGTAAAATACCATGATGTATCTGTTGTGCTCATGTGCATACATGCTTACTAGTATACTTTTGTGTTCATCTTTATATGCACATCTGCCTACCTTTATTATCTTTGGATTATAATTAGTCATTTTCCATTTACCACTTTTTGCACATTTTACACTTGCTCATTAAAAGATCTAAGTGAAAAATATGGAAATAAAAAAAAATCTCAAATATCTGAAACATTTTGTACTCTTTGCTAAGTTGGAAAAGTGGTTGTATTCTTAAAAGTATCCTAGGCAAAAGTGGAAATTGGAAACTTGCCTCAGAAATGTTGAGCTTGTCACTGTTGTTGTCATTTATTACACAACTCAATCATCTATCACCTCTGAACCAAAAACAGCTCAGGGCTGCACATACCTGGGATGGTTTGAGATCCTGACATCTTTCTCAAAGTCAAAGTAGAAGCTTCAGTCGAGCAAAGATGAAAACGGTCTCGGGTGTTTGTCTTATGACACCAGCTGCTGTAAAATTATCATTAATATATTTGTTTTTAGACATTTGATTCAACTTTGAGATGTCCTTATATACATAAAACGGAAAGCTCTCTTCAGAATGTGTGCATTTTTAAGTCTCTGTGCTGTTGAGTCAAGGTGATGTTACTACAGAAAAGAAGGTTAAATATCCATCTGTAGAACTTTTAATTTGTGAAGAAAATGTCCATGTATCTGAATGTACTATTAATGTTATTTCTCTGTGTGATCTATCTTGCATAAGATTATCCTGTATGTTTTACCTGCCTGTCTTCTCCATGTTTGCTCCTCACATAGCTCTCAGGAAAGCTCTTTTACATATAATGGGTGTAATGGACCCTGTTTAATGTCCATATTTGTTAGGCTGATAGCTTTGATTTTTCTTCATTGATTATATAGTAAATAGACTCAAGAAACAGATTCTGATAGTCAGTTACAATCTATGATAAAACTTGCAAAATGTTAATCTCCTTAAGAAGGGGAGAGGGAGTATTTATTTTTTGTGAGATTTTAGCTAACAGGAAAGCTTAGAGATGGAAATAATTCCCCAGAGATTGAAAAACATTACAGAACCTGATGTCTTCAAGTCATTCTGTTAACATAGTTGTTTTCCACATACTGATGCTCTCGTACTCTATTTTTTTCTGCCTTACACAGCCTCCTTTTCTCTCTTTCTTTCTGACCTACACACAGTCTTTTTATAGTTAATTCAATCCCAAAGCCAGTGTCATAGACAGGTCAATATAAAACTTTTTTATTTACAGCACACACACTGTACACTGCTGTACAAATACACACTGTGCACCACACAGAGAAAACATCCCAAATCACCTCTCTAGTTTGAAGCTGAAGTATTTATAAAAGCTGGATCTTGCTACCACACACCAGGCAGGGCCTATTACAAGACACATGGGCAGCCACACATGTGCCTGTGTGTAAATATAGCCTTAAAATGAGTGCCTGTGGCTCTAAAAACCTGCAATTTTCACGCAGCCTCCAGCTCGACTGGTCGGGCGTTTGACTCAGTTGCCGAGGTAATGGGTATAAGTGTTTCCTGTGTATGGTTCAGTTTGACCTTCCCCTTGAGACAAATGCAAGAGAACCCTCTGCCACACAAGCTGCTATTGGCCGCCCTGCTAATGATCTAATAATATAATATATATATATATAATATAATAATGACTAATGATTCAAATTTGGACTGGATTTTATATATCTCAGCAAGATGTTTTGAGCTGTATCATTCCCATTCAGAGTTTAATTTAATTTTTTGCAGCAGTTGATTGCATTATTAGAAAATACTGGGCCATAATTGGGACAAAGATTTTGGGGATGTCATTCAGTCATTATAAGGGTTTTCCAGATCATCCACTTATGGAGAAACTCCTGAATTTTTGTATGGGATAGTGGCTATCACCAGTACACTCACTGAGAGCTTTAGGCATGCATACTCACGCCTGTATATTTGCTACATTCTCAAAAACCTGCTTGGTATTACTAGGTATGTAGACCATTTCTTTGCTTATGTACTAAAGGGAAACAGCTCTGAGCATAAGGTCAGAATCCTGTGTGGCAGCAGTTAGGTAATGGTGAATAAAATGTGATTGAAATTGACTATTCCTTATACTTACCACATCCTTCATCTCTGTCTGTCACACACACACACACACACACACACGAGATACAGTAACCTAATCAATGTTCTCAATCAACCCCATTGATTTCCCACATATGGCTGTAAGTCTAAATCAATTGGTAGGTGGCCATGATGGCTGTTCTTAAGAAATAGATAGGACAGTCAGACCCCAGCCAGGCCACTGTGGCCCCCTTCAGCATTTCAGAATCCCTGTCTGGCTTGTGTGACATCTGGGAGTCTGGGCTTTATAATATTACTTTACTGCTTCTTATATACTGTTTATATGTGGTGTACATCAAGTCACACAGTATAGGGAACACAGATTTGGATTCATTACTGTTTTTCTGTTGGCAAGTGTGACTGCAATATGTTAACATGCAATTTTGGATTTTAGGATTTACTAGAATTTGGTCAGTGATGTGATTTATTGTATTTTATTTTTTGTATCTACATTTTGTCAATGTGTCCTTTCTCATATAAGTGAATTGACCTATATAGTAACCCTAGCCAGAACCAGCACTGGGTTTGACAAATATAAAAAACTGAGGATACAGATCAGTCTGAACTCTTGCATAACATGCACACATTCCACACAAACAGAAACACCCCATCATCATTGTGTATTCCATGTGTAAATCCAGATTAGCAGATGATACTTTGCTGTAGGGGAGAGATGATCATGAATAAACCAGCAAGGCTTCATTAAAAGACAGACAGACAGAAATCGGGATGTGGCCAAAAGCCCAGGATGTACAAACAATCGTAATGTACATAAAATATACACTACATGCACACATCTTGCATCTACGCAAATCTGAAAGGAAAGATATTAAACGTCCTACTTTTTTGGTGTTGAACTCTTTCTAATTACTTATTTTGTTCTCTTTCTGTCCTATGTGTTGACAATAATGCATTTATATTCAGGTAAGTCACATCTTTTTATTTCTGACCTGTAACCTCTGTTTTAAGTCTCCATGGGTTGATCCCTTATCAGACTTACTGTATCCTACAAACCCTGCAAAGCCTGTCTCACACATTAAATCGCATAAATCGTTATTTTACTCTAAAACCTTAATCTCTGACTTGCAGCATTACCCATCTTTTCTTTATGACATTGAATGTATCCTATTACGTTTGTATTTGGGATATAATCTATAAATGATGTGACTCAATGAAAAGGGGCAGTAGAGGAAAGCAAGTTATTATTTTTTAAACGTGATTTCAGGTGGTAAGAGGATAAACATCCACGACTTAGGTTGATAGGATGCACTGATGTTGTCCCAACACAGGCCACAATATAATTCTTAGGTGATGGATTATAATGATATTGATCTTCCTCAGCACATACTCAAAATCTGTGACAATGTCATGTGAATGAAATTATATTTTCCAGTAATTTAACACAAATCCAAACTAATTGTTTTGATCTCTTTTAAACAAGAGGCCTGGTAGAATTAGGCCTTTTCCAACTCTAAGTTCCTCATCATGCATGTCTTCTTTTTATTGCCTGTTTATATTGTTTTTATTTTTCATATGCAGCACATTATTCAGCCCGATATTATAGTTTCTATCTGTAGAGAGACTGAATTTTGGAGAACGACAACAGTGGTCAGCTGGAATCCGTCTGAATCCAGTTTTTATATCCTGTAGTTACAGTACAAGACTGCTGTTTAACCAGTGGAGTTTTGCCACGTGTTGGATTGCAAAAGCAACATCAGACATCACAGCTTGAACAGATCAGATTCAGTTTCAAAAGACATATCAAACACAACCAATATACTGCATGAACATGACACAAATTATAAACCTAAATTAAAATAAATGCAAGGAATAAGAAAAAAAATTACTTGCATTGTGAAATATGCCTTTCAATTAGTGTGGTGCAGTCCCCAGTCTTTCCGGCCTGTGATCCATTGAAAACAGTCATGTCTTGCAACCTTCATCAGCCTTACAACCTTTTTCAGCTTTATACCTTATCATGTCAGATAATGGGTAAATCAGAAAAGTATGTTTTTTATCTTTCCCATACTTTCAGTATTCCCATACTGCCAGCTGTTTTAATGTGATTGGTTAAGACCAGAGAATTAAATCCACCTCTTTGGTTTTACTGCTTTGGCTTTGTGAAAACATTGGTTAGGTAGACCTCAAATAGTTTTAGAGCCAAGGCCTTTATGATAAAGCTTACAGTTAGAGCCATTTGAGTGAAGCCACCACCAATTAAGGTGGAGGTTGGATGAAGTCTAGTTTTATTGAGTGGTTAGGTAGGTTTATTTGAGGGTTTGCGTGTTTTCTATTACTGGTTATTTCCACATTTGTGTTTTTGTGGAATGCTGATTTTTATCCACTTATCTGAACAGAGGAGTTCTATGTCAGTCACACACACTTTCCAAAGCACTCAGATGCCCGTCAGCTTGTTGTTCATGACATCTAGTTAAGGTAGACGTGTTACAGCATGCAGAGGCTTGTGGGTGGGATTAACATGTACATGACAGAGACTTGTGTGTACAAACACAGTCAAATCACTTTCAATTAGCAACATATTTTACCAGTGTTTGTTTGAAATACTGTACTGCTTTTATGATTATTATAGACAATATATGCATTGTTGTCATATTGTTCCAATAATAACTTGATGTTAAAATGTTTCCTTATTTGTTTCTGTGTCAAATAAGGACCATTGTTTAACCTGTTACTAACCTTTACAATGATGACATACACAGATGAGGTATAACATTATGACCACCTGTGCAATTTATTGCAATCCAATGCAGTGGCTTTGCCATTAATTCTACTTCTGCAAGGTTATAATTTCTCAGTTTTCATGTTAAAACTATCAGAAAGGTGATAATTCTTCTATGTGTTTATTATTGAGGTCAAAGTGGGTAGTGGAGTTGTACTGGAGTGCATTATAAAAGGAGAGGGTTCTAATGTTTTGGCAAAAACATTAAGTTGTAATAGATATAAGCAACAGCTAAACACCCAAAGACAAATGGTATTTAGACTTCTATTTGACTACTTGTGTTTCCACAGTCTGCAAGTGAGTCTGTACTGTATTTTTGTCTCCCTTTCATGTGACTCCATGTAGCCATTCAGAACAGCCAGTGTGAAAGGTTTGGGATATACCAAGCTTGTAGCTGCTTCGGATAACAAACAGTTGGATTGTGAGGATTAAAGCGATTATATTTGATGGGCATACAATGGATCAGCCTCAAGCCAGGGGCCCCTGCCTCACTCTGAACTGCTGACTGCCCAGATTTTTTACAATCGCAGTCATTAACGAGGCACACCCATTATGTGTGTAATTTAGTTTTTATTTTTAATGCCCTGGTAAACATATATATATATATATATATATATATATATATATATATATATATAACTTTGTATGCTCAATTCAAACATTGTTATTGTACTTACATACTTGTTTTTGTAATTTTGTATCAGCATTAAGTAGACCAGTTAGAGGGCCAGAGAGCTATAAGAGTTGAGGGTTGGATTTTTTACTCTCTACCTCTTAAATGCTGATAGGATGGAGAGATTGTAGGTATTAGGGGGCTCAGTGTGGTACAGAGACAGTCGGAGATGTAGGGAGAAAGAGAGGGGAAGTAGAGTGGAGGGAGGGGGTTCCAAACCACTTTCCTGCAGTGTAGAAGTTGGCTTGCAGCCACTTAGAGCATGTGTGTTTGTGTATGTGTGCGAGGGGATACTTTGAGGGAGGGAGATGGCAGAGGAAGCAAGCAGAAACAGGAGCGTGTGAGTCAGGATCTGTGTGTCTGTGTTTGAACGCTTTGACCAAGCAGTGTAGAGGAAAGGGGGAGAGGAGGGCAAGAAAGAGCAAAAATCAGGAAAGACTGAGAATGAAGCAGAGGAAAAAAGAAGCTGGTGTTTGTTTTTTGTGGATACATGCGGAGGAGCCATGTTCTGTTTGAAAGGTAAGTGTTTGTGCCGGTATGACACACCAGTACGGTCCTAGTGCAGGAGTGGACTTTGGCGTTAGACTTTCTGAGACAAAGAAAAGTTGGACGCTGTCTGGAAGGGAATCTCGGTCAAAGCAACTTCACCTACTCGGTATCCCAAGCTGATTTTTGTTTTTAGTGAAGGAAAACCTTCTTGTTTTTTTCTTAGAACTTCTTCCTTTGTTCCTTCAGTTCCTCCTTTCAGTCTCTCACTCATTCAAGTTTCCTGACTTTTCCTCTTTTTGCTTTTAACTGCTCTTCTTGTCCTAATTATTGACTTTGTGGAAACATAATGAGGTAGTAACATAGAAAGCTGTTTATGCAACTCACTAAATGTGCTTTGAGTTTGCTTTATTGAACTTAAAAGGAGACTGTTTTACCAGCGACGAGTGATGTCTGTGTCTGACTGTTGTCCATAGTAACAGCTGGCCAAGCAGCAGATGCTGGGTTGCTGTCCTGCAGACTGGGGCCATGTGTTGGCTATT
Source organism: Channa argus (assembly GCF_033026475.1). NCBI lineage: Eukaryota > Metazoa > Chordata > Actinopteri > Anabantiformes > Channidae > Channa > Channa argus. Next base: position 10,825,353 of record NC_090213.1, on the reverse strand, counting down.
ACTTCTCTGACCAGTTAAAAGTGAAATAAGAGGAAGAGCGGTTTCTCTATTACTGGCAGTTTTTTTTTTTTTTTTGTCTTTTTTGTCCCACTCTAGTGCCATTTTACAGTAGATGCTTGTGACTCTAGCTATTCTATTAATATTTGTTGTATATGTACAAATGCATGCACAGACACATACATGTGCACCAACATAAAGACTGATTTCAGTGTCAACATTATGTGAGGAATAGCAGCAAAAACTGCCCAGTAGGCTTCAGGATACTCCATGATAGAAGAGAACACTTATTGTCATCATCACTTCTTTATGCACTGCAGTGAAACTCTTATGCTGCAGTGAAATCAAAATCAGCTGCAACCTAATAAACCGTCCAAATGGTTCTTATCTTAGAAATGAGGAAATCCTTTTCTTTTTTGGAAATGATAATTTTTTTCTCTTTCTATAGGTTTAAGAAATGAGGTCAAATAAACGGAGCACTGCAACTATTTGTGGCAGCATTCCAGTTCATCAGCTGTATGAAGTAATTTATGTTGTTAGTTGTACAGTTTCCACACAGTGTAATGCTGAGCAGAGTTCAAATATGGAGAAAAACAGATGCTAGACAGAAGAATCTATTTCGTTAAATTAAGTAATGACCATTTTTAAACATGATTGTCTGCACTTGATAAACATACCTTCTAGTCAACATTAGCTGTAAAAACAAAAGCACTAGTTTGGCTCTCCGGCTCCAAAACACATGGTACACTGACCCAAATACTTTGCATTACATGTAACACTGTGATCCGACCAGTAGATTACTCTACATTGGTTGCCAGTAACAGAATGTTCGCTTAAATTATTGAATTCGGACTGTTCTAGTTGCCAAATCTAAGGCAGATTTTTGCACATTTTTAGTCCATGTTCCTCCACATCTAGCTGTGGCCAGAGTGAACTCTCATCTCTTTTGACCACACATGCACTCAGCCCCCCTTCTATTCCACAGTAAAGCTTGCATTTTAGTGTAAACCCTTTTGCTAGCCAATAATAATAATTAGGAGACCTCCTTCTTACTCAGAAGTTATCTGCAGTGTGAAAGGTTTAGAAGTTGCAACATCTCTTCGTGTCAAGGGAACATTAGCTCTGTCAAGAAATATTGCTGAGAATTAATTTGACCTTGTTGTGAGGTCATTTATGGGCAACTCAGGTCTTGTCCCGTCTGCAAAAAATGTCTTTGGCTCAGGTGAACTTGGTTCAAACTTTTCTTTTACTTGTTTTCAGGCACTCGGATTGCAGTTCTTTCAGATGGAGGGGTATTACAGCAGCTTCAGGTGTTGTGGTTCTGGACAGCAATTGAAAGTGAAGGGCGGATGTGGTGATCAAGATCCTCCTATAAAGGAGTGTAAACTTGTTTAAACTAATTAAATCATAAAGTGACGTACTTTCAGAATTATTCAAATGATGAAAAGTGTATTTTACCCCATTTAGTCAATGATGTGCAACTGATTTTCAACCTAATTTAAGTATTTTAACTAATACAACAACAATACCAAACAGAGTCAGTCATCAGAAACCTAACCAGCAACATTTTTATTCATTCAGCTAATTTACATTTACAAAGAACATCTTCTTGTGTTAGTTTGATGGGAATGTAAATACATTTAATCACGTGGGGGCCATGTGTTGGCTGTTACTTCTCTGACCAGTTAAAAGTGAAATGAGAGGAAGAGCGGTTTCTCTTATGCCTAAGTAATAGAGGTGTCAGCACCTTATTTTAGCAAACCTATTAGAGTCTTCCCTTGTTAACCTGTTTGAACTTGTAAAAGGACAGTCCTTCATTAAACATTGCACCTGTGCTGTGTGGCTGTGGCTCCACTGTGACCTCTTGAACTGAAGCTGCCCCACTATTTGCCCTCTGGCCTTGTGGGTCGGGATGTTGATGGATGTTCTCACTATCGATGTGGCAGGCTGCTTATCTCCTTTGGAGGTAAAGAGAAGAACAACAGAGACAGGACAGGGGTACCAGAGGTACAGAAGTTTAGACAACAGAGTAGGTAAAAACTAGTGCTTTTGTCCATCTACATCAAGATACAGGACCAGCTTAGATAGACATAACAAGACCTTTTATAAATATATAGACAGTCTTGAGCCTCAGAACTCTGTATTATCTCTGTTTATGTTTACTATCTGTTTATGTGTTTTTGGTTCTTGTCTCTTGTTATTTCTCAGTTTTTGAGTTTGAGACACTTTTCTTTTATATGAAAACCTACTTGTCAACAAACTTGATTCTTATCTGTTTTTTTAAGTTAACCTATAACTTAAAGCTGCTTAACTGTGGACCAAGAAAACATCACACAACTTTAGGGGATAAAGAAATTCATATTAATATTAATAAATGGAATAATGTAAAATGTTAATGCAATAAAAACTTTGATTTTAAGAATTTGGACTGAAATGAATCCACAAATTAAGAATTTATTCCACTTATTCTAGCTACTTAATCCAATTCAATTTGTTATTAGGGTTGAATCTGCCTCATTTAGCTAACTTTCCAGTTAAGTTTAGAAACAGTTGCTTCTGGGTTTGTTGACTAATTTAATTTTTCAGTCTTCACTTCACAAATCCATAGGTTTGCATCTGTAGACAAGTCACTGTCTTCCATAATTTGAGCTTATTTCTAGTTTTGATAGAAAAAAATAGATAGCGAGGACTCCAGTGAACCTTTTGTCCACCAAAAAGAGCTTACAAAACAATAGCTTTTTTGGATAATCAGGAAGTTTAGGAAGCTGCTTAGAAGTCGGTAAGGGGGGCTTTGTTTGTTTTTAGAATGAGACATAGTTTCTTAGTGAGAGTCAAGCTGTGATGCTTCAAGGGACAAAGCTTGAAAAGTTAGGTTTTGGGTGACGTTTGAGAAAACCATAGTCAACTCCCTGTATAGGAGTATGTGACTTACCCCGACAGAGGACTAACTCAGCATGAAGGTGCTCTCACTCCATTCAAACCTACATGTAGCCATGGTTACTATTGTCCCTATACTGAAAGCCGTCTGCAGTGGCTTCCTATTTCTTACAGAGAAAGGTATTTATTCATAAACACATTGAAGAATTTTAATGCACAAAAGCATATATTAAGATGCACACAGTGGACATTGTCCCAACATGGATGTTGTACTGTACCGAATAATGAGATATACGCAAAAAACACACACACATATGCTGACTAGTAATAATCCCAATGCTAGGGCAGTGGGCTTTGTGAGTACATTGCATACTGGGTAAAACCTAATCATTAACAGCAGACACTGAGACATATGACATTTGACAGTTTTGTATGTGATTATGTGGATATTCACACATGTGATTTCTCACCACCCCTAACATACATGTTGCATACACCTGCCTGTGAAATGGTAATGTATGTTTATGTGTGTGTCACTGTAAAGAAAAACCCTGCTGTGATGATGCTGTTATACATGACTATATACCCCCTGATGTTGCTCTCTGTGTGAACTGGATGACCTACTGTGTCCATGTACTTATGGATTTAGGGCAACAACAACAGTGTTAAGTGCAATTTAGGCCACAGTCAGAATTTTTTTGGCTGAGTGGCTCGTGTGTACGTGTGAGTGTGGTTTGTCCATTTTGTTCCCAATGTGCATGTGTTTCTTTGTGTACCGTGGTTTTGGTTTTGTAATCAGCTTGTGTGTTGGCTGACTCACCGTCCTGTGGAAATGATAACCATCAGTAATGGCTGTTTTAGCCTCTGGCTGTCTGCTGAGCCTTTGACAAGATCTCACACACACACACACACACACACACACACACACACACACACACACACACACACACACACAAAATTCCCTATTCCACAAAATTGCAATAGAGTTAATAGTGGTGCTTTTTAAGTATTTGCATATGCATGAAGTGTACTCACGCGGGTGTATAGCACTACTTTGGCACCACCAGAGGGAGACATTTGTCCTTAGTGTTTAAGCACACCCCTCCCCTTGTAACTTCTTAGTTTGCTTAACCTTTGTTTTTGGAAATGGAACCTCTCCGTTTCTGTTCAGTGACTGAACTTTTGTTTACTGATCAGCCGTCATTGTATTTGTCCAGTCTTTTTTTTTTTTTTTCCTAGTCCCATCCTCTACTGATCTCCGCCTTTTAATTTGGCCATACCAAAAAATCTGCCTACCTCCACAGTCAAGCTGTTCAAGGACTGTACCCACATATACACACCTGCACATGGCAGGTTAGTTTTTACCACCTTTGGCTAGTTTCACCCACTTTTTTTGCTTATTATCTGGTTTCTGCTGTGCTTACACCTGTATTACCTCTTGGTAATACAGATAAAGGTAAATTCATCAAAAAATTCAAAAGTAAGTTTGTTTTGTCCACGTCAAAACATTTGGATCCATATATTTTAGGACTGACCCATGCACCAGTTAAGCCACACTTGACATAGTGGTAGGTATTTGGCCCATATGAAGCTTTCTTCACACTTCAGGTCATCTGAGTTAACCAGCTGACCACATGGCAAGTCTTCCACACACTGGAGCTGTGGTGCTAATGTAGGTAATTATCCACAGCTTGTTGTCCATCTGTAGTGTGTGTGTGTGTGTCTGTCACAATCAGGGGCTAGATGCTGGATAATCTCGGTTTAGAGATTACAAGAGTAGCATTTGGAGAAGAGGAAAGAGGGAGTAGGAGGAGCTGGTAGGAGAGGCCATGTGGATGCCACTGGTCAATGTCTTAGCTCTGTGTCAGAAGGATGAAGAAGGATGTTCTTGATTTGTCTAACCTTATCTCTGATTTACTAAATGAACTGACTTTTAAGACATATGATTCCTTGGCTTTTTCTAGATCCTCTTTCACAGAGGCTGTGGTGGATGCTTCTTGTTCAAAATTTTCAATAATGCCCTGCCCTTTATTTTTATTCTTAAATTTTGCATCTTTGGAGTATTGTTCACATTTTTGTGGTGGATTTTGGGGGTCAGAATTCCTGTTTTTGCAAGTTGTTCACCAGACAGCCAACTAACAATTGTGTAGGATTTTGTAATGGAATAATGCTACAATAGTTCTTTGGAATATTTGTTCTGGAATTAAATCTTGTAATCTAAAATTGCACTCAGCCTTCCTTTGTCAGGCAAATCGATGCGAGTCAATAGAATCCCCTGGGAGAGTGAGAGGAAGGACAAAAACAGTAGGAGGAGAGCGAGGAGAAGACAGAGGGGGCTTGGGTCAACTGTGAGCCTCCAAACCTCAATCCTCTCTTCCCATAAAGATAGGGGGAATACTACTGGTGGTTTGGGAGCAAGGGGGAGGTCTTACACACTCACACACACACACACACCCACACACACACACACACTCGCCCCCACAAAAACCTTTCGGTCACCCTTCCATCGCACCACCTCAAGTTGGAGGGTCCGGAGAGAGAGAAAGAGAGCATTGTGCAAGAAGGAGGAGTTGGGGGCTTGTGTCCTGGACCAGAGCAGGGGAGGGTGCCTTGTCTGGGAGGGTTTGGTCTTAGCCGACCATGATTACATATGCGCACTGCCTCTCCTCAGAGCTAGTGGTCAGCTGCTGGCACAGAGCCTGCTATGAGGACCCCTCTAGTGAGAAGCGAACTCTGTGCTCTTTCAAGCCCACCAACAACATGGGTAACAGCCTCCAGGCAGAGGCCTTCCCCAGCCCAAAGCCCACCAGGCCAGAGGGCTGCCTGCGCAAACGTCTACTTTCGGTGTCAAAGGTTCACCAGAAGCAGGACTCTCTCTGGACACCCAAACCAATGCTTGGACCCATCGCTACAGGCTCATTGGGAAAAACGCAAACGTATCAAGACGCCAAAGGTACAGATAGCAGAGCAGACTCAACAAGTTGTGGAGATGGCACAGTTAGTTAGGATCAGAAAAACTAACGAGTAACATTCGAGCCTTATAGCTCATTTTCACTCTAGACTGTTGTCTACATTTTACAGTAGCCCTGTTCTAGAAGGGATGAAGTAGACCTTTAAACTCATAGATACTGTGATTATAGGGTTCTAGTCTGAAGAGTCTACACCAAATTGTTTGGCTATGTTATTATTTGGGGTTTATGTTGCACTGTTCTGAATTTACTTAAGTCACCTGAACTGAATAATTATATGTTGTACATCACATTGTCAGAGTCAAGACACATGCTGTTGAAGCTTTCCCAAACTAGGCTTTGTCTCTTCCTATTAGGTGATTTCCATCCCCTTTGTAGCTCAGTGATGTTTGCCGTCTGTCAATGTGTGTGCAAGTGTGCACCTCTACCTGTGTGTGTGTGTGTGTGTTACACTTGGCATCCAGTGTGATTACATTGCACATTGTAGCTTGTGATCTTTGGATTCAGAGAGCTGGTAGAGGGTTTCCCGGCCAAACATTAGATGACCCTTTGAGAAAGATTTTCATAAATACTCTCAAAAATGCATAACTTTGCAAAGTGGCGGACTAGTTATCAGTGAAATTTGGGTTTTGTTATGTTTGTGTGGTGATATTTTATTTCTGGTTTATTTACAGGCTTTCTTCTCAGGCAGTGGGCCACTTTCATGTATGCACATATTATTAGCTAGCATTGTTAATTCAGCCTCTGTGTTTTCACATTTATTTGTTAATGAACAAATATCCATGTTTATGCTTGCATTCTGACCACGCCACATCATTATTTGGGGCAGTATTGGTCCCCTGGGTGGCCACCCCTGGGAACAAGACACAATAGCTAGCAACTGGAGGTGATGATACAGGCCTAGAGGGAAGAGTAACAGAGCTGACACCACTGGGGTTACAGAGGTGACCCACTTTCACCTCTTCTACTAATAAAGGAGCCATCAGGGAGATAAGAGAGCAGTGAAGGATAAAAGAGAAGTTGAAAGAAGTGCCTCTGACCCATTTTGAGATTTATTTTTCACATTGTTCTGTCTCATGATGAACTCAAAATATAATCATTTAGTACCATACTATAGACATATTAGGGAGAACTTATAATGCCAGTGATCGGTGAACGTAAAGTAGAATGTACACCATAAACCAAAGTTGTTGTTATTGCAGGGTTAACATCCAGTTATTCGTTTTTTTATTTTTTTAATTGTCCAATTTCAAGTCTTTGTCTGTTTACTTATACAAACTAATCTCTAGTGTTTTTCTGCATGTTTGCTTTTTTCATACCACATCTCTTATTTCTGCATTTGGCCTAACAATTTGCTGCCAGATGAGTTCAGCCCATGCTTATGCCTGCTTTGACTAACACGCTCTGACAGCTCAAGATGTTGCAGCCATGGGTACAGTATTGTCTGGGCTCTGTAGTTTTAATCAACCTCCCAGTGACACTGTATTCACGCACCACTAAACAAACGACCCTTATACACACAACCATGCACAAACTGGCTAATACATCTTTTGTGTGCATTTGTTTCTGTCTTTTTGTGTGCCTGCTGTGTCTGTCTGTAGTTGATGCCTCTTATATGTTCCAATTTTCTGTTTAACTCTCCTATTAAAGAAATAAATCTTACTTTTCCTAGCAGCAGAATGGAAAAGACAACTTTTTTCTTTACTGAACTTCTCTCCTCTTCTTCTTTCCTGCTTTTCATTTATCGGTTTAGTGGTGGAGCAGGTGTTCCAGCAGATCCCCCATAATCCCTCAGTGGGGAGGCAGGTTCAGCTATCGACCAATCAGTACCAATGGCTCCCTTGGGAAGAGCACCTGAGGAAGGCCAGACTAAGGGCAAATGAAATGGATTAACTACATTTATGGAGAAATCACTTCCAAAAATCATTTAGGGTAATATCATTTTGGCACCAGGAATTGGAAGTGGTTTGATCTCCTCTTTAGCTTTTTGTTATTTTCTTCACATCACCCAATTATATAACTACATTTCCCATACTTACAATGTAGGAAAAACCCAATGAGTTGAGTGAAGATGGCTCTATCAGCTTTTATTCGAGCCTCCCATCTATTAAAATACAGTAATGGTACTGCTGTTAAAAATGCAGATCAAAGTATGTCAATTGCATATACATATGCTGTAAAAGAGGGCAATGAGCGTCTATCTACAGTAGTTCCTTCTTAGCCTTACAAAAAAAGAAAGAAAAGCAAGATTAAAGTTTCTCCTCTCTTTATTCCTTTTTTATCCTTATCCTTTTTTATCTTAACCCAGTTTAGTTATTCTAAATCAGTGTCCTAAACTGTGGTTTAAGGTCATGGTGCTGCACTGGCCTGGCCTTTTTCTCACCTTCTGCAGAAAAAACAGTTAAAGCAGCTCATCTTTTTATGACTCAGGGATTCTAGGTGAAGTGAAAAACCAAAAACACAATGGCATACGTTAGATGCTCTTTCTCATAGTCTCAAACACTGATGACTAACAAGAAAAAATGCTTAGTCCTGAATGTGCAAAAACCCCCACCCATAGCAGGTTGGTGGAAGAAGAACAATGGAAAGCACGACACACAGCTTAATGAGATGAAGAAAATGAGGGGAGTTCTCTCTCTCTCTCTCTCTCTCTCTCTCTCTCTCTCTCTCTCTCTCTCTCTCTCTCTCTCTCTCTCTCTCTCTCTCCCCCCCCTCTCAACACTTCTGAGAATTGGGGGTCATGGTTTGCTTTGAGTCATTCAACTGCAAAATGGGTTAAGGCTCTGTTTTTCTTCAAATCAACCCTGTTTACCACAATCTTTGTGACTCCATCTCCCTCCCTCTCTTTTTTCCATTCGTTAACTCTTTAACCCTGCTTATGTCTGTAATTGAGTGCATATATGCTCAGTTTAAATTTCTATCCACCCTGAATGTAAAATCTACTGCAGTCCCATTCACATCTTCTCGGTTGCGTCCCTTTAGATACTAATTTGGATAGAAAGTAAGAGAGGTGAACTGTAATCACTGGCTCTCTCTGTATAACAGATGGAGACTTCTCAGCTTGGTAAAGGCCTAATAGGTAGGGCTGGCTAGTGATTAGCTAAACAGGTGCTCCTCCATAATGTGTGACTAATGGCTAATGAAGCCATCAGTGACAAATACTGGGAGGTAATTGAGTTGGATAGTGTTCAGTCTGTGTCTGCACCCTTGAGGTCCTGGCTGAGATCCTGATCTGCTCGTGTGTATTCTTTTTTTTTTTTTCTTCATGTTTGTTGCTTTCTCTTGTTGTGGAGTTCACATCTGGAGCTTCACAGATACAACTTTATCCACTGCCTGCATTTGAGTTAGTGTTGCTGGGAGATAGAGTTGCTTGTTTTATCCAACCAACAGAACCCAATTTATTACATTCGTTATCCTGACAGAAAATCCCCAGATTCTAAAAAGAGAACAGCATATATTTGTATTTTCTTGGAAAACACTTTTGTCTTTCAATATGTTGTAGATGAGGTTGTCAAATTAATGAAGTCGGACAGGGCTCAGCTGGCTTTTTGTTTGGGGGACTGGATGCAATGGAAGATGCGAGTGAGTCAAGGAAAACCGTGTCTATTTCAGGAGGGATCAGGTGTTGGAGACCCTCAAGGCCCCATATGTGAACATTTGACATTTACATAATGGCTGGATTATCACATCAGGATAAAATAGACAGATAATCACTGTAATGCGATAAAAACTCTTTTCCTTGCTGAGTAAATGCAATTTCATTTTCTGTAGTACATTGATATAGAGAGCCCCCTGGAGGTTGAGTCCAAGCACTGCTCAATATGGTAACCAGACAGCTCTTGAAATCAAGATGTCTCCTTTTCTTTTCTCATCTCCTTTATGTGGTGATGTGGGTTTGTGTTGCAACATCTTATTACATTATAGCTTACACTGCTGCCTCAAAAAAGTGTGCAACTGATAAAGGGGTATGTGTGTGTTTAATTACAGAGGTGAAGTGTCTTTCCTGTATGTTTTTTTTTTAAAATCTAACATGCATGCTGTCAAATGAAACGCATCAATTTGGATCATTAGTGATTTATAAGACAAAAACATACATTTCTTAATAGACTGTATAAAACAGGAATTTGTGATAAACTAAAACTGATCTACAATGTAAAAACAATTAATGAAAATAATTTGTCTTATAATAAATGTATACATACCTCATATAAATGTGATTTCCAAACCCAAAAACAGCAACAGTGCTTGCCCTCTTCTTTAGCCACAGTCAGCTCAGCAGTCTTCTTGTTAGTAATTGAAAAATCTAATTGTAACACAGTGAAAGATAACTGTGTGTAATTGCTCCATGGCTGCACCGACTTTGGTCACAGCTCATTTCCCTAATATGCGCTGCTATTAGAGGAGGCTTTTTTCCATGCTGCTTCATGACTGGTACTCTGAGGTTTCTGGCCCTGTGTTCCCTGCTGACCAGTCTGCTCCCTTTCTGCATTCACAGTTACATTCCTTACTTCTTTTGTATTGTTCACAGAAAGTGCACAGTCTACAGTAACCCAGAAATATGTCTATAGAGGAAAAGCAATACATGTGAGGTACAGTGAAGTAGACTGTTCACAGAGGTAGTTGTAAGATTGTAAATCCATTAATCATTGAGTGCATGGCAGACAATTTACCATAGACTTATCCTTAAATAATAACCTAATTTTATCTTCTAAAAGATTATGATATGCTGCTTTTCTAATTGGAAATGAAATATCTCAGATTAGTCAAAACAAAACCTTTGCAAATGACAAGATGCATTTTTCTGACATTGTACACACTAACAAAGCCTGAAAAATGGAGATTGATAATAAAATAAAAAAACTGGAGCCTCTTAACTGCATATGACCATGTTTCATCCTAAACAGTCTTTTGTCAAGACATGAATATAAATATGCAGTGATCATCAGTGATATGCAGTGTTCTTAGTATTTTTTTAATTTTGTAATATTTTATATTATTATATTGCTGGGCCACCATCTACTGCAGTCTGCCTTGTACGTTATGTGTTCTCCAGAAACAGTAGTCCAGAAAACCATAGTAGAACACATGTATAGGACCACAAACAAAACTGGCTGCTCTGCTCGGTCATTTTGCTCTACAGTCTAGTCTGTTTAATCTTTACTCACTCCAAATCTCTCATCAGCCAAGGACCTCTTGCTCTCTACCATGTACCCCACCCTGAGTCTCTCTCTTCTTGCCTTATTCTCAGCTGCAGGCCCCTTTATGTTCCAATCAGCTGGAGTTTTCATTAAGCTTCAGAAAACAAAGCTGAGCCTCTGAAAAGCTCGAGTTCCCTATAGAGACTGATTATAAAAGGACAGAGTGAAGGGCAGGAGAGAGGAGAAAGTGATTTTAAAAGCTGTCTTAATAATGAGTTGTCCTCACCATGGCAACAACTCTTTTAAAAAGAGTTTTAAAGACAAAAAAAGTAGTCAAATGTAGAGTAGAAGAAGCTACAGCCATAATCTTTGGTTGTAAAACCAAAGGCAGGACCTGCCTTGATGATAATTGTGTTTGTCTAGAGTAGAAGCTACATTTCTAGACTGTTCTTAACCTTTTTCAAAGTGCTGTGGAATGACACTGGAAAACCAGCTACATTTGTGTCAGCTGTTGGCCACACTAACCACAAGGTGGCGTTGTTATACAAATGAGCAGAGAGTCTTGTGAATGTGCTGCATGTCTAGCCCAGATTTTTAAAGTTAATAATCTGATTCATCAAGAAATAGAGTTAAAGCACACACAAAGTGAATATATTGATAGCATTGTGGTAATTACCAAATGGAGTTACAGTTGAGGTAATTACCCATCAGACAGTATGCCACCATTTATCAGCAGGAAAAGAGAGACAGGCTGTCACCATTTAATTTGGAATAATGGCAGTCTTAAATGCGGGGAGTATTTGATCAGGGAGCTGGTCTTGTTTCCCTGAGGCCCCATTAGGAAGGTGCACTCACTGCATACAAGAGAGATCTGTGCCTTCTATTAATACCTCCTTACATCCATTATTGCTCTGATGGTACAGAAGGGGAGGGGGGTGGGAGTGGGAGGGGCAAGGGGCAAGGGAGCTACTGATTTGGAGTCCTGCTTTTTTCCCAGATGAGGTCTCAACATAGGATTATCAATAATGATACCAGAGTTTAACACGTGTGTGTGTGTGTTTTACACATAGCATTACATCATCCTGTGACCACTAAGCCTGTCCTGAGACATTTTAACCTTTTCTATCTTTAAAGTTTTGGTTGTAAATATACAATAATGCGTGTGAACTTAGATTATGTCATCTTGTTGCTCACACTATGAAGGTTGTGATCGTGGTAAACCTGCTTTTTCAGAGCTACCCGAGATGATATTATCTGAAGTCCTAATGATGTCAAACCCCTCCAGGTGATATCGTCTGGAGGCATTCTTCAGCCAGAAGAAGAGACATTTTTTTAAATGGGGAAGTCAGAGAGAAGTTTACACACATTATTGTATATTTACACCCTAAACTAATGCCATGGGGAGCAAGTTGAAAATTGGTTGCCCTTTAACCTGGGACTACCCGCTTAATATTATGACAGGGTTTCATTACTACCACAACATTTATGGAGCCACTGAAGTACTGAATAACTAAATCCACATACCAATAAAATTGTCTCATACGTTGTGGGGTTTCGACTCTCACAAATCAAGTAACACAGAGGAGTTGTCAATTGAATAAATCTGATGAGCCGGAGTGATGCATTGTAATTGTGTTGGCTGATGAGTAAATCAATGCCAACCACCAGAACTTCCATCCAACTTCAAATCTAACCTCCTGATTGGGCTACAGCCTCAAGGCTTGTCTCCCTCACTTCCTAAATTTGTGGTCATTGATCAATTGGCTGCATTTCTGATTCTTGATTGGAGGCTTTGGTTCTGCGAGTCCCCCCCTCCCTTTTATGAGGTTGCACCTCATGTCCCATTTCCATTGTGGGAAATGGGACAAATAGAAAATTTGTCAGTTTTACTCCAGTATTGGAGCACCTGCAAATAGACATACATGCGCCCATTGTAGCCGATGCACCTATAACCCACTTCCTGTCTGGCTTTTCTCCCTGTGATGCAGGCTAGCCCCAGGTGGCTTGTTGCTTTGTGCCCTTGAGCTACTGGAGGCACTTAACCTAAATTAGCTCAGACTGTCTTTGTACTTCTGTGTCTAAATCAGAAAAAAGACCCTCTCATCAGCAGCTCGAGTGTAGGACCATGCGCATGGTAACAGCATAAGAAACACACTATTATATACCAAAGCTGATGTGTAGATTTGTTTACTTTTTATGTGCTTTATCAAGATGTGTTTTTCTAAAGAATAAAAAAGTAGATGGTTACACTTGTCATCTAAAACCACTTGTAATTGGAGCATCAAAACATAGCCTTCACTTTGTTGTGAATTGGTGCTATATAAATAAAGTTCAATAGAACTATAAAATGTATAGTGAAGTATTGCTGCTTATTTGTCATATTGTTAAAGTAAAGAAGTTTGTTGAGGTTTATGCATGAGGCACATGTACATGGACTTAAGAAACCCTTATATAAACTTATTTAGAGTTCTACGCGACACTTTGTGTAAACTGCTAATTGGTTTATGATTTCTCCTTTCATTCATTCTTTCAGCTGCGTGCAGCGTACTGTCTGCAGCCTTTGGTTACGCACATGTGCAGTTGGAGAAAGCTGATTAGAATACCTATATGGTCTAAAAGTGTCGAGGCCTGTTGTCTAACTACAGTAGATGTTAAAACAGCATGAAGCATAATGTGTTAAGCCATTAAAAAGGAAAGGGCCAGTGAAACATCCCATGGTTATGCCTAGGATACAAAGAAACTGTACCCACATGTGAACAAATTTAGGCTTAGTGCCTATTGATCTGGTGGGTCCTCAGAGGGTACAGTGGAGAGTGAGAAAGACCATGAGTCAATATGAGCGGAGACAGCATAATGGCTCTTAATGTAGTCTGAGCAGCACTTTGAGATAATGATCATCATATTTGATCACAGTGACCATCCTAACATGCTAATGTGTTGCAGACTTTGTTTACCATTGTAGAATTTCCTAAAAACAATGTAGGCTTTTGTCAAACCAAATTTATTAAAATGTAAATAAGATTATTAGACAAATTGAAATTATGTCCTTAATGTCTCTGTTTAATAGTTGTGGATACATTTTACTCAAAACCAGCCAGAATTTAACTTCAATTTGGAGCAAAATCAAAAGTCAGTGTATTATACCTGTCAGTAGGATTGTCTGGCAGTGGCTCTGTACAAAATTGTGTGGCTTTTTAGATTTTTAATGTGAGCCATAGTGGTGGACAGACAGTCCAACAGACCTGCTGACTGATTGTCATTGCCATCCATAGAGCCGTGATGCTACCATAGCCAAAAACAAATACTAATCTTGGGCTACTTTGGTCTTGCTCAAGCCCATTTAAACACCAGCAGAGCATCCAATAACTGTTGTCCTGCCAACCTATGTTCTGCTTTACAACAGGCTAGTTTTACTTTTAGCTTATTGTCCTGCCACCTTTGGATGGGGAGTTGGGGTTGTGTGACAGGCCAGTGGTGTTAGTTTGCATTTGATTTAAAGCTCTGTTGCCAGGGAAGTAATAGATGGTTTGCTACAACTCTATCCTGACATGAACATAAAAAAATGCAAAGGAGTAAAAAGCTTAGGTGCACAAATCAGCCTGCTTGTGAAAAAGCGGGCGTAAACAGTTTAACAGTGACCTGCCTTTTATTTTATTACAAAATAACATTAGGCTGTAAAAGTTTCCTCTTTAAATACATGTATAGAAAATGCATTAGTCAGTCAGCTGTGATTTCTATTAGCTGACCTTGACTTTGTGATTCAGCTTTTCTTTCTCATTTTTGTTTCTCTACTATGCTGATGTTGAAATGCACAATTATGTTGTTCAGTACAAACTTGACTTATTTGCAGTCTTGTCTGCCCATACATAGTACATGGGCACATAGCATATACTCCATCTGATCTTTCTTTCGACCTTGCTCTTTTATCCTAGATTGAATTTCAAAGGGGGGCAGTAGGGAGCGCCCAGGTCAGACGCCAGTGGAGAGAAAATTAGGCATGACCGACAAGCCTGCTGGGCCTTTGTGTATCTGTTTTTATATGGTCTCTACGTATGGCCATTTTTGAATTTAGATTTCATCTACAGTATATCTATCCCTTCTATCTTTATCTCTTCCATATTTCTGCTCATTTGACTTCTATGTCCCAGTTGCCTTTATTCGCTCTCTTCCATTTCTTTTGTCCCTCTAAATGCTGTCTTTGCTATCCTGCTTTGCATTGCTACTCAGCAGAATGACTCTGCTTCAACCACATCAAGGAATCTTTCGTTTTATGGAGACAAACCTTGCTTCCCATCGTTTTTGTCCTCTCTTCAAAGTCTTTGCGCAAAGTTTTGCTTTTGATAGCATCTCATTTTTTTACCACTCCCACATCAGTATTGTGCTGCTCCTTTTCTCTGATTTTTACACATTCACACACACTAAGCTGTGTGAGAGGAGCTACATCGTGTTTAACGCAAACATACGTATCGCCACATCAAGGTTAGTACATTGGCATATTATAAACAGAAATCACACAACAACACAAAGAGTGGGGTCTGATTATGTTGATGGTGTGTGTGTATGTGCTTGGGGGGTTAGTTTGTAGTGTGTCATCCAGTATTGGAAGCTATTGTCATGGATCACAAAGGAGGAACAACCTATAGAGGCAGGCCCCTCTTGCTTTTCATTAAGAAAAATAACCCGGCTTGAATGAAGACACAAAATACAGACGTTATCATTGTAAACTTAAATTCACAAAAGATTCCATAGCGAAAGCTTGGTGAACATTTTTACTGACCGGCTTTATAAATTCATAATCAGCCTAACCTCTTTTACCTCCTTTAGCCATAGTCTGCATTTAATCATGCTGACTAATACATTGTGAACTGATACTAAATTATTTTGTCCTAATTTATAACTTCATGCCATAGAATGAGGGTAGTTATGTGATAGCAAGGTTGTCTGTGTGATTGCATAGGCTGTGTGCATGTGTGTGTATCAAGAGCAGCTGCTTAAATGGAAGTTGGATGGAAAACTGAAGAAGCAGGATGAAGGGGGAAGAGGGAAGTTACCCAGTAACCTCTTTCTGCTGAACAGACAGACAGTGGAATAGGAGAAACACAGAAGCAGAGAAAAGAAGGAGACAGGAAGGCTTAGAGGACGACACCATGAGTTTGGTGTCAGAAAGGGGTCATTTAGCAAGTGTGGGAGTTTGCAGAGCTTGTGTGCGCATGTGTGACATGTGCGAGAACTTTACCCTGTGCTACAATCATTAGTTTCAGAAAAACAGCTATCACAGTTTGTTTACTCAGCCTAGCCTCTCTGTCACTTTTATGTGTGTTATGTTTGAGTGAGAGTTAGTGTTTGTTCAGGAGGGAGTTTGAAGTTTAACTGCTTAACTGCCTGTTTGTCAGCACATACAGAGTTGTGTCCAACTTATCTGTGATAACTTCTTTCTTACCTGTCTTGGCATCAGCAACATCAAAACATCACATATTCTACTTTATTAATTTTCTTTTTTTTTTCCTTTTTTCATCAACATATAATATTTAATGCACATTGGTACAAATGTTGTTTCATCAGAAATCAAGTCATTTTTTGCTATGCAAACGTTTGCACTTCTGTAAATTTCATTATTTCATATAATTTTTTTTTTTTAATATATAGCTTCCTGGATCGGTTTTCTTCCGTCTGATAGTTAATAGAACATTTGTCATTAACCTCATTTTGAAATTCTCACAAACCAAGGATATGAGGCACAGTCACAAAATTTGTTTTCTTTTGAGAACAAGATAATTACAGGTGACATTTATTAACCTTTCCTATTAACACATGAAGTTAGTAGCAGTAAGATGCAATATATGTGATTACCTTCACACTTATGACCTGATCTATAAGTCAGGGAAGAGACCGAAGCGATCGAATTCCATTTGACCTCTGATGTTAACCTTCATTCTGTAAGGATGTAAGAAGAGGGAAGAGATGTGAGAGCAAGTTCATTTAAAAAATAAAAAATAGAAATATAAAGTGCTTTGTTGAACATGAAATATGAACCTATTTCATGAAATGGTAGTTCATTAGAATTCTGCACAGATGTAAAATTAATGCCTTGCCAAATGCATATACCCTCAATAGTTTTAGGGACTCTTTGAAAACTCTTGTATCTTGTGTGTTCCACAAAACTGCACACACAAAGATGCAAAGCATTTCTGCACACTCTGTGTAAGCAAATACTTGGTTCACATTTTCCTGCTTATCTCCTCCCCACAGGTTTTCTACCAACCAAGGCAATGGTGTGCAAAGTCAGGGCCAGAACAAGAAGGCATAAGAAAAGAAAGGGAGTGGAGAGAGTAAAATCAATACTGGGAAGATTACATTAGCAGTCATGAAAGTGTCTTAAAGAAAGAGGGAGAAGAAGAGAAAAGAATTTGGGATGCCAGGAGAATAAGGAAGGAGAGGAAAGACTTACCCCTCCCTTGTTAAATCCAATTAGAAAAATAAAAGCTAAGCCTTTTCAGATGAAGGGTAGGTTTGTGTGGCTGTCTCTGTGATTAAAATATGCACATTTGATAATCTGCAAAATTGAACAGAAGATGTTAGTTTTGGGGCGTGATCACAGGGTAGAACTGGGGCTTGAATGCACATAAGTTAATATCAGTAGTCTGGTGTACAAACCTAAAGACTAGGATGTGTACAGGAGATTGTGTAGCTGCCTCTGCCAAGTTGATGTGGAGATCCAAATGAGGTGTGAAGATGAGATGATAGGAGAAATAGTCGCTCATTAATCTATTTTCTTAATTATAACTCAGTCACTCGTTTTATTTATGCCTTAAAGTCTTAAATATTAATTTTTCACATTGTCAACTAATTTTTCCCTTTTCCTGTGGGCACCACACTGCTGTTTGTTTTATAAGAAGAGAGATTAGGGTAATGCTAATAAACCCACGTTCATATTTAGTGTTTGAATGCCAGTGATTACTCAATAGTCAATTTGATAATCGACATTAGCACAGAATAGAAAACCACACAATTTTGCAATTGTTAAACAATCTAACTTGTAAAACAGAACAAAAACAATTATTGCATCAGTTGAATTAATTAGTAACATTTACTAACTGAAGAACCCAGTACTATATCAGTTGCAATTTCCTCTAATCGCTGTCATAAAAATCTCTAATATTTGCTATATAAGTGTGGGGGGGCAGTGGCTCAGTGGGTAGAGTGGCTGCCTGCCGACCATAGGGTCGGAGGTTCCGCCCCACTCTTCCTGACCACATGCCGAAGTGTCCCAGGGCAAGATACTGAACCCCGCAACAGCCAACCCCCATCCCAAACCAGGCAATGCCGGTCCCAAGCCTGGTGGAAATTAGGGAGGGTAGTGTCAGGAAGGGCATCCAGCGTAAAAACTGTGCTAAATCAACATGCAGACAAACGATTCACTGTGGCGACCCTGAACTCACAGGACAGGCCTGAAGGACAAAAAAAAAATCTAAATAAGTGCGTCCTCTGATGTCCACTCTACATCCCTTGCATGCTTCCTTCATGTGCTACTAGAGTACAACCAGATGAAAGACTGGTAAATAATGAAGGGTGTAACAGGTGCTTTCATTCTTCATTGAGAATTAGCAGATAAATGCGTGGATATATAGGTGAATGGAGGGCTAGCCTTAATCCTAGAGGTGGCCTACATCTGAACCCTCCTTTAGCGGATAGAGTTGTTGACCTGTCTACGTGTGTTGATACTGCCCTGAGAACAATAGGCTCTTTAATGAGTGATGCTGCTCGGGTCTGTGTTTGCCTAGATTATCCTAATACTGTACGCGTGCCAGACAGTATGCCTACAGTGACATCTTCATATTGGTTATACTGTCCAACAAACATCCCAGAACCTATTTAGCATTGATATATAACAAGGAAAGGTAAATGTTTTCAACATTTGGGAACCATAAGGGAACCACAGTATATATTTTGGTTATTTGCTCAAAAACCATCTATGCATAATAAATCACATTGTTGTAGAATTATTTTAAATGAAAAATTGTTTAGCTGTGTCTGTGTATAACACTATTCACTACTGGAAAACTGGAATTTCTGTAGTTACATTTAAGTCAACACATAGTTTTTATATATTGTCTTAAAAATAAAAATTAGCAGTATATGACAAGTTCAAATGCAGGTTAAAATCTTAGGAAGATTTTAGCATTTAAAGAGACGTAGTATCCACATTCAGTGCTTTATAACTCAAGGACAAGTGCGCTTAACTCATGCAGTAAATATACACTTGAATGTTACTAAACAGTATACACACAGACAATACCAAATTGCACTTCAGAGACACGCTGCAAGATTCAGATGAGCTAGGTCTGGAGGGGAAGAATGGAAGGGGGGGGGGGGGAATCCTTTTTGCCCACAAATTCAAGGATCATTTTCACTCCTATTCAAGCTCTTGTTGCAGCCCTTCTGCCTCCCTCCTTCCCTTCCACTCACCCTCTCTCTGCTTTTCAACCATTTGGAATTAAAAGGTTGCAAAAGGAGGGGCTGTCTGGCACTTATGGGTATTTGTGTAGTGTGCATGTTTGAATGGGTGTCTGCCAGAGTAGTGTGAGTGATAGATTGTGAGCG
The DNA here is from genome assembly GCF_033026475.1 of Channa argus. Lineage (NCBI taxonomy): Eukaryota > Metazoa > Chordata > Actinopteri > Anabantiformes > Channidae > Channa > Channa argus. The sequence goes on along the minus strand of NC_090213.1, from coordinate 10,805,771 downwards.
GATTGGACAATAGGAGGATTGTATCTGATCTATATTCATGTGGCACAGATTCAGCGGCCATGTGCGCACACAGCAGGCTGGGAATGATCAGACAGAGAAAGAGAGGTTAACAGAAAACATCCTGAGAGAGAGAGAGAACACATTTGATTTATTTTTAGATAATAAGCATAATTAATTGTTGCCAGTTTCTGAATGATTTAAATGACAATATGTACTGAATCTGTGATGGTCTTCAGTAGTAATGAGACAAATACTTTTGCATTAATGTGTGCAATGATGCTGTTGCACTTTCTGTTGCATGCAAGTGAAAGCTGCTGGAGTCTCTGGAGAATACCTTGTGGAAAGGGTGACCTTTTTGTGTGCATCTGTTTTCCTTGTTTGTTTGTTTGTTTTATGTTTTTTCAAGATATTCTCCTGCAGAGGTGGCTGATAGTTTAACTAGATGCATGAATATTCTTGAAATGGGTCTGTTGTAGTAGTGGTAGTGCCAACGTGCTGATTCCCCCCCTTTTTTTTTTTTTATGTAAAGGAGAACTACAGAACAAAATAAGTGACATTCACCAAAAAATAACTTGAGTGGGGTTATTTGCTCAAATAACACATGTTTCACTTTGGGCTATATTCTGGTTCCTGCTGAGCAACGAATAAAGAGAACAAGATAGTGAGAGAACGACTGATGATGAGAAATAAAGGGAGAGGCAGCCAGGACTCCTTGGTAACCAAAGCACAGAGGAGCAGAGGGGCTGGTCCTACACCCCTCCCACTGTGTGTGTTTGTGTATGTCTCTGTAGAGTTGACTGCCTGAGGGAGGAGTGGTGGACTGTGTATGTGTTTAGAGAAGGAGATGGGGTAGAGGCTGTCCTCTAGGCATACTACACATTCACACACACTTTCAGCCAAGCCGGTGTATAGTGAGAATAGGCGAGTATAGTGAGACGGCTGCACTCTTTCTCTCTTTCCTCATTAGAAGACTTTTAATTTGAGAGAGACTGAAGTGGAATAATGGTGTTTATTGGGACCTCGTTAAAATCTGTGATTAAATACTTCAAAAGAAAAGGTAAGACATTTTTACTTCTGTTCAGTACTGGGTTTTAAGGTATGTTTTTTAGTAGTTGTGACTTATACTTTATGTGAAAACTGGATTAAATGATCAGAAATAAAGTTTAGAATAAATATTGAAAGAGACGTCTATCTTGTTTTGCATCTTTTTTGCGTTCATTAATGGTAGCCATTTTAATATTATATGACTTTGTTAAGACTATTTGTGTTTTAAGTGGATTATTACCAATCTAAATAATTTCTATATAATGTTGTTACAACTTATGTTTTCCTGTGGACTTGCGGGCTCACGACTGCCTCTGCTGAAGCAGGCTTGGTTTTCTGTTGCACTCTGTTACCAGGTAACCACTGGGTCAAGACTTCACGGAACAACAACTATTAGCACTAAATTACATACAACTATTTGTAAAGTTGGCAACCAGAGGCACTTTAAATCACAACCACTTTATTAGAAGTTGCATTGTTTTTTTAAGATTTATTATGTTTATTTCAGATCCAAGTCTTTTGGTTAGTTTAAGCTTGATTTTAAAGGAAGCTGTACTTGGTTTATGTGACATGTGTGAACAGTAGATTATGGTTAGAAGGATTAGGTAATGCTCCAAGGCTATTATTTTATCAATGGCTTTGTATTAAGCATGTGTGGATGTCTTCCAAAGATGTAGTTGAGGGAGGGCAAACTGATTGTACTAATCTCAGGTGTCTTTATAGCCTTATTGCATTGGTGTTGAAGTTCAGACTCGGGTGATGTTAAAAATTAGCTCAGTGTCTTTTTTTTTACTGCACATCTTATCTTGCACATGCCTGCACTTTGCTTCTAAGCTGGGCACCTTGACCCCCTGCTGTAGTTCAGGACTGTAGACACTTTGATTGGGAACTTTATTGGGTCTCTGTGGTTCACCTGGGTCACTGTAACACTGACACTTAGGAAAAAGGAAAAATGTTAACACATTTTTCCTTTTTTAATTCAAATATTAATTTGAATGTTTCCTTGATGAAAAACAGAATGTTGTAGGAACGTGGTTTAGGATTGATGTAAATATCAGTACAATATTTAGTAGACAGCTAGCATGGCATGTGTTTGTAAAAGAGTGTGTGTGTGTGCATGCCTGAGTGCATGTATGTTTATGCAGAGCTTTTTTACTACATGTAGTCTTTGCAATTTATGTCTTTCAGAGTTTTCACAATTCAGTTTCACAATGTTCTCAGGCTGCATTTTAAATGGGCATAGGGAGAGCTGGGATGGACAGAGGGATTATTGGACTTCTAAAAAGAGTTTCGCGCCACAGTCCTGTGTGTGTTCTTGTGTGTTGAAGGGGGTTATGAGGGGCTTGGGGGTATTGGGCCCTGAAAGGCCTGATGTGGAGACTGATGCAGAGGGACAATACATTCTTTGTGTCCACAGTCTCTATGTCTTTGGTCTGCCTTTAGCTTGTCTATTTAAACCCCATAGTCAGAGGGTGGGGGAGGGCTACCTGTGTTGGGTGTCTGTTAGTGAGCATGTTAATTTTTTTTCAATTCAACTTTATTTATATAGCACCAATTTAAAACAAAGTCATCTCAAGGCACTTTACAGAATAAAGTCAATACTATAAAGATGTATAGAGAAAACCCAACAATTCTCCCTTGAGCAAGCCCTAGGAAACAGTGGAGAGGAAAAACTCCCTTTAACAGAAGAAACGTCCAGCAGAACCAGGCACAGGGTGGGCAGCAGTATGCCTTGACTGGTTGGGATGAGTGGAAAGTGGAGAGAGAAGAAAAGAGCAACAAAAGCAACAACTAAACGTCGGCCAGGTTGGTAGGACCAGTAGCTGCAAACTGGAACACGCACAGCCCCAAAGCCCGGGACACCTGCAGAAAGGGACAGAGAGAGGGAGAAAGAGAAGGAGAAAGACAACTCTCACAATTGTGGGGTGAGAGGAGAGGAGAGAGGGACGAGAGGAGGAAAGGAGCTCAGTGTGTCGGGGGGTTGGTCCCATAATTGGTCGCATAATTGCTCTGCAACTAGTTTTTCAAAGATTTTAGAAATAAAGGGGAGGTTGGAAATTGGTCTGTAATTGGCTAAAACACCTGGGTCAAGACAGGGTTTTTTAAGTAGTGGTTTGATTAGAGCTACCTTATAGACCTGTGGCTTTCTCTAATAGTCATGAAGTCATTGATGCTCAGAGTTAAGGGAATACTAGTCTCAACAGAACGATGGCTCTTAGTCAGCCTGACTACATTGCTGAAAAGAAACCGGGGGTTGTTCTTGTTTTTCTTTAGTAATGATGAATTATATGCTGTTCTGGCATCCCAGAGGGCTTTTTTGTAAATTTTTAACAGTTTTTCCAGGCTAAATGGGATTCTTCTAACCTTTCGGAACACCACTTCTTTTCTAACTTTTCTTTAGCCTGCTTTAAGTTGCGAGTTTGTAAACTGTACTGCTGAACATCTTCTGGTTTTTTGTCTTCTTATTCAGAGGGGCAACATTAGCGAGTATTGTATTTTGTGAGGCTGCGGAATTATCAACAAGAAAATCCACTTGTACAGGAGTAACGTTAAGATGGCTCCTCTCAATTGTATTGACACATGGTGAAGCAAATGATGAAAGAATAGTTTCTTTAAATTTGTTCACAGCATTTTTCACTTAAGCACCTGCTTTAGAGGATTTTAACTGCTGGTTAGTCCATTATTGTAAATTCAATTTTATTAGAAAATAGTCAGATAAAAGAGAATTATTAGGAAATCCTATTAAATTATCAATTTCAATGTCGTATGTAAGGGCAAGGTCTAGGGTGGGGAGTTTGAATGTGTAAAGAAATTGAGTATGTAAGTGTCTGTTCCAAGGCATGTTATGACTTCTTTAGGAGCTGGTCATGGTCGCAGACTCAAACTGCTACTAGTCTAACCTTCACGTTTACTGCTGAAATGTGTGTGAGTGTGTTTTAGGGTAACCTGATGAGTTTGTCTGGCAGTCTAGTGCAGCTCTCGGGTTTTGCCTTGTGATGCTTTGTATGTGATTGATTACTTTAACCAGTGCCAGCACACTGCGAGAAAGCAAGCAACGATACCAATACACAGTACAGTCAGTTGAAATACACACACCCCATGTTTGTACATGTCAGATTGCTAATAATGTAGGTATTTAACAAACAGTAGTTGTTGCATGTTTTCAATGACCCTTAATCTGTGTGGATGTAATTCTTGTAAAAGATTATTTAAGGTGAGACTGCATCAAGTTCTGTGGCTTGGATTGCACATCGTTGTTACACATCACCTATATGATTGTTATAGCTTCAAGCAAACAAGCATTCTTGTACCAAAGCTTGCTGTGCATGTGTGGTATTTGCACTCTTACATGACACAGCATGTAATGAATGTGTAAGAGAAGAAAGAGAATCTATCTATAGAGGGAGGAGTGATTTGTGAATGAATGGGAAAAAAGGTGTTTTGGTAACAGAGTGAGAACATGAATAAACACAAAGTACCCCTCTCCTCTGCTGGAGAAGCAGTTAACAGCTGCCTACTATTCAACAGTCTACAGATAGATACCAGTGGGACTTGTTGATTGGTCCACTGGACTGTCTCCTCTAAATCCGTCTATAAAACTTTGTTAAACTTTGCTGAATCCATGAGAGGGAGGTCCTCTTGTGGTGAAAGTGAATGGCCACATAGGAGCTTTTGAAATCAGCCTATCAAACGTTTTATGTATATAAAACAGTTGTTTGACACTTCCACCAATTACCAATTTGCATTATTTGGCCCCTGTCCCATACTCCTACCTCTGAGGACCCTCCCCCAAAACACAATCACACTTAAAGTCTTCAGTGTCTCATTAGCACCTGTGAAAAAAACACAAAAACTACACACACTTCCAGCCCTCCTTTTATTACCAGCCCCCTTCCTTCTGGTTCCTCCAGTCTTCTCCCAGTCAGATGGACATGTTGTTTTGGTCAGGACAGGCACATCCAGATGTAGGTTTTGACTACCATTTGGCAGTTTAAATGGAGGTGGTACTACATCCACGATCACCAACTTTGGCTTGGATACGCTCACTTGGTAAGCCTAAATTTTGGGTTTTTGGGCTGTTTTTTTTTTTTACATTAACACTGTAGTCATGGGCTGGCTACACAGTGTGACAGAACACACTGGATAAAGCTTCAGTTCTAAGATACAGTAATTAGCATTGCATTTCACCAGTAGCAAAGAATGCAAAGATCATTGTTATGTTTTCATTTGTTTAATTTGACATGTCTGAATGAGATTGATGCTCTAGGTAATACAAAAACAACATACAAAGAAATAGCTTTAATTAGTTTCAGCTAGTTGTGTTCCATGTGTAGTTTTCTCTGCTTGGTTGTTTTTAAAGTTTCAATTTAGTGCAGTTTAGAGGTTTACTGTGGGTAGAGTGTAAGCCAGATGGCTCACTTCTTACCAGTATAGTCATACTTTAATGCACAGTATCTTGAAATTACTTTTTTAATGAATTAGATACATTCCTTCAGTGCATGTTAGGCAGCCTGTTGGAATTTTTTTGAACTGCATATCAACACAGTTTTCTTCCAATTTGTTCCTCTAAAGTTGGTCCCTCCCCCTCCGAGCTGTGTGGCCTACTATCTGTATGATGTCTCAGATAGGTGTCACGCTGTTGGCGTGGATACTGTCACCTCAATGCAAACTACTTCACTCCCCTTCCCCTTCCTCTCCTCCTGAAAGGAAATGGGACATTTTATGATCCATGTTCTACTTTTTTTGCAAAGGACCCAAACATTGTAATCAAATAACTAATTGGTAAGGACATTCAGTAATTCCAATCTCCTTGTTTCTCTGCAGCGGTGTCCAATCTGGATGAGGAGAGCAAGTGGACAGTTCATTATACGGCTCCGTGGCACCAGCAAGAGAATGTCTTCCTACCAGGCAGCAGGCCGCCCTGTGTAGAAGACCTCCATCGTCAGGCCAAAGTCAATCTCAAGACTGCCCTGCGAGGTAGGCATAATTTTAACTGCACCTCTAACCAGAATTAGTGAATATCCAGCATGGGCATAGACATCACAATTAGAAGAAACAATTATTTTTGAGAGAAGGTTTATACTGTGTTTATGTTGATAGTTTACATAGCCATCATTCTTTATCCAGAGAAATCAGCGATGACAAGCCAAATCTGTTAATTTGATAAATGAGCTTAAATTATTAGTAATATGCTGTAAGAGTTTTAACTGTATTTCATTTATGGTTTTTACCTGCAACTAAAGTTGAAACATGAATATTATCAAAGGCTTCTCCAGACTTTATGGGTCATACCTGTAGCTGACTCTCACAAATCATTTATTATTTGCTGTTCAGATTGTTAAAAAAACTGAACACAACATATAACTAGTGGGAAATAGTCATAATGCCATCATAATGCCTGTCTTTAGTGTTTCACCAACAACAGTTTGAGATCCTCATCTTCCTGTTTGTCCAGAAAAAACTGAAACAACCGGACACAGCCTTGTTGTCATACAAACACAGATGCAAGTTAAGCAGAGTGACAGTTTCTTTTCAAATAGAACTTTCCCATGACAGGAATTGGAAATACCTGGCCCAAATTTACACTCAGTTTATGGGAAAGTTGTGTTCTATGCCTTTTTCAGATAACATTTTCAGAGGCGAGAAAAGTTCTTGCAGCGTGTTAGTGTGTGTCTACATGGGTGGTGTTTTACTGTAAAGGCTGCTGTTTACATGCTAGGTTGGCCTTGTGTGTCAGCAGATAAAAGTCACTGAGATAAAGTGAAGAAGAGAGATAAATAGGGAAGAGGTGGTTGTAATCTGATGCTTACAGTGTGAGTGAGTCACCTACAAACACACACACAGAACTGCAAGCATTCCTTGTCTTTCCTATTGTTCGACTACCATGTCATTATTGCTTTTGCGTATTGCTTCCTGCAGTATTGATGTTGCTTGGTACGCAAAGACACAAACAGCACCTGGGAGGTGGGATTAATCCAGCCCCCCTTCCTTCATCGTCTCATCACCACCCAGCCCCAGGGGTTCTAACTGAAAGCCAACAGGTGTCCAATGGGACCACCTGTGCTATTCATTTAAGTCTTGTTGTGTGTTGTAGCTTTTGAATTTCTCCTTAATTCCAGGATGTTTAATGTGGTGCTCTACAGCAACAAACCTCTGGTGTTTACAGAGACATGACAGTAGTAACAATAATTAAAAAGATATTTTATCATTTATATCAGAAGATGAAACCATGTGCAGGGCTTTCTTTTATGCACATTCAACTACTCACAGTATTCAGTGACACCAACTGATCATAGAAAGATACACAAGTTTGCCCTCTGCAAAGCAGAACAATCAATGACCAATCAGATGACAACATGCATCCTCCTGTTACACACTCACGTGGGTTTCAGCTTGTGTTTACCAGAGAAACTGGTGGCTTGTGAGTTACGGAAAATGTGTTGACATATCTGTACTTCAACAAAGTTATATAACACAATGTCGATAATGTCCCACGAATTGTGTTTATCAGTGATAAAATTCAATGACAGCTAGGCCCGTTTGTTTTGCCAGTGCTGTTGTTTATTTATAAATATTTTAATAATGCAAATAAAATGTATATTTTACTTTTATTTTACTTTAATAACTTTAAAGAAACGTTATACAACTTGAGCGAGAAGACACAAGGTCACTGGAGGAAGACCAAACCGACAACAAAATATATTTAAAATAGTTGTATGGTTTATTACAGCTTACTACACAAAAGAGGTTCTTTTTTCCATACGTTACTTGTTCATGCCTGTTTTGATAACTGAATAGGCTTTAAATTGCTATGCTAAGCTATTGCTTCTCTGGTGTCACTTACCAATCCCCCACGTTCAGTTCTCCATAGCAACATGCAGCACCCTGCTCATCAGGGCTAATTTATTATCATGCTTTCAAAATCAGTTGTTCCACACCACTACCACATCAGCTTGCTGTTACACTAGCTACATTCACCAGCCCCATTAGGGTCCATTAACTGACAGTAACATGCATCCGTGAGATGGTCTGTAATTAGCTATGGAGATAGATGACACAAATGGATCAAAAGCAGCATCGCTGATCTAATAGCGCTGTACATGTTGGAAAAGAGATTTTGATTGCTTATCATACAGTGAATGCATATCCAAGATGAAAGGCGTAAGGAAACACGTGAATGCTTGTATGTTAATATGCTAAAAATGTTCGTATCGTAGACACAATTACACCCTTTGAAGATAAAGTGCTTTATTTAGATACATAAAAGGCTTGCCTGACCAATTCATAATTAAGTTTTGAAATTGTATTATTTGATTAGTGACAATCTTATAAAAACCTAGACAAACAATTTTAGATCTTTTAGCTGAGAGAGAGATTATATGCCAAATGCCCCCTGGGAGATGTGTGTGGAGGAAAGAGAGGAACGCTTCCGCCATCTGTGTGTGACAGACTGAAACTGATACCCCTCCTCTGGTAACACACACAAACACACGTTTGCGTTCTCCCTTTGCGAGGACAGTCATTGACAAAATGGATTCCTAGTCCATAACCCATACTTCAAACACCACTGCCTAACCCTACCACTACTGTATATCAATTCTAGCCACAACCCTGAAACCACATCTTAATCGTCAATAACACCTTTGAAGTTGTGTCATAGGACAACATTTCCTCACTTTTCAGAAGTCTGAAAGTCTAAAAACTGGTTCTGACAAAAAATAGACACATAAGTGCACACTTATGTTCATTTATAAATCCATCTTCTTATCACAAATCCATACTTGCGTAAACCACAACTAAATCTCAACAGGTGGTGACGATGGATGGTGTGAGCAACTCTTGGATCCACTAAAAACCACAGTCACATGTTTGACACAAAACACACAGATAGAGAACAAATGATACACTCAGTTGAGTTATTCTTACACAGCTATGTCCTATTAATATGACACAAATCCTTTTTACATCAATTTTATTATTCTTTATTACATAGAAACAAATTAGTGTGCAATATTTAGAATTCCTAGTGTTTAATAATAAATTCTTATCAAATACAACCTTTTGATCATGAAAAATATGTTTCCACATGCTCAACATGCTAACTTGAAGAAATCTTGTTTGGGACAACAAAAAGAGGTTATCAAAATTTCTGATTTGTCTGTTTTTCTGTCTTTGTCCTGCAGAATGTGACAAGTTGAGGAAGGATGGTTTCCGGAGCTCCCAGTACTACTCTCAAGGGCCCACCTTTTCTGACCCTATTCAGTCAACTAGCAGCCTGCAGGATGATGAAGATTATGAAAATGACAAGAAGGTATTTAAATTTGATTACAATGAGAGCACAATGTTTGCGCTGCTGATTCAGCAGCACATCCACTTAGACAGTGTCACTCTGCCCTCCAGTGGTTGTGTGCATACAGTGCACATCCACATTTTTATCTAAACCTTTATCTCAAACTGCTGCTTTTCAAATTTATATAAACTCTCCCATGTTTACTTTATAAATCTTTAAAATAGCAGTTCTAGATCTTAAAAACATTTTAAAACTCGGACAGAGCAAAAAATTAAAAAATTGCTAACATTTGATGTTTTTTCATTGCACTTGTCTTTTTCTTACACTTGGTGGGGCTGTTCGTTTAATGTCCATTCATCCATTATGTAACCACTTATCCTATTTTGGGATGCAGGATGGCTGTCTATCCCATGGGAGTCTATCCCAGCTGTCATTGGGGAAAAGGCAGGGTACAACGTGGACAGTTCACCAGTCTATCTCAGGGACAACACAGAGAGACGTAAACAGACTGACAACCATTCACACTCACATTGAGAACTACTGGCAATTTAGAGTCACCAGTTAACCTGACATGCATGTCTTTGAAACAAGAGTACTCGTAGGAAACCCATGCAAGCAGAGGGGAGAACATGCAAACTCCACACAGAAAGGCTGCAGCCAGGGATTCGGGCTGGGGACCTCCCATCTGTGATGTTTCAATGCTAACCACCATGCTGCTCCTATTTAATGTCACAGGCCTGTGATTTCATTGGAGTGGAATACATGGAGAGACCACAGAAGAGACAGAAAGAAGGAGAAACAGAGAAGGAAAATGAGACGGGGACAGAAAAACAGTTATTTATTGCTCTTCTTTTCAGCAGACCATTAGTGTGAAGTGAAGTGTAAATGGTTTTGACAGACAGATATGCCTCTTCTCCTGACCTCTTCTTTTCTCTCTCACATGGAAAACATTCAAAAGTGATATTTGGGGTCCTGAAAGGGTTGGGGGGTCTTTCAATGTCATAATCAGCCGTCCCCCTTTTTCCCCCTGGAGCCCCTTCATGCCAGTCATGCCTCCCTCACCCCCTGAACTCCATAACATGCGGCTGTCCTTCTAAACTGTCAACTCCCATTTCTCATTATGTGTGTTCTGTCTGTGCCCTCACCCCCTATTTTCTACCCAGTCTTCTTCCACTCTGCCTTGCTTCCCCCCTTCCTCTCCTCACCGTTCGTCCCCTTTGCCTATTACTTCCTGTTGTCCTTAGGCCAGTGAGCCTAATGTTGCCTGGCAGCAGTTTCAAAAGAAAAAAACAGGGCTCCTGGTTGAGTCTGAATGATGCAAAATAACAACCCATACAAGAAGCTAAACTCACTAAGGGTTGATCCCCCCTCTGCTCTCTGTTGCCTCCCACTTAGTTAGGCATCTACCCATGCGTGATCTGTATGAAAGCATTAACAGCCATCACTTTTAGCCAGCTCAGTGGTAAATGGGATTGTCAGGATAAGCTGGTATTACATTCTGGAGATTCTGGAAAACCTTGTTCTGGCAATTGCTGTCTCTGAGAGCAGGTGAAATATATGTGATGCAGTAAAAGTCAAGACGGATAGTTTTGCTCCTGAAATGGATTTATAACAAGAAACAAATCCGGGATTACTTGCTTAAAGATTTATAGCTCAGAGGGACTTTGACATTTACCTCAGCAAATTTAAAATGTAACTTATTTTAGTCATTATTTTCCAGGGATCAATTAAAGGTCTTATTGTTAACAAACAGCTCAATTGCAAGCCAAACCTTTACACTAATATGGTGTTTTATTTCTTTCCTGCAGTGAAGTCTATGCTGCTGTGGAGAACTCTTAGTGTGTGAACACTTTAATGCATGAGTGATTCTCTCTTTCCCCTGGCGGTTGTTCTCTTGCTTTTATCCTGCCATCTCCCAACGGCTCGGTCAATTTACTCTGATAGGTGTTTGTGTGTGGGACATTGTATACCGGTGTCCATTTGGTTTTGATTGATCATGGAGCATGTTTACAGCACCACACATTTCTAAAGGTCAAAGCAGCGTGATATATTAAACTCTGTTTTTGTCTGCCAATACAGCCTAAATAATCTCTCAGTTATGGTTTTGGACTAAATATTTTTCAATGCCTTTCATTACCCCAAATCCTGTTTCATTTCTCCCACGTCTGTCACTCTTTGCCTGTATTTTCTCCTTTCTTATCTTCTGTATTTTTTTCTTTATTCTATTTTTTCTATTATTCTTTATGATTGCTCTCTGCTCTGCTGTCCCCTTTACTCTTTTTCACGTTTTCCTTCTTCATGTCGACATGGCATTTTCTCCACTCCTGTCTATTACTTAATATTTTATATCTTGTCAACTCATCCCCTTTCTACCTCCAGTCTACAGCTTCATCAGTGGAGGATGACAAATCAGAGCTCTCCATGAGGCCCCAAACCCCCCAGGGAGGCGGCGAAGAAGGGGAGGAGTCAGAGGTTGATGGAAAAGTGGTATGGAACAAGACTATGTCCCTCCCCACACCAGAGGAGAAGATGAGGCGGGCTGCTAAGGCCGTGCCCACAGATATAGTTGCAATCAATGTCACAGGTATGCCCCAAACTACTGACTGTTGTGCTCATTAAACCATTTTGTCCATCCCTCCCCCATTAGAGTGTAGCATACTGTAGAGTACATGGCGTATTGGCCACTCCCCATCAGTGTTGGTAGAGAAAAGCACATGATCATGTCCTCTAGTTCCATGTTTTGTAGCAACATAGGATGATTAAACTCCACTAAGTTGGATCTGGCTTTATCCATCCATGTTTTCTGTCCTGTAATATTAACCTTTCACCAACATTTACACATTATGCATGGTTTCTTTTCTGACATGTTTTGATTATCTGTCTCTCCAGGAGGTAAGAGGATAATGTTTTAGGTGCAGGAAAAAAGAAGTCAGAGAAAAACAGATAAAGAGGTTGTCTGCACAGTGCTATTTGCAGGCTGCCAAAACATTTTGACTTTTTGTTGCCATGATATTTTGTCAGAACCTGAAATTTTGCAATAAGTTTAAGAGCTTGCAAATGTGTGCAGTGTGAGAACAACTTAGAGAAAGCCTCTTGATATGTTCAGCACATCATATACTTATAATAATAATTAAAATTTATATGAAGAATGGATTATATTGTCTGCGCTAACTCCCAGTTAGGCAAAACAGAGAATGAGTCAAATAAACAAAATTGTCAGAATGTTCCTTTAATCAAGCCTCTGTGGATGAGTGGGTATAAGCTAATCAATTACCAGTCATACACAGAGGAAAAAACTGTATGCATCTGTCATGGATGTCTGCCTCCTCTCTTGTACCTCTGTGTATTTCTTGCCTTCCATCTTGCTCCTTGGAGACTAACCTTCACCTTCCTTTATTTGTGTGAGCGAGCGTTTGTGTGTGAAAATTGTTTGACAGCTTATCCAAGGGTCAAGGCTTTTCACTGAATTTATGTCAGCTCACAGGGTGTTTGACAGATGAACACCCATACACAGCAAAACAAGTCGAGGCAATTCCCTTATTCCCTTGCACATCACATAGTCAAAGCTGTCTGCCACTCAGGATTCACACACACATTAAACATCTTATTCAGCCAGCTTTATTGTTAAATATAATACATTGGAACTTGTCTGATGGCTCACTTCTACAACCCCAATTCCAAAAAATGTGGCAAAATGTGTAAAAACTTAAATAAAAACAGAATGCAATGATTTCCAAATCTCATCAACCCATATTTTAGTCACAATAGAGCATAAACAACATATCAGATGTTAAAATAAGAAATTTTAACATTACATGGATAATATTGGCTCATTTTGAATTTAATGGTAGCAACACCTCTTTAAAAAGTTAGATGAGGGTGATGTTTAACATTGTGTAGCATCCCCTCTTCTTTTAACAACTGTCTGTAAACATATGGGAAGTGAGGAGACCCATTGCTGAAGTTTTAGGAGAGGAATGTTTTCCATTTCTTGTCTGATGCAGGACTCTAGCTGCTCAACAGTCCTGGGCCCTTGTTGCCAGATTTTTTGTTTTATAATGCGCAGAATGTTTTCTATTGGGGTAAGGTCTAAACTGCAGGCAGGACAGTTCAGCACCCAGACTCTTCTGTTGTGATGGATGCAGTATGTTGTTTAGCATTGTCTTGCTGAAATATTCAAGGCCTTCTTTAATAGAAACATAGTTTGGATGGGAGCATATGTTGCTCTAAAACCTCTATGTACTTTTAAGCATTGATGGTGCCTTTCCACATGTGTAAGCTGCCCACACCTTAGGCACTAATGCACTCCCATACTATCAGAGATGCAGGCTTTTGAACTGTCCACTGATAAAAAGCTGGACTCTTTAGTCCGCAGGACATGGCAAAGACAACATGGTGGTGTTTCTGGATCGTGTTCACATATGGCTTCTTCTTTGCTTGATACAGCTTTAACATACATTTGTGGATTTCACAGCAAACTGTGTTCATAGACAGTGATTTCTGGAAGTGTTCCTGACCCCATGTGGAGATTCATGCCTGTTTTTAACGTAGTGGTGCCTGAGGGCCCGAAGCTCATGGGCATCCTGTTTTGACCTTCGGCCTTGTCACTTGTGCAGAGAGATTAGATATTATATACAGTAGATGGTGTGATCAAATTCTTTGCAGTGTTACATTGAACATTTTTCTGAAATTGTTTCACAATTTTTTGTCGAAGATGGGTGAAGCTCTGCCCGTCCTTACATTCGAGAGGCTCTGCCTCTCTGAAATGCTTCTTTTATACCCAGTCATGTTATTGACCTGTTGCCAACTAATCTAATTAGTTGTCAAATGCTCCGCCATTTGACTTTTTGGCAATTACTTTTCCAGCCTTTTGTTGGCCCTTTTGTTATGATGAGCTAATACTTTAATGAAATGGTAAAATATCTCAGGTTCAACATCTGATATATTACTTATGTTCTATTCTGAATAAAAAATGGATTGGTGAGATTTGCAAATCATGCCATTGTTTTTATTTATGTTTTCACATCTTTTTAAATGTTTTCAAATTGGAGTTGTAAAACATAAACTCACGTCGGCTGGGGGCCATTTTGTATTTTTTAAGAATAAGGTAGAAAACAGATGAGCAACAGTGCAAAGACAAAAAAAATCTTCCAGTTTAGTATCGATTTTAATTTTGCTTGTGTCAAGGCCAATATAACTGCAGGTGTATTGTCCTTTGGACACTAATGAGTAGGTAATGTGGTCCCACTCCACGTAAATCACTGCAGACTCCATCGGCTGTCACTTCAGTTTACTCAGAAAAAGACCGCAAAAGACAGAGAGATCAGGGACATGTCTGTCACTTTGAAGGGGGATGTGATAGACACGATCTGCCCTCATAACAAGTTATATCTCCCTAACGCCTACAGGCTGTCACCAGCTGGGCAGACAGTAGAAAGCAGAGCAGTTCATAGTAAGATATTGCTCTTCCTTCAGGGAAACTGGACAGAGTGAGAAGGATATTGAGATAAATGGGAGTGAGTGTGTATGTGTGCATGCTTCCCTTTTATAACCTTCCAGTGCATGTTTGTTTTTGTGAGAAGAGCATGTTTCACATGCTGTATGTTCACATCTCATTTCTCTTTATTTAAGGTTGTAACCATTCACCAACAAAAAAAAAATTCTTTGCAAGCCTTTGACACATTTAACATATCCTAGGTTTTTCTATTATAAATATAAAATAATGTCATATATTATTATATACAGTTAATTTTGTTATATATTATAATATTTTGGGCATTTTAGTTGGTGGAGTAAAATGTTAGAGGGTACGATTGTCCACATAACTAAAATTTTGTGAAACTAGACTGATGAACTAGCTTTTTCAAAAAGTTGGCAATTATAGTACATTTGCAGATGTATTTTAATCTGTGTACATAAGAAATCCATCTCACAGCTGTAAAAATAAGTTTAAGGAACTGCAAAGCACCCTCAAAACTCCAGTGTGTGTGTGTGTGTGTGTGTAGCAATAGTTCTAAGTGAAACTTTTTTTTTTTTTTTAAACCAGTGTAATAGAATAAGATGGAAAGAAAATTATTCAGTGTGTTCTGTGGATAATCAACAGTAAAAGATTTTCTTTCTGGAGTGAGATAATGCTGTTAAATCTTTTAAACATCCAACTGCTGCTTAACTCCTCTTTAATGGGGTAGTCTCATCAAACATATCTCAAACCTGGGTCATATAAAACCAAAAGTGTCTGCTTGTTTAAGTACCACTAGAGGGATGTAAGAAATTTTATTTTCGTTCAGTATTTGGTCAACCCAACACTCACGCTTCCTGTCCTGTTGCACGTTCTAGTTCTAGTTTAAAAAAAAAAAAACTTTGCATGTTGAGTTTGTTCTTTCTACTAACCAACTGCTGTTTGCCTGTGTGTCTGCCTGCCTTGCTCTCGCCCTTCCGGCTACTAGGGGCAGTGTTTGACCGACAGGCGAGCATCCGGCGTTCCCTCATTAACACTGACACCGTGTCCCGTCGGCCCAAGAAGGTCAAACGCAGAAAGACTATATCAGGGCTGCCTGACAACATCAACCAGGAGCTAGGTATGGATCACCGTGGGGCTATATGTTGCCTTCAACTGTCCATAGACCTGTGCCAACACTATGGACGAGCATCCCTCCTTCTTTCGTTTCTTTGTTTAACCTTGCTCTACATCCAATTATGCTTTTTAAACATACTTGTATACTGACCCAACAGTTAACTCACTCAGTATTTATTTCAGTATCTTACATGGGGAAGGAGAAAATGAGACATGCAACTCCATAGTGTTGGATCAAATCCCTGCAGCTGTTCAGCCTCTCTTTGTTTCAGTTCTGCACACCAAATGTCCTCATTTGCTCTCCTTCACCCTGTTTAACTTTCAGCACAGTCAGGAATCAGTTTTAAAATCCTTTTTTTAGTAGTTCTGTGGCTTTAATTTTGTCCTTTTATCCTCTAGATTTTTTTGTAGTAATAATAATATAATAATCTTCTATACTCTAGTGTTTTGAAAATCATGTCACATATGAGATTTTAAGCGTAGAGTTTGCAAATACCAAACATGTATTCTTAAGAATCAACTTTCTTTATCTCTATTTCTCTGAATAGTGTATGCTCATTGTATGTCTGTCTCTTAATCCTCAGGCCATATTGATAAACGTATGTGTCCCTTTTGTGTTTTACTCACCAACGTGTAATGAGAATTAGACAGCTAGCCCCGAGTACCTAAAAACAACCCTCTTTTTTGCCCCTGAATAACAGGTAGAAAGGATTCAGAGGTCGCTCACCCTTAGTTACTTGAGATAGATGTTAAGTAAGGACTAGGCTCACTAAGTTCACACTGTGCTGTGTGGATGGCACTACATGGCTGATGCTTCTGTATGCATCTCTGAGGTTTAGGATGGAAGAAGCATTAAAATATGATTTCTAATTTCTCTCTGCGATAAGATCACCAAGACAGGAAATTATAGTGAATGAGCTTTAAAGTCTGGTTAGTGCCTGGCTTGACGATAGCCTCATGTCATGATTACTGGGCTGGGATAATTGTCCCAGTGCTCCATCCCTCCCTTTCCTTGCTCTAGAGCTGCCTGTGAAGGAAACCTGCAGCTTAATCCATCGCAGCAGCAGCAGCATCAGCATCAGCAGCAGCCAAGCTGTCACTTCAGCTTGTAGCAAAGGAGGAAAAGAGTGTATGTGTTGTTTAGAGAGAGCAATGCGGGGGGCAAGAGAGAAGAAAGGACAGAAGAGTGTGAATGTTATGGAATATGAGCATCAACAGGAGAGCCTCCACAGATGGGAGATACACTAGACAACCTTTCCTGCTTTACATCCCATTCTTCAAATTTTTTGTTTACTAGATGGTATGTTAAATGTCTGTGTCTGTGGGGAAAAATCTGCATTACTGGTTCTTCTTGCATCTGCATATTCCATCCTATATGACTATGTCAACACCGTTAGGGTATGCAGATGTGTCTTTGTTTATGTTTGTGTCTGTGTCTGTGCTTGTTTGTTGGCTTTCTTGTGCCCCACAAGCTGCCTGTCTTGAAAGTCGGACTGAGCCAGCAGTAGGGGGTGTACGTTTTCTCTCAGTCTCCCCTCTAAGCCTTCCCTTCTTAATGAAAAAAAACAGAAACTATTACTGCACAAGAAAGCATCACAGCAAATCAAATTAATTTGTCTCTCTGTAACCGCAGTTTATTTAACAGTGCAGCTGAAAGAGCAGAAGCCATTGTCGCGGAATAAATTATTGAAAAAGAAGGGTAGTAGACAACAAGAGGATAAGGATATTTTAGTTGGTCACATTAATCTTATTTCTTCTTTTGTCAGCAGCAAAGGGACGTGGTGGAGAGCTCCGGCCACATTCTATGTTCATCCCAGGACAGTATTCCACTTTGGGACGAGTTGGAAGTGTGAACTCAACGCTGCGACGTTCAGTGACCAGAGATTCCAGCTGCCAGACAGAAGAAGTAAAGATTGTTCCCCCGTCTATGAGAAGAATTCGAGCACAAAGAGGACAAGGAATTGCTGCTCAGATGGCCGGCATTTCTGCTTCCTCTTCAACAGGAAGTATATCCATCTCCAGTAGTGACAGTTCCGGGATCTTGATGCTCCAGTATCAGTTTAACGGAGACCCTTCCCGTTTTCACAGTCTGCCTCGACAGGGAGCCAGAGTGTCCCTCAGTGCTGATCCCATCTATAGCAGCACCCCTGTCAAGTCAGAGGAGCAAACTACACCTTCGAGACAGATTGGAAAACTTCAAGTTGATGACACAGTGGTGCACATGAGAAATGCCCCAAGAACCGGCACCCTGCCAAGGCCCAAGTCTCAGGAGTTGAGGGCAACACAGTCCAGTGAATGGGGTGGAGGGCCAGCTTGTGTTGTCTCGCCACATGCTGCTTATTCCACCTCACTCATTCCCAATGCCACCATGTCTAAGTCCACTGAAGTTATTGCCCTCAACAAGTCCAGTCATATCCCCCACTCCCCAGCATCAGCTTACCCTACAGCTCAACCACTCAGCTTGGCTTCTTCCACCAACACTGACCCCCTGATGTCTAACCCAGCAGCCTTTGCCCACAGCTCTACCTGCCCAGCCATAGCCACTTCTACCCCAACTCATACAGCACAGGATGGTGGTCTGGTCATTGCAGCACCTGCTAGCGAGTCAGGGCACTCAGACAGCAGTGTACACAGCCACAGCACCTTGGCTCCTACACCTCCAACCTGTTTGCCAGAAGAACATTGGATCTACGACACACCAGAAAATGTGGTGGTACCACATCGCACTCTGACCTCCAGTTGCTCAACTCCTATCAACCAGCTGTATAGCAGCTTGGAGCTCTCTTCCAGGACAACCACTGATTCCAGCTCCCTCTATTCCCAGGACAACGATGGGTACTACACCTCCATGCATTTGGACTCAGGCCTGCGCTCTCGCAGCCATACCAGTGGGCATGGGGCATCAGCTGCTCGTGCCACAAGACACAGTATGTACGAATCCCGCGAGATGGCCAATCAGGAAGACTCTGGAAGCTTATACAGTGATCGCTCTCTATCACGCAGTATCTCTCTTCGCAAGTCCAAGAAACCTCCACTGCCTCCAGCCCGTACAGACTCTCTTAGACGCAAGCCTGCTGCGAAAAAGCCCCTTGGAGGCGTTGGCGCCATCAGTTGTGCTAACATATCAAACGGAACCATGCTTAATGAGTCTCTAATAGCTAGCTTGCAGCAGAGCCTACAGATGGGGCTGAGGGGAGGGAAAGGAAAAGGCGCTTCACCGTCTTCACCCTCCCACAGTCCAAGTAGCGACTATGATGACCCTTGGTTGCTGCGGCCACGCAGTCAGAGTAGTATTAGTGCAGGTAGCTCTGCAGCATCTCTGGCAGCTAATGCAAATGGTGGTGTTGTGTCTAATGTGTACTCCCTATGCCAAGTGACACCTGCTCACAGTGACACTAGCAGCTTGCGTTCAGATTATGCTGACTCTTGGGGTTATTATATTGACTACCCCCGTAGCCATGGAGAACAGAGAGCACAAACCCCTCCAGCAAATGCCACGCACAGGATGTCAGCTGGGCCTCACGCAGAAGACCTACAGAGTGGAGGTGAAATTCAGAACAGTCAGGACCCTGGAGCTCCAGGCCAGGAGGGAGGGCTAGCAGTGAAGCCCAAAACATCCTCACCAGACAGGGTGCACAGACTGACTTCCCCATCTAGCGGTTACTCAAGCCAGTCCAACACACCCACAGCTGGAACCCCGGTGCCGTCTTTTGTTAGGTCCATGTCTCCCTCGGGCAGCAGGCCCAAGCCCAAAGTGCCTGAGAGAAAGTCTTCTCTCCTCTCCTCTGTATCCATGTCCTCCTCTTCAACCTCCCTTTCCTCCAACACTTCAGACTCACTTAAGAACTCAGGTCCTCCTCCACCCCCTCCTCCACCCCTTCCCCTCTCTTCATCTTCCGCTCCAAACACCCCTCTTAGCCCACCTCCACCCTTTCCTCCTCCTCTACCACAAGGTTTCAATGGAGGGACTCCTCCGCCAGCTCCCCCATTGCCAACCACGCCACAGGTCACTTCTCTGAAACAACTCCATGTTTCCTCCACGTCCCCAGAATTCCCACCTCCTCCATCCCCTGAAATGTTAATTGACCCGAGTTCATCTTTCAATGGGAGCTTCAATCCTCCCCCTCCGCCTCCCCCTCCTTTGCCCTCCTTAGCGCCTTATCCACCTCCTCCACTGCCTTATTTTGGTCCACCTTCATCCTCCCCATCTTTTGTGAAGGCAGTCAAAGATGCTCCCAAAGCAGCTATTTCCAACAACCCCACAGACTCCCTTAAGCCCTTGATCACCCCGTTTGCTCTGCAGAGTGTTCAACTTCGCTCTATTAAACGGTCCAAGAAGGAAATAAACAGCAAATCAGATGACATCAAAGCTCAGGAAACAGAGACACCAACCCTGGAAAAGTCCCTTTTCCAGGAGCACCCAACTGTGTTACCTGTGTTTGACAGCTCCCCAGATGACGACTCGCGTAACTCATCACCTGTGTCAAAGCCCTTAGAAGAGTTGTCATTACACTGCAGTATCAAAGATGAGACACCAGATGGCACTGTTTTAAATGAAAAGGCTGAAGATCATAGTTATATTTACTTAAATGGAAAAGAAACAGATGGAGGTTGGGAATCATTGCAGAGTCCCCAACAGAGCTTCCAAAGCTCCCCTGTCAAACAGAAGCCCCCAGTAGTCTCCAAGAAACCCAAGCTTCCCTTTCGACTGCCATTTACCTCTCAACCCATCAATGAGCAGCTTCTATCGCAGCAGGAACATACAAGCAGCCTGTCCCAAACAGAAGAACAAGTAGAGACTCTGCAACGACAAACAGATAATGAGGAGATAGCCACTGAAAGTGAGCAACAGGAGGAGGAGGAGGGGGGCATTTTATGGAACCCTGAGCCATTAGCAGAGAGCAGCGAAGCATCCACAGATATCCAGGATGACTCTCAAATTTCTGCTTCTGGCATCCAGGAAACAAGTCTTGACCATGAACTGTGTATTAATGGGGAGACTCATGAAGAGGAGGAAGAGGGAGATGGAACAAGCAGCACAACTGGATCCATCAGCTCCAAGGAGGAGGATGCAGGTAAATCTGAGTGATTTATGTACTTTTCCCCCATCCCAAATTAACGTTTGAAAAGTCCAGACTTAGTGAGGAGTAAACAGTAGTTTTAAGTGGAGTCAGTTAAAACCTTCAGTTACCTTTCGTTGAGAACCGTGGCCAGAATCCTGTGTGGTTAGTGGTGCTGCTGCCTGTCGTGCAGCACGCTTCTTAGGCAGCTGTGAAATTCATTTTGCCCTCCAAAGGAAAAGAGCCAAACTTGAAACCACAAGGTTTTAAAGGTTTAAAAACTGAAAATACTACGGGATGGACAGCTTATCACTGAAACAGCATTGCTGTTTTTTCATCCTTACTCCCTGTCTTCTACTAATTCTTCTGTATTTTATATGTGGAGATCGCCGGTGGCTACTGTCCTTTCCTTTTACCCGCATTGCTTTTTTCCCAAGCATTCACGGTCTACTCGTCTCCTTTCCACTAACGATGCGTTTTTTTCCAAGTATTTATTTTTGCTTCTCTGTCTTTTTATCTTTCTTACTGGTTAATCTCTCATTTTCCGTCTGCGCTTCTCTGCTTCTTCTCCCTGTCTAGCCCTTCATCTCTCTGTGGTAAGGGAGGGGGCAAATGTCCCAGGGGAGATGCTCTTTGTGGTTGGAGGGACAAGGGGGAGGGGCTCTATCAAATCTGAGGGGAGGGGCACATCTGGTAAGAGGGTGAAGGGGGAGCGTAAAGTGAGACTGCCTGCAGCGGCTCAGTTAGTTAAAGAATGGACATGAGCGAGGAGGTTGCGAGGAGGAGAGAAAGATAGAGGCTTAACTAGAGAAGAAAGGAGACAGAATGTAAGAAGACAGCACCTCCTCTGTACCACTTCAGACTTTATAGGCTGCCAGGTTAAGGCGACAGGACGGTGGATTTATGGGTGTGTGCAGCCTGAAGACTGTGTCTACTCTTTTGTAATTGTGTGTATGTTTCTTTGCCTCAGGTGAAGTCTTTGACTCCAGTACGGCCGAATCGTCTCCGGCCCCATCAGCCAACGGGGCTTCCGAGGAGAACATGGTGACCCCGACTCCCACACGACCCCGAACCACAGAGGACCTATTTGCCGTCATTCACAGGTACCAGGATGCACTTCTTTTACTGTTTCTCTCTAGCTCATTTCCCTTTCTGTTGGCATCTTTCTTTGTCACCCTCCCATAAACCACAATCTTATCATGCTAAACTTACAGTGGTCTTTCCCCCTTTCACACATTTATCTCGTTCCATCCTTCTCCATTTCTCCCTGCCCCCCACCTTTCAGTCAAAACTTCACCGAGCGCTGTCCCATCTGCAAGCATATGCATGTGTCATATAGTTGGTCTCTGAAGTCCAGACTTTTTCTGTTTCTGGCAGAATTCAGGGAGCAACATTAGTCATTTGTGTATGTGCTTTACAGTTGCTCATTCTCAGCATGAGAAAAAAGGCTTCTGCTTCATCCATTATTTAACTACTTGACACCCTCTGGTCTTAATCTGGGTTAGAGGCCACCAGAGAGTGACTTGCACTTCCGCTGTGTATTTCTCTTTCTCTCTCTTGTATACTGCAATCTCTGACATATAGTGCATGCACGTTCCTGTGCTTCAACGGGAGCACACACATAAATATCTTATGCAGCCAGTTGATTTGTGTTTCACGTTCGTGAAGCAGCAGTCTGAGTTCTCTTGAGCATTGCAGGCTTTAATTTCACAGGATTTTATTTCTAGCAGTGGCACATTGTTTATGTATTTGTCAAGTCACATGCACACAAGTTGAAGATTGTGCAAGCATCTGTGTGTGTTCACCCTTTTAGTCCGCTCCTCCTCCATCACACCTCACCAGTATAGAACGTATTATAATTTTACAGATTCTTGATGTGTGGGGAAGTGATGATGAATTCCTGGTGGTGCGGTTAAATTTAGAGCAGCCAATAGCTCTTAAAAAATATATTGTGTGCAGTATTAATTTGGTAAAACTAGGGCATCAAACTGAAATCATTTTAAATATTCTTTTGAAATGCTGGCACAGATTTTTAGGTCATTTTTAAAATGAAAAACATGCACATTATACATTGTAGCATAAGCCTTTTAGTTGATGGCAGTTGTCTTGCTGTCGACTTGCTCCTGCTTCAACTAATTCTTAAAATTTCTAACGTGTTTTCTCTCCCCTTCTTACACCTGTCCAATACCCATTGTTTTGTATTCTGTCATTACGCTTCCGTGTTTACTGCCTTACTCTCTCTCTGTCTGACAAAAACAAGAGGAATAAAAATCTTAAATAAAATGCCTTCACAGCTGCAGATAATACCAATTCTTTAGAGGGAGATGCTTTAGATTAAATGTAATACAGCCAAGGGAGGGGAATTGATCTGGTGCTCCAAGCTGGAGCCTTGTTTACACCATAAATATTTTGTATCATTGCCAAGTGTTTATGTATTTGTCACAGTGAGTTCAGTATGGGCACGTCTCAGTTGACTGAGTTCAGGTGTATGTGAGAGAATACACGTGTGATCGTGTGTGAGTAAAGTCTTATGTAATGCTGGTGGGCTAATGTGGTATGGGGGCTCACAGGGAATGAAGCTCGATGGAGGTTGAATTTAGGGCACAGACAGTGTTTCTAAACCATAAAAAACAGACTTGGATATTTCGTACAAAACATTTACATTCCTCACTTCTCCCTCGTTTGACCTTCACATCGCTCTATATCTTAGTTTTCCTCTAGGGAAGATTTTTGTTCTGTAGATCTAATCTGAGGATTAAGGATTTTGTCTCACCGTGTCTTTCACTCCTCTGTACCTTTATAGCATCAAATCCCTGTCCCTCATCACAGAATCTGTATTTTTCATGCCTTTAATCTTCTGTGTCTCCCCTCTGCTTGTCTCTCCTCCCCTGTCCAGAGGGGGCATGCAGTGGGTGGGTGCATCCTTTATAGAGAGGTGCGAAGTGGCATGTAGCCCCTTCCCTTTATATAGCAAGCCTTGCTACCCGTTTGTACTGCAGATTAATAAGACTGTTAGCCATCAATCCCGTATCCCTTTTTTCTGCCAGTTGCAGCTTTATTGTAATGCTTTGGTGAAGAAAATAGAGATAGTGTAGACTGAGTGCAGTTAAACACTATGTTGCCCCTTACTGAAAAGAGACTGAATCCTATATTTGTATGATCAAAACTGCTTTAGGCCCTTCTCCTAGTTTGTTTTTTTAAATTTATTTTATTGTACTGCATCTAAGATTTTGTTCAGAGTTGCAGTGTCTGCAACTTCTATTATATTTTTTGAGAATCCACTGAATGCTCGTTACGGTTTTAATTTCAGACAAAGATTGGGGACATGTATTTAAGTGAAATCTTTTTTTCCCCAAAAGCCCTTATGTTGTAGCCTCAAATTTGAATAAGTTTTTTTCATGTCCTCAATTCCTAACTGGCCCCAGATCTCCTCTCATTTTGTCAATTCAACTATGCCTAACTTATTTTAGCCTTTATAAATTAACCCTGCTTTCTTACTGCAGAGTTTCTACAATCATGCCATTAATCTGGTTTTCCACATTCCGCCTTAGGTCAAAACGCAAGATCCTAGGTCGCAAGGAATCTGAAGAGGACAAGACCCGGACTGTGAGCCACCCACAGTCTCCGCCCACCACCCCCACAGGAACATCCCCAGGAATGGTGTCCTCGCTACCACGGCAGAGTGGCTCCATCCAGCGAAACCTCCGCAAGTCAGCCACCAGCAGTGACACCTTCAAGGCCCTGCTCTTGAAGAAGGGAAGTCGCTCTGAGACCAGTTTCAGGATGTCAGCTGCTGAGATGCTTCGCTCCACTGACCCACGCTCCCAGCGAACACGTTCAGAGTCTGTGTTAGATCCCCCAGCTGCCTCACCCTCCTCCCCGACAACACCACACAGTCCCTTTGCCTCCCCTGGCCGTGGCAAACGAGCGCCAGAAGAATGGAGCCGTTATGAGGCTCTGTCCTCTCCAACTTCACCATCCTATTCAATAAGTGGATTTAGGTATGGGCGATCTCGCACGCCGCCCTCTGCTGCCAGCAGCAAATATAATGCACGCAGCCGAATCCTTAGCAGCCCAATGACCGTCATCTGTGAGCGTGAGGGGGAACTATTTGAGAGCGAGTATGGAGACACTGCAGAAATTCCATCTGGTCCCACTTCTCAGACTCTCCAAAACTCCAATGGCACTTTAACTGAGGAGAGCAACAGTTAAGGAGCAAGGACCACCCCCTAGATTCTGGGGGTTAAACCCATTTGTCCTATTCAGGTAGGGGGCAGGAAGAGGAGCCGATAGAAGGCTCTCTAAAGACAAATTCCTTAGCCCCAACCGATCATTGCTGCCTCTGGGTAAGCAGACATGTAAGGTCCTGATGTGAAGTCAGAGGTCGTCGTCCCATCACGGACTGGTCTGAGGTTAGACTAAAGTGGAGAACTGGTTCTGCTGCAGCTTTTCAAGACTCCTGTGATTCTCACTCTTTTCTTCGTTTGGTGACTGACCCTTTGTGTTAAAAGAACAGTGTTTATTTGACCCTTGGTGTTTTGTTTTCTTTTTTCTTTGCTGTTTAACATTTTAGTCAGTCCTTAACACACAGGAACCATTTTGTTTGAAGGACAGTGTTCAGATGGCAAACTAAGGTGAATAGAAGGAACTGAAAAGTCACAGGTCGTTTGCTTAACTTTGCTGCTGTGATGCTACATAGCTAGGCGGTTGGAAAGAGTGGAAGGTGAAGGCGTGCTGGACGCCTTGTACATCTTCTCAACTTCTGCTTTGCTCGTGTTGGCCTTAGAAAGTGTTCGAAAGCACCATGGCTTGCAAGTGTTGGCTTTGAACAGCCCCCAACACTGTGGAGAGAAAAGCAGGATGTGGTATAACAGACAGCTCCAGTGTACAAATTCAGCTATGGTTATCACCAATGTTTTGATTTCTGCCCTTAGCGTCATTAGTACAAGTTTGAAGAGCTGGTGTGTTCAGGGGTCCTTAGTAAGTGCAGAGGGCTCAGCGTTGCCACCTAGTGTTGAGCAGGAAGTTGCCGATTACTTGAGGGTTCAATAATCTCAAATTTACTCAAGGCTCATAAACCTCTTCAATGACTTTAAGTTTGTAGATTTTGCACTGTCCATAGGTCTTTTTGTCTGTGACTTACAAAGTATGTTTTAAAGATTGTTTTAATAAATAAGTAATGTTTTGAGTTAGATATGAATTTATAAATGTAAAGTCACATATTACATTAGACAAGAAGTGTATTACTTCCTGAGTCTTGTAGTGATTATATTGGTTTACCAAAGAGCTGAAAAGGTAAAACTATAGCTGGCCACAAACACAATCTGAGTGTGTGTCTGAACCGACACCTCATGCATACGGTCAGGTTATTAAGTTTGCTGAGACCCTTAGACAAAGGATTTCTATAATGCTGTTATAGATCTTTATGCTTCTGTTTATCCCTTTGCAGTTTTATATTATTCTGTATGTAAATACATAGAGAAATTAGTTTTAAGCAACATTTTGTCTTATTTTCGAACACTCTGTACATTTTAGAGCCCTGTGTTTGCCTGAAGGGGGTGGTTTCCTTTTTTTCTAGATTATTTATTTTCACATAGCAGGGCTGTAGTAGGATGGTTAGGAACAAAAGGCAGGCTGTTAGAGACTCTGGGAAGAAGAGTTAGGAGGGACAATGACCACATTTACTGTGCTGCCACCAGGTCACGTCTTTCTTTTAAAGGTGCTTCAAGGTAAAAAAGTTGTAATATTGTCAATATTTATGCTTGGGCCTTCTAGTGCCCTTAATCTTGAATAATGCTAATCTCATGCTGGTGTTCACAGCTGAGTAAATGTGGTCTCTTTAGTCATAAAATGAGGTGACAGGCGTGAGATTTCATAAGCTCCCAACAGCCAATAACATACTGTGGTTTAATCACCTGTGACCAAAGTGCTTCTTCACCAGCTCCCACCCTACCATGACTGAGCACTTGGGGCCCAGACTTGAATCATGACAGAAAACATCTCAATCACACAAAGTGTGAAGACAGGAGGACAGAAGAAGCAGTGGTGAAGTGGTGGGAGTGGAGCTAAAGGCAGGCTGCTAACGCTCTTCTGTATGTCTGTAATAAAAACGTGAGATTTAAAGAGTGGGTCTGTGTCATTTCTGTCTGTGTTAGATTCATGGCCATCTGCCAACCCAGTCCCCCAAATCATCACCTCATTAGCACCGTCACCATGGCACCCACATTGGCCCATCATTAACCTCCCCCACCCCCCTAACGTGGCGTCATCAGTTATGTCTCCTTCTGGACATCCTATTATTAGGACACACGGGATCATAGACTGTGTAACCATCCTGACACTGGCTGACTCAGCTACAGCCCTTTCAAAATTCCAGCACCTGTGCAACTTTCGTGATTGTTACCAAACAGCAGCATTTTAAAATCAAGTTTTTCAAGCTTCAACTCAGCAGTCACCTGTTCCCTGATGCTCCACAGATGATGCTGTGTCCATCTGGCTGACAGACAGGAATCAATACAAACTCCTCCCACTATTGACTCAACATTTTCCCTCCCTTCTACATATTCAGGAGCCTCCATATAGTGTCTTTACAAGAAATGAAATAAGTGAAGTCGAACTGATTTGAGCAAAGTGAAAGAATTACATAATTTTACCAAAGCGTCTAACCAACAAAAATTAATCCACAAACATTTGCTCTTTTTAGGCTCTAAAATATGGTGATTTGTTGCTTTTTTGTCAGTAAATTTGGGTTATTGTTAGGATTGTGGACATATCCGGCTTTTGTGAGGACGACTTTACTAAAATACATTTTGTATTTCATACACTAAACAAATAACCAATTACTTAAAGGAATAGTCACACAAGGGGTTAATCTGTTGCAAACCTAATCTTAAATGCTGTAAAATGAACAAACTATCAGCCTGAAAGAAATAAAATTAACAAAACAGTTGCTTTAGAAAACAGTTGCTAGCAATGTAAATTTAACATGCAAAGAACACTGACACCTCCAGTTTTGGAAATTAAGGGTATCTGGTTGACTTGCAATATGAGATGTGGGAAGAAATTGGAACCTTAAATACAAAGAGACAGACTTAATTCACATAGTCTGTTAAAAATTAAGACTGCAACACAATGTACCACTGCAAAGTGCACATTCATTTTCCTAAGTGAATTTCTCTAACCAGAAAATTAGTTTTGCCATGGAATTATTTTTACACCCTCTCCTCATCAACTCGAGGTCTCCCCCGGGCTGGGGTGGGTAGATAAAAATCCACAACTGTGGTGTTTGGAATAAAACACTAAGCCTCATTATACATTTACTGTGCACAGCAAAGTTTCACCTCACTGAGCATGGCCAATGAGATCGATTTGAGCACGGAACAACAGATGAAGATAAGGTGCATATAAAAAGAAAAGAAAGATGTAATTTCTGCAGAGTGCCTGAACATGATATCAAGAACAATTC
Source organism: Channa argus (assembly GCF_033026475.1). NCBI lineage: Eukaryota > Metazoa > Chordata > Actinopteri > Anabantiformes > Channidae > Channa > Channa argus. The sequence continues at coordinate 10,777,338 of NC_090213.1, read as the reverse complement.
TGTGCAAATGAAACGAATGACTCAGCAGATGTGAGGATGACATCGAGGGAGAGAGAGCGAGAGGGATGGGTGAGGGACAATGAAGGGCGACAAACTGGGGTGAGGATTTCGTCTGACTGATAAAAAGGTCACAACTAGAGTGTGGAGGACAATCTGAACTCTTAAAGGTCAGCTAAACAACCAAGTTTCTGCATCTGTGATTCAATCCACATTTATAAAAAAAAACAAACCCTAAAATGAAACAAACACATTAAAGACAAGTGGTAATACATATAATTATTTGTTCTGTTTATTATTGTTTAGATAAAACATTTTACAGACGTTTACATTGGAGGTATTTAAGATTACTTAGAAATAGGCACACAATTTCAAGTATAATTAGGAGTTAGAGATGAAAATGTTAAAACAATGTCACACAAGGCGTCTGAAATGAGATCAGATTTAGAAATAAAAGACTCCAAAACATCCACACACAACAAAGCTCCTTCTGAGCCAATGAGTTAAAGCCAATTATTTCTGTATTTTCCTAAGACTAACACCGAAAGGCCTGTGCAGTGGATTAATGCAGAGTCTAATGCCATCAATAGTTTGAGTCCCAAAAATGGCGTATTGTAGCTTTTAAAGACACACAGCCTAGTAAATCATTAGAAGAATGTTACAAATACAATTATGATCATTCATGCCAAGTTACTAGACTGAAAGACTGCCTATTTATTAAGTGAATACTACTTTATATATTTTGATTAGCACCACGTTTTAGGTATTCTGTGTATATAATTTCTGTTGTGGGTTAGTATGTTACTCTAAAGTAAATAAAACTGATGTGCATAATTATTAATTTTTTTTTCTGACTAAACACTTGCCGAATGCAATATTAGTGTAAGTCCTGGTTCTCAGTGTTAAGGATATTCGACTTTTAGGTGAAATTTATGGAAATGTAAAAAGTTCATGCTAAATTAACAGAGGTGGCACAACACAAAAAATTTCAATATAACTTGTCAATAGTATGATAAAAGAGGATTGTTTAAATACAAATTGTCACTGAACCAGAAGATTTAGTTGTAGATTCACGTTGTGATTTTTGCGGTTAATCACCTTGTTAAACAACAGCAGGTTATGCAATAAGTACTGAAACGCTGAATAGTTGGACATGTACATTCAAAGTTTGGAGAAGGTCAAATTAAAGTTACCTGTAAAGCTTATAGCTCATTTTAGGTGCATTCTGAAATTTGACCCAAGTATCCCTAACTTTTTGCGAGTAGTGTAGCAGATTGGAACCTGTATGCAGATTCCAACCTGGTGTTTTGAAGACTTTGATTCAGACTAAAATGTCAGTAAAGTAAAAAATCCTAAACGACTCCTGGCTGGAACTGAAAGTTTCTCCTGTTAGTGTCCTTCTGTCCCCCCATCATTTACTCTATGAATCTACAGATACAGACCAGCATTACTTTGTAAACTGAATGGTTAAAACTACATCATATCAAAATAATTTTAGTCAACCTGAGGCTTTGTATTAAAAGGACACGTGGGTGCTAGAATTTGTATATTGAGTTGAGAGAAGGAGCCGCAGATTAATGAAATAACAGTTATTGAGTCTCTATTAAGGCTGTTTATCACTTCATACACATAGTATTAATGTAGCATATAGGACAAATAAGTACCATAATTTATGGACCCTTTTTTAATAATTTTGTATAAAATTTAATATTAGCACCGAGTCAACTGCATTGCATTTTTTTCTCAAATTTTGTCGTAATTGAACTTTTAAGAAACACCAAATAAATAGCAAAAAATGTGTGGATTTAAGTCAAAGAAAATCTGAGGTGGTACTCTTTAACAAGATGCACCTAATGAGAGAAATATTCAGACTAATAGCGCCCTCTGCTGGAAATACCACTCTACACATGTAAAAATGTTAGTGAAATTAAAAAAAACACAATTTAAAAAAAAGGGGGGGGGGGGGGGGGTTGATGTGACCATGAACTCTTTACTGCTCCTCAGGGTTCTTCTTGAGGATCCAGATCTCGTTCCTCCGGTTGGTCAGTTTGAATGGGCTGTCGTACCCTGCGGCGTAGAAGGGCTTATCAACGTATGGGACTCCGTCCCTCTGGAGGCTCTCCAGAAGTTTTAGCAGCTCTTCCCGCTTCATGTTCTCATTGGAGAAACCACCATATGTCCTGGAAGCAATAAAAAAAGAAAAATAAAAGAGCACTCTGATATCAAGTTCTGCATAGCAGGGATTTTAAGGTTTTTGTCCCATCAATTATGTGATAAAAACATTAAAGCTAAGCATAATTAAAACAAACCATTTGCACATTCTCGGCCTGAATTAGCCTGGCTTTTACTCCACCTGACATAAGCTGTGAACTCCTTGCGATGCTCAACAAACACATCTGGGTCACTCGGCTCTGGTGGATTGGCCTGATGCGCCTCGGGGATGTAGAAGGACACAGTGAACTGAGATTCACATGCAGGGCCAGCTCCAGGGTCCACGCGGCAGGACACAGGGGCCGTCATTTCCACTTTGACCTCTGAGGAGCCAGATAACATAGGATTTTAGAAAGAATGGGCATGAATATAATCAGAGAAAGTAAAAACATGTCAGGCTGAATATTGTCATGTGATCAGCTTATTTTCTCTAATTTTCTAAACAAGTCCTCAGTTGCCAGGTGCCTGAACAGATGCTTGGCAGATATAGAGAATTAAACACCAAGTCTGTAGATCAAAATGTCCTTACACTGCAGTCCTTACTGTCCACAGCACAAAGAGTATATATTCTCATTCTCATAAATAATGCTGGTGGAAACTGCTGAGCAAAACAAAAGTGGTGGTGCTGGTGTAAACTGCTGAACATACTTTCTTCTAAAATCTTTTACATTTATTCATCGACTCCCACATCTTCAGACCCACGTTTCTACAATATTGCTTTTATTTTGGCCTTCACTGTGTTAATGTGGCTTATTAAGAGACAATCGAATCAGCCTCACTGTTTTCGTTGTTGCCTTGGATGTAGTTGAAGAGTTTGCGGAAGCCACCACTCAAGGCTGCCTCCCACTGCATCCCACTGAGCGAGGTGCTCACCCAGTTAGTGGCGTGGTAGGTGCGGATCTCATAGTCTTGTCCCTGCAAAGCACAGACATGTGACTCGTTATTGCTGCAAATTACTTTTAAAAACAATTATTTCTATGAATGATAACTCGGTTGATTAATATTACAAATATCAATATCATCATTTAGTCTATATGCAAGTGGTAAAACGTGTCCTGATGAATAAAATCTTTATCATTTATACAAACATCCTCCTGTCCTTCCTCACCCTCATCTGCTTATAAACAGAAATGCATGCATTTTAGCACCACAGGTTACTGAAGTAAAGATTTAGACCTCGCTAGAAAAACTGTCTTTATAAAAAACTATACATGAGCCACAGAGTGAAACTGAATGTGAAGGTTTCCATATAGTTGCTTTCAGGTTTCTTGTTGCATTAGCTCCAGTCGCAATTTAAAGATGGAGCCGCAATATAACAACATTCATTGTGATGAACAGGGTGACACCCATTTGTTACTCTTTAGAATCTTTTCACAAACATGTTCCCACGTAAACTTGCTAAATTTATAACAAGTCATAAAGCGTCGTCGAACATTGTCGATCAACAATTTTGAAAAGTTAGAGCTGGTGGACTCAATACATAACCCCCCCACCCACACACCTCCTTATTACAAACACCTGTAGTTCTGAGACATTTGTCTGATTTTATCTTTAATATTTCTATTTCACATTCATTCTGCTTTGTTTGATGTACATGGACATATTCCAGTGAGAGACCAGATACAGGGTTAAATAAATTGTTCATTGGAAACACAGTATGTTGTAATAGACAAACCTGTCTTACATTTTATTTCTGCCCGTCCACTAAATATTTAAGGCCAGTGCGTTTTTTTTTTTTTTTTTTTTTTTTTTAAAACAAATCGATCCGAGTAAACATTTACCTTTCCCTCCTCTGCTGTGAACTTCGGGTTCTCTAGTCCAGTGGAGAAGAGCGCCTGTCCCAGGGTTTTCAGCATGGCTGGTGTGGAGCTGGTTGGAAAATGTCGTTTTAAAAGAAAAATACCGAAAATCTCTCCACAGTCAAAGCAGCGGCGGGGTACCGATATATAACCTCACACAGGTGCGTAACCTGCTGCAAGTCACGTGACACTGGTTATGTATCCAACGCATCCTAAGTTGCACAACAACTATGTAAACGCATCTTCAGATAAAAACAAATAATCTGCAACCAGATATTTTTTTTAACCATTTGACTCAACTTTTTTGAAAGAACACGTCTGACTGTATAAACTGGAAAGTGACATGATGTCAAACGCAAGAGTTACCTTTAAGTTTCACGAGTTTGGTCCCAGCGGTGAGGGTGCGGATGCCTTCCGTAATGTTTTCATAACATCGCTTCCGGTTACATAAACCCGAGATGCGTTTGCATAAGCGTGTGAATTTCAAAATAAGAGCCCTTTATTTGGATGTTGACTCTACACTCCCTACAGAAAACCCTACAAATAACTCTGCAAAAAGATTCCTAAAAAAATTAATAAAATGATGGCTACAGTCATCAAATGTCTCTTGAAACACAGTTAAAGCAATCATGGAACAACCTGCCTAGAGCAACCTGCAGGAAGCCACCAAGACACTGATTCCTCTGAAGGAGACACAAGCTTCAGGTGCTGAGATGGGGGAGACCCAGGTTCCTCAGCAGCCAAAGCTTTATGGGTCAGTGGCAATGAGGGAAAAAAAGTTCAAATTAAATCTTATCCATAGTTTGTTACATATTTGGGATGTTTTGAAGTCAAGTGTGTAGTTTCTACGGTCTCAAAAATAAAATTACGCCTTTTGGCCATCAGACTAAACACTATGACATGAAGAACCTGGGCTGAGTTGTGTGTACAGTTAGTTGGTTTTACTTTGACATGAAAGTGCTTTTGTCAAAAAAAAGCTAACGTCAAATTAAATTCAGCCACGATTCAATGTAATAAAACCAAAGGTGAAAAGGGAGTGTTTCTTTCTAAAACAACAGTTCTAAGTTCAAGCTCTAAAAAGGTACTTAAAAGTACTTCACTAAAGCATTATATAAACAGGATTGAATTTGATGTTTACAGTTGTTGGATTAAAGTGCAAGCAAACAGTTTAGTTTGACAAGCTTTGAAAGTTGAACATTTTCCCAGCGAAAAGGTGACCGAAGAGAAGCAACATTTATACTTGACTGAAGGCACAGATGTACCCACCATCAAGACATAATTTACTGGTTGATTGCATTTTTTTAAGTAAAAGTAACACAATGGCCCATTTTCTGGTGAAGTATCTCAAAAAGTACTTAAATGCAGTAAATAGATTTACTTACCACCTTTGGATTTATTGCAGACTTTTCTTGGTTCTGAGCTGCTGTCAGACAACCAACAGTGTTGGAAGTACAGCCACAAAGCTTCACACAAAGAATTAAGAATATATGTAGCTTGACTAAAAATTAATGAGAAGGGAAGATGCCTCTGGCCTCATATAAACCAGCTTCTGTATCAGCTTTTTGGGGGCATTTGATTAGTTGCAATGTGTTTGGGAATTGTCTTAGGTATTCACAACCCTGGTTCTCAGGGACACCTGCCCTGCTTGTTTTCCAGCTGTCACTGCACTATGCAATGTGTGCTACCTGAATGTGTTCAGTCAATCAGAGGCTGGAAGATACCATTTAGAATTAGGGTGGGGCAAGGAAAGACGAAGCTAATTGGTATTTTCCAACTTCTGATTGATTGAACACACCTGATCAGGTAATCAGCAGTGGGTACTATGGAAAATAAGCAGTAATATAGAAGAAAACAAACAGTCAAGGTGACATAAGGCAAAATGACAAAGAGGTGTCAGGGTAAAAATTTGAAACGTTCCGGGACACCTTACCTATTTCAGACTTGGCTTTACTTTAGTGTGTAAATGTACATTAATGCTTTTCTCTGCCTCTAGCTGAAAAACTCTTTCAAATGACATAACCCAGATGGTGTTTTCATAATTAGGCCATCTGTGGGAGCCCTGGGCAACAAGATTATGTAATCTGAAGTGAAGGTTCCTCCAAGTGATGCCATTTGGAGGCATTTTTCAGTTAGAAGCAGAGAAGTATAGTATAGTAATAATATATTGTGCTGACAAAAAGAAAAGTGAATTTTGTTAAAATTAGTACAAACTGATATGCAGTAGTAGTGGTTGATCAAGGTAGAAAAGCAAATATAGTGAAGCTGCGATAATGTGCAAGAGCCAATATAATGAAGCTGCGGAAAAGACGGTTCTCTAAACACGTTAATCCAGCCACAGACATCATCACTCACAAAAACTTTTGAATCAAATAAAACCATGCAGTTCAAGGTACGTTCTGGGATGTGTATTTCCCATTTATTTTTTCTATATTATTAATATTTACATCATATAATTTGAAAGCTACATTTACAGGAGAAAAAAGAAAATTAATTTGCAGCATTTAAGAAAACAGTCAAGGTGACATAAGGCAAAATCACAAACAGGTGTCAGGGTAAAAACTTGAAACCTACCAACACACCTTACCCATTTCAGACACGCAAACACACATACATACTCCGTGACAATGACCGAATGAAAACTAATGTTTTTAGCAATAATTTAAAACATGACCAACCTGTTTGTTGTATTTAGGCTTCAGCTGCAGTGAAGTCTGCTGGTGCGTAAAACTGTGCATTAAATTTCATCACAGACAACAACGGGAGCAGCTGTGTTTAAAGCAAGTGTAGAGCAAAGCAAGCAAGATGCAGATATGGATGCATAGTTCAACATTTGTAACCCTATCCATCGTTGCTAATGTGATGTATGCAAACACACACAAACATGGCATAGACTACAAAGTGTGGAAAATTGGGTCTACAGGGACATGCAATTCAGTGTAGAGACAATGAAAGTCATTTTATGTTTTGAAATTGTCCTATAAGTCTTGCTTATTACAATTCATAAAGCTAAGGGCAGTGGAAAAGGCAGAAAGACAGACTGGTTTGTCAAATGTCTTACAGGAATTTCAGATATCATTGCTACAAACAGCAGCAAACAATTCACCACCTTAAAGATTAGTCCAGTTACAGCCTGCTAATTTCTCTGTCGCATTTTACAGAGGAACTTTCCTTACATCTTGTAGCGTGCTGACAACGGTCATAAAGCACTTTTTAACTGGTATGTAAATACAAGATTTATAAAAACTGTAAATAACTGTGACTATCATTTCAATCAGTTCTTAAGTCCTTTAAATAATCCCTGTTGCATTGCCAAAATATTTGTCAATTAATGAACTAAGTCTATATATTTCCTCCATTGTTCTCAGATTGAATCAAGTCGAGGTCCTCGAGTTTCAATGTTGATAATTATGGTGGATGAAGGTCAAAACATCATCTTTGGACAGTTTTTCAGGATCCATCCGGGTCTGAGAATCATGAACTATGACCCCGTCCACCCAGGCCCAGAAGAGCCGCCCAGAGTGGCAGACACTGAGGACAAAGACAAGACAGTGTTCATTCACATCATAATAATGACTACCAGAAGATACTTAATACTGCACAACTGAGAGTGAAACACTCAAGATTTTCTACTGATTGGTGTAACAGGTCAGATCAGTACATACTGGAAGGGGGCAGCAGAGTTTGGTGGCATTTCATAGGAGGAGACCTTGGTTACTTTATTAAAGAAGAACTTCTTGTTGGAGTTCTTACTGAACCCCATTGTCCACGGCTCTGATGGGGTGAGAGAGAGTAGACAGAGGATTGAAGTTTCCTAAAATCATAAAAAGCAACCACTGTCCATGGCTGTTCGGAGACTTTGACAAATGATATTGGCTCAAAGCTTCGACACAGTTAAAACAACAAACATAATAACAGTTGAACAAACAGAAATTGTCATGTTGTCATAACACTGAGCTACAGTGCACACAAACGTTTACACACCATTGACAGTCTTAATGATGTAGAGGCCTGTGGGTAGAAAGTGTCGGTCATCTCTGCCTGTGTAGGACAGACGAGGGACTCCTCCTGAACTCTTTGTTACCTTCATCTCGAGTCTGCACGAGGAAAAGGAAATTAACTAATGAAAACAAATTTTGCTAAAGTTACAAAACAACTAGAAAAACTCAATACTTATATGAAACTTAGCCTGATATCTAAAGAGCAACTTCTCCAATTTTCAACTAGCTTTCATGGCTTTTGTTTAGTGTGTAAATGTACATTAATGCTTATAAACTTCCCTCTGATTTCCCCATTAAAACATTTCTCTGCTTCTAGCTGAAACAAATCCTCCAAATGACATCACCCAGGGGAAGTTATCATAATTAGGCCATCTGTAGGAGCTCTGGGCAACAAGATTATGTAATCTGAACTGAAGGTTCCTCCAAGTGATGCCATTTGGAGGCATTTTCAGTTAGAAGTAGAGATATTTTGATATAGGGAAATCAGAGGGGACATTATTTGTATGTACTACTCAACCTAGAAGTAAAAAATGCAAATTCAATATGAGTGAAAGTATCCCTTAGTAGTTCATGTTCCCTTATGAACATCTATCTCGTTATACCTGACAAATATTTTCTCCATTTCCTCCAGTCTGTACACCTCCTTCACTCTGGTGAAAAACAAACAAACAAATGATGCACTTTATTATCATGATGACCAGGAACTAATAGGATAGAGAAGAAGCTTCTACTTCCCTAGATAATATTCTTAAGACAATTAACAAAACAATTACTACACATACATAATAATAAACAATGTAATATTTATGAAAAGTCGCAGTGTTTGACCCGTGGGAGTCACAAAAAAAGAGACACGGTTTTTCTGATTAACGTCGGAACAAGTGCAGCTAAGCTTCATATTAAGATTTTGATAATACTTCCAAATGTTTTATTATATAGATTGACTCCACGTCTGATGCTGTCCATCTGTCTAGTGCTTTCTGTCCCAGCACATGCATGAAAAAATGGATGACTTCATTCAAATGAATACCTGATAGGGTTCATGTCTGGTCTGCTTGGTTTAGCCACTGCCCTCACAAATTTTTCAGCCATCTGGATCCTGGACACACAATGGTTCTCTTTTAGTAGACTACAGTAAACACTAATCAGTGTCCATCTCCAAGTGCTTAGCGGGCTTATACTGAACATGGTGTAAAATTCAAACATGGTCCCTGATTTAAAAAGAAAAAAGAGCAAGTAACAGTTTCCTACCGCTGGTTGAAGTGCTGTTCTCGTACATCGGTGCCATTGAGTATTAGTGCATCCATTACATGAACTGCACTAATTCTACGCTGGGCTTTGCCCTGAGGAACAAATATACTGTATTTGTACAGGTAAAACAATGACCGTGACCACAAACTCCAACACGTATCACAGATCTTTACAACCTCTGGGCTCTGAATTGTGGTTTAGGAGAAAATGGTGGTTTAGGAGAAAATGGTCAAGAAAGCATGACACAAAAGAAATCAGTTCTGATTATTCCCACATTAAAAAGGGAGCCAAATTTAAAGAGACTGCAACACTGCCTTCCATTCCATATTAGCCTTGCATCTTTCTAGTCCCTCTTCTCACCTCGCCCTTCAGCTCTTGGACAATCTCCACACTAAGGAGTGTATCTCTCGGCAGCTCCAGCTTAAAATTCTCCAGTTTCTTCCAGCGCAAGGGCATCTTCCCATCCCAGGTGTATATCTGCGACTTCTACACAAGTCAACAGAAATGAAGAGAACAAATAACAAAATGAGAACAGGATAAAATAAACAGGTCATTGAGCACAGAAACAGTTGGGCTTCTCTGGCACTCACCAGTATACCCACAAATGACACAGAAAGTTATCTGCCTGCCGTATTTTTATCTTTTTCCAAAAGAAATGGATCAATCTTGCACATAAAACTTTCAGGGCATTCACATGTACTTAAGTAACGAGGTCATTTCTTTACTGTCATGTAAACAGGAAAGCTGGTTTCCAAAAAATTGGGGTAGGTGGGGTTTCATACATAAAATTAGGAAAACCTTGAAAGAGCCTAATTCCATTCCCACTGATTCTACAAAAGAGAACTGTGCAAGAGGCTTAAAAGACACATTTCCTAAATAAAGTAAGGCTAAACATATGTTCCTACATTATCTCTTAAGACTCACCCCCAGAGCTAAAAGGAAGATCTGCTCTCCGCCTCCCACTATGCACCTGTAGTCCAGGATCATACGTAACTTATCAAGTGTGTTGGAGTTCAGAGGAGTGAGTTTACACTGGAACGAGTCCATATCTGAATTCTGAGGTCCAACAAATAAAGACAAAATTAGCACAATTTATCATCCCACTCATAACAGTCCTTATCTCTACTACAATTTCTTTGAGCAGCATCTAAACCATTTCACTCCATGCTAAAATGCATTTTTATACTTACTGGTTTTCAGTCTTAGTTACTTAAAGTTAGTGTATAAGTGTTTATTTTCAATTTTCCTGAGTGGTGTATTTGTGTGCAGCTGCATATTTTCCACATGCAAGTTTTACACTTGTACACATACTAAGGTAAATAACCACAACTTATTTCTCAACCTTTTGGAAAACAAAGTGTGGGATTCATTAAAGTGCACTTATATGCTACAGTGTGTTTAGTGTCATTACTAACACATGAAAAACACTAACTGTGCACATTTATTAACGTTGTATTTCCCCCAGTATGGTTCCTTCAATCCCTGATTTACTACTTGACCTTAATAAGTTCATAGAATTTTGACTTTGGGTCTGACGAAGCAGGGGTTACTCTGGCTTTGTCTGGCACCTGCAAATAGAAAAACATGTTTTTAGAGATGGAATGATATGGACTGAAACAGCAATTTGTACAAGAACAGTTCTGTTGCTGTTAGTTCTGTCAGTTTGGTACAAATATCATAGTTTCTCTACCCACCTCCCAGAGCTTCAGACACTCCTTCCTGATATCGGCTTGCCTTGGCTCTGTGAGGGTTCTAGAGATACCAATAAAGTCAGTTCCAGGCATAAACATCATCTCACACATACAGCTACAATAGAGATTACGGGGTGAGTAAAAATAAAGTTCACTTACGGGTCGAGAACAAAAGCGTGGATCTTAGCCAGGGCCTTGATCTGGACTGCACACAGGCTGCAGTGACAGTGAGTTCAATCATTGTCAGTCACTCTGTGCAAAATTCAATAATTAAAGCCTTTTTGATTACGGTGTGTCTCTACCTCTCGTTCGAGTTCATCATAAAATGGTAGAAGTCGGTATCTTCCTTGATGATGCTCAGAGGAACCACACCTGTTACATCTTTTTCTGTATTTCTCAGCTGGTTTAGTTTCAGGTTGACTTTGAACATGTATTCCCTGACGGCGTCGGAACCAGGCTTTAGGCCACGGCACACAATGTATCTGTAGATTTGCAGATTTAAGACAACACTTCTTAGTGTAAATAAAAACAGACACGGTTCTTTTAATATTCAGTAAATACAATGTTTTATGGTGTTGCTGACTTTATTCTATACAGATAAATCTGCCAATTTTGCTCAATTATTAAAAATATTAAAAAGTCAAAATTTAAAATCATTTTGCCCTGAATAAACAACCAGAATCAAACATATGCCCTTGCAGTGTGACCACATTCATACACACGATAAATCATAGTGATGCAGTCCCACCTCTCAGAGTTGGCAGGCCTGCTGGTGACAGGTTTGAAGAGAGTGATCCTGTCAAAGCAGAGGTAGAGCAGGTAAACCAGACCCACACTAAAAGGAGTGAAGAGGTCAAAGGTCTTACAGACAAAGTGGCCACCTAGACAAGACAAAGAGTACCAGTATGAATCACACATTCACATCACAAATATAAAGATGGTGAGTGAAATAACACAAACCATGAGGTGCAGAGTTGCTGCAGAGTTTCAAAAAGTACAATTTGAGACTTTTAAAAACATTTTAAGACGACTTTGAATGGAAGTTAAGGCCCAATTTAAATCCACACTCTGAAATTTTATTGGTAAAAACAGGAAGCAGTTAAAAAATTAGTTGAGCTTTGCTAAGAAGAGAAGAACAGGCAAGCTATGCAGCAGCGGAGCTTTAACACATACGTTACATTGACGTGTATCACCATAGACACTGACACATTCACATTGACAAAGTGGTCTCATCTTTGAATGGCATCACTAAAGGCCTGTGCCCACAAATTAAAAAATTTTAGGAGCAGAGACCAAAATTTAGTGCCACAGCTGTTGTTTTAGGAACGCATAGGTAAAACTAAACACGTCCAATAAATCATGCTGATTCACCTGTAGGGTCACTCTGGCCTCTGGCCTCCTAAGCCACAAAGAGCAGAGAGGAGAGACTGCATAAAAACTGTGATTTTCAGTTCGAATAATCTCACTCACTGCGCTCTTCAGCTGCCAATAGACTTAATGGACTTAATTGCACTGGTGCCCCCAAATTACTCACACTCCAACTCTTAATTTCAATTGCATACACAAATTAAACATTAAAACAACTTAACCTTAACATCATCAATATTTATAAAACATATCAAAATATTGTTTGAGAGTTTTTGAAAGATTTTAAGGTTTTATGAGGCGGACAATTCAGATAATTGAATTCAAAAACATCAGCAGCTTTCTAATTTGCCAGACGCATTTCAGAGCTGTTAATGGACAGTTATGCATTTATTACACAGAGGAACACAAACATTCACAAATTGAAGCATGCCCACACACACACACACAGACACAAACCTGTCCTGAGCGTAGAGAGAGCTGTGAGGAACTGACAGAGCAGCAGTTGTTTGCTCACAATCTCCTGAATATTTTCCTGACCTTCCACAGAGAAACCCTACCAGAGAAAGAGATGCTGATTAAACCAACAGATTCAATCGCTAATCAGAAAGCAGGAAGCTCATCCTCAAAAAGAATAAATAACCATTTTGCATGATTTGAAACTATTCCACTGGTACCAAAAAACGAACACATGATATAATCTTACTCCATCTGCCATGAGAAAGTGCAGCCCTCTTCTGTCAGTGTTCTCCAGTACAAAGTTTCTAAAGGCAGTCACGTTTTCTGGTCGAGTAATGTCGCCGTCTCCGTCCACCCCTCCCTCACCTGGGAAACACATAGGTCAAGCTTTCACTGAACCATTCGTCACCTGAAACATCTGCTGAAAATTGTCCAGGTTATTCTGAGCGTACCATAGTAAGGCTCAAACAGCTCGCTCGGAGCTGCATAGAAATCTTCCAGTTTGAAGTCGCATGGTCCTTTCAGAGTCATGCCAAAACCCTTGGCATGCCAGCGCCTTTTCCACAGTATGTACTCTGAAAAGCCTCCAGGCCCCGCACAAACGTCACCAAAGTACAGAAGCTCACCCTCACGGTCCTTTGTCAGAGAGTGCTACATAATGAGAGTGGGAGAAAACATCAGCTGCTCTCACCATCTGTTTATATGAGCCTGTGGCTCCTGAGCTAACAAAAGTTTGGTGCAACACACATCAGCAGTTACGTTGACCCACTCACCCCTTGTGAATTCTTTGGGTTGGTGAACATATGGTCAAAGCAGTGGTCAATGTTTGCCATTTTCATAGCTGCTCTAAATACAGAGAACACAAAATACAACTTAGTATAACATTGTATTTAAAGGATTGTCACCCTGTCCCATTAAGCCACATAAAAATGAAGTAAAGCACAACTTCCTAAAATCTTTCATTCTACCTTTTAATGAAAATTAAATGTCCATGCACAATAATGTTTTATTGTTATTCAACATTGAGAATCATACATTGTGTAAATTAAAACAGATTTGATAATATACAAATTTTATACAAAAATGTGCATCAAGACACACTCAGTACCCCTTACAGTTGGGTGCAGAATTTTGCATTGTCTTATTTTTAAAATGCAAAATTTGCAAAACAAATGTATAAATAATATTTTATTATTAATAATAATCATTGCATATTGAGCATGTAGAAATGGTCCTTCATCAAAAATTAATTTAAGTTTTTTTTAAATTAATTTATCAATAGTGATGCAAACTTTTGCACCAATATAATTTTCACTAATATACTGTAACTTTTTAAAATACCCACCTTTACCATTTTTGTCTAATGATGGCGGAACATTTGTACTGGTAAAAGGTGCATTATTATTAGGTTAGGGTTAACTTTGCACCACCATAAACTGATATAGCATATAAGGGGATGAAAAGTAACCCTAAAAATATAATAATGCAATTTTCATTATCTGGAGCAAAAACAGGAGTTGCAGAGTGTATGAACAGAAAGTTACAGTAATATAATGCAAATTATAGTGGTGCAAAAGTTTACATTACCCTTCATAAATTGATTACAATAAATACAAATTCATTTCTGACGAAGGAACATTTGTACTAGCTCAATGTAAAATCAATATGTTGACGAAATAAATCTTTGTTGGAGTTTTTTTACCATTTCAAAATAAGGGGATGCAAACTTTCGAAGCCAACTACTTTTTCCTCACTTCAGCATTATTCAAATAAACCCATTAAGTCGAGGTAGAGAGGCTCTCTACTTCAAATCCCCCAAAATTGCAAATAATTTACATTTACATTTCAACTCTTATAAAATACTTAAAAACTGACCTGTTGAGAAAGATACCTCCTCTGATTGTCTCGTAAGGGTTGGAACGAGTTCGTGCTCTTCTCATTTCCTCGCCCTCAAGGTCATCAAATATTGTCTGTACATCACACAGACACAGTGGTTACACAACTCAGGAAATTCAGAAAAGCAACTTAGAAAAACACCTACATACAAAGATGAACCCTTTGATTTAAAGTCATATTTAATGATATATTAGAAATCCATCGTAATGTGAAAAAAAACTGCTGATATATCTTAATATAGATCATGTTTATGTTTAACTGAAAGATAAAAATTTACTTGCCTTGCATCTTAGAAGAGTGTGCAGTAGATCTTCACCACAAAACTCTGTCTCATCTTCAATCTTAAGTTTTTTCTGAAAGCAGTTCAAAACAAAACCATAATTAGCGATGTCCCAAGGATGATACCAATATCGGGCATTAGGGACGATCCTGCGGTTGTATACTTGTACTCGTAAAACTTCTCCGACACTGCCCCTGATGCCAATTGAACTTCTGCAGGTAGGTAGATGTAGAAAAATGTCTGTGGTTTTGAGCTGATCATTTACAGTGGCAAAAGTAAAGCTGACTCCAGGCTCTGCTGTGCTAAAGTCTCATGTTTCTCAAGAATATTTTTAAAAGGTTTAATATTTAGGGCTAACATCTGCAACAACAAGGGTTATATCTAGTAACTACAGCTTTATCTGAAGTTCGCTTTGTTTTAATTTATTTAACCTTTATATTCCTGTGTAGACTCCACAGTCCTTTTTCCATCCAGGATCTTACCGCAAAACTGTGCTTTGTTTTTCTTTTTCCTCTTCTTTTTGTCCTTTTCAGCAAAAGTTGCTCTGTTTATTAAACACCGGATGCCACCTTATTTGTTTTGGCAGAAGATTGTGCAAGAATTTCTGTTCAGGATTTGCTTAACTGCAGTGGATTGATGAGGATTTTACTGTCCAGCAACTCATGCCAATAACAAAACAGTTAAGTATTTCTATCGGTACTGTATCGGGATACTCAAAGGTAAGTATTTGTACTCGGCCGGGGAAAAAGTGATATCGGGATATATCTAACCTGAACACCAAAATATATTTTTATGAAGCAAAAAAATTATCCTGGACATATTAAGTAAAAGTTTAACTGAGTGTCCCAGGTTTAGATTTACCGCTCCAATAGCCATCCAGTCCCTCAGCTCATCTGCATCTGGAGTTTCTGTGGTGCATTCTGGGAACCAATCTACCTTCTCTACAGCACTGGGCTGAACAGAGAAACAGAAGCGAGACATCACAAATTGTGGCAACAGGTACATTTTACAGTTTCTCATTTCATGAGTGAAAATATATTATAGTTATTATTTAATGCTGTGTACCTCTGGTTCATCACGCCAGTCTACATTGAGCTCGCCCTGGAACCCCTGTAGAGTGAGGCCAAGACCCCTTCTGCCTCGCTGGGTAGAGGCTTCCACAATCTCCTTGCGTCCCTGGCCAAACTTTCCCAGACCCTCACCCTCACGGAAACCCATTTTGGCCTGAAGGTGTACAACAACAACGAAATTAGAAAGAAAAGAAAAAAAACTCTGCAAAAAGATTTTAAAAAGTAGTAATGAAGTTTTAGGTTTGTTACCATAAGCTTCTGTGAAACTCTGTTGTACATAGAGAACTTGGAAGTCTCTGAAGAGTCATCTGCATTTTGGGCATCAAAGGATGATATGGATGGCATGGAGAATGCTGGTCTGGGATCCTTCTGGTCACTGAAGGACTCATTTTGGTTTGAGTCTGGATATAACCAAACCACACACGCACACAAGTACAAAGTTTCATTACTAAACAAGAGTAGGCCGATGAACCGAATAAGAAAAATCCCAAATTAGATGGGATTCATCTGTATTTGGAAGATTCAACAACCCCAGAAGAGTCCAAACTAAATAGTGCCTTTAAATTTGGAAATCATTTCTTGGCATATAGTTTATGTTACTCTAAGTACAGCCCAAAGTAAATGGTTTGCACTTATATAGCGCTTTTCTACCTATTGGCACTCAAAGCGCTTTACACTGCTTCTTATTCACCCATTCACACTCACAATCACAAACACACTCATACACCGATGGGGAAGCTGCTATGCAGTGGCCAACACTCACCAGGAGCAACTAAGTTGGGGTTCAGTGTCTTGCTCAAGGACACTTCGACATGTGACTGGAGGAGGTGGGGATTGAACCAACAACTGTGAGATTGGTGGACAACCGCTCTACCTTCCTGCGCCACAGTCGCCTGGACAAAGTAGTGTTATCTTATATCAATCCTGCCTTTTGTGTTACATGTTAGATCAACAACAGAGGCTAAAGACCACTAAATCATGCTAAACATCATTTAGAAGGCAAATATTAAATTATATACCGTGTCTAGACAATTCGGACTCTTCATCTGAGCTGCTCTCAGTACATTGCCTCTTTGCTCCCTGCAGTGGTGCTAAGGGCGCCTCAGCTTTTCTCCTCAAAATGACTGAAACAATGCAGAGAAGACAATTAAAAACAAATAAAAAACAAAAAAAACAAACACTCTTTGATAGATGAACTGCAACAGCACACAGATGATGTCAGAAGGAAACCAAGGACTGCAACAGCTGAACCCCATTAGAAAAAAAGGAAGGGCACCTAAACAACGCTGGACTACAACAGTTCTATCAGGCTGCCTGGTGTATGGTTAGCAATGCATATGTTTTATAGCTTGTTATATGAATTCTCAAAACAGCCTAAATATGAAGACAGAAAAACTGGCCTGTAAAATGTGACCCTAAAAATAGTGGATCCTGCACTAAAATAAAAAAAAAAAAGTTAGTCAGAACGGACACTTTGTTCTATGGTGTTTTTTTTTTTTGGGTCACCAAACTTTTAAGGTATTTGAAAACATGTATGTTTAGGTGTAAGATGAGACCCCTTCTACCTCGCTCGGTAGAGGCCTCCACAATCTCCCTGCGTCCATGGCCAAACTTCCCCAGACCCTCGCCCTCACGGAAACCCACTTTTGCCTAAATGTGCAAGACAACAAGAAAATGAGGGAAATTAACTCTGTAATAAGATAATATATACTAAGTGAGATTCTGCAACACAGATTCTAAGACAAATTGTCTGAAAAACACATTGACATAGTGAAGTTTCCTGTATGTTACCGTGAGCTTCTGTGTTGGACTGTGGTACATAGAAAACTTGGAGGAGGTCTGTGAGGGGACATCTGTGTTTTGGGCATCAAAGGATGATATGGATGGCATGGAGAATCCTGGTCTGGGACCCTCCTGGTCACTGAAGGACTCATTTTGGCTAGAATCTGGATACAATAGAATCAAACACGTGCACACACACACGTAAAATCTTTTAATAAACAGGAATAGGCAGATGAATAAAATAAGAAAAACTAACTTGAAACTTAGATAGGATTAATCTGTACTGTACGCAGAGTCCAAACTAAATTGTTCTTTTAAACTCTGAAATTATTTCTTGGTAGACTTGAAAAATGTAACATGTAGTCTTATACCAATAATCTTATACCAATCCTGCCTTCCATGTGACATTTGTTAGATCAGCAGGCTACAGTCTACCAAATCATGCCAAACATATTTTGGAGGGGTAATATTAATCTATATACCGTGGGTGGATAATTGTGATTCTTCATCTGAGCTGCTGTCATCACGGTGCCTCTTTGCTCCCTGCAGTGGTGCTAAAGCTGCCTCAGCTCTTCTCTTCATTATGACTGAATAAATGCAGAAAAAACAATAAGAAAAAAGACACAATCTGACAGATGAGCTGCAACAGCACACAGATGAAAAAAAAAAAAAAAAACATTAGGAGTTAAGGTAATTTTGAATTAAACTATTGGTACCTAAACAACAAAGGTGGACTAAACCAGTTCTAATGGCTGGTGCATGGTTAGCAATGCACATTATAAAGTTTGTTATATGAATTCTCAAAACAACATAAATATGGAGACGAGTAAATCAGTGCTATAAAATGTGACCCTGGCAAAAGCTGACCCTCCACTAAAATACTTATTTTTTATTTTTTATTTTTTTGTTTAAGTCAGGAAGAACGGACTTCCTCTGTCCTTTGATATTTTTTTCCTGGGTCACCAAACTATTAATGTATTTTAAAACATGTATGTTTAGATGTTAGATATTATTTTCTATCGTTATATCAAATTTAAAGCAAAGCAACAGAGCCATCAAAAATGTAACGCTATATTATTAACATTTTAACCTAAAAACATAATAAATACATCTCAGTTGGGCATTTAGCCTTAGGTATCGTCTTTAACGTAAGGGTATTAATTACATTCAATAAAGACGTAAACTGTGGTCAGTCACCATCACATATAACAGGCTTTTGGTTTCAATGACTGTTTCTCCACGTTGTCACAACTTGGCGATAAATTAATAGCATTTATCTCAAATCTCAATGTGCGATAAACTTCGTGCAGCAGCCCATGCCACTCTCCAATATACAGATTAGAAGGAAACCAAAGCTAAAGTAACCAGAGATAGCTGTTGAGTGTAAGTGTGGGTGTTTTCAGTGAACCAAAACTGCGCAGCTATAGCTGCTTTAACGTTAGCTGTTGTTTTTTTTTTTTTTTGCTAAGTTAGCCAGCTCGTTGTTACCAGCTCAGAAGGAAAACTTCACTCTTCTGTGGTGAGACAGTGTCGACACAACGTTGTTCCATATATGTTTCGAGATTTCACTGATAAACGTTTATTTAAGTGGAAATCTTGGTTATAAATACACAGTTAGGGAAATTAGCCCGCGTTCTCCTTTTAGAGCTTTCAGGGGTCCTTCCATAACTAACGGCACACACTGATGACAAGCGTGTCGCAATGACTGTCCAGATAAATGCCTGTTGGTTTTTCTAAATTTAGTTTGTTGTATTCCTCATAAAATCATTTTATGAGCAATTCTTGTTTGGATTATTTGTTTTTCACGTTGTTATATTAGAGCACAACTGAACTCCTTTAAAGATATGCAATCTTTAAATTTTGTTAAAATAAATCATAAACAGTTTACCTTCTTAAATAGTGTACCTAGATTTGTCTAAGCCAGTCCTAAAAACTTTTCAAGGTCCAAAACAATTATGTTCCTTAACAATAACAACACAGGATCCCCCTCAACTTGAACTTTTTCCCACATATGTGGTCCATGAGTATTAATTTACTATTTAAAAAATTATACTCATGTAGAGTATCCTTTTCAGTTCTGACAGCATTAACAAAAGTCAAAAATAGATAATTTAGCTAAAAAAAACAAACAATCTTGTCAGAACCCTTTAAAAGATCTTCCTACTTGGGACAGCTAGTGCACTGTAGTAAACAGCTTGAACTCATTGTTTTTTAATGACACCTTTAAGCAATTTTTATACTTTGTACCTAAGAATAACATTAATTTAGAGTAATTTAATTTTGGTTTAATTGTGCTGCTTTCTAAGTGATTAACTGATTAGATTTCCTTTAAAACAGTCTTGCATGTCTCTTAGATTGGGCTAATCTGTCCTTGGCATGTGCATTAAGGGATCTTAAACTGTCCATCAAAACAATTAAGTTGTTTCCAACGGTACTTTGCTACAGTTCAAGAAAACAGGTCACTTTAATTTCCTGTCAGAAGTGGGAAAAGACATGCAGGAGCACATCAGCATAACTTTTATGGCTGTAGACATGAAACATTCAATTTTTTTTCTCACGCTGATTAAATGTATAATAATGCATCAAGTATCTGATCTAGACATTTTTCTACAGCAGGCACCACCTTCTCACCCTGGCAGGGGGTGCCACCCTTCTGGCTCTTCCACTCCATTGGAATAGCTGTTTGACTAACAGAATTTATGATCATACAGCATCAAATTATCCAATTCTTCTGCATAACTTAAGAAAGTAACTTTATTCCATTGTTTACTTCACTGTGTAGGTCTCTGTGTAACTTAGGGTGTACCACGCCTCTCACCCAATGACAGCTGGGAAAGGCTCCAGCCCTCACAACCCCAAAAAGCATAAGAGGTCAAGATGATGGATAGATGGATGAATAATTAGACATAACATTTGTTCTTTTGTTTTTAATTCCTACAGGCACCAGTGCCAGCATCAGTTGGTTCATTGCCTTAATGCAATTTGTCATTTAATTGTACCTAATTGTTGAACTGCCTGTCATTGACCTTTGTAGACGTCACTGTAGCGTTGTCATTCGTCAATGGGGCCGTATGTTTCTTCCCTTAACAACTGACTGCTATTGGTCTTGGAACATCTTTCTCTTGATATAATAATCCACACAACTCCAGTGTTCTCGCTAATCTCCCACAGACACAAAGGCACATACACAAACAAAGTGACCATGTGACCAGCTTACGCAATGAAGCTAAGGCTTTATAAACTACCAACAGGTGCTGGTCTCCCTCAGGGTAGATCATCACAGTGCAGGTGTGTTTTGGTGTATCTGACTGAGAGAGTGAGCCGTGTGTGTCTCTCTGTGTGTGTGTGTGTGTGTGTGTGTGTGTGTGTGTGTGTGTTTAGACACAGAGTAGAGCTGCTGCTGCTCCCACATTCCGACTGGTGAGAAGACAAAGGCCAGAGAGACACACGGGGAGCGAGGGAGGAGAGGGATTGACTGTGATAAAGTTGCCTAACAGAAAGCCTCAAGGGTTGGTTGCAGTGGGGTATTTGTGGTCTCAGCTGTGAAGCACTGGAGAGAACAACAACAATGTTTTTTCGCATCCCTCGACTGACCCCTGGATATATTAGATACCTCCAGGTGTGTAAGATGCTTTAGGGCAATTTTCTTTCTTAATAGATTAATTATTAGTATTGGACATCAAGGGACATCTGCAGCGGCACAAGTACACAACTTATGCCGCTGCACAACAGTGAACAACTGGTGAGCTAGGAGTTCAGGTCCTTCCTGTTTTCTGGTGCTTTGATTAACAATAGTTTTCTATTAAATTGAATAGATATGAAGTGTGCAGATTTTAAACATCCTGATGTTTTTGGTGTGTATTTCATATTCAAAGAGATTGAATTAATCTATCCGAAAAAGTTAGCATTATCAGAAAATAATAATTAATTATAATAATGATTTTGTCTTGAATTGAAGCTAATTTATTGCTAACCAATACCACTGACTCATCACTTTGCACACAGTTCCCATCTGTGTGTATCTCATGACAGGATTTAGAAGAGAGGATTACAATAGCCTGTCTTTGACTGGATTTGGATCAGATACCTTAGAGGTCAGGTAAATGCCCTTTAATTGGATCTCCAGGGGAATGTTCCCAGTAATGCTAGTGGGTGTTTTGGAGACCTGCCGCTGGACTTGTGTGGTTTTTATTTATTTGGAAAGCCTCTTTATCAGTGTCTTAGCGCATAAGATGTTATTGTAGGTCATTGTTCAGTGCCATAAAATAAGTATATATTTCTGTATACAGAACACGCTTACATTGTTACTGTGCTGTGATAACAACAAAGCTACAGAATAGTCCTGTTTAACTTTGTGTTTGTCATATGATGGTTTATTTATGGTTTAGATGATGAACTCAGAAAATAACTGTATATGACTTAAGGACATGTCTTAGATTGGCTTAAAATTCTGAAATGTCCCCACACCTGCAGAGGACTACAAGGCTTGGATGAATATGCATTGAAACTTGACAAAAATGGAGTTTGTATTGCGGCTCTTCCCATATGCTAAGACCATCGCCGGAATGCGACAGGTGTTTGACCAAAGCCACCTGTTTAAAGATGCTACTGCAGCCAGAACCAGGAAGAACGTTAACAGTCCACAGCCATTGTCATCATCGTCCTTGATGACGTCTGTACCTGGTGGGAAATGTTGTGGTTGCATGGGTGGTGGAGGCGATGGTGCGAATAGTGGTGACCCCTGCTCTTTCTTTCAGACTCAGGCAGCCCAGACTGTGCTGCAGAGCCAGGAGGGTCCTGCAATGCCGCGTATGGCCATCCTGCTAGGTCTCATGGGAATCGGCATGTCTGGCTACAGCTCCCGCCAACTCGCACTTCACTACAAGCCGTCAAGTCACCTGTTTAGATGAGACGGATGAAAGACCATTGACACAAGCTACACACACACCCACACATATTACTTTCACATTATAAGCTTCAAAGGTTCTGGTCATTACAGATTGTCAGAACCACATGAGCAGCTTCTCCCCGTTTGCCCTCTTTGTCCTAAGCGAATCAAACCAGCAACTAGACTGAAAAGACAAAGAGTTGCACCAATTTGTGCCACCAGAAACCAAAAACATTTATTTCAAAAAATGTTAAACTATTCATTTAATGTCAACATATTAAACCAAAAAACTGAAGGAAACAATTTAACAGATACTATGTTTCTGTTTTGTTTTTCTCTGTGTATCCATACTAATATTAACCGCCCCGTGGTTCAAGTTTAATGTCATCCTTGTTCTTGCTTTATTATGACTTCGTTGTGTTTGACATGTTGCCAAAAGGCTCTCTCAATGTAGTAAAGAGTAAAAAGCCCCCTTTTGGAACCTACCTCTCCTTCTAATTACAATGCAGTTTTTTCTCTCGTGTGTGATATGCAGTGAAAGAGAAAAGCAGCTGATGTTTCTGGTAAACTTGGTTGACGTTGAACTTGAACCAAATTCTCCGTCTATTTCCCGTGCTTTATCATGGGAGAAGTCAAAATCTTCAAAATGTATTCACAGGCTAAAGTGTACTTAAAAGTACTTTTTCAAATATATTGGACACTTTTCCAAATGCAGTGGGGTTAAGCTGGCAGATGTCTCTTCCAAATTCCTCAGTCCTTTAATCACCATTACGTTTCATCTGGCATTTTGGAAATTTCCATGACGTAACACTAAGCTTACAGGTCACTCCTCTTTTAAAGAAAAGCCAGCGTTGTAATGAATTGACCCGTTTGCTCTTTTTGGTCTTGTAAGACCAAACAAGAAACAGAGAGAGAAATCGCATCAGAAATATCTTGTGCTCAGGGAATTAAGTCTACAACTGATTGGATGTCAGTCTTGATTCTGGAGTTGATAGTATGAGTTCTGGACTTTCAGATATGTCATACAGCAGACCAGAGGAGCAAACAAGGGACTGCACAAAAAAATTGAGTGCATTAAAGTCCTGAAGGTCCACAGAAAAAATACTCTGAAAGCAGAAACATAAGGAATGTATGACTTTTCATGTGTGACCAATGCTACTTTGCACTTGTTTGTGTACATTATAAATTGTACACATGGTGTACATATCATTTTGATGCAGAATGAGATTAGTAGAACTTGACATGAAGTGCTCCCAGCTTGTGTTGTGAGCTGGACTGGGTGACATCTGGCTGGATTGACAGACAGTTACACTGTGTTGTCAGGCAGAGGGACCAGGACAGCCACCCTGGATAACACCTGAACCAACATGTTAATCCTCCTGGATCTCTCCCAGTTGCACACCACTGTCAGACAAGATGAATGTAGATGAATGACCGCAGTGGTCTCATAACATAGATAGAAGTTATCTTTGCTGTTTGATGAAAAAATATTACTTTGACAGCTTATGAATGTTTTATTGACAAGGAATGGCGATTAGCAGTTAAACTGTATTTGTAAAGATGATTGTGTTGCTATCTCGTAGTTTAAGCAAAGAGAGATTGAGGTTTATGAAAAAAGACTCGCATGTAGATCTGAAGGAAAGTGCCGTGATACTGTGAGCCCTCACAGACGCTTTTATGATCATTTTTTTAAGCTTGTGACTATATTCTAAATGAAGAAGAGATTTCAAATGAACATGCGGCACACATAATGGAAGGTTGGTTTGGAAAAACATAGGCCTATTTGTCACTTTTCTTTATAACATTGTGGTTTAAATAAATTAAAAAATGTCTCAAATACCCATTTAAAGAACAATTTTACATGGCTTTGTGCTTATCTTAGAAATAGGCTGATTTGAAATTGTCTAATGTATAGTTCAGTTGTATTATGTCCATATATACCGAAGGCTATTGTGTCTTTTTCAAATTTTTTTTTAGAAATTTTTATTGTGGGTTAAATTCAACTCCACTATTTACATTTAGTATCCAGAGGCATTATAAATGCATTGCAAAGCACCTTATAACATGTGTTTTTTTATTATGTAATTATGTCTGTGCATCATTAGATTAATAAACCCTCTAATATATTTTGTGTCGCCTTTCTTAAAACTGCGGTAAGGAATAAAAGCTTACTGTCGCATAATAAAATACAGTAAAATACCTTCTTCATTCACTAGATGTCAGCATAGATTTCATTCATTTTCACTGTGGCAGGAAGTCTCTGAGCAAATGGGCAAAGTGTGATTGAAGGAAATTACCAGGAAATTACCTGACTGATCCCCACACAAGCACAAAACAAATCCCAGGAAAGAACAGGAGTTATTAGTTCAACTCTACAGCAATCCTGCCAACTTTATCTTGCTCAACATTTTTCAAACACAGGGTAAACTCCGCAATTGCCCAGAAAAATGTTTAAGAACATTTTCACCCTGTTTCCTGGAAAAATCAGTGAATTTCCAAGTCTTTGTCTCACATTTGAGGGTTATGGTTTGTCACTCTCTACTCGAAATAGGTTTATTCTTGCCTATTAAGGCTTGTTCAGCTTAGCAAGTTAATCTGGTTATCAGACAGTTACTGTTGTTAGCTGTAAGCTGTAGGCAACTCACGGTCAAGTCTATGACACAGAGTTCTGACCTAGTTATGCGTCTAATTGCTTTGGGAAAAAGCCCAAATCTAGCACACTAGGAGCCAGTCAGATTGTGTTAGTCTATATTTAATGTGGGAGTTTAACAGTACCTGCAGTAATTAACATGGGTCTGGTAACTTTTGGGACATGCTAAACATCGAAAATGTTGCTGTATGTTTCAAAGGCGTTTTGAGCAGGAAGACACACCTGTTTGTCTGTGTTTGTTTTTATTAGGTTCCCAGCCTCAGGGAAGAGAGGAGTCAGGAGTCAGAGACAGGCAGACCAAATTTCCTTTCTCACACACACACACACACACACACACACACACACACACACACACACACACACACACACACACACACACACACACACACACAGGGGTCTATTGTGTGTCTGTGTCTGTTTTAGCCCTGTCTCCAGGAGGCTCTTTTTACCTTCTCCTACATCCAATGATAAAGAGCTGAATGTCTTTGCCACCGATGAGAAAGAATGATTGACAGGAGGTTTTGCAAGGTTATGTCTCTTTACAGTATCATACATGTAGCAAATACGAAGAGCAGCCTATACAGTACCTGTGTATCATTTGCATCTTCATCTGTGTTTGGTTGCCTCAATAAAAACCTTATAAATCAATGCTTATAAAACAGTGAGAGAGCACAAATATGATCAGTCAGTGTAGGAAAAATCCATTTCAGCTGACATACAAGGTGGGAAACATGCATTGCTGTCTTTCCAGGTTCCCAGGTTCAGTTTCTATGGTGGCAAATCTCTAGCAAACACCTTAGTGATGTGTCCTCAACCAAGACCTTGAATCTTGATACTGGAGTATGGCTCTTTGATGTCAAGCCTTCACTTAAGATGATGATATACAGGGCCTGTAAAAAGAGACATGCTCTTAACTCAGGGGTCACAGAATATGTTGTCATATCAAATTATATATTTTAAGTATTAGATTTCAAAATGACTTATCCTGCTAAGTAACAGTATCTATTATTAATGTCTGATTTGCTTATTTTGCCATTTCAAAATAAGGGGGTGCAGACATTTGCATCCAACTGTACCGTATGTCTCTGTGTAATATTTTCAGTATTGTCATTACTGCATCTAGCCTGTAATCTAGAGCAGTAGATATTGCATTAGATTTGGTCTTTTAATTGTTTTTTCTTCAGGCTATAGCATCTAAAATATTACTTTGACTTTTAATTTTATTTATTTATTCTTGTGTCTGCATTTAGATTTCAAAGAATAAAAATATACTCATGGCAAAAATGCCTCTGACAAACATACTTTATCGATTGACTTCTTAATAATAAAGGACATTTCCTTTTTTAACTTGGTGAATTAGTGTGTTTTCTGTTTGTGCATGTATGTGTGAGTCCTCAGTGATGCAGGCTATTCTTCCTTCCTTTAAATGGGTTAAACAGCGGAAGAGTTAATCTTTGTTTTATATGCGTTGGCTACCTTTAGCTCATTAAAATGTACATAAGCAAATTTTTTTTAGTATATTCCATGCTAACACAAAAGTATGCCATCATGCACAAAGACAGAAAATAAACATTTGTGTAATTAAGATACAGGCAAATAACCTAAAAATCTTACAATGCATAACGTTTGCCATTGTAATTGTTTGTGTGTTGTGTCATGCACTGATTTATATACTGGCAGAGGAAATAGCAGCTGTTTGGATGGGTAATGTTACCTGGCAGCTTGTTACAAAACACAAGGAGGTGTGTATGCCAACACACATTCAGTCTATTTTAGGCCCAGCGTGGAAAACGAATGAGGTGTGACATTTGTGCATAAGTAGCCAATTATAAGTCGCTGATAATGCTGTTTAAAAATGTCCTCTGGCAAGTTAATGGATCAAATGGATAATTTAAAGCCTATGATATACAGTATAAAGAATCTTTCATAATTACCTAAGGAAGGAACGGAAAAGACATCTTAGGTTATAATTACAATAAAACCCAACTACATGAAGAAAAAGCACGTATTTTCCAGGCTTTTATACTAAAGCTGTGCTAATCGTTTAGCACTTCAAATACATGGGTGTCAAACACTCAAACTACCTTCCTGCAGGCTTAAGACCATAATGTTACTTTTTCACCATTATGACATTAATGATAAATGTTGTTTTTTTAAATTTTGAATAGCATTGAGCGAGAATAACAATGACCCTCTGGTTTGTAATTAAAGAGTTAGGTGCTGCAACCTTTAATATTTGCTGTGCATGACTATTAAATGGTTTAGGGGCATTAACAGCCTCCTGTTGAAACTTGTTTTTTTTTCTACTAAATGTTTTTCATAAAGATACCTTTCTTACTCTAACTTGCCTGAACATATTCTGTATCTGTGAATCAAAATAAAAAAAAAAAAACAAGAAGCCTTAAATTTAAATCAACTGCTAATAAAATAAAGAAAATTAGCCAGGAACTCTTAACTCACTTTTTAGATGATAACTGTACATTGAGGCACCATCGAGCAAAGAGTCTCTAAGGAGCATCTTTGGCCTGTGAACATGATTAAAGCTTTAATCTCTCTTTCTGGCTAACAAGTTTTGATGTGGTCCTATGGGTTTGTGCTGGGGAACCCTGTGACCTGCGGATCTCATTGGATAGTTGCTGAGTCACAGTTAATCTCAGCTGGCTCCTTACAATTGCCAACAACTGGCCGGAAGTAAAACAGATTCCTATTAGAGACACGAACATATTAACATGTTCTATATAAAGGCCAAAATCTTTAAATGACCCTCATATTTCATAGCTAAATAAAAAATAGGTAACTGATGTCTTCATATTTTATTAATTTACTAATAGAAGCCTTGAAGAACCTTGTAACCCAAATCCTCTACTGCCTGGTGCAGCTGAAAACAACTCCATCAGGTTGAATCAAAACATTAAAGCTGCTGAGCGTAAAATCTAAATAATGAACCTAAAGATCCCAAAGCTCCCCAGAACTTATGGGGCCATAGTAAAGGGGCTGTAGTCTAAATGAAAATGCCAGTGATTTTCTATTTGTTTGCATAATTGTCACCAAATCAGATATAAAAGACTAAAACCAACATTGAATTGTGTCTACTCACTAACTTGTGTGAATTCACAACCTGATTTTAGCTCATTCACATCGAACCTAATAGTCATCCTTAGCCTTTAGCCACTAGAGGGCCTCAGGGGGAAAATATAATGGATAGGGTCCCCTGCTGCTCTTTAGTGATAAGTTTGTAGCGACTCTAGCATTTTATTTTAACCACTAATCAACATTTATGTGCAGTATGTGAATATTTAATTCATGGTTTATAGTTCTTTATACACTTTTAATACAAACTGCAGCATTTGTCAACAACTTCGCAGCTAACAAATAAAAGACACCTGTCTTCATCAGGTAAGAAATACTGTCAATAATCAATAACTACCCTAAAATATCATTTTTAGAATATACTACAACCACCAGAAAATTGAAATTCTTAATATTACTACAAACCATTAGCACTGAGAATAAATAATAAAATAGCATCTACTAAGCATTTTTTTGGTTTTGTTTTTACTGCTCAGGTTTTAGTCCATCTCCAATATGATTGTGAAAAACATCCCAATATGGAATAGTTATCAAGTATAGTCAGGTCAATAACTAATGCATAATTTATTCTTTTTAGTACATGTCAGTCTATAATATATTATCTATGAATTCTAAAACAAATGTTTGAATTTTGTAAATCCTGCTCATTCTGAGGAGAAAGACAATCGATTGATTAGGGAGGGACTGTAAATCGCCTCTATAGAGATTTTGTGGTCAAGAAAGGGTCTCAAATGAACAATTGACCCAGTGATGACCCTCAGTGTTAAAGGTCACTGACCTCCTTGTTGACAGGCAATCTACATGTCCTTACACCGATGGCCTGTATCAGCTGGCTCTAATGCGCCGACCTAAAACTGTGCAGCAGCAGTTACTCACAAACACTAGAAAACCAAGATCAAAATGTATCCATACGAATAGCTTCATAACAAGGTCACAGCACCACCTAAAACTGGGTGTTTTATCTAAGACTTAAGGAAATTTACCACTGAGCTCCAGGAAAGAAATGATCAAATTCAGATCAAACTACATTACACAAGTAACCTTAAGTTACTATAAACACCACTGTCTCAAAATACTTACTTTTTTGGGAAAAAGAAACAAAACTCATACTTGGTTTTCCTGTAAGTTATCACACTTTTACTGACTAGCTATATTGCTGTATAATGTGGAGATTGAAATGGGAATTTAGAACCCTTGAATCAGGTGAGTGGCTTAACCAGAGCTACTGCGGCTATTTTAAGAGGTCAGCCCACTAGCATAATGTGTCATTTGTTTCCCCTGGCGTCAGTGGTCTCTGAGAGGGAGAGAGGGAGCGAGAGGGATTTCATTTTTGAATAAATACAAAACCACAAACCCCAAAAAATCTTTTCCATTCATAAAACTTCATATTCACACTCATCCTGCAGTTATTTTGTCACTAGTAGATACTAAATAGAGAACTGTGGATTGTTATGTAATAGAACAAATTACCTCTGTCTGTCTTTACGATATCAGTTTTAGAAAAACAAACCTGTGACCCAGCTGTTTTTATTGCAAGGACTCCTCAACAGAAGATATGACAACTACAGACTGAAGAACTGATTATTGTTGCAGCATATTTTGTTTGATTTGAAGTTTGGGAGATAAAAGATGTGTAAACATGATGTTCCAACAACAACTGAATAAATAAATGATCACTGTATATGTGAAGTATTTTTATTCTGATAGTCTGTTTCACTTTTGTTAATAATAGTTATATAGTGGCTACATCTACTTCCATTAAATTTCACTTGTGAAGGATTATTTTGACCAAATTTAACCCTATGCAAGTTAATGATCTAAATACTTCCGCTATTAAATAGGTGAGTGTATTCATAGCTTAATTACACAAAACAGGTTTCTGTATTTGTAAAATGTCACTACCTATGAACGGAAGAGGTTAAGTGTTTTATTATGTGTATGACAAGAACTTCCAAATGTCAGGTTCCCTGTTTTTTCAGTTTCCATCTTATTTAAATGTGAAAAAGCTTATTTAACATGAACGCGCAGCTCGGTGCTTGCATTGGCCAGAGATGAGACGTATGACCCCTTCCCCTCACTGCCATGGTAACTTCATGGCAGCGGAGCGGGGGGGGGATATGGGAGGAGCGACGGTTTGGGATCCAGGTGGCCGAGTCTGCGTAAAAACGCATCAAACACACGCCAAACACTTACGGAACGAATAGTAAGCGTCTGTAAACGAGGCTGGACCCTCCCAGCTCCTGGCACCTCCATGAATGAATAAGCTGTTTTCAGGGAAAAAAAGTCTTCTGCATTTGCTGCTGGAGAAGTAATCACAAAGGAGGAACGCGCTTCGGTGGTGCGTCGCTGCGAAGTCTCCAGAAAAGAGGGACGGAACAGCAAACTTCTCCTAAGGTGTTTTCAAAGAAGACAAGGCAGCGGATCAACTAGCGGAGATATGTTTAAGAAAAGCAAGAGTAAAGTACTGGTGGAT
Organism: Channa argus; assembly: GCF_033026475.1. Classification (NCBI taxonomy): domain Eukaryota; kingdom Metazoa; phylum Chordata; class Actinopteri; order Anabantiformes; family Channidae; genus Channa; species Channa argus. Next base: position 10,746,438 of record NC_090213.1, on the reverse strand, counting down.
TATGCGTCAGAGGAAGAGGACATGTCCTGGCATTATCATCACTCCTACAAGGTAATCATGAGAAGGATGAAAAGGAAACAATGGCGTTTGATGTTGTTAATGTCACATGTTTTTCAACCCAAAACCAACAACCGCTTTGGGTTTGGAGAAAATGACAGTTTTTACTTTGGAAAGAAATCAGCTGGAGACAGATTTTTATAGTGGGCCTCATTATAGGTAAGAAATATGTAAGAAATTAAATTATAATATAAGTAAAGCATCATTAATTGGGCAAAATTTCTTAATTATTCTTGTAATATAAAACTTTTTTTTCCAATAAGAGCTACTAAACTTTCAAAAAAGTGCAACAATAATACCTAATTCTGCTAATGATGGTGGAGCAGAGGGAGAACAAGTGCTCAAACTTATGTCAGCTGAGGAGAAAAAGTAGAGACAGTTCATTGCCTCCCCAGAAAGAACCATGGAAGAATTATTCATGGGTTATTAGTAGAGAATAGGAGAACACAAGTAACAAAAGTCACTGTAGCTGTAAAGGTCAGGTCAGGTTGTGATTAGCAGTCATTGAAGAGCCACCAGCTCTCAGCCATCTGTTTGTTGTGTTTATTATAATTACTTTTTTCAGTCAATCGTTTGAGTCACTGGGAACAGGAAACACTAACACACACACAAACCCAAAGCTCATGTGTACAAACCCACAGCTCCCGCAGCAGTAGTGAGGTCTTACGTATCAGCACTTCACTTGCAACCAGCTAGGCTGCGTCAAGGTGTATGGGGCCAAGAGCAAAAGGCCTTCACCACTGGATCCTAAAAAGTAGCAACCTTGTGAGGAAGCTTATTGTTGAGCTTGTAGGAGTAAAATCCTTTCCACTTTTTTTTCAATCTGTGGAATTTAGATTAGGTTAGGTGTCGATTTCTCATTCAATCAGTTTTAAGGGTTAAGAGGTTTTGACGTGTGTTTTTTCATGAAGCGTGTGTGTGTGTGTGTGTGTGTGTGTGTGTGTGTGTGTGTGTGCTTGTTTGTGTGTGTGTGTAGGGGGGTTGTATACGAACTGTTCGATATATATATGTTTTCATGAATACATGAACGTCATAGGACATGTATTTGATTACTAGAATTTTTAGAACTACATATTAACAAAGAGAGGAGACAAAGTTAACACTTTCAAATAACTCAGAGATCATAGTTTAACACTGTGAACTTGTGATAAACCATTCCAATGCCATATTTTATTCACAGACTGTAGTCCTATCCGTCTTAAGGCAGCAATGAATGTGTACATGTATTATATAGCAGGCAAAATTGAATATGACACCGTTTCCCAACATTTTTCATCAGCTGTTGTGATAATGTCGAGATCTGTAACCTTTGGCTGGGTTTTATTTGCCATTCTTAACTTCCCCCCGGGAACCAATGCTTGTGCGCCTTAATCTACGTCTGAAGGAGTGTGCTTGAGTTCAGTCTCTGACTCTGTCCCCGGTGGTCAGCAATGCTGGAGTTGATCTGAGATTAGACTGGAGACATCCCCTTAGGATTGCTGGGAAAGTCATCAGGGAGGTCTCCTCATGTCACCATGGCAATGAAGTACATCTAGGGGTCAGAGGTTGGGTCATAAAATGTTAAAAGCAGATCTAACTCAGCAGTGATCCCAGTGATTTACCAGGGTTAAAAAAGTATAACAGAGTCTGGACATGCAATCTTTTGCTTCCCTTTATTCAAATCACGGTACAGTAGCTGCACTGTCTGAGCTGCCTCTGATCAGAGAGATTGAAGTGGAGAGAACAAAAGATAGATTATGTTCGTGTTATGATCACATTACATGGATACCTGTTTTGCCTGTTTTCTTTCAGAGACCTTCAAGTAATCAAAATAATATAAATATTCAAAAATATTGGCTAACCAACTTTAAAGCTGCATGGTGTAAGGGGAAAGCAGGAATCAAAACAGAGTTTTAAAAAACTTTTTAATTAGTTATTAATGGAGAAAATGGCTTATTGTCCTGTAATTTCCCAAAGTTTCAGTTAATGGACTGTATGTACAGTTCACTATTTCGAACAGTTCATTTTCTCCTGATGTATTTGAATTGATGAAGTTAATGAGCAACTTGTTTTAGCGGTTTTGTTTATTGGCCACTAAAACAAAGGGGACATCACTTTACTTTTCCTCAGTTTTACTGAATGCTGAAGACTAGTTTCTGTTATCTGGGAAAAGGAGGTGTGATGGGTAAGTTTTCTTAAAAAGAAAAACTACATGTACACAATGTAATTAATTGGTGAAACATATCACCTGACTTTGTATTGCAATAAAGCAAAATAAACGTTACATTAAAAAACATTTAGATGTTTTGTAGAGACTGGGTCTGTTGATTCGTAGGTTTTCTTTCTCCTTTGTGGCGGGGTGGTGTAGGAAACTGCTCAGACTCTCTACAACCATAGTCTGATCTCTTGACTACTTTGCTGCTCCACTGGAGGAGCTGGCAATAGGTGGCCTTTCTCTGGGGCACCCTGAGCGCTTCCCAGTTTCTGTAACCTTAAGGCTACTACTGTTTTGTCTGACTCTGACTATGCAACATAATATTCAAGTATAGTAACAATAGCAATGATTTGTGTTCTTACTGTCATTGTAACATAGCACAATGGGTGTCATTCTTTTGGATTTTGCCCCATATTATCTATGTTTACATTTCATGGGAGCAGCAATTATAAAGAACATTTTGTTTGACAGACGCGTTTCAACTTGTGGCCTTTATCTACATCGACCCCGATGAAGGCCACAACACAAAGCACATTAGCATAACAACAAAATGTTTATTCTCAACGCTGCGTGCTGTGCTGGAGTTTGGACCTCTTCAGATTCTTTCCCCTTCTCCACACACCTTCAGGAGGTGAAGCTGTGCCAGAAATCCCTTCTCTGCTTAGTTTCATGGCATAACGTATGGTTTACATGCTGTTCTCATAGAGTCGGTCAAATCTGGACATCAGAGACAAGCAGGTAGACAGGTAGAGACAGATAATTATGGAGGGATACAACTTCTACACAGACACACAGGGGTAAAAAGGGGGAAAATGGGGGAGGGGAGAAGAGAAAATGCAGGATTTGAAGTCAATATCTTTTCTTCCTCCACAGTGCTCTAGGGTAACAGCAGGCCCTCTGCAGCAGCGTTGTTCTCTCCTCACTCACCGTCTATTGATGTTCAACAGGCTGTAAGAAGCAGCTGTAAGCTTGCAGGAGGTGCATGTGTGTGTTTGTCTATGGCTTAAAGCGGTAACTCACCTGAACACTTCAATAAAACCACTAATATTCAGGGCCTACTTTGGGAAGAGACGTGGATCAGGTCTGTGCAGTACCTTCAGATGACCTCGCACATAAATCATTAGCAGTGAGGAGGTAAAGAAAGGTGAAGCTCTGTGGATAATCTGTTGAAAGGGACAGAGTTAACATCATTGAAATCAAATGTTTGTGATGTTTGTCTTTGAAGTTTAAACCAAATTAACATGATGCCAATGTTGTTGATGTTCCTAAGATTTAGACAAGAAGGTGAATATAACTCTCAGTAGTATGGATCTTTTGAGCTCACTGATGGAATAAAAGACATAAATTCTTCCCAAAATGTTGAATGAATATATTTGATGTGTTGGGTGTAGTTAAGCTGAAACGGCAGAAAAAAAGTCACTATGTTTGGAGAATGGGGAGTACTTTTGCTATGCTGTAGCCTTTGTGAAAATACTATCAGTGTGTTGGTATTAAAATTCACAGTGCATCTTTATTTCCTAGAATTTTTTCTAAAGACAACATTGTTAAATGTACACTCTTACATGCAGATGCAATCAGAGAAGGAAGACAATGACACCCACCCCCCACCCCCACCCCCACCCCCTCCGAGGTGTGAAAGCAGAAGTCTTCATTTTTGAAACTCATTGCTCACTTTAATCTCATCTCCACTCACTCTCTCCTTCTGTTCCAGGTTAATGCTTTTTACGCTGTAAAACAGAAGTCAGCAATCAGTATGTGTGGCTGTTGGTGCAGGAGTGTGTGTTTGATCCCCTCGCATGGCAGAGAGCCAGCAGTCTTTGCTCAGACATGTCTAACCACCATTCTCCTTCTCTCTCATGGAGTTGATAACTGTTAGAAGGTCATACACCTTTGATCATTTTACAGGAATTCTGGCTCCACTTCAGTAATCTTAGGTTCAGCTGCACATCTGCTGTCCTCTTCTTGTCATTTTATATTTAAATAAGTCTTTAAATGCACACTGCAAGTCTATGACAACAGTACACCATACACTATTGGATTTCTTTTGGTTTGGAAACTATTGGTTTCTTCGATAACTGGAATGAGTTTACATATATTCAGTGTGTGGGACGATGCAAAGCTGCAGCTGATCTGAGACTTTACTTACTCTACAGTAAGCCATGGGTTCATAATATAATTTATTATAAAACTTTATTGTCACAAAATATGTGTATAACATCTCCTCCACTACATCTGTCTAATAAATACACATATGCACAAAAAGTCCTTAGAGACATATAAAGTAAATAGTTCAGTGTTGTTAATATCCACACTGTACAGAAGCCCAGGTCAGTTCAATTTATAAACCACGAGTGTCAGGCCTACAGCAGTTTATATTAATTTGTCTTTATCATTAACAGATTTATAGCACCCATTGGAACACATTTACCAAAATAATTCAAATTAAATAATAAAAAATGTAAAACAAATATTTTACTAGGACTGTAGAAAAATGAATATGGAGACTGAAGCACAACCAAACTAAAATAGATGTGCTTACATAGCCACATGGTCCTGCTAAGGCAATAGGTCGTGGATTTGTTTTGTTTCTCTTTTGTTTAAATCTGCCCTCTGAGCCAAGTGACTTCCCCTTGTCCTCCATCCATCCTTCCATCTTACCATCCAAACATATGTGTTTATGTTACAGCTGTGAAAAGGTGTGACTCCGTTATACAGGAAAGCCTGCACACAATCCACACTCACACATCGCCACTTTTTGGTGTGGTCTGCGTGTGTATTTGTGTTGGGGGGTTGCTATATATACTCACTGGTGTGTGTGTGTGTGTGTGTGTGTGTGTGTGTGTGTGTGTGTGTGTCTCAGGATAAGGACATAGAAGGAGAGGAAGAGGAGGAGGAAGCTGTCAGTGGAGTGTCCAAGGTAAGCAGCAACTTCACAGCAATTTGGACATAACACAGATGGAAACACCCTGTCTGCTTTCAAACATATATTAAATTTACACAGTTTTACCTCTGACAGTTACTCCCTAAACATATGTACTTATCCATCAGTATCTTCTCACACATTGACTGTACGCACTCGTAAATGTACATCATTGCACATATGACATTCGTCCAAGGTAACACAAGAAGAGTCCATCCACACACACACATACACACACAGTCAGTCAGACACACAGTCAGACACACAGTCAGTCACACAGTCAGTCACACATACTCTCTTTGGCAGATGACCACAAAGCATTTCACTGTGCAACTGAGGTAAAGTAGGAGACTCAGAGAGGACTGCTGAGGCTGCAGTGTTTATCTGTAAACACACCAGCCTTCAGCTATCATTCCCTGCTTTATTCCTAACTCTTATCTCTTATCTCTCGAAAAATGTCTTGTTTGTTGTTATGGCTCATATGGTACCTTTATGATTATCCAAAACTCCCTGTTTGGAACTGTGGCATAAGGTCAGTTTGTTCAAGCTTTCAGTTGGTGCTGTTGGGACTGTAGTTTAAGGTAGAAATGAAAGAATAAGAATTACACTCATAGAGGAAGAAAACAGGGAAAAAAACTAAAGCACACACACTAACTAAAAAAAAAACAAAACAAAACAAGGAGACCCTTTTTATTGTGTGTTGAGCAATTGTCACTTGACTACTTATTAAAATATATTTATATATTGTATATATTTAACTATAAGGATCTATAAGTACAAACCCTGTAATTACACTGATCAGCCACAACATTAACCTGGCGGTTTTATTAAAAAAATATTATATGATTTATATAATTAAATGCTGATGTGTCATCATATATTGTTTAAAATAAATTGTTTTCTTAGTGGAGTACTTTTACCTTTGTACTTTAAGACAAATGTAGATTTTCTGACTTGTACTTTTACTTCAGAAAATATTTTAAGTGATACTTGTAAAAGAGATTTTTTTTTAGGCCAATGTTATTTTGCTTTCATTTTTACTTGAGAATTGAGTTTATTTACTTCATCCACCTCTGCACACTGTATATTCTATTTTATTGCATACAGGGCTGTGTAGCTGCAGAATGATTAGAGTGGACTTGGTGACCCTTGTCCTCCATGCCATAATTAAGACCACCGGTATTAATGTTTTGACTGATCATTGTATATTACACATTGAGCAAAAATAGGATATGGTAAACGTGCAGTATCTGACCTAACACTTGTTCAAAATGCTTAATGTCATCATTGTAAACTAGAGAGACTAGTGTTATCAGATATTTCCCACCAGCTAAAAACCCACGAACAAAATAACACTGAAATGTTGTCGTCTACACGTGCTTGTACAGTCAGTGAAATCAGTAAAACAAAATACTCTATATCTACAAAAGGTCGACAGTTTAGGTTGTAATATCAGTTGTCCCCTAAAACTGCTAATCCTGGTAGCTCTTGATGCTGCAGGTTTCAGGTTAAGACATTTGTTTGATTACAATTTTTTTTGAGCTTGTCACATTTCAGATCTTTGCAGTCCGTCATGCAGTCTCCTAACCCAATTCTAAAACCCAAATTATGATGGTTTGAAACCCAGAACAGATGAGTCCAGAATTAGAAATGTAGAGAGTGTATGTTTAACCCTTTATCGAATAAGGAACCATATATGGTAATTTCCACAGGATTTAAAAACATCACTTCTCTTAAACTGTTTTATAAAGTACCATTAAACGGAACTGGACTGTGTCATAGGTTCCATAAGATAAATGTCTAAATTTGGAATTGTCTTTCTTTACAATAATTGATCCACATATTCTTCATATTTTTATGCACGGAACTGTATATAGTAAGTTCTTTGACTTTGATTTCCCGCCTACATCTGAAACATTTTTTAAAATCAATAAAGAAAAAATGTCCTTTTATATCCACTAATAACACTTTAGGATAGGAAAAACATTTCATAGCCCTAGGAAAACTTTGTCATCGTCACTTTAAGCTTTCCGTTTGGAAATCATGGTCTTATGATGCAGGTGTGAGGTCAAGCATCCTTTGTGTGTGTGTGCAGTTGACTTAAGATGAGATTATGTGCAGCGTCTTTGTTCATGTATCATATGTAACATCTTCTGATGTGTGCTGAGACCATTACACATAGATGGGGTCATGCTAGAGCTCTCCTGATTGCTTAAAGCTTGTGTGTAAGCCTCTCAGTGTATTGTCTTTAACCTCTGGCTGCCTCCCTACTGTATACGTATATAGCTACAGTAGGCGGCTTAGTTCACAGGACACAATTCAGGACTGATCTGTTTGTGAGGATATGGCTGGCTGGAAAAGCAAAAGGAAGGAAACACGGCATTCTTTCGAGGAGCTTGGCCATTTGGATGGGAACAATGACTGTGGAAGAAAAACAAGGCTCAAAATAACCATAGTCTGTTTAGACACTGTAGATGATTCTTCCACCATAGGTTGTTTAGTTCATATTAGGACACACAACATGGATTGATGAAGAGGTTACATTCAGCTGGACAAGGCAGCTTCACTCTTCAGTATCATGTAACTATTTTTCATGTACTACTTGATGAATTCAGACATAAATATGCCTTTGCAAACACATAGTTCTTCACCTGTATAGATGCTGTAAGGAAACTGCACACTTTCTATGTTGTGCCATAATGTGATTTACCCATGGGCACAATTTTTAATAAAATTTCATTATTAAATCTGACTCAAGGTATTTGCAGGAACATGATTAATGGTCTTTCTGCTGTTTACTTATATGCTTATGAAACAAACCTGATTATTTGTTGAGCATCCGATAATCTGACAATTTTTTATATCACATGATACATAAAATGTTTTTTACATAAAGTCTTTGAAACAACTGCTTGCCGAGGTAGCTTCATATTTTTTATCTAAATTTCAGCATGAAAGTAAGAGCATTCCCCCAGATTTTAAGCTACTCCTCATGCAAAGATTCCAACTGTTAATTGATTGTGGAAAATATTGTTAGATGGAACCCAAATACATGAAGCAGAGAAACACGGGAAAAAGATGTAAATGATCAAAACAGTATGCCTAATATTTGGGAGCCACCAAAATTAAATAAATATACCAAAGGTAAGGCTTTTATATGACTCCCAATTCATTCAATATTTCTAGAATTATATGGCTCTTTAATCCTGGTTTACAGCTCTGAGTTATGGAAGAATTTGGTCCAATAAAAGCTCTATTGTTCTTCAAGGCATGGAGCTGTAGGTAAAGCTCCCCCACACAGCGAGCCACAGTGAGCTGCTTGGTTTACCTGGTTTTTGGCCTGAGAGATTATTGGGCACTGAGCTGCTTTGGATCTGGTGGCCCAGAGGTCAGTGCTGAAAAGAATGGTGAATAGGCAGGTTTCTGTATGTGTACACGTGGACACACACACACAAACACACACACACACACATTATATATACACACATAAGCATATATATACACACACAGATAGAGTCAGTCTCTTTTGAAATCTCTGGTTTCTCAAAGCAGGGCAAACCAGATCCATAGTTTACACTTCACAGCACACAGGAAACAAGCAGGGAAGTTAAGAGAGACTGAGAGAGCAGAACCAGGGTGTTGAAACAGCTGAGGTGAAATTCTGTAAATATTTTTGATGATAATAAACTCAAATTCAAACTCAAATTGATGCATTTTTTTCCACCGGAATTTTCAAAATGATGAGAGAAGTTTGAGGTTGAGATAAGCCAGCCAGAGTAAGTAAGTAAGCCAGAGTAATCTTTTTACAAATCCATCAAATAGCATATAGTTATAAAAATTAGAAGAAATCACGAGTGTTCCCATGTGTGTTAAACAATACATGTAGTTTCTGTAGCCTGTACACACATAGGACACAGTGTTCTTTTAAGGTCATCTGAACTCCAGCATTCTGAAGCTTGATCTCAAACACGGTGACAGATATTATTGTTTGTGTTCCTGTTTGGTCTGAGAGATGACTGCTTTGATGTGCAGCTAGTTGTTTGCTTGTTGTAGCTGCTCCCACATCCTCTGGTCTCTTGTACAGAGGATGAACAACACAAGATAAAACGTATGGTGTTGGTGTTCGGTTTTGGATTGAGCACAGGTCCTCGATAGGCAAAACGTAGAAGTAACAAAGACATTCATCAAATCATGTTGTGAATGCAGAAAGTTTTGATAACAGTAAAGCAAAGGCAGGCTCGGATGTGAGTAGGAGTAGATGTTATAACCTTGACACTGGGAGTTCTTCCCAGGCAGATGGAGAAAAGCTGAGCCAAAAGTTTATTCCACAATTACTGAGGAGGAGGGTGGTATCTGTGAAAGCTGCGAGGGCAGGGAGGAATTCTGATGTGGTGGGGGAGTCTGAGGGAGTCTCAGAGGGAGTGGTGGGTCTTCCACTCCAATGTGCCAAACATTACTGCCTACTCAGTGCAACTCAGGCTTTGGATTTGTCCAACAGCAATAAGATAATGCTCTAAAGGAATAGTGTTGAAATACACTTGCTTTGGATTTGTCCAACAGCAATAAGATAATGCTCTAAAGGAATAGTGTTGAAATACACTTGCTTTCTTACCAAGAGTTAGATGGGAAGCTTAATTCCAGCTTCAATCAAAGTGTTGTTGTTTTTTTTAATTAATACAACATGACCATAAATTATTTTATTTTGCAAGCAGCATGTGGCAAACATGCAGAGGTAACCGATTGGGTTTGGAAAAACGTTCAACTCAGATTAGGTATCACAACACATTAGGTACCAAAAAGTAGCTGAGCACCCACTTTGAGACTTGAGACACTTTTACCAGAAAATTGCATTTTGGTATTGCTTCTGAGGTTTGATTGCCTTGGACAGTGGTTTTGCCTAACCCTACAAATCCTTGCCTTAAGGTCCATCTTCTGCTGAGATCAACAACTTCTGGCTAAAATAGATTCCTTGTTGACCAAGTCAGCAGTCCGCGATCTTTGCCTGAAACTCTGTTCTCTTGTCCCTTTAGGCTGCTTTCATCCAGCCTCTTGCTTGTCGTAGCATTCCTTTGTGAGACTACTTGTTGCTCTTCCAATGAATGTGAATGAAAATTGATTGTAATCACTAATGATTTATCATTGAACAACTTTGCTTGAGTCTGAATTGTGTTGTAAAGGCTGTTTCTCCTCCAGCTCATGTAGAGGAGTCTTTGAGGAAAAATAACCCTGGGGGCTGGTTTCACAATAAAACTTTATGAAAACTTCCTACCGCTTTACCCCCAATACCCAGTTTTGTATGTCTCTGTACTATTTACAGACATTAAGAATCACTGCCTCTCCATAGCAATGAACCCACATGTTGGTATTGCCCCTTTTATACAGGATAGCAAATTGGTGGAACAATTTCACCAGCAGTAGTCCACCACATAATCCTCCACACAATCACAATAATGTTTTTACAGTACACGTTTTCCTACACATTAACCATATGAAATATGAAGCGCTAAATAGTGAACTTTCGCATTGTCTGTAGGTTAGTTTTGTTGTTGCATTAGGAATGAGGCTGGTTAACTTTTCCCTTAGCTTGATGCCATCTGTATGGTAAATATGAAAATAGGTTATGATTTGTGTAAAAAAAACTTCACTTTTCCTTTTTTAAACTTGAAGGTGTTTGAAGGGTTTGTTTTTGAAGGGTTTGTATTGATTGTTAGTTTTGAACAATGGTATGTTTTACTAGTCCAGATCCAATGAGGACATAAACACAAACAATGCAAATTTAAGTAGTTTGAACATGGCTGCATTTCAAAACTCCTGTGAAGCTGAGTTGATGAATTGTGCCTGTTCAGGGGGCATAAATTCCCCCAAATAGGCATTAACAATAACAGGCACCACATGAGGCCATTTATTTTAGCCATGAAATCAAATGCTGTTGTCTGCTGGTTTCTGTCAGGAGGCCAAGGTGAAGAAGATGATGTCTAAGAAAGAGAGGAAGGAAAAGAAAATGTTCTCCTCCAAAGATGACGAGCATATGTTGTTGACCGGAGTGAAGATGGCTGACCGCAGAGGGTGAGGTTACACACACAATACCTACATCTTGCAAGTAACTATCCTAGAGACACCTAAATCTGGTAATTGTGCTTAAGGGTATTTTAATCAGAAGTGGATGATAAAGACAGTATCAACATATATATTCAGTATCTGAGTATTTCCATTTGGTTTCTACATCTACGGCATTTTAGATTTGTTTCATTAATTGTAGTAATTATTTGAGATTATGAGATAATACGTTACTGTGCATTAAAGTACCTGGAAGCAGTAGTGAAAGAAATATATATAAAAGCCATAATATTGAAAGTTATAACTTTGAAAGCCATGTGTTTATGTATGAGTTATTACCTCACCTAATACCTTACCTCACGTAATTCATTACGTCAGAATATATTATACACTGTGTAATATATTATGTAAATATTTGATGTTTAATTCAGGTGAAGTTTATTTTATTTGTTTATTATACAGTGTAATCTTTAATAATGCACCATTAATTTAAACTAATGTTGTTTTGTGTACAACATGTAAATCTGCAAAACAATTGTTAATTTTACTGAAATGAATGTTGCATTTCAAAAAATCTATTTTGTTTTGAAATGTTGTGAAATAGTGGTTTAAAGTAGCATCAAATGGAAAGACTTGAGATATACAGTAGTATCTAAACAATTAGATGACCAATGATCAGGTAACCTTGATAACGCACTTTAAGAAAAAGTGTGTTTTATGCTTTCCAAAACTGCTAGGTGTATTTGATGAATGATGTGCTGAAGTGTGTATCAGTCCTGCTCCAATTTTTTCTAGGTCACATGGTGTTAACAGAGATCTAATCAGTGTCCATTAACATTATTGCTCAAGTGTGTGTAACACAAATATTTACAACCCTGACTATGAATAATGGGGTCTTCTCCAATTGCTTATATGTCAGACAGAGCTTCAGCAGCCATTAACTTTCAGCTATTAACTTTCAGGAAAATCTAAATCCATCACCTCCCTGTGACAAACAACTGGGAATTCTCCATGTAATGAGTTGCTGTATAGGGAGAGTCTGCAGTGTTAAGATATCTCACATACATTTGTTCCCCACCCAGTCAGGGCTATTTGTAGTGATTGAGTGAGTGGTCCAGCTAGTTCGTCCTAGAGTTTTATATGTACACATTTTGTACAACAGTGGATTTAAGGTTTGCACCTCCATCCCTCTCTCTGTTTTCCTCTAAAGGTCTCACAAGAAAATCAAAGATGATGAGAAGGAGAAGGAAAAGAAGGACAAGCCAGAAAAAGGCCACTGTTTCTGGGATAGCGTAACTACAACGATGAGGCAGATCTCGCCTACTAAAAAACTAGAGAAGATGGAGGGATGGGAGCCACCTAAACTCGAAAACCTAACGGAGACTGTTACTGATGAAGTCCTAGAGGAGAAGAACCAGAAAGAGGACACACAGGGGTCCTTCCACAACTCTTTAGGCCTCCCCTTGGAATTAGCTTCGTGGGGAGGCCATGGTCTAGAGGAGGACTCCTCCCGCTATACCAACCTGTTGGACTCCAACGATTCAACATCTGCTGTCAGGTGGACGGCCCGCGCCAAAGTCAAACTGGCTGGCATCAGCAGATTGAGCAGAGGGATTGTGTCAGAGAGTGCATGGGAGGGGTTTAAATAGTAGCCAAGGAGGATGAAGACCTGAACCAAAAATCGGCATGTCCCTGTTGTCTAGTACTCAATGAAGTGTATTTTACTGTCAGCTGGTATTGACAGAATCCCCCTTCATAACACATGAAGTTTCTCTTTGTTATTTTTAATTCTATAAAGACAATATACATGTCATCATACATCTTTACTTTTGAATCACTTATGAATGAGCCTTAATCTACTGTACCATGTCACCTTGGATATCCATTGGCATGGCATTTATTTTATATTGCCCTCATATTAGAAAAGCAATTTACATATAATTTTGTGTTTATCATTGGTAGAGAATATATGGAGACTGTGTTAACCTCACACTGAAGGTATAGTTTTCACTTAACTCAGTGTTTACTTCACTTAATCACTTAAATAATTCACTTATTTTAGCAGTTACCAAATCAGAACAAGGAATGGGAAGCTAAGGTCTTAATATACACACTGTTAATGGGCTGTACAATCATGGAAACGAAATGTTGTCTGGAATACGTGTGTGTGTGAGTGTATGTGTGTCCTCACAGAGTAAGTGAGAGTTTGAGTGGACATGGGTGCTTGTTTCTATAACTGAATTAACGCATTAAAGTCGTGTCCGTTAGCATAGAGAGAATATAGGGGTTATGCGATGTTTGTGTCATATTACTGGAGTTATTATAAACAGTGGTCACAGCGTCAAAGTCGTAATAATGACTGGGAAACTGAGTCTGAGAGATATGACTATATAGTGCTTTAAAACCAAAACTAATATGATTGCCATTGGTACCATTTACATTGGTAAAACATACATTTTTTCAGTTTAATCTAACCCACATTGAATGTATAACCTGCCCCATATGACAGGATTGCAGTGTAACAAAAACAGATGTTTTAAAAATCCATCTCTATGTGTCATAGATTGGTATATTTAAATCTGATATGTAATATTTATAAAAAAAATTAGAATGATGAGAGAAAAAATGTAGAATCTCTATACTTGTTTCTTAAGAAAGGCATTGACTTTTTGCACTTGCCAAGTGCCTTTCAAATCAAAAGATTGACATCATGTGTTTGCTGTAAATCATATCATCCTCTGAGCACAAACTTGCCGTGTTTGTGCTCACAACATCCCTGCAGGTGTGGGTGGGTCAAAGCAGCATGAACCTGTGCTGCATTAGCTTTGGCATATATCCGTATTTCACTTACAAACCCTTGTTCATAGCTTCACTAGCAGGAGCAGTGTTTGTGTGTGGTGCATTATAAAAAAACATTGCTGCTGCGTTTGATCATCTTTCATATAGGATTGAGACAATGAAGAGGGATTGTATTTTTACAGTGTTTTTTTTAGGTGAATAACTTTGCTGCTCACTTTGCTCTTATTTCTTTTGGTTTAATCAATTTACTGGATTTCTCTAAGAGCAGACTGCATCATGGCAGCCAGGAGTGTACACAGATACTGATTCCACTCCCAAGGATTCCTGTATCCTGTATTTATTCATTTAAAAGCTGGGTCACGTTTGCTCAAGGAGAATAAAGACTGTTACACTCTACATCTTTGCAGCCTGGTTTAAATACACAACTTGATTTACTTTGCTTTCAACACTCAGATGCTTTCCGTTGATGGCCAGTTCTCAGAACAAAAACATTCTATGTTTCTCCTTTATCTGCAAGCATTTAAAGCTCTGCACCATTTTTTTTAAATACATTTTAACTAGTTTAGACTGGTAAGACTAGTTTTAACTAGCAAGTCAGCACTTAACTGCCTTTAGAAAACTGCACAAACTGCAAAATTTACTTTGCCCATATTCAATAATGTTTTCGGTGGACATTGCGATCCAGATTCAATGAGTAGTAAAGACAACTTTAAGGAAATTATGTGGAAGAGCTGCTAAGCTGCAGAAGCTGCCGAGAGTTGAGAAGTGTGCACATTCAAAAACTGCAAACGTGGAGGAAAACAGGAAAATGTTGAGGAGATGCAAAAGACAAGGAGAGATAAATATGGAGCAAAGGAGAAAGACAGAAGATGATAAAAAGGAGTAAGTTGCTTCTGGACACTCACAGAAAGAACTGTTAAATTCGGTCAATATATGAGTGACATTTCCTGGAAGAACACAAGAATACCTACGTTTTAAATGTATAATATGTTTATTAAAAATAAAATTGAAGAAGAAAAATTTGATAAAACTGGAAGCTGAGAAGTTAAGAGTGCGTGCGATGTCACCCACTTTAGCTTCACCAACATTTTGCTATACACACTAATGGAGAAGATGAAAAATCACCCGAAAAGTACCTCAAATTAAAAGTATCTATAAATTAAAGTTTTTATGCCGCTTGGCGATACAGGAAGTTTAAGGGAAGTTTTAAGTGCCTCTCATTCATATTCTGGGAAAAGAAAAAGTAACAAAAGTGAAAAGTAATAGCACACGTGCACTAAAAGTGACCTACATTTTGTTATGAAAGTTGAACCGAGTTTCTCTGACAAACTAGAAGATAGGTAGAAGAAGCGACCAAAAAACGACTGTGTTGCACAGCTCTCCCACTAATTATTGCCAATAAACCAGTAGTAAATGAACACTGCATGACAGATTTTTAGAAATATTTAATTATTGTATAGCTGGTTCCTGTCCCATAAAAGTCATGACATAACAAGAGTATTTGAACAGTAAAAGAATATTACAAAAGTTGGAGGAGAGATATAAAACTTCTTTTTGGTCATAAATAATGTTTTACATTTCCTCTGTCCCTGGACACCTCTGACAAAAGTACTAAACACATGTAGAGCTAATGAAGTTTTTGTGACATTATTTTCATTCTGCGTCTTAATTGTACACACAGCACAGCAAGAGTTCACAAAGGATGACATATAGTATGTAAACAGAGACTCAAACATGACATGCTTTTAGTTATTGCAGAGAAATACCACAAAAATAAAACAAAATGCAGAATAGTTTAACCTGATTAAATATACAATTACACGAGTCATCTCATTTTACCAAACTATAAATGTTCACCTTTTGCCCTAAACCTTTACACATTACCTATTATCACATACTGATCATAACCATACTAAAACTCAATTTACAAATAAATCTTTTGAAATAATCATATTGATTTTACATATTATTTTTCATTTTCTGTGAGAAGTAGCCTTTCTTTGTCCAAAAGACAAAAACCTGTGAAAAAAAAGGTAAAACTTCATTATGTTTAAGCATCACCAATATTCTTAAAAACAGCAAACATATACATTTACTCCTATGTATTATGGAAACATTTGTGCGTATAGAAAGAGAAACTTTTTTTTTTTTTAATTCTTTCTCGTGAAGCCCTTTTTATTTGGGTAAGTCCAAGACACAGTCTGGGAGTGGAATGAAGATAAGGACGCTTCGCTTGGAGAACAACACGGAGAAGGTTCAGAACTTGAAGAGGTCGATAAAGTGCTGCGGAGAGATCGGCATGAGACTGTCTGGATCGTTGGCTGTACATGGGTGCCCACAGTCCTGGAATACAGTCCACAACCATATTTTAAAAAAAATTAGAGAAGCCATGTATATGTTGAAACACAGCAATTAGAGATATGACACTGGAGTTAGCTGCATCAGCTGTTAGTAAGTTCAAAGTTGGCCTAATTGTGATCTAAGTGAGTGAGTGAGAATAACTGCACCTTACAAACTATCAATTACACAGAGATTATTTTAACAGGCTGGGAAATAAACTCTGTTCTACCATCACGTTCTAAAGATGATATCACTTATTAACACATCCATCCATTAGAATCATCTACTAAACCTTATGTCCAAACCTTTTTTTGTGCAGTTTTTGCTCTCCATTACCTCTTGAGATAAATATCTTGCTTTTTAGCTGCTAAATGCTTCAGCTAGTCACTAACTTTCTGTCAGCCATTTGGTTGTGGGCTACTGCTGCAGCCAAAGCTAAAACTGTTAAGGTGGAACCAAAATAAAACAAATCAATATAATAATGGGAAACTGCAGAGGCCATTGATAAATCTCTGTAGGTTAATTTCTATTACACGCAAGTAGCCTGTTGATCCACTGTTGAAATAGGTAGCAGTTATGTGGTTAGCGAATGACAGAATACTTCAAACTACAAAAACATTAGAAAAGAACTAAGTGAGGCTTTTTAGGATGCATAATTAGATATTTTGCTTTAATTTTCAAGTGCTTTAGATTTAATATCAGCTTTAATTTTGCAACCTCATTTAGTAATGCAATTATTCTAAACTAGCCAGTAGTTAGTGAAAGAATAACAAATTGTGATAGTTTTACACATGTTTTGTGCAACTGAGCCTAGACAATACTATAAGCATAGAGAAACATTTGTGCTACACTAAATGAAGACTGACATATTTATTTTACAAGAGCTCAACATTTAAAGGAGATTATGATCTGAACTTGTAGTTAGAGGCAGAGAGAAAGAAAGACAGTGTTTACTAAACACACTACAAAACACGATAACATCGAGCGAAACAGAACAGTAAGTCCAAGCTCAGCACATGGAAAAATAGATGTCTTAAATCAGATCATTTGGGAAACATCAGACAAACTGAAGACTGAGCAAACAGCAAGGCACAGTGGGACATGAAGTACCTTGAATAACAAAGCCAGGTGGAGATCCTTAAGGAATCAGGGAGAAAGGAGAAAGTCAGGAGGATAGGCAGGAAGGAAGGGAAACAAGCAAAGAGAGGGATGCAGAAAAGGGCAAAGGTTAAACAGGTTAAACAGTATAGGGACCCAGCTCAGGAGGATAAAAAGATTGTGGGTAGTAAATAAAAATTGCAAAAATAACAAATAGGAATAGGACAGTATATCACTGCACATCGAGATTGTCCCCAAAAGTTAAAAGTTGCTAAAATGTGATATTTGTTGTACACGTGGATAAAGATGAGCTGTCATCCCTGAGGGCAAAACCAATCATTTGTTTGACCTCTGACCGCTACATATACATGTATGAGCTCATGAGCTCACAGAATCCGTTGTATTGGTGCACTATCAGGATTATCAGCAGTGCTGACGTGTGCTTATATGTGTGACTTGTTTGTTTGCCTTTGAGTAAATAGAACAGTATTTTTCTTTTTTGGAAAAACAACGTCACAATCTGCTCTCAAGAATTAAGAGTAAACTGATCAGAAATTAATCTAAGTGAAAGGTAATATGTTTTTTATTAAATATTTAAAGTATAAAGGTAGGATTTCAATTACAATTCAACTAACTAACTAGCTGTCACAGACAGGTACCAGTGTGGAAGAAGCTGTGTGACTGGACCAAAATTTTACTGTGTGTTTCAAATGATAATGGGTGTTTTGTCTCCTTGGCCAAGACAATACAAAGTGTAGTGGTACCAACTTCTAACTTCATTTGACCCTCATGTCTCATCGACATACAATTACATAGATATTAGGTCTGCTTCTACTACTTTACAGAATAGACCTCTGTACAAGGATGAAAGCAAAACCTAAACTAAATCAGTTGAATTTGTAGTGAGCTTTTCTGGTATTATTTACCTCCAATGTAATGTACAACTTGTAATTCACTAGCATTATAAAGAACTGGTACTGACTGCAAGTACTGGTGCTTCCTACATGATAATAATGGAGTTGCAGGTGTGTTTACCTTCCAGAAGAGGATGCTACAGTGTTTACAGAAGTGCAAGGTATCTCCGTACTGCTCTTTCATTGGGTAGTGTTTCTGCAAGGTGAAGTACATCAGCTTCCAGTCTACATTATCAGCCTTGTTACGGACCAAATCCCTACAGAACTACACGCACACGCACACGCACACGCACACACACAAACAGATGGAAAGAAACAGTTTGAAACCACTTTGCATATTTGGGAATGTAATTATAACTGGAACAATGAGTAATTAAATATAATCAAGGACAATTTCTAATTAACCCAGACCTGAGTGACTGTTTGTACATGTGTCCCAGTGTGTGAGTGAAAGAAAGTCAGAGGTGAACTTTGAATAAACTGTGAAAATCCTACCCCCTAGTGGTTCATAACTAAACTACCTAGGATCCTTCTGGGTCAGTCATGTGCAACATGTTAACTGATGTTTAACTGAATAGTTTGTACTCTAATGTACTATACTCTTGTATATTACATAGGGGTCTCTAGCATATTAAGAGCAGCTCCCTGATTCCTGTATTTAATACAGCATCCCAGGAATCTGACATTTACTATGTTCTTGTCATAAGAGGACTTATCCCTTGTGCAGGTTGGTTTTAAGCTAAGAAATTAACATTGTTTGTATTTAGAAGACATAATGTGAGCCATATGTCAGCAGCATGGGACTTTACAGAGTGTAGGTCATCAGTGTGTCGAAAGCACCAACCAAATCCATGGTTCTAATAAGAACCATGAATTTGGTTGTAATTGTAATTTAAGTTGAGTGCATATTTTTTTTAAATTACTGTTAAAATGACAAGTTGAGCTGCAAACTGCAACACACTTATATGTTAATGATGTTTTATGATGTGATATGTTGTTATTTCACCTGTTTGTCTGAGAAGTGAAAGTGGCAAAGTTTCTTCCACAGCGTCCTGTTCTCACTGAGAATGTGCAGGGTTGGCGTGGCCTGTCCCAGGTTGATAATGTCATAAGCATCAGATAACTTGTAGAGGATTTTGTTTTGCATGTGCAGTGGCAAGTCACTTAATAACATGCCATTGCAAATTTGCTGCAATAATGAAAAAAATCATAAACAAAATTAGAGTTGAACTGCACAGGTAAATTGACTTAGTGTAAAGATATATATAGTCATGTTATCCTGAGGCTGACATGTAACAGTACACATACACACAAACTTCTTTTCAAAACAATTCACAAATATACACAACAGGAGCAACTTGGATTTTAGTGTCATATCCAAGGACAATTTAACGTGTGAACGACTGAAATCAGGGATTGAACGAACAACTGTGTGACCAACCCTGCGGTCAGTTGATAAACTACTGTCTCCTGAGCCACATTACATGCACACATGTACAGTTCACCCATGCATATTCTCAACATACACACATCCAATTTCTCTACCTTGGGGATTTGGAGGTTGTTGAGCTGTTGCTGCCATTTAAGGATGGTCTCCAGTCGGCACAACCAGATGTTGACGTTACCCACGAGGACACACCTGCCCACATGGACAGTCAGGCTGTGCAGAGTGGAACTCAGGTCCTGCAGTAGTTCCTTGACAAGGCGAGGATTGTAATGATCTTCTAGGACTAGATCCCCCCCCACAAAAAACATAAACAATGGAAAATAGACATTTCAAAAAGAAGCAAACCTATAGATAAATACTTATTAGGTTCAGTGCTGAAAGTAGCTATTATTTGTCTTACAGCCACTTTGACAAAAACCACAAAAACATTGCTGAAAAGAATGATTAAGGTACTTAACAACCATAGTTTTGTTAAAACACTGTAAGATTTTAAGGGGATTTAAAACCCTGTTTCATCATATACAGTACATGTGGCAGACTGAACCTCAGCTGAGTTCTGTTCGCTGCTTCAGCAAGCAACACAACCCCATAATGACAGAGCACACTAGATCTACAGGTTTTGTGGTCAGACATTCAATGCAGTAACACTGACGAGACAAAGGAGTAAATAAAAAGAGTTAACCTCTGGTTAATAAGTGATTTTTATGTTAAATACAAATCTTCATTAACTAATACTAATCACAGGCTTAGGCCTCTGAAAACATGTTATATATAACCCTTACCCTTCCGTACAATCTTTTCCAGTATATTAAAATAGTTTTTCTGGGCAGCTCCGCTTAAAGATGTCAGCTGAGATCTGGCTATAAGCTGGAAAAGCTGTGAAAGAGAAACAGTCACACGATAAGAGGAAGCACATTTTTAAAAAGATTATTTTTCAACTTTTTGCTAATCAACGCTCACTTTTGCAACATAGTTGAATCTTCTCAAGTCCTGAATAGCACTGGAAAAGTCTAGACGGTTGAGGGCTTCACCAAGGGTGCAGTAACCATGTCTCTGCAAGTAAACAGGCACACATGCACACTTACTGTTTTAAGTTTTAAAATGACAATAAACAAAGATGTTTCAATCAACTTCCAGTAACTCCTTTAATGCAAACATTCTGGAAATTGCTCCAGCACTTACTTCTTTTGTGCTCCCTTTTTGCACGTAAATCCATTTATCCGTGAAAACAACTGGAGAAAGAAAACAATCACAATAACTTACTGTAAATGTACACAATGGATAATGAGGGGACAAATAAAAGTACCTTTGCAATTTAATGCAAACCAATAATACACAATTTGAGCAAATGTGATCTTTGTTAATATGACTATAAATTCTATACTTTTATGTACTATTTTGTTAGAGCTGTGTATTAAAGGGGTTCATTTGTGATTTATTTGAAAGTATTTATTGTCGAATCTGAATCTGAAATGTATCTGTTTTCATACCACAAACTAGTCACAAAAACAACATTATTGTCCATTGCTCAAACTCACACTGAGATTTGGTGTTATTGTTGTATAGGTCTTTTTTCCTCTTTGTTGTGGTGAGCTCACAGACATCTTCAACAAACAGATTTTCTTTGTTGTGGCTGCAGAGCCTGTTTAGACAGAAAAATCACGAGAAAAATGTGTTAATAAAACTTCATGTGAATGTGACCAATGCACCTAACAAGCAATATCAATGTTAGAAACCACTTTTTACTGAAGTCCTGTATTAACACCAACGCAAAATGCTACTATATTTTGTGGTAAAGAGTGTGAGTTAATGTAAAGTTCTTTGGCCCAAAACCTAGTGATGTGATGATTTGTAGCCTACCACAAATGGAAAGAGACCCAGACCAACCAGAATGTGACGTTATAGTATTTCATAGTGTGTCTGCTGTAATGGAAGAAACATGGCAGATGCCAGACATATATCAGGGTCTGAGAGGCAGAATTATAGAAGTGACTCAGACAGTATTTTCCCATGCAAAACATTCTGAGATCTTGATACATTATGAGATGTCTATCTAATGTTATTTCTGGAAGACATTCTGGGCCTGGTTGCTTGATGGTGGCCTTGTTGTTTGTCATAAAATGAATCTTGACATTTTGGCAGCTGACCTGAGGTTTGACATGTTGACATAGGAAGCTTTAAATGGCTCAACATCAACAGAAGCAAAAAATGTTATGTATGTTTAGGCATAACAGTCTTTTTGTCTATATTTATGGATGTGGTGCTGGAGCTAAGCAAGTCAGTTTGACACTAAACTTAGAATCTCTCTCTGCTCATTTCTCTCTTTGCTGTGGAACCTTACCACATCTACACACACCTGGACAAGCCTGGGGGGTCTGCAAGGATTATGTTCTTTAACTGCTAAAGTGCTTTTAACACAATCCAGCCTTTCCTGCAGGGGGAGAAATTGAAAAGCATGCTCGTTGAAACCCCATGGTTGCCTGGATTTTCGACTACCTCACTGACCAACCCCAGTATGTCCGTCTGCAGAACTGTTTGTCTGACACTGTGACCTGCAGCACAGGTGCTCCCCAAGGGACAGGTTTATCTCCTTTTCCCGTCACCCTGTATACCTCTGACTTTATGTACAACTCAAGTCCTGCCACCTTCAGAAGTTTTCTGATGACACTGCGGTTGTTGGATGTGTCCAGGGTGGAGATATCACTGAGCATCAATTAGTGGTGGACACTTTTTTTAACTGGTTTGAGCACAATCATCTCCAGCTGTGACTGAGAGGAGAATGTTGTTAAAATGCCTTTCAGTACTGGACAATACCTCCCAACCAATCCATTGCATGCTGGCTGCACAGAAGAGCACTTTCAGCCAGTGATTGAGTCAATCACAGTAAAGTGCTTCACAGCTGACCCAGCTAGTGCCTCTAGCTGGGTTTGTTTCTTACTTATTGATCAGTAGATCAGTAACAAGACAACAAAATGTCCCTATGGAATCAATAAAGTAGTTTGCATACCATGGATATATTCTGTTTATAAGATTCAGATGCTGTATAAAATATTCACCTAAACATACTATTGGGTAAAGAAACTACTTTAGAATTTCTCCAGCAATAGTGAAGACATAGCTTTACTTTTCTGACTGCAAAGACTCAGTCACACTGAATTACAAGTGAGGAATGCAATAGCCTGGGTGCTTTACACAGGTTGCACGCAGTGCACCACCTCCTCAGAGCCAATAAAAGACATGATGGAGCAGCAGGGAACTTCAGAAGCCTTTGTGGATGTTTAAGCTATACCCCCAAAATACATGAAAGCAGAAGCAGAAAGAGGGAAGTCAGTATGAACAAGGAAGAAAACAACTGATGGGTATTACATTACAATGTCATTGACCATCATAATGGTCTGCTTTCTTTGAATGAACCTCAGCCACATGAAGTCATTGGCCATACTGTCTTGAGTTTGTGGTTTGGACAGCTGCCAATCTGAAGAGATTGTGTCATAGTGTATTGTCTGTTGTCATGTCCTTTTCTTTTTAGTGAGACAACCGCAGACAAACAAATGTGATACTGTGAGGTACTGCTGGTTGATCAATAAAAAAGGAACAATGTGCCCTTGAGAGAGATATCCCGAGATGGTGCTGCCATTCCACTCTTAACAAATTCAACAGCAGAAGAACAACACTGTAAATGAGGCTTAGTCAGGAACTGAGAGGTGGATCTTTCTTTTAAGCAGCATTACAGTTTTGAGCCTTTTGAGAGTTATATATAAATTTGGAATGCAATTATTCAGAACAAAAGTTTGTTCATTTTAAGATGGCTGATATTAAGCTGGAAAATAAGTCAACATTGGAAACTATTAAAGGGTGAGTGAGGATAGGCAAATAGCTCAACCAAATGTTAAGCATTTTCAATTTAAACAAATACTAAAACAAGTAAAACAACACAAACTATTTGAAGAAGAAGTAAGCATTATGTGACCACTCATGACCAGTTGGCAAACTTAAAAACATTATGTTTCCTGTAGATAAAAAGGCGAGTCCTCCAGCTGGGAGAAAACCCAGCCTGCCCACAGTGCAGACCAGAAAGACTAAAATAGCAGAATGTGTTTTACTTTAGCTGGTCTCAACAACCAGGGGTCATTAAAGTCTTTCAATTCGCCTTAGGGATGATTAGTATTATCAAAGCACACAACAGACATTGTTTTACTTGAAGGGTATTCTTGTGTGTCTCTGTCAAAAGAACTGGTATGTTAACATTCATCACACAAGTACAAGCAAACACTTATGAAACAGAATTGATGTGTCACACCAGCTGCAAATGATCAAAAGTATCTACTCAACATGCAAGAACTTAAAGTCTAACAATACATATTGGTGCCGATCAGGCACAAATCTTCTTGCAGGACATTTTTTTTGTTCAGAAACAATAATGTGTGATTTTTTATGATGGAATAGTTTGCACAACTAAGTTAACCTAATGCTCACACACACACACACACACACACACACACACACACACACACACACACACACACACACACACACACACACACACACACACACACACACACACACACACACACACACACACACACACACACACACACACACACACACACACACACACACACACACACACACACACACACACACAGCATCTGATATTCATATATGGATTTAAAGAGAGGTGAAAAATACACAACATATATGTGAACTCAAATACTTCATTCTCCATAATGATATTGTGAACATACATATTGTTTGGATTGAATCTTTAAGTCAGATAAACTGACTTGTTGGTCTCATGTAAAATTACTGTCGAGTTTCACAACCATACCCTATAATAAACTCTGTAACCATAATGCTCCTCTGGCATCAACAACAGGCCGCAATTGTGGGATGTTAATCACCCCATCAAAGACTCTCTGCTATGGCCCTGATAAGAGTTGGATGAATTATTGTCTCTCTGTCATTATGTACCTGTGGCCTTATCTGAGCAATTTTAGTTCCAAACCTTAATTATTTACACACTTAAGACTAAGTCACTTCCTCCTTTTTCTCCTGGTTTATTAAACATATCAGAGCTAAATAACAGTTTGTATTTTTTGAACTTCAGCTTAATCTGGTTTACAGTCAGACATTCATACAAGCTCTAGTTTACTAAAATGCATTGAACTGCAACAACAATTCATCAACAAAGATGGTCTCTACTCACTACTCAAGCATCAGAGTATCATGGTGGCCTATACTGAGGTGTTTATTACACTAACCATCTAATGGCAACACAATCCCATTATTGCACATCTAACCCCATCTATATCTCTTATTTTCCTGTTAAGTCATTACTGTCCTCCAAAAATTCCACAAAAAAATATGTTTTTCATGCGAAACAGAAAGTATCATATAACTAAGGCAATATTTACAGTGCACCTTGGCAGTCACTCAGCTTTAACCAGACTGCTTTTGAACAGAGTTGCAAAGAATTTTAGTTACGAATGTAAATGAAAGACTCATAACACTTCTCTAGAATAAGCGAAAAAGCCTTGGGAACAGTTTTGTTTCTTGTAAAGTACTTATTTTCTTATGCAGTTAGTTAACCTTAGAAGTCTTGAACAGTTTTGTGTTTACCTTAATAAACCACATTAATAGAGGTTTATCATTTAACCAATCATGTGTTTTGAGCACATCAGCGTGATTGTGAAATCCTAAGGTTTTACTGTAACCTAAAATGGTAAATCAGTGTCTCATTTACTACCGCTGGTATAACAATGCCATATAAGGCAGATTTAGGCGACAAGTCAACAAGTTATGTTCTTACACTTCTAAGTCGATCTCTCTGTTGTCCTCCAACTCATGCCCAAATAAAACAATCCTCTTCCAGCCATGCTCAGTCTTTGTCCAGCTCCATCCTGGCGACCTCCAGTCCTTACCCAAGAATGGCATTTTAGCTGAGGAAGACAAAAGGCAGAGAGGGTTTGTATCCTTCTGTCCTTTGGCTATCTTAGACCTAAATAATGTGTTAAGAATCTAAATACCTGAAAAGTACAGTTACTAATGTAATTCTTAATTCTTTAGAGCTAAAAAGCGTATTTTTCTGTTGACCACATTCATGTCCTCATGTAAAAATTCTGGCCACTTAAGGTGAATTGGAGAAATTCAAACCTCAAAACGAAACATTCAAAGTTGAACAACCTGCTGCTGAGAATAATAAATGAATCAGGTAACATTTAGTCAGTCATTTGATTCCCAGAGAAGCTCAAATGAGTGACTGGGAACCCAGGACAATTTGCACCAATAGAAACTGCCTTTAAAATTAAAGTAAAGTATTTATTCTAATGTCAATGTCAATGATGTAATGTCAGTTCACCTGGAATTAAAATAAAAAATCTTTAATAGTAATAATAATTTTTATTGTTTCCATAGCTACATTAACTATGACAGCAAGAAGCCATTAGGCCAACAGTTACGTGCTATAAATATAGAGATACATAGATAGATAGATAATTGTATATATTTCATTATATGCAAAATGACTAAGCCAAAGCGCTTTTCCATAACACCTAGCAACGACTATGGCGCATTTACCGGGGACATCTGAACAATAACAGCGTCGTTTGACATCAAGTTGTTTCAACACTTAACGGTCCCAAATGATGGTAAGATGAAGCTGTCAATCGATTTTACGTATATATTTATGTCCTAAAGACTTTCAAGAAGCTCTTCGTCATTATAAGACTAACGAGAGTTTATGCAAAATGGCTAAACAAACCTTAATAGGCAAGCAACTCCTTTGTGTATCCTCTGTCTGCTTATTCTGTTCCCTGCTTGTCGTTGACGGAAGTAAACACACTGCATATTAGGGGATTCGTTCACACCCCCTGCTGCTTTCTGATTGGACGTTACGTCAGAATTTATCTTGTTGCTACCCTGGGTCTTGTTCTGTGATTGGATGCCATCGGGTGTCAATCACTTTCTTTTATTATCCTTTTCTGTTTAGTTGGGACTTTCTTCCACACGTGACAGAGAACTGCGCACATGTACTTGTGTTTTGATTTTGATGGGGGATGGGGACTTGACTACTGGACAACTGTGTTAGTGAAGAAATGGTTATTAGGGAATATTTCTAAAACAATAAAATATCACTAATATGAGCACGCCTTAAAACTAATAAATATTAACATATTATTATTGATATTATCGATAATTTTGTAGATGACCTTGCGGGTTTTTTTTATTGTGGGAACTCCTTGACTTGCTCAAGTCTGCAGCTCTGGTTTTTATGCATGCTCATCTGTGAGAAGACCGTTGGAATAGCAATTTCTTTTATTTACTTTTTTGATGTGTGCTGAAGACATTTAGGTTTAAGATCAATTGATAGATAATAAATTAAAGTTCTAAATAACAACATTTGATGGTATTGGTAAGTCTGTTTGATGTGTCAGTACCACTGCATTGCATGTTTTTATGACTCTTATTTTAAATGTAAAACATATCAACTTTCCTGATGGATAACAAAATAAGCATAATAAATACAACTGCCTTGCCTTTCTCAGATTAAGAAAAAAAAAGCCTTAAGCTGTGTATCAAAAATCCACACAGACTGATTTGTATGTAGTAATTGTCCATCTGGGTATTTTTGTATGTTGTTTCATTATAGTTGTTTCATCTGTTGTCTTTGACTGTCCAGCAACATAGCAACATTCCTATATTATTATAGTCAGTAGGTTCAGTCTTCTTGTTAGATGCTGCCCCCCTTTGGACTCCATACAGTAAATTCAAAATATTTTCAGTGACTACAGACACTGAAGTACTGTTTACTGTAGAGAGAGTTGTTATTGGTTCACATACTATGTATACATGTACATGTATTATTAAAATCAATTGGGATTAAGGTAAATGTTTTTTGCAAGGTTTTACAAATGTTTTTTTCATATTAAACCCACCAAAGTTTTATTATAATGAAAAAGGAAGCCTGCTGGATATCCATTAAGCAAAAGCTAATTTTATCCTACTACCTGCCCTAATTGTAAGATGATGTGCACACAGCTATTCAACATGGTTATTATGAATTTTTTAAAAAAAGCAACAATAACATTGTAAGACATTTGTTTAAAACTTTATTTGTGTAACAGGTTTACAATACTTCGGAGAAAACACCAAAAATGGCAAAACCATCCTTGAGCGAGGGATAAACTCTGGTTTTGGTTGGAAGTTATTTGACTTTGCAGCAATTTCCGACTATGGCAAAGCTGTCTGCGAGTATAGAAACACTTTGACACAATACAATCCCAAAACAAGAAGCAACAGGTCCAATGCTTAAATGCAAGTAGTGTACATTTTTTCAGTCACTCCACTACATTTCTGTACAGGTTGAATTACACAGGCCACTGGTAAGACAAGAGTTTTTTTTTTTTTTACTTCAACCGAACATTTAAAAGAAAGTTCAAGTTCTGGCTACAGACAAGCAGAGACATGACATAACTTGCCCTAAAGTGAAACAGTCTTTTGGGTTTCTAGAAGCATAAAAGGCATGTCCACACCATGCGTGTAACAGAGTGTTGTGTATACAGAGACATATACTGTGTATTGTTTCTGCATGTGTGAGTGGGTGGCAATTATATTTACCAGTAGTACATTTTGAAAATTTTGTTTGTAAAGTTTGCTATAATCTGCCCTCTGTCTATAATTTGCCTTCGTACAACTTGTGTTAATCACTGATCACAGCCTCTCAGCTTTAATCAGCAACAGCAGTTGGCTAAAAAGAGAGAGAAAGTGATTAAAAGACAAAGCAGACAAAGATTGGAAGGGAAGTGGAGATACAGTTACAATGGTTCATTGGACTTAAGCCTATCAGATTATTAGGCACATTCCTCTCACTTAAGATTCAGGGACTGACTGAGTAGTTGCCTGGAAAATAATCAGGTCTTACAAGCCTTTCAATTTGGCTGCAGTTAAATCAAATGACTAAACCAGTTTCTTTACTCCCAATAAGAACCACTTGACCAGAATAATATGTGAGGCACATAAGGACAACAGCTTTCTATGGACATTTGTATCCCAAGCTGTTGCCTCCTGTATATACAGTCAAGTGCAAAAGTTAGCACCCTCTTATTTTGAAAGAAAAGACTAAAATAAATAATTTTTTCCCTCAACATAATATTTAATGCACAATTAGCTATTACAAATGTTTCTCCATCGAAATTAATTAAAGTCATTTTTTTAATCATAAAGGGGGACGCAGATGTTTGAACATTTTAAATTGTCATTATTATATACACTCCTTTACCACTTTTATTTCTTTTGACGAGTAAAGAACATTTGTACTATCTGAATGTGCAATCATCATGTTAGGTTTGGGGTTAAGCTTGCATCCCCTTACTCGGGGCAGATCTAGAAAGTTTGCTAGAGTGGTGGACAAAAGGTAAAAAATTGTTCACAGGATGAGAAATGCTGGGAAAATACATTTGTTTGTATCTGCCACTGTTTGTGTAGGTGTTTCTAAGTCCTTGCCTGACCCCACTGTGACACAGAACACAGTCATGTGTGCAGGTTTGAACAGAATCAAACATGCTAAATCTGAATTTTGTAATCAGAAGTGTTAGCTGGAATTGGCTCAACCAGACATGTAGCATGTGATTAAAACAGAACCCATACTATACATTACAGTAGAGACATGAGCCCAAGAGTTAATTTTTTTCGAAACCCAAAACTGGGAATAGGATGTCCAGAGTGACAAAATGTGTTTTCATGTGTCGTTAACAATATGTGATACATAAAATTGGTATTATGTAAGGGGTTTGGTAGAAAAAAAATGGTTATCTCAGTGTAGATCCCGTAATGTTTTCCCAGTCTCTACGGCATTCTTGCAGCTGTATAGCCATTTAATAATCCGTGCATTGCGTTCAATAACTGATGTCCCCTGACGTATCTTTTCCTGTACATCATCTTCCAACAGTTTATCGCTGTCGCCACTGCTTTTGGAGAAGCCTCCGTCTGATGTGGAGACGCTGACACTCCGAATGTTTATTGCAATTTCATCTGAGTGTGCAGAGAAGTTCTCTTTCCCCAAAGAGTCAATGACTTCACTGTCCAGCCCACAGTATTTAAAAAAACCATCAAAGTCTGCAAAGTTTTTGGAGTACCTAGAGCTAATATCGGAGTGAGAACGGCTGACCCCTTTTCCAGACCTCCCTTCAACCTCAGGTACAGTTAAGAGACCAGGTGTCATTTTTGTCCCAGAATCACTGTGTTCAGTGCTGTACTTTTCTGCTAATCCATTCTTCCTTCTTTCTGACTGAGAAAAAACTACATGTAGGCTGCATTCCTTTGCTGTTCCCTCAGGTGTGGTGATTTTTTCCTGGTTTCCTTTAGACTCACACTCCTTATCTGCGCCCTCAGGTAATACAACATTTATATTCACAGAGTTGAGCAGCAGCTTACGAGCTATAGGGTGTTTCCTGGCATTTGCTGCACCTTTTACTAAGTCACATTTCTGTCTGTAAAGTAGTAGAGAGTCTGGTCTTTTTTTGGAGCTGGACTGACGTACCTGTACAGGTGAGCAGATTTGAGCACATCTTGTAGCGTCTGTTGAGCTAGTTGCTGTGACAAGAATACCTCCATGTTTTGAGCTCTGGTTAGAAGATCCTGTGCTGCTCACAGAAGCTGATCCAAGACTGATTACTGGCTCCTGACTTGAGTTTACCACCTGGTGGCTTTTGACATATTTTAGTTTACTTGCAGCGAGTCTCTCCACAGCACTGACACGTCCTTTTGTCTCACTCTCAAGTTCCATTTGCTTTCGAAGGTATTCAGGACCCTTCACCAAGATTTTTGTGGTACCACTGGTTTTCTCCATTGTGGTTTGAAATCAAAATCCAAATCAGTTATTTCCAAAGACTGGGTATCCTAGTGTGGTAGTGTGTGGTCTCTCTGAAGTGAAAGATTCCATTCAAGCCTGTTCTTTGCCTGAACACATATCACAATAGGAGAATTCACCTTGTCTGTTCAAACACACATCATTTTACCCCACCCATCCTGTGCAAGGCTAGTTTTAACCAAACCCACGTCTGTTCAAAGTACACCTGATACCATCATAAGTAAGAGCCCTGTAAGCTGACACTCTTTTATCCTTGTTTTATCCTTGTAGCCCAACAAAAACGTTACATTATCTCCTCCAAGAAAACCAGTTTCAGATTTTATTTTAGTCATTACTATTTTACTGACTCTTTTTTCAGAGAAACAGACTCAGGAAATAGGCTTGGCATTCTTTACAGTGGTAATGTTGCACAGTTGTTTACTCCAACCTACACAGTGAGTATGATGTGTCATACTGAGATTGTTAAAGGCAGGTAGATTATAGAGTAGTTATTTGTCTAAGCCATTAAAGCAGTATTATGCAATTCTAAAAAAAAAATCAAAAGGAAATGCTTTAATAGGTTTTTGCATCAATATTTAGTTTTTAACTCTATCATAGATGATAATTAATATTGAAATCATTTTAATAGTAAGCACATAGCACATATAATGACACAAATCCTGATTCCACAGTAAACCATTCAGGGCAACGTTGTTTTGTATTGTACAGTATAATGAGCAATCAGGCTCTGGTATGGTTTACTCACTCATATATCAGTGTATTCAAGCAATGCCAGTTTGACCTAATTTCAGTATGTGCTTCAGTTTGCAGAAACGACAAAACGTCCATCCATCCATTCATCCATCCATCCATCCATTTGTCCATTAGCTATATCCACTTATCTGGTTGTTGAGGAACTAGCTGGCAAAAGCTGAGAAACGGGATGCAATTTGGACAGGTCTACAGTCTGTCAAAGAGAGATGCATGGAGACAGACAACCATCCATACCTATGGGCAATGAAGTCACAGTTAGCGTGACTGCATGTCTTTGGACTGTGGGAGAACTAATTAAGGGGAAAACATGTGAACTCCACACTGTTTTTAATGCAGTGTGAGTATGGGTTTGAACCTGGAACCTTTAACAAATCAGTAGGTGTCTACAATAATGCCAGCAGAAACCATGGTGATCTGAGGTAATAATGACAATATTTCTATTTTTAAATACACACGTTAAAACATACATATAACAACAATAAAAACTTTGCCAACAGAAGAAGTTGCAGCAACTCATAGATCACTGGTCCACTTTAAGACAGCTCACTTTCCAACAAGTGTTACTGGATGAGTATTTGATTAAATTTGCTACTATTTTGACCACAGGCTCAGTTGGTTATTTTCCACAGCTTAATGGATTATATTTTGCAGTTTAATCTGATGTGTACTTAGAGAAACCAGCACGAGCATGAATTTATTCAAACCTGTATACTAATACACAGCGTTTTTATTTTATTGAATTTTTTTATAATTTCCACTTTAAACTTGAAACATCTCCACTGGGACAACAGCATTCAGCCAGTGCGTTGAAATTTTCTTGGCCTCTAATAGCCACAATATCAAGGTTTGAATTAATTTAAATAAAATAAAAGCAAAACAACTGCAAATCCCATAACAGCAATTAGGGAGGTAAGAACTG
Source organism: Channa argus (assembly GCF_033026475.1). Taxonomy (NCBI): domain Eukaryota; kingdom Metazoa; phylum Chordata; class Actinopteri; order Anabantiformes; family Channidae; genus Channa; species Channa argus. The sequence continues at coordinate 10,714,073 of NC_090213.1, read as the reverse complement.
ACTCACTGTTCTCTCCCTACATTTGTTATTAAAACCATTCACTGGTACAGAATCAGAAACATCTGTGTACAAACTGATACCAGACCACCAGGTTTACACATTCAAAAGACAGAGGGCAGCACTAGAATGAACAGTGTAAAAGTCTTGCAATGACTTCGGCTTAATTAATTAATGATTCAAGACTCTCTTTTAAGAGCAAACACATCATACACCACTTTGGTGGATCGGGACCATTTTTAAAGCTCTGCCTCCACTTGCCCCCATGCTGCACCACCCAACCTGTGAAGGCTTTGGTTTTTACTTTTCAGGACCTAACAATCTATTTAGAAAGGTTATTTGGTTTTACAACTATTTTTTGACTGAATATACTGTAGGCAGAAATAATCTAAAACAATTACAGTATTTTACAAAATGTATTTGTTCGTGTAAATGGTGTCAGGAGCTGCTGCAGCTTTTGCTATCATCAACACAGGGGGGAGAGGTCACATTCTACAACTGGCCTTGTGACTTAAAGAAACCAAAGACTAACAGGACTTCTCTTCAGTAATTTGATTTACACAGTACTTATATTTTTCAGTTTCATATAATCCCACATCTGTTTTTCATTGTATTTGCATTCATTAAGTTGTGTGTTTATTTTGATTGGCTCCCTAAAGTCAGACTGAACACGCCACCGGCGGATTCATTCGTGTTTACTTGAGCTTTAAACTTCCTTGACCTCTGCTTAGAATTAATCGTGATTTCCTTGAGATTGTGTCTTCATGTGCCTAAACAGAGGTATGCAGAACTATAAATAATTACTCCTTGCATGTATGAGAATGCTTTAATATATTTATTTGAATTCAGTGGATATTGTTGATGAATATGAATTAAGAGTCCCTTGTAATACATGTATATTTTGAGATTCTGGCCAGTTAAATTTACCGCAGTGTTTATTCTGAAAATGGGCAATGACCAATAACCATATTGAATTAATAATTTCATAGCAATTTTCCTTCTGTTGCTTATTTATCCTGGCAGGAGACCGTTTTCATGTTATGCTCTAGCTCTCTCTTCTCTCATTTCTTTTCATCGTGCTAAGAACTCTCTAACAAAGGCATGAAATTACCTAAAAAAATGTTTTAAAAAAGTATTTTGAAGATTCGGGCAAAGTGATTCCTGTCCAAAATATTCTCACAGTGTCACGAGGATACATGTACAATCCTCTATGTACAATCTTTTTCTGTTCCTTGGCTAATAGGTACACATGGCTTGTTGTCTGACTTATGAGATGAGAAGAGATCTATTTCTGCCTGATCGGATAAAAGAGAGAGGGAGCAGGGATAGAGGACAGCAGAGTAAACATGAATACTGACACCATTAGTTTCTTTTCCCCTGAGCCTTCTCACCTTTGTTTAATTCTTAACTTACGCAGCTAGTTGGAAAAACACATTCTACACTTTAATATGAGACATCATCTGCTAATTGTGTTCCTATTGATTCATTCACAATAATTACCATCCATCCTTGAGACGTGAATGAAACTGGCTGACTCAAATAAAAATGACTCACAAATTATGAGATATAATTGCTGCAGCCATCCTTTTCTTACAGTTATTGTTTCAGTGTTATGTAAAGTAACTGATAATTGCTAATCATGCATGCATGCGCTAATTACCAGGAATATAAGGTCACCTTCACCTCCAACTGAATTAGTCAGGATCTATTTATCATAAGCTCATTTTACTGTATTTGTGAAAACTGTGTTTGAAGAGTGACTGCTGCAATGCTTTTTCACGGTACAACAAATATTCTGAATTAATTCTATTTATTTTTTTATGCCTAAGCACAAAAAAACAAAATAAATAGAATTCAGCTTCTTCATAAAACCAACATAAAATGGGGCTTCTTTCTAAAATTCACTATTCACTACGTAATGATTCAAATAACTAATGTAAAAGCTGTTGCTCATAGTGAGGACAATTCATTTGGTTTTAAAGCCTATAACATTAGGATTCGTTGTTCTCATCATCACTTGTTTTCAGCCACAGTAGGCTGCTGGTTTTAGTTGACATGCTGTTATGAACATTGTGAGCTGTCTGTTCTGCAGCAAATGGCAGACAGACAAAGTTAGTGACTAGCCAGTGAAAACACTGATGCATTTAACAGCTAAAGAGACAAGTTGCTCCTTCATGGAAACTAAACCAAACCTAAAAGGACTTAAGGTCACATGGCTTAAGTGACCAGAAAGAAATCTTCATATAGTATGTGTTAGAAAATAGGCTGTAACTTGGTCCTAGCACACTGTTTGTTTATAGTTATATAATTATATTCAGAAAGTCTGACAAAGTCATTAATACATAACTATAATATTCAGGATGGGTCCAAACAGTTTATCTTCTAACATAGATATATACGTTTTACAGGGTAAAACAAACACAAGTTTCAACTAGGGGCCACATTCTTTTCATTGTCTGTCACACATTGTGTTCATTGAATCCAGTAAGTTTCCGTTGCAGGAAATACATTTTGGCTCGTATAATGCTGTTGTGCTAATTGCATAGAAGGGGGTTGAGAACACGAACTCAGTGAGAGTATGACCAGTAATGAAAAGCTGTCATTTGCTAGTTTATTTTCTTAAGATAAAGCTGATGCTCAGCTAAGAAAAGAACTGAAAATAAGTAAAATCAGTCTTCTGGGTTCATGTAGATCATTTTGTTTTAGATCAGAAAAATGTATTTACTTGTTTCCATTTATGTCTATAAAAATGGTTGACAAGGAGGAGGAGGATCTAAAGGAGATCCTCATACTCTCTTTTCTCTTTTTTCTCTCCTCATAGAAATAAGGCTATGGAAACAAAATATCCCATTTCTCAGAGGTCAGAGCTCAGAGACATCAGAAAAAAAATAATCTGAGAAAACGTTTAAAAGAACAGACTCAACCATTGAGGTCAAAACTGTCAAAACTATTTTTACACAGTAGTTCTATCAGTACTACTAGCTTAAGTCTGTTTTTTAATTTGTAAACATTTTGAGCATCATTTCACAATGTGCTTGACCACACCAGCCTAGAGTCTCTCATATTCATTGTTTATAATAACCAAAAGTCCCCAGTGCAGGAAACTTAAGCAGAAAACACATACAAGCTAAATGTACTGGATACAGGAAGTTAATTTGTTACAAAAAGCAAACATAAGGCTGAGAAACAGGTACAGCTGCTTTGTAGTTAGGACTCAGTTCCGTTTCAGATCTTGTTAGACCTGTTCTCTGCGAAATACACTGAGCATTAGGATGCTGTGATTACATATGATAGACATCACCACAGAAATGGTAATACTAAAGCCACATCTTGTCTTTTATTTCAATTTTTTGCATATCAATTGTCAGAATTAACATTTCTGTATCTTCTAAGGTAAGAAAATGGTTAAAAAAATAAAGGAAATACAGTAAACATTCAGTAACAGTAACAATGTTATATGCCACACACATAGTATGCGGTAACATACTATAAGGTTTTTGTTGGGTCCTACTGTACTTTCTTCAGTGGGTGGAGATTGACCTTCCAGTATCTCCTGTTAAGGAAACATAATTATGACATCACAACATTTAAGTGTTTTGTGTAGTTAGTTGTAGTTAGCTTGTCTTGGCCTTTGCTCCCACAAAGGTCAAACATCGTAGCATAAAGTGAGACCAATGTCTGATAAAGGCCACAGGATGAATTTCAGTGATCCCACAGATCTCCCAGCTGTATCTGTGGTGAGCTCAAGCTCAGATTTGTTAATGGTGTATTCTGATGTCATACAAAAACTGTAAATTACTTTTGTTGATTTACACTTTTTAATGGATAAACGGTAGCCGAGTTGTCTCTCTATTTAACATGTGAGTTCTGAGAACTTCTTTGATGAGGTAATAAAGGTCTGTTTTATTTCGCTGTGACTTTACTTTTATCATCTTTTTATCTTTTTATCTTTTATCATCAGCTTTTATCATCAGCACTTCAAAGCCAATGTTGACTTGTATAGCAATAAAATGTTACAGACCAGTAAACCAAATTCACATGTTTCAGATCAACAAAAATTTGCTCTTTCCTGTCTGGCAAACACATGAAGATATAAATATAAGCAAAATGCCCTTGTATTGAGTTAAAATTACTTCTTAAGACAAATGGGCCACTTTGGAATGTTCTAAATTTATGTTACAGATGCATATATTTCTAAGTATCATTTTAGTAATACTGGTTAATTGTGTATTCCCTGTTGTTGTATATGTTATGTACATGTGACACATTGCATCATACATTAAATGCTATGACCAATCATTTTAAACATAGTCTAGTCTACTATACTAGTCTAGTATAAGAATTTCCATTGTAATTGATAGCTATAGCTGTAAAATAAAAGCAACGTTATATGTATATTATATGCCTCAAATTGTCTTGGGGTAGATTAAGAAAACAAGCAAGTAAATATTCAGCTCAGTAGGCTAAGTGAAAAGTCAACTGCACAACTGTTTCTGGCACAACTTTACCCAGTGCCAAGGAGCATGAATAAAGGAAATCAAAATCAAGAGGTCAAAATCCATCAACAATTATAGCATAAAGAACGTTGCTAGACCAACACAACTGGCTTGATGCCTTTGTCAGGATGTGTGAAGCGATAAAGTTTCTTTACAATTGCCAGGTTTTTTAATCTTATGTTTATTGGTCTTAAAAGGTCAAAAGTATAATTGTTTAAAACCTCAAAATGCAAACTAGGGCAGTAAATGAGCATCTAAATAACTGAAAGATTTTCTGCCTAGTCTTCTGCAAATGAAAGTTACTGTAGTTACCATTTAACAAGTGTCTTGTGGTTTAAGATTTTGTCAAAAGCTTTGAGAAGTTATGGGAGGCGAGAATGTTTGATTTTAGAACTTATAACGGCTATTAGCATATCAGCAGCAGTTCCATCATATCTCAATAACCTCGCACAAAATATGGTCTTAAAAGTACTTAAAAAGCTACATTTTTATCCAGGCACTAGTTGGCCACCTCTTACGACGTAACACAGGACCTTTTAAGAGCAAGATGGCGGCCAACAACACGAAATCTGTTTTGTTCGTCTGCTTGGGTATGATAAATCTTTTAAATGAAAAATAATATAATGACTCAATCATTCAGCAAATATTAAGCGATATATTAATTTAGAATATGATAGTAATTTAATTTAAGCGTTGTTAGAATCACATACGAGCGTTAGTTAAAGTGTCTTAGCTAACGCTAGCTAAGTTGCTCTGTTACATGAATGGTTATGGTAACAATGAAAGTTAACTACATATAAGTCCCGGTAAATTTGGTGAAACAGTTGTTGTATATTCAAGTGTGACCGGAAGCCATATTAGTGTGTTTTGCTGCGATGCTGAGTAACGTTACTTCGATTAGTTTTAGAGAAATAAATGGGTTCAGGTTCTTCGTGTTGTCCAGAAAGTTTCATAATATATTTATCGGGTATGATAGTCCACAGAGAAAGCTACTTAGTTATTGCCCTTCTTACAGTTGTGCTTGGCGCTAATGCTCTCAGTACTTTAATTTAGCAAGAGCCTTGTATGCTCAACTGAATAATTCAAGTACTTAAGCTGTAGTTAAGTTTAGGTAGAACCTGCAATAACGTTACCATGGACGGGGTTTGTCTGACATAAATCACAGATCAATCAAAGATGTCAGACCATCTATAATATTATTTTCTTTTCAGTTTACAAATCTTGTGCAGACAAGCATACTAAACTGGAATTCATTTTTTAAGACACAACATCAAATTTTATTTTATTTTTTTTTATTTTATAAAGTTATTTTATCCCATCGATAATTTAGTTAGGCCAGGAGCTTTATTTCAATTCATTAATATCTGATTAGTTTCTCCATGAACCTGTTATACTGGTTTGATCTATAAAATGTCAATACCAAAACATAATCACAGTTTTTTAAAGGACAAATTAGCATATTTTGAGGTTTTATTTGTTAGAATATCCCTGCAAACTTGAACTTTGTTTTTAAAAGTTCCTATTCCAATGTCCTCTGTTCTGCCATTAATCACGGCTACATCATCAGGGTTGTGTGTTTTTATGAAAGTTTGTTTAACCTTTCACAGATTTTCTGTGGGTCTCTAAAAAATAAATAAAAGTTCTTGATTTTTAATAAAAAACATTTTAGATTTATAGATAAATGCAATAAAGCTGTGATTTTTAACAGGAAATATTTGCCGTTCTCCCATTGCTGAGGCGGTATTCAGAAAGATGACAACAGATGCTGGTGTTGTTGACAAGGTAATGTCATTATGTGATTATTACATTGGTATCGTTTTTTTCCAATGTTACATTTTGAAATGTTAGAATTGGACGTCATTATTTTGCATATTTATTCTCGAGAGTGTGCAATTCAGTACAACTAAATGACATGCTATCAAGAATACCCTTGACAGTATGTCACAAACATAATTACATTAATTTTGCTTTACTGCCAAGTAATTTTGAATCTTCCACTGGTTGTTATTATTAACCCATGAAACCAAATGATTATTGGTTACACATTAAAACTCTTAACCATAGCAATTTATTGGCTGATAATCACAAAATAGTGAAGATATGTTTATTCAATATTTTGTTATTGTTGTTATGGCAAAATGTATACATGAAGTACCGGTGAGGTCTCAGAGAAATTCTGAGAGTCTGAAATGGTTTAATAATACAAAATATTTCCCTCACTGCACCCTTTAATGATCATGTATGAGTAGTGGATTTGGTTAAGAGCATTTGTCCACAAATCTACCTGTGAAGTCCCACCTGATTCTGTCCAAAAGTGAACAATGCTGGTGGAAATGCTGTACCACCTACAGCTTCTCTATGTGTGTGAGAGAGTGAATCATTCTTGCTGTGTTGTTGTTCCCCGTGCTCTGCTCTGCCTAGTGGAGGATAGACAGTGCTGCCACTTCCACCTATGAGATAGGAAATCCTCCAGACTACCGCGGTCAAGCCTGCATGAAGAGCCATGGCGTGCCAATGAGGCATGTTGCCAGGCAGGTACGACCACCCACCTCTACACCCAGTAGCTAGCGCCCCCTTTTTTGTTCTCTGTTGTTGCAGTGGGTCATAGACAGTGCTGCCACATCTGACTGGAATATAGGCAGCTCACCGGACAGCCGCGGTCTGGCCTGCTTAAGGAAGCATGACATTGAGACGAGCCACAGGGCACGACAGGTACAAACAGATGTCCCTTGGCTACTATCACCTCATCTGACCAGTAATTTTTGATTAAACGTTTCATTTCCTTTATTTACCTGAGCAATTAATCAATAAATACAGTTTTAAAAAGTAAATTAATAAATTTTTTAATAATAATAATTTTTTTTACAGCCTGTAACGCCTATCTATTGCCTATCTATTGTTATTTATGTCAGCATCTCATAGCAGAACAAATGGACCCTACAATACAAGAGCACATAGAATGTTAATTCCTGTTTATTTGCACTTTACTTAAAATCATATGCAACTGTCAGTAAAGTATTAACCCCCATGAATCTGCGTTTGCTTATGTCCCAAAATAAAACTGTTGTTTTGTAATAGTTTTTACTGTTATTGATAACTAATGTGATCGGAATTTCATGTCTTCCATCTGACTAGTTAACTAAAATTACTCCTTTTTTGAGGGACGTTCTTTTGTCTTGAATGAGTAATTGACAGACATGACAGCTTTTTAATGTAATTACATTACATTACATCAAACAGACCGCTGCCTTCAAGCCTTCATATACGGTGAAAGAAATTCTAAGTTCTAAACTTCTATACTTAGTGAAATTATTTAACCAGTAAATGTAAAGTTCAGTGTACAGCATGTTTAGCTTGAACATGAGATATAGTGACCTCTTGTGACTGTTAGGTGAATTGTAGATGGGCACAACAGCTGGGTTTAGCTTCTGAGGACCCAACAGTACAGTTTAAAAGATCATGTGACTTACTTCAGACAATACAGGCTTAAATTGCAGCCACCAAATAAGATAGGTGGCATTTGCCAATACTACTGTGTATTTAGTCTTGTCTTTGTGTCTATATGCCTTTAATGCAAATGCTGTTTGAGCAGTTGCAGTGTTTTTTTATTTATTTGTATGCATTGTTTTCTTGTGAAATTGATAAAGTACCTTTTGGCCAGCTCTACTGCTATGCCTATACTGCCTTTAAAATATTAATGAAGCCACTTGAACAAATGTTGTATCACTTTTGCAACATTTGTTTTAAATCCTTACACAGGCCTAAAATCACAGCAAGATGTTTGCCCATGTAGGGCATTATGTTGTGTTGGCTCCTCCTCAGTGCAACTCTCACGCCCCTGTGTCCCAAATAACAACACGTTATGTTCCTATGTGCTTGAGATGTGCTGTCTCATTGGGTTGTCTCTCAGTCAGACCCTCATCTAATCTCCTCAAAGCAGGGATGGGTAGGTTCAACCCTTGGCATAAACCCAACAAGATCTATCAGTGACAGTCTTTTGGTCATTCCACTTCTCATTCATCACCCTTGTCATTTTCTTCAGTGGCTTTTGGTCTTTGCTTTCCTCTTTTACCTGTTAAGTTTTTACTCTGAACTGAACTTGTGCTGCTGCCAGTATCCAAGCGGGCAGGCCAACTGAGAGGTTTTTTAAAAACCATGGTATCCCCCCCAAAAAACAAACATGTTTGTTTTACAAAGCCAACTTTATCCAAAGTGATAGATGACATATTTTGTGGAGTGGCCTATCAAAAATTGCCAACCAAGTATTGCATTTAAGAGAGTTGAAATTAAATTTTGCACTCAATGTATAATCATTGAATCAACATTTTAAGAATGAGTACTTTTTGCCAAAAATCCATTATGTTGTAATTACATTAATTTCACCTGTCATAGATATTTTTGGCATTTGGTTTCTGGACACCACCACATTAAGCGAGTTGAGATTTTCAGGTTTAATTCAATAGCTTGGACGAAAGTGTGGCATTAACCATTCAGAAATTACATCTATCTATTTACATACAACCCCATTTTTAATGGTTCTTAAATAATGGAACAAATGGCTGACACGTAGTTTCATGGCCAGTTATGACATGTTTCTTTTTTACTCACTGATCAAGCAGATGAAAGGTCCAGAAGTTGGTTCTGACAGTTAAATTTGCATTTCATAGCTGTTCACTGTAACTCAGAACATGGGGTCTAAAGAGATGTCTATGCATTTGAGTGGATATGCTGAAAAAAATTAAATAAATCCACCAGTGACATAGCACAAACATTTTGAGTGGCCAGTTCCACAGTTTGAAACATGTCTAAAAAGTAGGAATTAAATGGAGACTCGCAACAGCAAAAGACAGAAAAGAGCACTGAAAAGAACTAAAGTGAATGACCACAGAGTTCTGTCCATGGTGAAAAAGAACCTTTCACAGCATCTAGTCAAGTCAAGAAGAAAGGAGGTATTCATGTCATTATCAAAGTACAGTCAAAGTACTTGTATATGTATGTATACAGGGGCTTAACAACAAGGTGCAAACAACTGGTAAGGCTCAATAACAGAAAGGCCCGCCCAATCCTGGAATGACATACTTCAGAGTGATGAAACCAACTTTAACTTGTACCAGTTGGGAAGAGAAAAGTGTAAAGAAGGAAAGAAACACCTCATAATCCAAAGCAGCACCAGATCATCTGTCAAACATGGTGGAGGCAAACTTGTCCACCAAACAAAATTGCAAAACTGCAAAATTGATAGGATGTTGTATCTTATTACACATGGATAATGACCCGAAACATACAGCGAAAGCTACTCAAGAGGCATAGAAATTAGATATTCTTCAATGGCCAAGTCAGCCAGTTGGTCGCACCCCAATAGAGTAGGTTTTCACTTAAATAGCACAAGACCCACAAACAAGCAGCAGTTGAAGGCAGCTGCAGTAAAGGCCTGGCAAAGCATCTCAAAGGATGAAACTCAGCATTTGGTCATGTCCATGGGTTCCAGACTTCAGGCAGTCAAAAAGATTTTCATCAAAGTATTAACGACAAACCTTATGTTTGTAATTATATTAGTTTGTTCACTTGTGAGCCAGCAAAAGTGTGCTTGTGTGTATGAAGATGGCTGTAATTCCTGAATGGTTAATGTCACGCCTTTGTCAGACAGTGTTCAAATGGAAAAAAATGTGATCAGACTCTAGTGGCCAAAACTAGGCACTCTGGGAATACAGAGATGGATTTAGTACCACTGTAAAAATTCCTATTCCTAGAAACTGACCCTCATAAACCTTAAAGTTTTTTTTATATTGCTGTTTGTTCAACACTTATCCAGATGCTTACAGATGTGCCACTTAAACCCCTTTTTATAACGTAGTTTTCTGTGAGTTCAGAGTCATGTTAAAGTTTGTATGCTTAAGTTTTCAGTCCTAATTGATTTGACAACGCCCATAGTTACTGTAGCAACAGAAATTAGATGTATTAGGTGTATGTGGTAGTTCTGTATTTCTGTTTGTTGCTGCTTCTAAATGTAACATCCGGTTTTCTGTATTGTAGATTGATTTCAAAAATTTTTTCTTTTTTTTTTTAAAGAAGCAGGAGTCTCTGCAGGCTGTACTGTATTTGAAGAGCCCAGTGTAATTTTCTTTTCTTTTTTTGTATTTCTTCTCCTCCTCCAGGTTACCAGAGAAGACTTCATGAGCTTTGAGTACATTCTCTGCATGGATGAGAGCAATTTGAGGTACAGTAATTTCAGACCACAGCAGCAGTGAGGGTTTTTTTTTCTGTGAATGTGTATCACAGTTGCTGAAAACACAGGTGTCGTGTGTTACATGTCCTGTCTTACTTATAATGTCTTTAGTTAAAAAAAAAACATTGCCTTGAATATGGGTCAAACTGGATTGTCCTGCTGTCCTGTTCTTGATACTGATATGTGCAACTTCTGGTGGTAGCGTTGAGCTATAATGTGTAGGTGAATGCCTCTCTTTAATGAGCAATATCCTTGCTAAGCCCTGTCTTAAGCTCTTACCAAAGGTTAGGGGGAGGGATATTTTTGCTACTTTGAAAGTTTAGGGATAATTTTGAAATCACATGCCTGTGGCAGATCTGATCTGTAATCAGCTTACTGAGTTCCTTGGATGCCTCGTCTTTGGAGTTTTTTCCTCTGTCTCCCACATACTTTTTTTTTCTCCACAAGTGTTAAGCTGACCAGACTGAGAAAATGCAACCTTGTCCTAGACAGAGTACCCTTTCCATGTTTAGTTTTCTTTTAACAGAGCTGATTGTTGTCATTACATTGTTGTCAAATGGAAATTTCATTTACTTTTAAACCTGTGTTTTTAGCTTGAGGTTTGCTCTTGCATTTCGATATTGACTTAAACAAGTTGAGATGTTATTCTCATTTTGCGCATTATTGTGTTCTGTGTGTTCTTTTCTGCTGTCTTGTAGTCATGTGTTTTCTCTTGTCTTCACAGTGAATTGAAAAGGAAGGCAAACTCTGTGAAAAACCATAGAGCAAAGATTGAGCTTCTTGGTTCATATGACCCTCAGAAGCAGCTGATCATCAAAGACCCATATTATGTAAGTAGTCAAATATACTACAAAAAACATACTAAAGAAGATGGATGATTTGGATGTAATATATTTAGTTTTTAAATACTGTTTCACTATATTAAAAATGGTGGCATTACTGTTTGTTATGGTAGCACAATGCTTTGCAGCTCATTGGTTTCCTAAACAGAGCTCAAAGAAATGAAAACTCAGACTGAACTTTAAGCAGTGGACAGGTCAGCTGCCTGTGTAGGTTAGATATCCACTGATGTCCAATGCAGCATCAAATGCGCAACATCCGTTTATGCCAGACAAGGAATCACCTGTCAGTGGCATTAGGCACATCAGACACCAACTGAGTCACGTCACATAAAAATGCTTGCAAGTGTTTTTTGTTCTTGTATTTGTCCTTATTTTGAATTAGTAAAAAATGAAAGAAATTGATTGTTAGCATATTTAATAGTATTTGTTAAACATATATATTCACTTTTAGTTTGGGTGATTTGAGAGCTCAAAGAAAGCCTTTTTTAGAATTAAACATTCTTTTTAAAAAATATTTATGTCTTATTTGGAGTTTAATGAGGTTTGTTGACAACAACCTCTGTTAATCAGCTTCACCGGGACTGTGTGAATACGGTCTGTGGCAGGAGCAACCCCTATCAGTGTCGTTGGGATTTTTATGCAACAGTTGCCGCTTAGGAGTACAGCCCATCACTGTTTCTAACTGGATCATAGACACTTCATCAAGGACTAAAAGTTTCATTCCCCATAATAAAAAAAAAACAAAAGAAAACAAATTAGAAAAAAGATGTTCAGGCCTTTGAAACTAGGCTTAAAACTGATGATGAAAGGTCAATGTGAGTAATCCAATTGGGTCTAGAAGGAACAGAGAAAACTGTAATGTTCTCTGCTACCAATGAATGCAAGTACCTGTGTAAACCACGATTTATCATGGTTTTATAGACAGGATAATAGAACCCAACATTTTGATCACTGGCCTAAAGACAATGACTTTGGACAGAACATGTCAGTCTTCAGGTGTATGTGGGAGTTCTGTAGAGTTCATTCTCCACAGGGAGAAATGGGATCATGTCCAGGCATTTTTTAATATAATAAACAGCTCCAAAACAAAAGACAGTGGACTGTAAAGCCAGCAAGTCAGTTCTTTGTGCCCTAATTATTAACAATGTGTTACCCTAGAACTTCGCTATGCAGCCTTTCCAATTCAGTACGCATCACAATAAAATATTTTACACAACTGTTATTTAATTACTTTGAAATCACTGTAAAATGTATTTAAATGCTTGATTACCAAAGAGTAATATAGCTTGTTCTATGTTTTCTGGGGTAGGATGCTAGAAGGAAAAAAAGTCAAAATATTTGTGATGTGGCATGAACCAATAGTTGTTTGAACATACTTTTTACAGTTGGGCTGGGGTCTGTTGCCAGCAACCACATGGTCTGGCAGCAAAAGCACCATACACTCCCTGTTGGTGTAAATGGAGGCAAATGTATTGACACAAATAAGGTGCCAATGCATTTTTCCTGTCCATACAATTTCTGTTATTACCACACACAATTAACAGTTTTGCCCATTTGAATTCACTACTTTGTGATACCAACTGATATAAACAGTTAACTTTTCGTATTGTTGTAATAATGGGAGTAATGGAGTAAAATAAAGCAAAGAGAGTGAAAGGTTTGCCCATACAAATCTATGAAACATTATTATTGCTGTGTTATCAAATGTGCGTGTGGGTTTTAGCACACAACAAGTTGATGGTAGTTAGTATAATTCTGGGACCTGTTTCCTTTCCATCAGTTTAACATTTTTAAGTCATTTGGGGAGTAATAATAGTAATAACATCACAATATATAGTTTTTGTATTTTTAAAACAAAGCAGAGAAAACATTTCTACAGTTGTGTCAGATAATAGTTTATTTTATGTTGTGTCAGTGAATTAAAATAATCAAACATACTTGTTTAATGATTCAGCTGTGAGTGCTTAAATTTGCTTTCATTTCTGTTTTTTTTTTTTTGTCTCTTAGGGAAATGATGAAGACTTTGAAAAGGTGTACGAACAGTGTGTACGTTGCTGCAAAGCATTTCTAGAGGCAAACTCCTAACGACGCCCCAGCTGAAAATTTTCCTGAGTTTGTGGGATAAACATAAATAATCAACCAAATATATTGGCTGTGTCACATAAGCACTTATCAATAGAATACTTTGTTTCAGTGTTGTAAATGTTATACAAACTGCACAGTACATTTAGAACAATGCTGTTCGTAGACCTAAATTCAGGTGATTAATAAAATGAATGATTTAAGACTATTACAGCGTTTATTTCCGAAAGTCATTCATGTTAACCTTTGCGAATATGTTTAACCATTTATAGGAATGACAATATCCTGCAGATTTTAATGCATGACTGAACAATTCTGAGGTCAAAGGTGGGCACTGGGGTCAAAGTTAATGCCAGTCTAAATGCAAGCATTGATTCTGTAATCTCACTAATACCACTCTAGGATTATTTTGTTCAACAATTGATGCTTCAGATATTTTCTTCGCAAATTACCACAAGGCGTAAAATATTATATATCAACACTGTATTTGTAAAGGGCCTGAACTGTGAGCAGTGTGTGAGACAGTTTGACACCGTAAGGTTTTGACCATGGGAGATATACAGTGGTGACTATGAACCCTCTAAAGTTTTCTCTGTTTCTACATAAATCTGAACTAAAAGGTGATCACGTTTCTAAGACCTCAAACTATATGAAGGGAACACAGTTAAACAGATAATATAAAAACACACTCTGTGGGACAAAAGTATGTGATCCTCTAGGATGATCAGTTTATTTAAAGGGGATATTACAGCCATTTGAATCGAAAGGATGAGAACCAGGTGTGAGTCTGGGAGCTTCTAAAGAGCAGCGGCTTTCGGCTTGTCCCTTCAGGGGTTGCTACAAGGGATTCTGCACGTTGATTTGGCATGAGTTGTTACGCCGGATGCTCTTTTATCTTTTGTCCGAGCTCAGAACTGGCAGCAAGGTGGCCCTTGGTGGCTGGGTGCGGCCATACCTGATGGGGTGGTAATTGAACCCCCGGCCTTCTGTATCGCAGCCCAATGCTCTGACCATTGAGATCCTCTCTGATTTAAATCTGGGTCTTCGCTGTCAAATGTGGTCTTCGCACCAAAGGTGTGTAGAAGTGTGTCATGGGTCAAACAGAAATCTCTTTTTGAAGAGCTTAGAAGAGTTGTTTATGCCCACAAGGATGGAAAGGGTTACAAGAATTTCTAATAACTCTGGACTTTACCAGTGAACTGTCACGTAGATCAAATGTTGAACTTTCTAAACCATTGTTACCCTCCCCAGGATTGGTCAACCAACAAAGATTGGACCAAAGGCAAAGTGTGTAAGAGTCTGGCAGGTCACAAGGAACCCAATGGTAATGTTTAGGAAACTAAAGGCCATTCCTGCAGTGGCTAATATTGTTTTTGAGTCCACCATCAGGAGAACATTGAACAACAATAATGTGCTTGGCAGAGTTGCAGGGAGGAAAGCAATACTATGCAAAAACAAAAAACCTTTACTGCCCATCAAAGTTTGCTTAAGGACGTGTGGACTATTTGGGCTTTGCTGCCTCTGGACCAGGACCTCTTTCCATTATTGAGGAAGCTATAAATTCTGGGTTGTACAGTTGAGTTGTATGAACTGTACAAACTTCTTCAAATTTCTACAGGAAATTATGAAATTATCGATACATGAACTAAAGTCTATCATGCAAACAACAACCCTAAACACACACATTATTCTACCAAAGACAAAACAGAAATTGAATATTTAGCAATGTCACAGTGGCCTGTTCAAAGTGCTGACAAAAATCTTGTGGAAATGCTGTTGAAAGACCAGAAGCAAGCAGCTCATAAAAGGAAGCCAAACAGTGTCCCTGAGCTGAGTCTGTCCTCAAAGAAGAAACCTGGCTAGGATCCCTCCAACCTGATGTGCAGTGTTTATAGACGGTCATTGGAATGGTTAATTTAGTTATATTTTTGTAAAAGTTGGATCCTGCTAGTTAATAAAGGCACACGTTCGTACACTTGTCACACACAAATATTGAAAGCTCTGTAATAAAGACAGTTGATTTAATATTGAAGAGAATTTTCCACAATAAATAAATGTTTACATTTTAATATTTCATTTGTTTAATGGGGTTCCCTTTCTCTAGTTCTCAGACTTCGGTGGAAATCTATGTATAAAGCAAGTGGTTTTATGTCTTTTGGAAACCGTGTGGTCCAATCTGTGCTTTATTTAACCCTGAAACAAAGCACATCATAGAGAAGTTCCTCACTGACAGAAATAACAAATGATGGCTACAAAGTTGGTTAAGGGAGTAGTTTGACATTTTGGGAAATATGCTTTTCAGTATCACAGAGAATCAGATGAGAGTTACTGAATCCACGCTGTACAGTATATACCTGAGCCTAAAAGTAATTAGATTCACTTACCAGCATCTTCAACTTCCTAGCATGTTAAATCTAGATTAATATATTTAAAATAATTTATTGATTTTTGATTTTTTTTTTTTTTTTACAGAGGCTAAGATCCTGGATTATTTCTTTGCCCAGGACCAGTTCCTGTAGTATCTACTGGTTTCCCGATTCCTACACAGAACTAAACAATTGTCCCACAAATAAGCTCTTAAGTTCTTAAGTTCTTAAAAACACAGTTGTGGTCGTAGCAGTCTGGCTCAGGCCAGCTGTTTTCCAGTTTCCAGTCTTGGTTCATCAAACCTGTAGTCCTAGAACTAGGGTGGGAATGTAAAACAAAATAATGCAGGAGACAACATATGTACTAATCTTATAATTTATTTAAATATATTCAATTTTTAAATATATATACAGTATGTGCATTTAACACGCATTTGATAAATGCCAGTGGCTTTAATTTATGGTAAATAGGTGGGCTCCTCTTATGGTTTGCTTTATAGTATGTACATGTTACTCCTTTTTTAAATGGTCATGGCCTGCATTAAGTACAGTGGAGCCTTGTGATACTTCATATATACAAATATAAACTGTACCACTCAGCGTCCACGTGAGGCCGGTGACTTTTTTTTTTATGTCTTGCAAAGACGCAGACAGTTGTTCATGCAGTCTATAATTTAGTCACAGTTCTTCCTCAGCATGAGCACGAGTAGTTGACGCTATGCTATGAAAACGAGCTGGGGCTCTGTTTTCGTCTGGGTGACAGGTATTGCAGTAGAAAAGATGGGCTCAACCTGAATTACTCATACAGAGCAAACCAGTAGCAGAAGGCAAGTCATATTTAAATTGGATTTTGTTCTTTTCGTAAAGTAATCAACAATAAAAAACATAATCCCTTTTTTTTTGTTTTAGCAACATCTCTGGATGCCATCAAGAAAGAAAAATGTCCTAGAGTTTTGTCTTTCAGCCTTGTTCACTTGTTTCTTTTTCCTTTCCCACTCTTCAGTTTCACCACCTTTTTCTTGGTCTGGATTTGTTGCCGGGTTGCTCCCTCGTGGTGACAGCCAGTCATCGACGTGAGAGCTGGTAGTGGCAGTAATCCACGCCTTAGCAGGAGAGGCCTCAGTGAAGGACAATACTGTGCCTAATATCAGTCGGGGATGGTTGGAGTATTTTAGGCTTCCCTCTTATTGTCCAAGGCACTTTTTTCCCAAGTTTTTTTTTCTATTGGAGAACTCATGTTTGGCTTCAACCTGCAATGAAAAGGAAGTGAAATTCAGCACTGTCTCCCACTTGGCAGAACTTGGTCATTTCTTTTGCCAAAAAGCACCACAAACAATAATATGAGAAACTTGATTTGACATCGATCTGCCGCTCTTGCTGTGCCTGCTGCTAAGGCCTGTGAGTGTCAACACAGCAAGTTAACCACTAGTGTAAACAATTGTTAATACTGCCTGTATTTGCAAAGGATTCAGTTTTAAAGGTACAATAGGCAACATTTTTCCAATATTCTTTTTCATAACTTCTTAATGTGAAGAGGTGCTATCAAAGCCTCCCATGGCCCACACTCTGAACATCACTGGCAGTGATGCAGAGACATTAGCTTGCAAAGGCTTTCTGAGTGAGGCTTGCCTTTTTGACCAATCAGAGAAGAGCATCAATTCTTATTTAATTTCATAATGACAACTATCTGAAGGGCTGTGCAGAACAGAGCAGAACAAAAAGAGTGAAGCAAAGCTGTATCAGAGCAGAGAGAGAGTGAGTACTGGGCAGAGGGGAGAGGACTGATTTAGAATTAGCTTAAGTTGCACAAATTAACTTTAATCTTTTACTATATATATATATATATATATATATATATATATATATATATATATATATATATATATATATATATATATATATGTATGTATGTATGTATGTATGTATGTATGTATGTATGTATGTGTGTATATATGTATATATATATATATATATATATATATATATATATATATATATATATATATATTTGTCTTATTCAATATTCAATAGCTAGATCTTCCAATTAAGCAAAAGTAATACCGTTGTATCGTATACATTATCCCATTTTTTAGTGTTCTTATAGAATAATGTGTAAGTAGCATGTTAAGACTGTAGCTGGCTGAGGTGGAGCATTTAACTTATTTGTATATTTCTGGAGTAGTTTCATCCATAACACTGCATTAATTTTACAATATTTAAATATTTAGTGGGGCTGCTGTAGCTTGGGAGGGTAGAGCTGGCTGTTCACCTCATGCAGGGTCAAATGTATTAACAGTAAATCTAGTGGGAAAGGGTGCAAGAAATATTTATCCCTGAAATATATATAAAATATATATAAAAATAAAATGGAAATACGTAAGTAAAATGCAAGTGCCTCGTATTTTTTTTATTTTATTTCTGCCATTTTCAAGTGTGGGAATAAATTCAAGGTTTGCTGCAAAGTGAAGAAGCCACAAATGTACAACATGTAACCAAGTACTAATTAAATATACTTAAAACATTTGATTTACTTGATGTACTTTAAGTATTGGGTACTTTGACCAGGTTGTAGTTCTACAGTACCATATGCTAATGTTCTGAAACCTGCTGATCACAGCCAACAGTAACACTTTCAGTAGCTCTCCCCACCCACGTCAATAGGCTTTGGCCCCCCATGACCCCAGTTCTCTGTCCTTAGACCACTCTTGGTAGGTACTGACCAATGCAAACTGGGAACACCATCAGGATCTGCTTTTTTTAGAGACTCTCTGACCCGGTCGTGCTGCCACCATTGGCCTATGTCACAGTTGGTCGGATCCTTATACTTATACCATTTTTCTTACTCCCAAGGTCAATAATTGACACTGGCTTTTTAAAATATCCCACAGGTGCCAGTGGCTGATTGGTGCCCACTTGTACTGTAACTTAATACAGAGGGTACCTCTCACTTTTTACTGCACTGCAACACCACATTGCTACAACATATATTACATAAAAACATGATGAGCCAGATGCTCTACATTCTTGTTCTTTCATGTTACATTTCTGCTACTCATACATGATGGAAATCCCCAATAAGAAATATGTGGTTGGCATCCAATACTTCTTATTACATCAATTTACTTGTAAAAGTTTATTTACTGTTCTGCTGTTACGTTTACTTAATCAAATGATCTAAATACTCACTGCTGCCACTTTGTCACTTGCTTTTGTGAATTGAACAATTTCACAAATTTGCTGTTGGGATCTAGCCTACCTGCACCCTGTACCTTGTTCATTTTGCCTTCAAAATAAACAGACATAAACATTTATGTTTAAACTGAAGGTGAACAATGTCACAGTACCTTGTGCGCTACCCCTCTGTGCACTGCGGGCTGCCAGCTAGCCGAGTGAGAAGCCGAGCGCATCTTTTGAAGTCTGAGAAGTGAAGATGAAAAAGAGATTTACACATGAGTGGAAGTGTGCTGACGTGGGACTAACTAACACAAAGAGACACTCAGTATGCTTTGAAAAGGGATCATGTAATTGCAGCTTACATGCAGGTATCGTGCAGTCTCTGGTGTGGTGATACAGTCTGTACACATGCTTCCTGCACTTTGGACTGAAGTAGAGCGGACCTGAAAGAAAAGAGAACAAGCTTTAAAACCATTTCCAGCTCCGTGGACACCTGCAGATCTGTGTTTTAACAGCCTTCATTTAAGACTGCGATTCACCTGACGTTTGTTTTTGGCCGCCTCGGTCATTCTCTCTCGCTCTGACTTTCACACATTTGACACAAAGATGCTTACATACCACAGCTTGTAATAATGCCTCACCTGTTATATGTTTGATAAATGGCTCCTTCTTTTTGACATCTCTGGGGATCACGACTGTGGAACGAGAACACGAGAAAGGAGTGTCACTGACTACATTGCTTATTCACGTGGATTTTCTCATGACTTCCTAAGTCACACAAACCATCTGAAAACACATACTTACAGGAAGCTAAATTCACCTAAATGAAAAACATTTTTTGACATCACTAATCGACTGTCTAATCATGCAAGCCGTTTTAAGTTCAAACATCTGTACCGCTGCAAACCACCTCCATAATGAGGGGATGCAGTCTGCGTTCACGCCCATGATGATGGCAAGCGGCCACTCACCGACTGACTCTTTCCCTTTGTTTTTGATTTTCAAGTGGCGTAAATCCTTCGGCTCCACCAGAGACGTCCTCGCTCGCATTGTGAACGGGGCTTCAGTTCTCGCGCTGTGGCGACCTCGGCTCTCCTCCACGTGTTTTACAATCTCCACCACACGCCTTAAATACCGCTGTACGCCCCTGCAGGTTAACGGCGTCTCGGGAGCTGCCGAGGGCGCGCTCTCGCTGCTGTGGCCGGTTAGAGCGCACATCAGTAGCACCAGTCCCATAGTGAAGTGCTTGCGCAATTCCCTCATAGCTTCCGTGGAGTGACAAAAAGAGTGAACTGCGTATCCAAAGCTTTTAAGAGAAAGCTCAACTGGACACCTGCAAGAGAGATGGAGGAGGGATGTCAAATCTAGACCCCATTTACACAAACAGGAGTATTTCACTGCTTCTAATACAAACAATACACACAAGGATCTGACTTTGACTGTACTCTTTGCTCCATCTTTGATTCAAGCAATATGTGCAACGACTCTAAAGTTGTTTATCGTTTAAATCAACTGTAATTTGGATGTCAAGCATCCTGTTGTTGTTAATGGGGATGTTTTTATGTTGTGATTAAGCCAATTGATTTCACACATTACTGAAACCGTTTGAAATTCAGATCGTTGAGTGTTTTGCAGCAGCTTTGGCTGTGAAACAGTGTGAAGTGCTTTAGCTACCTAAATGTGGCTTAACTAAATCGAATTCGGCTAGAAATGACATCAGGATTAAGAATTCTTTTGCGAGATAGACATGAAAACAGTTTACATTAAGCAAGTTAGTCTCAAAAGATCTTCAGCAACGCAGATTTAGAAAAATGTTAGTACCTTCAAGCCTATGTAGCCTCTTTTAAACCTCTTATGATTACGTCCCGTGCGTCCAACAGCAAAACGAAATGAAGAACTGTGCACAACTTTCTTTCTGGTCCTTGCTTCAGTCCGGTCCTAAATATTTTCCCTTTGAAATCTGCTCTTATGTCGAATAAGCAAAACTTGTAAAGTCAGAGCAGTCGCGGAGCATCCGTAGCCATCCTCTGAACACGGGCGGACTGTAGGGAGAGAGGGAAACAGCTGAAGGATCCGTGTGCGTCCTCGCTAGGGAAGCAGCTCGGTCACCCTGGAGAAAAACTCACTTTTTATTCTGTCTCGCAGACCTGGTGACCTGTCCCCTGTGGGCTACTCCGCCGCGTCTGTGATAATAATAAGACGCATTATTGGCACTCCTGACGCGTAAAGTCCAGTTGAGTTGGCTGACCATCAGTTGAACGCTGAGTTTTCTGCGCCCCCCTCCTTTCCGTTACTCCATTTATCTGTGCGATGCGCGGTTACAGGAAGCGTTTTCCATAGTAATACTTCCACTGAAATTTGTAATCAGGCCAGCAAACGGCGCGGATACCGGCATCTCAGCAGAAATATCCTTCTTGGGATACTTATAACTCCATTTAGACACTGTGGCTTTACATCCATCGAGGGAGTCGAAACACAATTACCGTTTAAGGATGATTATTTGAACATTAATTACGCACGGGTTTTAAAACCTATTGCCACTTCTAGTCAGAGCTACAAACTATAGGCCATAGCTGAGTTTTACAGGGGGGGTTGTGCTTCTGTGATTAATTTGTAGTTGCCTTCTGTAGTTGGTTTAGCTTTCTTTAAAGTCGGGGCGTGCAATTCCTGTGCCCCCCCTTAAAACGGAGGATAGTGATACTAGTGAGACCATATTACGAAAATAAGATGAGGGGGAAACAAAAGTTTTGGAAAGCTAGTGCAATCTCACCCAAAAACAAATGAAACCCGACTTTAAAGTCTATAAAACGATTTTAACGGGCAGTATCCCACAGTGTTTCATATCATATCATATTATGTATGTGTTGCCATTAGCTGTTAGGTCTTAGAAAACCCTTTTGTTTTCACTGCGTCTCCGGGTGAGTATCTTATGGCCGTGCGTAAAAGCCTGGTGCTGAAAGGACAGCGCGCACTGTCACTCAGCTTTAAAAGTCTTTCCTGAGCTGCAAGTCAAAAGTTCAACGACTTCAGGGGTCGCCACAGCGGAACGTGTACCGCAAGTTGATTTGGCATGCGTTTCTCCGCCGGATACCCTTCCTGCCGCAACCCTCCCATTCTTATCCGTGCTCGGAACCGGCCCCAAGGTAGCTCTTGGTGGCTGGGTGGAGCTGGGTGGGGCCACAACTGGTGGGGCCACAACTGGTGGGACTTCTGCACCCCAACCCAATGCTCAACCACTGAGCCACCAGGCCCCCTGTCTTTCCTGAACGGCAAGTGGTCTTTGGATTTCCGGTATCATTAAAGATTTCCACTGTTGCACAACATTCTAATTCATTTTACTGACCAAATGATGACAAAAGTATGGATGACATTTACTTTTAATGATAAAATAAATAGTGAATTAAACCTTTTCGATGGTTAAAGTAAAAAGTTAAACTGACTGTACATCTTAAGTTCGCAGATAAGGTCTGGTTTTTGCTTCTTTCTAATGAGCAGGTAGGAGTATTGGAGAGGAGGGGGACACCTTACCACATGAAACACAGCGGGAACCTACATGAAGAACGGATCCTGCCTGTGGAAAACTAAAGTGAATGCAGGAAAACAGTGACAGAAGGTCTAATGCTTGACAGCAGCTTCTTCTGTTTTAATGTGTCAATGGAATCCGCTCTTTCCTTTTAATTAAATGCACATTTGAAAATGTATTTGAGGATTAAAAACTTTATTTTTTTTATTATAAGATGAAAGGTATAGCACTTTCAGTAGGTGGCGTCATTCTGCAGTGACTGCACAAAATCGTCCCAGTGAAGTTCCCATAACAGGCACTGACCTATTTTATTTGTCATTTTTGTGTGAACGCATCATATTCATGGGTCACATCTTCACACCCTAGAAGACATGCAAGATTTTTAGACATGCAAAATTTGGAAAGAATAAGTGACCATATTTAAAGGTTCAAATGTCCAGTAAAGACAAAGGAAGGAGGATGTTTTCATACTTGTCTTGTTAATGGTCTGGCAAGCAGGTGAGGTGAGACAAAACAACTGCTCTTCTCACTGCGGAGGGTTGTTTTTCCATAGCTGCTGTTATTTACTGCAGATCTGTAGTCACGTCTCATGTCAACAACAGCAATTATGACCTTACCTGTTATCAGTGGTCACACAGGCTTATAACCTTGTTTAATCTACTTTTTAATTATCGTACACTTTTATGACCTTTCTAAACTCTGATAGAGCCACATGTGAAACTCTGCTGTCAGACATGTGTAAACCATTGAGTCATGTTCATAGGATTTTTGGTAAACCACATGCGGTAAACTTCACAGACAGTGTTTTGGTCACTTGTTTCAACACCCTGATTGCTTCATTCCCCTTTTCCCCCTGAACTGAACGTGAATGGGCCTCTTTATATCTAACTTTCTTGTCCAAGTTTTACCTCCACAGGTGTTATTCAAGGGCATGTTTTCAATTTTTCCAAAGAATGAGCTTTCCTCTGATCTTGGCCATAGCAAAGGGGGAAGCTTCTGCTGCAATTGAAGATGTTGAAAGAATATTCCCAAGTGAAGCTCTTGTAAATAGACCCTGCCTATGGCTTTAAGTTAGAAACACGCAAGCAAGCAAAGTCAAAACACATTTAAGAGTCTGTAAAAATAGGGAATGGTTGCATGTTTTTGGCATTTCTTGAAAAAACAATCATGATTGGCAATGAAGGCCCAGCTCAGAAACTGAAATCAGGTATCTGCTTTTTTCTAACCCACACATGACTTATCACTGTTATGCCTCTGGTATCCAAGGAAGACTTTCTCCCCTTATGTAGATAAAACTGATCTGTCTTGCCTCCAGATGTTCTAGATTCTTGTTCTCTCATTATATATATTTGCAGTATATATCCCATCTGTCATTCTATCAGCAGCTGGCTGGGTTTTCTTGAGCCTAAGGTTGGCTGCATGTCATCCTGCATCAGCATTTATATTGACGGCTGTGGCACAGTAAACAAACAGCGGCAGGGAAAAATATGTATTTTAGAGCTTAATACATGTTCCTAGTCTTTACCAATAAGGTTGTGTTTTGGTAAAGGCAGTGGGGAGCAGGGGTCTTATGTGTGAGGATGTGAGCATATAAAACTTCTGTGTCTGTGTCCTTAGCTACAACAAAAGTTGATAGTTGTCAGAAAGGCATATAGGATGAAAATATGAAGTCTAGTAAAGGTTACTACTTTATATTTTTGATTACACAATAAAGTAGAAAACACTGCAAAACAGTTTGCAAAGCCTGAACAGATTTGACTTGCACTTCCAAAAAGAAATTGGGTCTATTATTAATGTTGTCTCCACTTGGAGATTTTCCCTCTGCTTGTCAAACATGCACTTTACAGAGTTTGGTCATATTCACTTAACTTTGAAGCATCATTATCTTTCGCTGTCAAAATGAAAAATGAGTTCTTGTTTTCTGATTGTAAAAGTGCAGATTATTGGTTGCAGATTCAACACAGCTGAGTCAAGTAAGAAATATGTCCTTTATCTACCATTGAATGAAGACAATGCAACATGTTCCTCAACCTTTACACCCATGTAGGTCATGGGTCAGCGACGACAATGTAATTAAACCTCCAATGGCTTGACATTGTAGCAGGCAAAAGCTGCGTGTTGTTTAATAGCAAAGTGTTGTCCTTTTACCAAGATGCCGTACAGAGCAACATTAGAGTTGTGTTTCATCTTGTGAATATAAATCCAATATTTCCACTCCTTTCAACTCCATTTTTAATTTCCATCCATTTCCACACAAATGTTGTTGACCAGGTAACATGTGCTTGGTTTTTACTTTAAATGACACTTAGCAAGCAGTGGGAGTAAAACAAAACTGTAAAGTTGTTAACTGGGAGATCAGTTCAGTTGCTTCTATAAAAAAGGTTTGGTTCTTGAAAGTATCAAACCCTTCCGTCTAAGTAATCATAGGAACAACTTGGAATGGTGTGTGGCACAATGAAATACAGTATTTTGTGATGAATGGTCTTCTGATTTTTTTAACATTTCAACTCCTTTCCTCCTGATTGTAAAGAGTCCACGAATGTTTGAGCATTTTCCCTCCATGTTAGACCCACATGTTTGTTATTAAAGTTTGGAGTCAAGGAAGGTGAAGGGAGAGTGAAAATAATGCTCTTAACTCTTTGTGTCTGCAGACAAATCCCGCCTGTCTGTTGCATCTTAATAGTTGAGGGTTGGACTGGGCCGTGATCAAAACCTTTGCTGTAATCTTCCGCCAACTGTGTACTACCTACCGCAAGTATAACACATGTGCTCTGTACAACTGGATGCGCAATTCAGGTCAACTCACTACAAACATCTCTCATTTTAATCAGGTCTCACATGATGAGGGATACAAACCCCCAGGCAATAGCTACATCCGTACAGGTGAAAGTACCATGGAATGAACATGAAGAGTAAACTTCTAAGTGCTATTATTTCACTGTACCATTTTACTAACTAGTATTTCCTCGGCATCACAATGGAGAAGTACACTAGTTGTTGGAGACCACCTTTTGGGATCATTGGACATTTTTATTGTCTGCTGACAAGAAGCGGGGGGGGTAAGCGTCAGTGAGTTGTTTAGTATGACAGTCATATGGTGTGAAGGGAAGAAATTGCACTGTTCTGTTACTTTTCAAAAACACAGTAGGAGGTAATATATGAGTGCCAGAATTTTTTAAGTCCAATTCTGTAATTTGTCACAGAACTTGGATACACGAGTAAAGAAACATAACAAACCCTTTTTTCCCAGGAAACATTTTGACTTGTAGCAGGAAAAGCACAGGTGAGAATAATAACACTAACGATGGCTCCATTCCATTATCGTGGCTCATTAGGCCAAGCCAATAAACCTGCCACTGATGAAGGTCAATGCTCCTATCATTAATGTTATTAAATACACATGTGCGCTTCCTGCTATTACAGGCCTAATAGTGGGGCATTAATAATAGGGGCTTTAGTCAAAAAGGCCACTCACCTGGCTAGTGTTAGGCTGGAGACATACTGGCCTTTCACTACACATTCGCATGATCATGGTGACCTTGCAACTCTGCATTGATTTGGTTCAATGCTATGTGAGAAGACAGACTGTTCTCATTCCAGAGGCATCAAAAAGTGCTGCTTTGTCTGGTTCCTTCTACGTTACGTCTTGATGCTCAGGGTAATGGTATGCATCTGGGATCAATGCACGAATGTTTCAGCGTAGTTCAACAGAAACACTTCAATATTTGATCCAAAGCAATGACATAGAATATAAAATGAAAATGTTTTGTTGGGAGGTGGACGAGGTGGTGGATAATACAACAAGACACAGCGGTTGTTTTTAGGTTATTCATCTCTTAACTTAATCTTAACCAGAAGTTGTTTTCCCTAATCCCAACGCAGCATTTGTGTGTATATAAAGTCGCTCCCACAATGTCAAATGGTGACTCTCCTGGAGCGTCCAATACTAATGCCAAAGTATTCCTGTAGCGTCAATATCAGAAGCTCCCAGGGTAACAAGTAGGTGTATTCCTGGAGCACCCAATAGCAATGCCATAGGACAGCATAGTGGAAGAGTGGTTAGCACTCATGCCTCACAACGAGAAGGTCCCGCGTTTGAGTCCCGGACTGTGCGGGGCCTTTCTATGTGAGGTTTGCATGTTCTTCCCATGTTTGTGTAGGTTTCTTCCGGGTGCTCCGGTTTCCCCTACCACAACAAACGTGTGTTAGGGATGAGGTCAGTTTGGCCTATAATGGCGGCGTGCTCAGTTGCAGCGGCCCAGGACTAACCCTCCCCCTGATCATCACTGTTCGCAAAGTTTGCAATGACACTACCAGTCCCAGACCTCCCTAACAGGGCCCCGACTCTTACTCCATTGCAAGTAGTGCAAAATTCAGTGTAAACAAACAGGCTTAATGAAGCAATGAAAACCAGCTGATGAAAATGAAGAGGAGTTATGATTCTTGGAGCATAAAAAGAGGAACTCCCACTGGTATCACATCGTTTCAACATCACAACTGTACGTTATGATGCATTGTGGCATGGTGTGTATTCAATTGTATTTTCCATATCTTAAGCATAGCAGGCATGATGCATACATTTTTGCCTAGAGCCCCAACAGTGGGATCTCCACTGCAAACAGAGCAGCACTTCAGTATGATCCTGAATGTTATGTGGCAGCAAGACAATCATGTGGGGGGAGCATTATGACGAGTTTGTGCTGCATTAAAACTGCTGCAATTGAGACCCTCATAGTCATTTTGTGCATCAAATTTGATAGCTGTCACCAGAAAATGTGTAAGCACATCCTTGTCAGAATGCAGAAGGACTGAAAGCCATTTGCTCAAAACACCTAATGAGATGCATTCTAACCAGATGTTTTATTGAAAAGGTGTACAGTAGGTCAATACACCTCTGCATTAATTGTGCATCTAGGAAATCGCCTGTACTATCTCTATCCCCTATGACATTAGCTGCTGTTCTTCCTGTTACATTAAAGCAATGGGAAGAAGCAGCTCCAGTGAGTAAACTATTAGTAAGTTAGTGAAACTATAACTGAGGCTCAGCTGCTAACAATGCAGATGTTATTTTTCTGAGGTTTTGGGCTTGTACCAAACATCTACAGATGCAATACAGAGCTTGAGAAAAAAAACAGTTGTGAAAAAAACAAACGTTCTACAGCAATGTGGGAAAAATGATGTGGTTAGATGAGTCATCACCATACTCTCTAATAGTGGGTGATGCAATTTCCTAAAGATGCAAACATTGTCTCTTTTTATGCGGTGCACTGGACACATCTGCACATTTACTTACTACTACTCTCCTTTCGGCTTATCCCGTGAGTTCAGGGTCGCCACAGCGGATCATTGTCCGCATGTTGATTTGGCACAGTTTTTACGCCGGATGCCCTTCCTGACGCAACCCTCCCCAATTTCTACCGGGCTTGGACCGGCACTGCATCGCTGGGGAGGGGGCAATGGGCTGTTAGGGGTTCAGTGTCTTGCCCAGAGACACTTCGACATATAGCCAGGGCCGGGGATCGAACCACTCACCCTGTGGTCCGTAAGCAACTGCCTTTACCAACTGAGCTATAGCCGCCCCTATCTGCACATTTACTTACATCATTTTAATTTAAGCAGATTTTTGCTGTATAAAATTATAAAATTAAAACAGTCCTTTTGGTGAAAGTAAACTTGCACCCTGATGAAGCTCCTACTGTTCGGCTTGTTTCAACTCAAAGCAAAAAGTTGACTCCAGTTTGGAAGGCGGCTTTGGCAAATAGTTTCAGGAAGTATTTGGAACAGGAAACTCTGAACATGTTATATATATTCAGTTTCCTTCAATGTTCTCCAATATAAATAAGCTTTTCTGGTAAGAATCTTAATGCTACATTGCTGCCAAAGCTAAAGTATGTATTATTGAATAACTTTGTTTTACACAAGAAAACAAATCTCGCTCCTTTGATTGTCCCTCAGTAATACTATTAAGGCATGTTGAGTCATTTGACTTCAGTTTTGGATATGTGAGCCTAATGACTCGCAAGTATTCAAAGCTCTGTCTTCTTCATTAGTTACATGATAGTGATGATTACTGTCTTCCACTTAAAGGGATGAATAGTTTAAAGAAACGTCTTCATATCTGGTGTGTTAGGTGACAAAGTAAATATGTCTGCCTAATGACACATATCTATCTATCATGTATTACATCCACAGTACATGACACTTTTTCATTGAGCACAATATCCTGTTCATTACTTTACGTAAAATTAGAAAAGTAAAATAAGTAAAATTCTAAATTTCTTTACCAACAAACCAACACAAATATTGTGTAAGTAAATAGTCTGGGAAGTTATGCATTGACTTGTGTCTGTGTTTGTAGGCTACTATGCAAAGTTAAGAAATATGATTTGTTTCTGGCAAATTTCTTAATCTCTGCAATGTGCTAAGCACATGTCTCAAACCATTTTGAAAATGACGGCGATTGTTAGTGAATCATTTGTGATCACTGTTGCTGCCCCAGTAAAGGACTGTCAAGCCGGTAACCTGCAATTGAGACGTACAAGAGATTAATTAACAAAAAAAACAAATAAAATCAGCTTATAAAATGCTTTGAATGACTGAATGAATGATGAATAGTTAATTAAGAGTGGGTAAAAAAAACTCTCCCAGCTGACAAGCTTGCTAATTGTTAGCTCAATCGCTAACAGGCTAATTTATATTTTGTTTTAACACAGTTTATGTTTTGTGCAATAAATACTATAAATTTAAAGCTATCAATGTTGCCCCTGATTTAGCTGTATGAAATAAACCATGAATTCTGAGTGAGAATCTACACAGAAGAAAGTTCAAATAAATTCGTTAATGCAATCAGTCAGTGTTTGATGCAAACCAGCCCAGTAGGCCTTTAGTCACAAAGGAGTAATTACACCAATAATTTTAATTTGTCTACTTGTTATAAAATGCCTGTGAGTAAACGTCTGGATCGGATATTCTCTCAGAAGGCTTTAAACAAAAACATTACAAAGAAGAAAATAATCACTGGCTGTGCCGGTTCTGTTCTGCTTCCTCACACTGTTGGCTGTCTTTTCTTTAATCATCGTTCCTACCTATGCAAAATAACTCTTAAAGTATGGTACCAATTATCAGATTATTATCCTGCTGTGAGACTGTGTGCAGTGTGTGAATAGTCCTAGATCGCTCCTCCAGCCATGCAGACATGATTGGGATCCTGTCTTTGGCCAATACTTAAAAGCGTATGTTTGCAGTAAGATATTATTATCGGCTATTATTAGATGATTACTTTTTACAACCTGCATATACCAAACTTCCATTGCCTTTCACATTTTAAATGCAAATGTTGCAGGGCATTAGAGTGATGAGTGAAAGCTGCAGTGTATAGTTTGTTGGCCTAGTAGTGGAGCCTTTCACAACAAATGAGACAGCACTGTGGAATTTGTTTATTTAGGCAAGATACTCCAGTGTCTCCCAGTTTTCAATTTCCGGGGCTGCGGATTTACCGTGTTTACTTATTTTAGAGACTTGAAGACATGACAGCAATACGAGAAAACAGTACTGAGGTAATACCAGTGAAATACCATAGTGTCATTGAGAGCATCCTGGCGGTAGCTCCTGATCTCAGCGGTCATACAGTATCACTTCTTGGTAACCGTGCAAGAGGTCTTTGATCATCACCCAACAACTCCTGAAGGTCACGACACCTAGCTGGCCTGTTATATTCTGCTGCAAGATGTGTGAAGAGCTATACTGCCCTTCTTTCATGTCCAGGATCCAGTTGCTAAACTTACACTGTACTGTATGTTTGAAAGGTGAAGGAGTACTTCCCAGATGTTGTTCCCCAAGGGAGCCATTGATACTAACACACTTTTCCTGAAGGGCCCCAACCACTCAACAATGCTGACATGGGATCTAAAAGCTTGTGAGAGAAAGAGACCAAAGGAAGGATGAAGTGAGAGAGAGACAGGCAAGAGGTTGCATCAGCTCAGTGTTTGTAAATGTTTGAGAGGGTGAGAGCTTTGTGAATGTAATTTCCCCCGGGACAATAAATGGTATGGTTTTGTATTGGATTACGCTGGAAAGTGTGCTTTCTTGTGCAAGCATGTATCCATATGTTGAGCATGTAAGTGACAGTTAAAGTGTGAGAGATACGCAGTACAGGAACAGTTCATAAATTGAAGGAAAACCTCAGAGGAATGCATTTAGTATTATATATGGTATTAGATCTGAGAAATTAATTCTTTCCTAGAAGACTCTTGCTTGACAACAGTGTATTCTCAAGAAAAGGCCTCACCATCACTGTACGGAAAATGCACTCAGACATGGATCAGTTACTGTAGCTGCAGCCAGACTTGGAGTCAGTTCCTTGGAAGAACTGTAGTACTTATACCATTATGTAAGACTCCATGATTCCTAGATGACTTTATTTGTACTCCACACATACATAAAGACTTTATGAAAATTCAATCAGGAAAGCTAATCCTCAACTTTGCTGCGATGAGTTCTTTTATATCCATATCTTAGATATGGACTAGATATAGAAGAAATAAAACAACAGTGCAGGAATTACTTAACACATCAGGGGGGTGTACTATTACTTTGACATCTTATATGCCTCCTTGTAGGCATTACAAAAAGCTTTTTGGTTTTATAAAGCACAAAAACATGATCAACCCACTTAACTCTTTGCAGACTCTTTGCTAATTAATGAATCCATAACATTTAATATGCCTTTAGGTAAGGGTGCAATACATTTCTTTTCTGGTCAACAGCTGGGCACTAGTGTTTTGCAAAGATTTCATTAGTTGTAGGTTTATTATAAAATTATACTACTACTATTCATTATAAACAATTTCATGCAGAATAGTGTATTAACCAAATTTTACAATAAAAACGTCTCAACACACAAAACTATTTTTCAGGAAAGCTGATACCAAATGTAGGCAATTTAGGCCACAGCAATCACAAAAATGCTCAGCAACATTTTTTCCCGGAGTTCCCGGATTATGTTTATGTTACCCGCAGGTAACACTCTACTTTTATTTTGAAAATGTACATCTCTGTTGGCTGTTAGCTGGTAAAGAAAATTTGTGAGTCAAAGTTTTGTAGCTCTGGTCATTATTTATTCACCTAATCTGAGTCCAGTTAGTGACTTGACCATAGTTTTCTAAGATTATGGGCATGTCCGCTTGACAGAAGTAAGAGGGCAAACACATGACAGATCAGACATCTCTAAAACAGAGTTAGGCTAAGCCAACTTAGCATTTTCCTTAAGTTCTGCATGAAATGGTAAACAACTCTGTACTACTAATAACATATTGGTGGCTAACACTTGCAGCAACGACATCTGGGTAATATTGAGCTGAATTGAAAACTTTTTAATTGAAGCTAACTTCACTAATTTTCAAACTGCATGTGACTGGCTTTAAACTGCTGTCTGCCTTCCCTACATTGAAATAACTCTTCTAACAGTGCAATTATCTTGGGGGAGTTCTGGAGTAGCAGGTTGATCAAGACACCAGCCTCCATAGACATACACAATTCCCATCATCTTATCATTTTGTGGGTACTGTTCTCCTTAGTCACGTGGCCACGGTATGCTGAGCTCCTGTTACATCTGCTTATTCTGGTGACAGAGCAGGATAACCTGACCTCACATGAAACAGGATATCAGTGTGAGGTGTAAGGCATACTCATAAATAATACTGTATGCACACACAGATACAGAAAGTAAATGCAACATATAAGTTGCCTCGTTTTATTTTCCACTGAACTCTGTCTGCTGTCGTACTGGCCAAATCAAAATGTCGTTTTTGCTTTATGTTTCCAAAGAAAACTGCCCAGTTAAGTGGACAAAAATCCAAAGAGAGACTGTAAAACAACAAATGGGAGAAGGAAAAATGTTGCAAAAGAACATAAAAATAATGAACACCGATAGAAAATAAGATAAGCGGAAGACAGAATGAGGGCAGATGGTGAAAAGGCATTTTTGTGATTACAGAAGCTTAAACAGCTGTGTGGAGATTCAATTGAGACTCAAAGGCAAAAATCTGGGAAGATAAAACCAAAGTTGAAAAATTACAAAGGTTCTGTGGTTGCAGGTGAAAAAAAAAACCTGGAAAGTGATACGTCGTAATCTGTGAGGGCACAAACTTTCATTCAAACAATTTCTTTGAAATATGGTATTAGAGGAGTTTTTATAGGTTTGGATGCAAGAGCAATGTACACTTACCCACCCGTTCTGCCAAACCTTCCAATAAATATATTCTAAAACCCCAGGAAACTGACATGAACAATCATTAAAAAACAAATTGGAATGACAAATACAATTCTACCTCATGTTTGTTTCTTTTAAATAGTCTTGGGTCAGTTTGCTTCAGCTTCTCTGTCAGTGTGGTGTCTCTCACGTCGACTCCTCACCCATTCCCTTCACATTACACAGCTGTAAATTTAGTTTAGTCACAGTTTTACTAAGGTCAGGGTTGTTTATTTTTAATACTTTTCCCCCTTGCACCATGACTTCATCATGTCAATGGAGTACTTAAGAACAATAAGGAATAAATAAATTGACCAACTTTCATATTGCTCACTTTCCTAATATCCTACTGTTGACAACCTTCAGTCAGCCTCCAGACCACAACCATAATCAGAGTAAGGAATGACTTTTGAGGGCTCGGAGCCTGTGTCTGTATTACTATGAATAATTTACCGAGCTTAGTATTTGTTTCGTCCGTTTCCTTCTGAAATATTTGGAGGAGAAGAACTCTAAATATCAGTTGGTAAGTTTCCCAAGGACTACGTGGTCAGTGGTTCGACTGCCAGTCCCTCCTGGCTACATGTCTTTGTCCTTGGGCAAAACTCTGAACTCCGGGTGGCTCAGGTGAGCACCTTGCAAAGCAGCTCGGTGGGTAAGATTCATTCATCTTCTTTGATTTTAAGACGAGTAAGATACATTGTTTACACTGTTTATCAGCTGCAAAATACTGTAGTTCTAGAATTTCCTGAAATAAGTTCTTTTTAAAAAAAATTTACGTTTGTCTTTCTTCAGAGACACAGAAAGATCAATCATATTATATGCCAGTCATATTAGATGTATTTTCATATTGCGCTTCACTTCTGAACTTGCAAAATATTGTATCGCCGTGTTCCACAACTTAACCAATTTTTATAACACATTTTGTTATGTTGTGGAACAGGCTCTTCTTGGAAACAAACAAAAAGTAATTTAAGGAAATATGGATCATTATCAGACAATGATATACACATTCTCTTTTGAACTAACTTTTGTTCAATGACAAAAAAAAAGGCGCCCCCACACACACACACACACACACACACACACACACACACACACACACGGTGTTAGTAGCTATGGTTAGTGGGAGGTCAAAAAGAAAATTCATGAGAGACAAGTTAGTCATAGCAAGTCATACATTTCTGCTGTGTCACTGCCCTGTCTACTCCTCAGCATCAAAGGACATCACACCAGTAAAGGTGTTTTTTGCGCGAGGGATGCTGAATCAAGACATATTCATGGAAGAATAATCATCAAAGGGAGTTGACCCAGCACATGCAATAAAATGACAGGAATTTTAGGGAGTAACACGAATCGCGGTGTTTATTTACTTTAGTTAGAGAAGAACTGTGAACGTAAAGAAAATCTCCATTTAGTTAGCATCATATTTTCTATACATTGACCCATATTTCAGTACTTTTCCCCTAGTTAGGTACTCACATGGAACAGTAACTTGTACTTTGATTCAAGCGAGTTTGAGCCAGAGGTTGGTTTGGATTTCTTTGATTTTCTCTGTCTACTGTCTATTGAAATCTGTTCTGGAAGTTAACGATTATAAATGATGCTTTGCACTGTGTGTGCAAGCCTGGCTGTCTTCTCTATCCCAAGGAGTATACTTAAAACTTTAAAACTTTTATAAACAAATGAAATATTATATTAAATATATGTTACATATATTCCAAGCATTAATTTATCCCCCGACAGAGGTCCTTTGTATCTAACCTCTTAAACCATTTGTTTAGTTGAAATAGCACCGCCTGATGCAGAGGCAGGCGTCTGGTGAACTTGCACAAAATGGTGAATATATCTGTGCATCACATGACTTACAATAACAACAGTTGTTTCACATTGAACACACACTCGAGTCTCCTTTGTGAAAGTGACCCATCGACCACCCCAACATGCCTTCTTGCAAACTTTGCTTAGTCTAAATCCTACCTTGATAGACACAATGTTGGCAGCAGGACACATGCACTAGTCTGCAGTCGGGTTAACGTCACCATCCACTGTGTTTATCTTCATTAAATCAAAAAGTGCAAATATAAAAAAATTGCTACAAGATAACCACACACCTTTAAACTCATGTATTCTTTTTATTACGGGCCTTCTGTGAGACAATAACTCTGTACTTCCTGACTTTGTTTCCACTTGTCTTGACATTTTTATCAATGATCCATGTTCAATTCTTGAAATGCCGTACAGTGCAAATATTGTTGCAGGCTGCTACTGTCACAGTGGGATATTACATCATCAGTAGTGTAGATATAAAACTGAAAGAGCATTGTATCACAGTAGTCCAACTAATTAATTATGGCATTATGTAAGCTGACTGATCACTGACCATAGCAACCCCTCTCCGCGAAAAAGGCTGTTTTTTGTTCCAATTCAAGCACTGACTGTCATTATTGCTCCCCAGTGAGAATAAGATTTTTCACATGAACAGCTTTGTGTTAGGGGATGTCTGCAATTCCCCGTTAATGGTCCTACACCATTCATTCCTTATTGCCAGCATTTCTGAGGAACCCCACAGAAGCAAATGCATTGTTATTGATACATTATGCTACCACCATTTTTTTAACATGTTAAGGAAACACTTTGATTAACTTATTTGTCAAGGTGCATATTGATAAATGCACAGTATTCACTGACAATGTATTTCCTATTTGGCAATGCAATATTTTAGGGCAGTAAACACATTTGGTTAACTTAGGAAATATTAAAGTCAATAGTCAGTTAAAGTCAGTTGAATGGCTAAACAAATAACACAATTAACCAATCTGATATTAGCACCTTTACACTCACTGGCCACTTCATTAGGTACAGCTGCACAATCTAATGCAGCTCTACAACTAACAGCAGCTCTACAATAAAATTTACTTTTACAAAATGTCTTTTGTTTTTAAGTTAAAACTGTCAGAAAGTTGATAATTTTACTCTCTGTTTATTATTGAGGTCAAAGTGGGGGATAGTGTTATATGAGGCACATTACATGAGCAGGTGGTTCTAATGTGTTGGCCACACTATTAATAATGCACTGTGGGGCCAAATCATTATAAAAGCCCCTCAATACAGAAAACTTGGTTGATCGCAACAATAAACAAACCAAATGATAAAAGTGCTTACAACCTTATAACTTTGAACGTCTTTCACACCATCTAAAATGCTGTGTGAAAAGGGATAGTGGGAGTGTAAAGGCAGTTTGTGACCCAAATATGGTGAAACATCTTGAGCCAGAGGTTTGAATGTCTGACCTCAGACAATACAACTGCTATCTCTCTCTGTCTGAGATAATGACCACTAACATCAACAACCTTCAAACAGACTTTCAGCAAAAGAAAGCAACCACAAACTAGCTATGATTTGAAAAATAAAAGTGGTCTATTTTCAGCCTTTTAGATGCCTGATAGGTTTTATTTTGAATAAAAGATTTAAAATAAAAGATAAAGACATACACTACCTTGGATTGACATTTACAGTGAATTGAGTGAAACAGTTTGTGTGTCCTTGAATCATAAATCAATGTCCTGGCATCAAAGTGAAAGAGTGCCCATGCATTAACACTCATTCTCTCATTTGTGTGGGGCCAAGCTGCTTAGGTTTTAAAGTATCAGCAAATGAAATACTCTGTTACCAAAGCATTGGCTCTCTCCTTCAGAATCAATGCCAACATTTTATTTTAACTGTTTAAGTGTAGTCAGAATTGCCAACCAGGAAATTTGTCTTAACTCTTGCAGAAATATGAAATATGATGAAATATGATTTTATAATTTCTTTTTTTGGCTGGTCTTAACCAAATGTTCCAAAGGAAATAGCATCTTTTTAGTTCGGTCAAAGGGTTTTATTGATGTTTTCCTAATTCAGTTGGTTTGTCTTTTAGTGTCAAACTGTTTCTTAAAGATGCAAATGAGGTGTAAAAGTGTACATGGTTGCTCAAAACAGAATTTACCCCAAACCTAGGGATTTGTGTGATACCACAAATTATCACATGACAACAACAAGCAAATGGACTATTACTGTTCCAAAGAAACAATATGAATGCACTGCTGAACCGTGTTTAAAAATAAGTGACAGTATAATGGCAGAGAAGAAAAAGGCCAGATTTAATTGCTACGATGTCACACGACTCTTATGACTATTATAGCTGTGATATTTTTGTGTTTACACAGTTGGCTAAAACTTACATTTCTTAATATATTGTGACAACATGGTTGAAAAACAAAAGTCTGAAGTGGAATCACTACTAGTGCAAGTTCAATTAAATTTCTCATTATTTATTCATGGCGTGGACTAAAAAAGGGGAGAACAGAAACATTTCATTCCAGGAAGTCAGGTAAATGGCAACTTTTATGACAAGATAAATAGGTCAATGCAGCAAGAAAGACATAAAACATTCAATGCAAAAAACACAAATATATCCCTAAGTTGTCCAGCCATTGTGTTGAGTGTAGTCTATACAGTTTGTACAAATCTTTTAGACCAATGAGTCATAAAGTTGGAATTGATCATAACAGTGAACAGTTTGCAATCTATCCTGTATGTTTCTTTACATATGACATTATATTATACAGATGCTAACAAGCCTAGCAGCGCTCCCCAAATCGTGGCTCCATCATGTTGACAGTCTGCTGTAAGGTTATTAATGCCTTAACAGCCCATTTCAAACCATGCGCTAATATATTGTGGAATTTAACAAAGGTTTACTTCATTACCTACAAACAGTAATTTTTCATTTCTAAGAGGAAGAATGTGTCATCTCTTCTTTTAAGTGACGTCTTGTTTTTAGGGTCAAACACTGGTGACCTGACTCATGACTAGATGCAGTTTGAGATAAAGGTTTCAGCATGAAACACAATGAAGATAATTTATTTTTCAACTTATCAAGAAGCCAAAGCTGAACTTTGAAACAAAAGTTGTCTGGTCATTTAAAAATGTTACATTTTCTGCAGTTGTGTCAGTAGTAAACAAGATATTGTTTCTCTTTTCATGTCAAAGCTTTCTTTTAACATTTCTTTGTTCTTTGGAATTTTCCTCTTGATTCATCCCCTACATTTTCCCTTCTCCAACAGATCCATTCGTCACGTCTCTTTCCCCCTTCTCTTCTGTAGATAAGCTGAGTCACTATATGCCCATAGATCAGAGACCCAGGCAGGCACAGGCTTCGGACAT
This sequence comes from Channa argus, assembly GCF_033026475.1. NCBI lineage: Eukaryota > Metazoa > Chordata > Actinopteri > Anabantiformes > Channidae > Channa > Channa argus. The sequence goes on along the minus strand of NC_090213.1, from coordinate 10,675,913 downwards.
TGAGAGCAGAGACGGTGTCTTGTCATAAAGACAAGCTGCTATCTGACAAGATGTTGCCTGTTCGTCTCTTTGCTGCAAATTTTTCATTCATAACGATAAACATTTACCATGTTTTATTGTGCTTTCTGTCAAATTTTCATCATTATAGGGTGGACTGCTTTGTAGATGTTAAAATTTACTTTTTTCCGAGTACTTTAAGTGATTTACTCTTGCATGATACATTCCCCAGAAAAAGGGGAACTTAAAGGGCGACTTCATCAGTTTTCAACTTGCTTTCTATGGCTTTAGTTCAGGGTGTAACTGTTCATTAATGCTTTTAAACTTCCCTCTCACTTCCCTATATTAAAATATAACATCCAGATGAAGGATGAAGTTGGGAGTTCAGATGATGTCATCTGGGGGAGCTCTGGAAAAGCAGGTTGACCATGATTAAAGGCTCCATAGTGTGAGCAACAGGTAAAAAAAAATGCTCAGAGTAATCAACACTCTACTTTAGTGTGCTTCATATCCATTAAACCCATTCATGTCCACTCATTTGATATTTAAAAGCAGGTGAACAGGTAACAAAATGCACATTGAGACAGTAAATGAAATTATATGAGCAGCAAGCTCTCATGCATCAATAATGCATTACTGATACAGGGCAGTGACATGGTTAACTGACTTTTAAGTTATATGGATATTGTATTTTTGTTGTTGTTTTTCTTTATCTTTAATCAAAATTTCTTTTTCTTTTATTGTTTCTGAATCATCCTATGCCACCATAGTATTAAGACAACTGCTTTGGCTTATTGCATTAGCAATAACATCATTCCTACAGCATTCATTCATTTGAAATTGGACATAACGTTAAGGTCTCTGCTTTCCCACAAATACTATTATTGTTTCAATTGTATCATAGTATCAGGACGGGTAAAGCACACAACCAATTTTTTTCTCTGACTCAGAACATCAGGTGCAATGTATGAGCCCCATTCATCAGCCAGCATACTTGTTCTGTGGATGTACTGAAGTGCTGTGTCTGTGTGAGCCCGAAGAATTAGTAGATATCTTTTGAGGAAGGAGACAACATCTCACCCTGACTTATTATTGATTATTAACAATTGTTTCTTTAGAAAAAAAAAAGGTTATGGTATTTTCTCTCTGGCCTTGGAGGTCCCAGCATCCCTCCCTCATGTCTCCTTTCATCTCTGCCTGCACTGGGTGCACACTCTTTGTGCTTTCAGGAGGTTATGGCTGTTTGCAGTAAGTCTTGTTGTGGGAAATTACCCCCTGTGACAGAAATGTTTTAGCAGGGGGAAATGTCAGGAAGACAAAGTATCCTCATCCCAGAAGGAAATCTCGGCAAACATGGCTGCTGACGCAGGAATGCGTCAGCAGAGGGGAAGGCAGGTCTTCATGATTATTTTCTGACCAAAGTTTGAAGGAATCGCTTGTTGGGTCATTTGATTCTTAACAGTTTGCAATGTGACAGTTTTAACAGAGGAGATTGGAATGATTATTTCTCTCACCTCTCCGTGGTCCTCTCAGTGCCCAGACATCCCAGACCTATGTGGGTGTGACCGTCTACATATGTGATTAATGTCTGTCTCGTTGTTGGTGATGGACTGGCAAAGTGGCCACAGTGTCAGCCTGGTGTTTTCTTGGATGCGGCTGGCTCCAGCAGAGGTTGACCTGGAGAGAAAAGATAATAAACCGAAAGAATGATTGGGAGAGAAGCATTAGTTAGTATGAGTTAACGTTTCTCAGATCCTGAGATATGTTTCTGTTTCTAAAACTCAGAAGAGAATAGCAATTAAACATTTGTGTATTTCTAAAGTAAACTGCAACTTCTTAAAGCCATAGTTTTGAATTTTAGGACATGAAGTTTTGAACTTGGTGTTGGAGAATTAAATAAGTAATTTCAATCACTCTCTTGTCTGGTGTGGTTAATACAAAGCTGAAACCAACCAATGGTTAATGCTAAGCTTCATTTAACTCCGCATTGAGACCAGAAATATCCAAATGAAAAAAATAAAAACACCAGTGCCTCCAAAGATAACTCATAACATGTCACATTTCTTATGCACAAAATCCAAAGTGTGGTCCTGTGTGCGTACATGTAAAATTAAACAATTTAAAAACATTTATACCCTTTCTTGCAAAGACTTCCATGGGAAGATTAATATCACTATCATTTCAGTAACATAAATATGGAGCTACATGTAGGTGATAGTTGGCCTAGCTTAGCACAAATACTAGACGGGATAGTGTGTCCATAGGTAGTATTTGTGACCAGCTGCAGTGAACCTAAAACGGTGTTTAGAGGCACACTGGATAAATCAGGAGTAATTAAAAAAAGAAATGCTAATGTCAGCTGCCCCTGGTGATCAGTAGGGAGACTTTAGCTCTTAATCAACAGACTCACAAAAACACCTCAAAGAACAGAATGAGAAAGCATGACCATTACACTTTTCTAGGGAAGAGAAGATCAAAGATCCAGCTGCCTGCTCAGTCTATGCTGAGGAAGAGGAGTCCCGCTGAGAAAGAGCATCCTGGCTTCAGTCTTCTGACATCAGTCCATCATAGGGTTAAGCGCAGAGTAAAAAGACTGTGTCACCAGCATTTTCGCATTCATGTCACACATTTTACCACATGAACGCATTTGGCACATGTACAGTATATGTACATGATTCATGGGAACAGGATCAGTGTGGGATATTTGTGTCCTTTGGGATAAAGTCAGCTTTAAAGTGGTCTGAACATACTGACTGATTATTCTGTTTGTGGTCATTGCAGAAGACGTGGTTCTGTTGGTGCACGGGGGCAGTGTGAAGCACCTGGCAGTAACTGACAAACACAGGAACATTGTAGTGCTCTCGTGCAAAATTTACCATAGTGCTGTCATGCAACAAATTTGTTTTGCTGTGACTATTTCTTTCTTTCTTTGCATTTATAGTGAAAAAATATACAAATACAAATGTTACTATTTCAGTGTATTTCTAAGGAATTTATTGATTTGAGTTCGTTTAATATCAGAGCACACAATGAACCACAGCAGAGTGTGTAATCTTTGTTGATGGATGTGACCACCCCATATCCTCTGTTTGTACTGTATCATGTGTATTTTAAAGGCTTTTTGCTGAAAAGGCAGAAGCACATAGTTGTAGATTTCCATCCATATCTAATGTAACACAATGAGACTGACAGTTGATCTGTAAATGCCACCAGACATGAACATGGCGAACCGATACACAGAGCTGAAGCTATGTGAGAATTTGCTGGTTGGAGCCTCCTGATGTGACACCTGGATCGTGGACATACAGCATGATGGATATGAAGATGACTCAGTGGGTCTAGACAGACACAGAGGACATTTCTCAGTGAGGAAGGCAAAGAACAAAGACTTGGGATCATAAAATTCTACATTTTAATAGCAACCCAGACACATTCTGACCCCCCAGCTCAACTATCATCTTCATCCTCTGCACCACCCTCTCTTTCTCTATTTTTCATCCTACTCAGCCAGATGTTATCCTCTGCATCACAATCAGCCACCCAGTGTTCTTCTTTTCATCTTTCACATTGTTCAATGCGTTAGTAAGAGCGGGTGTGTATTTTGGCTTGCCTTGTGGAAATATTAATTTAATGATATTTGAACAATAGAGGAACAACATTTGGAAAGTGGTACACACCCGTACACACACTGACACACACACACACACATAAATACATTCTCACATCAGTATGTTTGTGTGTGTCTGTTCACACAAACATACACATGCAACAGCTCTTCAACATCAAACACGTCTCCGACTCAGAAATAAAAAAAATATGGTATGTTTAGTTTGAAGATGAAAGGTATCTGAACATGAAGAAATTTCTAATTAAAAATAACTTAGTAGGAACTAATGTATTTCCAAATGTTATACGATGGTCATAAGAGAGGCCTCACACACCACACAGGCTCCATCACCAGGAGAGCAAGTGTTATCGTATGCATGTCATAGACTTTATCCAGCCAAGCATTTTATTTGGATTATAATATAATAATATTCAAAGGGCATTTGTCAAGTCATCTGTGGTCCCCAAAAATCACAGGATCGGCGATACTACTTGGGGGTTCATCGTTTGGTCCAAGGGTGCTTCATCATGTGACCAAGAAGAAGTGGGAATTACACGCTGCGCTTTGTGGATGCTCCACCGACTGAGCCGCAGCTGTCCCGCTTTAATGTTTATGTGTTAAATTAAAGAGCCAGCGCCGGAATGAAAGTGTCACTGTGAATTCAGAGTAAAGAGCCTTTTAATGAAGCCATTGCCTTCTTTTACAGCTGTTTTTAAGAACCAATTTAAATGTTTCAAAGTACCTTTGATAGTGTAAAGAACTTACTTGGGCATTGCTATTACCTGGATAAACAACGTGTTGAGGGTTTTCAGAGATTTTTCCCCCTCTTTATATCATGTTTACCTTTCTGGCCACATAAACAACACCCAGGCTTTACAGGCCCTAAAAGCACACATGACATTATACAAAATACTCTGGTGTACCTTTAGACCAGAGGAGACAGCTTGAGAGACGCTGACGAACACTGCGGATGGAAAGAGGAACTCTTCTCTGCTGCGATGTGTAGGGTACAACACAAAGTATTACCTCCGGCTTCTATGTCCAGGAACTGTCACTTGAAAACATAGTTTGTACATTGGAAACCACAGGAAGTGGGTTGGATTGTTGACTCCATGAACACATTTCTATATGACTATAAAACACACTTGCAACCCATTGTTGTTTTAAAGGGTTTGAAAAAAAAATTAACAATATAATATCTGACTTTGCTATAGTATAGCTACTTTGAGACGTCCCCTGCTTTGACTAACACGCGGCTGACATGGATCAACACAATAGTAAAGTATTAAAAACGGTATAAGCATATGTCGGCATAACAAAGGATGGGGTCTCTGTATACAGGTGTCACACAACTATATGCCACCTCAGGTGACTTTCTACCCACAGTGCTACTGAATCTTCCTACTTGGCCTTATTCAGCGTCACAGCACATCTTTGGTGACTGGCCTGGTATGACATGTTGGGATGACAAATAGTTTTTCATTTGCAGTCTATGAGCACTGATGGCAAACTGCAGCCACACAGAGGAAATGAGGCTTTTCCCTCCAAGTACCAAAGTTCTTTTATTTGTCACAGTAATGGGCTGTGATTCATGCATTCCAGATAGGAGCACCAAATTGGCATAAGTGACAATAGAGACACTGTCCCTAGAGTGTACATGTTGTCCAGACAGACGGATATGTGTGAGAATGGACATTAATAAGCTTATTTCATTCAGCAGATCCTCCATCTTTATGCATTCGACTACTTTCTGGCTTCAGCCGAACTGCATGTAAAGTCGACTGTCTTCAATCTTTCTATGATAAATACTGTACAGTTAATGACCACAGACATTTGTGTGCATTTATGTAACCGGGTTTGTATGTGTCCACCCATGGATTTATCACATTATGTTGAGAGTGTAAGACTCTTGGCAGTATCTCTTTGGGGAACATATTCATTTTTTGAGTAATCTAACCCCGCTGCTAAACCAGGAGCGACTGCCGTTGCTTTCTCTGTGAGCTTTATATCTAAATGTTGATATCCTGAGTTTCTATCAAAATTAGAAATGTTTTATGAAATCTATGTGTTCTCTTGGATGTCAAACATGCACTGCCTCCCAGATACTGTTTCTTTGTCACTTATTTACCATCACCTCAAGGCCTCTGGTTTCTTTTTGGCCAAGTCACGTTACCCTTCCCAGCACCTGTTTTGTGGAGGACTATTGTTTGGGGAGGGATGGTTATGATTTGACTTCCATCCATGGGACCAAACCCTTTTCCAAGACAGGCCAATAAATCAAATCTTCAAGTCAAAGACAAGAAGTTTTTTTTTTGTGATGAATTTGGTGGAAAACTTGAAAAGAAAAACGGTGATCCAGGACAATAGATGATGATGGATCAGAGGAGAATTCAAATTTGAAACACCCAAATCATTCCATCACAAGAGTAGTAAAGGCTAAAGCTTTATAATGTGGGTCTATAACATTTTCTACTGGCAAGTGCACAATCAAACATAGCGACCAGGTTCAGACAGTTAAGCTTTAAGCGGCTTTGGAAACTTTCACATATTTTCTTGACACTGCATGCATCTTAGACAGAGCTCATACATTTGGCTAAAATCGACAATTGAACACCGACTGCAAATGCTATTGATCAGTTACTTCATGCACTTATTGTTACTGTCTGTAGGTCCCCACATGACAGAAAGTGATTCCTATTGTGGTGATGTAATACTTCTGACAAGGACCGTAGACGGGTAAAACCTGGCAGCAATCTTGTCACTGGATACCTGGAAGAGAAAGTACTCGGTCAGTGTGGGAATGCCAGTAGGTGTTTAGGAAAGGTTTCACCGAGCGTGTTCAATATCAATACCACAATAACAAAAAATTGGCTGAAGATCTTTGAGAGGCAAATTCCCGATTTCTGCTACTCAAAAGACAAATGACGATTAAAGATGGTGATCATCCTCTGTGCGAACTGTGTCGCATTTACAACACATTGATTAATGACTCAGTGAATCTGAGACACCGTCACTGAGTCCTAAGTTCAAGCTTTTAGAGGTACTTGATAAAGCATAAAAGATATTAGTGAAAGTTAAATTAATTTACATTTAATATATGTCACATTGAATTGAAAAGTATATATATTATGTGCCATGAGTATAAGTGTGTTCTACTTTTATTATTGATTATTAGTGCTTTTATTTTAATTTGTATTGGACAGTCAGCATTACCTCACCAGTATGGCAAATACATCTAATAAAATTCATCTATATGATCATGTGTATCACAGTGACTCATTTATAGGTGCACAGTGTGTGAGTCATCTATCACTGTGTATCAGTTACTCCAGTTGTTCCTCTCGCTCCCTCGTTTCTCTTTATTGCATTACAGAGCTTGCCCAGTCACAGTGTGACTCAACCAGGAGAGATGCAACTGCTGTTACACTGTTACACGCCCAGTTTGATACCATTTCAGCCCCCTCCCCAAAAGATGATAGATGGATGGATGGAAGCGGTTCCAATTTTTTTTAACCTTTAAATATTTACAATTATCTGTACTCAGGCTCTGTGGTTGTGGAGGAATATACTTAATATTCACAAGTAGTATAGGAATTGTATAAAGCGGTTAAAGTGCTCTTAATTGGCATAACATTATGATAAACACAAAGTCCTGACAAATGTCTTTACCCTTAGATTAGAAGACCACAGATGTGGGAAACCACAGTAGGAGCCAACGTAAACTGCATAGAAAAATAGAAAGAGAACATTGTGACAGAGGATGCAAACACTGTCATTATTTGAGCTCATTTCCTTTTTGCACTCATGATATAAACACACCATTCTTACAGTACCTACACAACATCTGTTTATTTTCATATTTTCACACGCAGTGAAAAAATGCGTTCAGGATTTGCCTTGCTAGCCAATTGGCCCGACATGCAACAGGATGTCACTATGTCTGGGAGTTTTATGGGTTTGAATAAGAACCATGACGTTCAATTTAGGGATTGATCTGCGCTTCCAAATGCAGCAATTGTCCAGAGGTTCAGTTATTTTCATACATAAATCTGATGCCAATTGAAAAGTAAAGTGATTTGTGTATACACAAGAGCTGGGCAAAGATTCAATGGCATCATTTATCTTCTCTTAAAATAATCATGCCATGGCTTAGTTCTTAAATTGGGTATACTCATACTAAAATGATGATAGCAACTGCAATTTTACTGACATCTGTTACAGCATGCAATCTTAAATCATCCAGGATAAAATGATCCCTTAACCAACGGCATCTCACTGGTGGGTTCGTTGTTTGGCCTGAAATTCATGCAGTGGAGCCAACCATTGTTCAAACCTACAGAACTTGAAATCACCATTTATTGTGCTGAATATTTCACTAAAGACAAAACATGTTATATCTTCAATGACGGGCTGCAACAAGAAGAGAACCAGATGATTTTAATATCTTTTTAAAGTAAGTAAATAAGGGGAAAGCTGGGTGCCATGTGACTGTATTGATATTGAACATGTTAATATTGAGGTAATTATCATATCCATAGAGATCAGATGCATTCATTACTGTATGTATCGGTAGATTATGCCACCATTTACCACACAGTGTAACTACCTGACTCATTCCCCAAGTTGTGAAGTTTTGAATGCACATAACCTCTGTAAACCTCAACTCACATGCAATTATGCATTTTTGATAAGTATGTCAGTTTCTGGGCAGAGATCACCAAATATTTCTTAGGGTGTCATGAAATGTATTTTATATTTTGTCCAGTAACTGCCTTCTCTCTAAAGTGTTTTCACCCGCAGGACTGCAGCTGACTGGATGTTGTTGTGCAATGCACTGTTCTGCATGACAAACCCAAGGAACGAGGCCATATCTGAGACATATGAAGTGGGGGATTTGGCTGCAAATTTTGCACCAATCAGAACAGAAGATTTAAACAGAAGATAGGATCCATTTTAAATGTTTGTTGAAAAGAGAAAACATGGCTGTGCACTTTTATTCTTAATCCGTCACTGGGACATGACTGGCGTCTGGACAAGTTGACCCAATTGCATCAATTTACACTAACGGTACCTATTAAAGTGGTGATATACCATTTACTAAGGCATCTGACAGAGCATGTTTCTCTCTCTGTGTGTGTACATATGTACATCTTTATGTCACTTTGTGGAAAAATCTTATTGCCATACTCACTCACCTCATTCATTTTGAATGTGGGGGCCAAAACATTAGAACCACCTATTCTCAAAACGCACTCCAGTACAACTCCACTACCCACTTTGACCTAAATAATAAACAGAGTAGAATTATCACCTTTCTGACAGTTTCACCTTAAAAACTGAGAAAAAGACTGAGAAACCAGAAAGCAGAGATTGTACATGTTTACCTAATAAAGTGACCAGTGAGTGTATGTGTGTGTTACCTGCTCTACTTCACCTTGTTCAATACCTTAGGGGGTGATCAAGTCTCGGTGTTTTGAAAGAATCTCTTACACAAGAGAGTGATCCTTGACCAATATCCCCACACACATTTAACTCTCTCTCTCTGAGAGAACTACCAATCATGACTGCAGTCAAGTTACCTTATTTTCACACACAGGTTCAGACAGATGAATGCAAGCAAAATATACTGTATATCTGATCTTGGAAAAACAAATAAGGCCTAATATAAATTAAAACAAGTTTTAATTGAGATTAAAATGAGGACAATTCTCTCAAAGAACAACACCACCAACACCTATTTCAAGCCATTTGCTGCTGCCCTCTTGTGGAAAAGTTGCATGTATTTAATCCTCAAAAAGAGAACATTACTATACTTTTATATTCTGCTCCAGGGCTTACACTATACTTAAATGTTTTTTTCTGAAAATGGGACAGCTTAACCTGACTTATTAAGACATAAAGTATAGCATTTTAGTACTGTACATATTTTCTTGACATCATCTATCTTTGTGTGTCGGAAGGCCTCAAGCTTATACCTTCCCCTAAGACTAAGTACATATTATCTCTGCCAGTGGCAAGATGATATATATATATATATATATATATATATATATATATATATATATATATATATATATATATATATATATATACTCTCTTTGAGTAAGTAAACACCACAATAATGTAATGTAATCAAAAATGCTTTATCTCAATATATTTGAACCTTGTAACACATGTTAAACCACATCTAACACAAAACAGTCAATATCCTTTGATCCTTGTAAATCTCATACTGTACAGAATATTTAGCAGCACCACTCACCAATGGTTACAGATTTTCGGTCATGACATCGACTAACAATTCTTTCTAAAGTCATCTGTAATAACAGGAATCGGCTTTCTAATATCACAATTCAGTATTAGCCAAGAGCAATTCTCAGTAAAACCCATTAATATGCATAGGCAGAAGGATTAGTCATTCTTCTCTCTTTTCTCTCTGCGAGTCTTTCTCTTTAGCTGTAGTGTCTTCAGCTCAGTCATAGTGGAAAATGTCCTATACACCCACACCATCTGTAGTTAGGTGACACAAACATTCAAAAGAACAGGTGTTGAGTATTTTTTATTAAATATCTGTTTTGAATCGAGACAGTGAATGATCAGCCAAACTTACCACAATGATGACCGTATTGAGCAGAAGAGGGATTGAAAAGATCAAGGATATGAACATGCCCTTGGAATCAAAGTACTGGAAATTAGAAAATGACCTGCAAGAGAAACGTAGCTTCATGAGCAAGTGTTTATTGTTTAATATGTAATAAACACACTAAACAAAGCTTAATGCACATTACATTAATGGAAGATTTTAAACCTGATGGTCTTAATATTTACCTCCAGTTCATGGCAGCCTGTTCATTCAGATATTCAGCACTATACACCAGGCCAACTGTAAAAGAGAGAAGTGGTATCATGAAAAACATGTGGTTAAGAATGCTGGATGCAAACTTCAACTGCTTTTACGTAGATCTGTTGTGTTTACACATATGTCTATAATGCATAATTTGCAAAAAGACCAAACAGGTTGTAGAAACAGTGTAAAACTACACAATGGACACGTTGCCTGTTATATGATTTTGATTGACTTATGTATGTTGTATATGTATTGACATATGTACTTGATTCTATGTTGTCCACGTAAATATTAGATCTAAATCTATGTTTCTAGGGCAGCACGGTGGTGGCGTGGTTAGTGGCCATTCTGTGTGGAGTGTGCATGGAGGTGCATTACAGGGAGGTGCTTGCATGTTTTTTTCCACAGTTCAAAAACATGCATGTTAGGTTAATTGGTGAATCTAAAATTGCGAATGGTTGTCTGTCTTTTTATGCCTCTCTGTGACCCTGAGATAGACTGGCGACCTGTCCAGGGTGTACCCCTGCCTCTTCCCAGATGACAGCTGGGATAGGCTCCAGCACCCTCGCAACCAAAATAGGATAAGCAGTGAGCACCAAGGATATAAATACAGGCTATAAAGGGTGTCGGTTTATCAGGTCAAATGATGTCAAAAATCTGTTAATTGGTAAATTTTCACCTATGTTTACAAGTAGATCATATTTCTCATGAAAAGCTAAGCTAATTTTTGGAAACTTTATTATCCACGTACCCATGAGCAGGAAGTGGCAGATCTGAGCTCTGTAGAACCTGCAGGTAACCAGGGTCAGGCACACACACACAACATGAAACACCAACAAACCAATAAGCCAAGGTTCAGACCACTGCACCTAAAATAAACATAAATAAAATAAAACAAATAAACACACCCAAGGAATCTCATTTGCAAAACATTTTACTGAACCCGTTACTTGTAAATGTACATGTAAATGTAACAACTTTATTACAAAGTGTCACTGTAGCTGCTAGCTGTGACAGCTATCGTTACGCTCATTTCACAGATTAATAATGAATGTATAAAACTGAACTTACAGACAATAGAAATGTCCATATCGACGTTATTCTTAAATTGCTGAATCCATCAATGGGGATAGAGCTAACGTTTATTGCTTTTGGGTCTGTCATCTTCAGAAAAAACTAAACTAAACGCTAACGCTAACTGTAGCTTAGCTGAAGCTAAACTAGCATGTAAACAAGATGAACACGGAAGTGGGACTGTCGCAGTTGAATTACGTCACTACACTGGATGAGTCTCGTTTATTAATTTTATAGGCTTTGACTTCACTCGGTAGTTCCGAGTGGAATAATCAACAGAATTACAAATAACTATTATAAACTATTATATGAATTAGATATTCTACAATTTAAAAAAATTACCAGCAAACATCAAAAATCCCAATAGTTAACTCATACATATAGATTTTTAAAACTGGTAAGTGCAGTTCAAATTTTGTTTGGCATCTTGCCTTGACTATATCCATTCAGTAAATCAATGGCATATCTGTTGTCGGTAATTAGAACATTCACAAAAATTACAAAGACACAAACAAAGGCCACAAGTTTCGAAATTAGTTGTGTTGCTCTGCCTATTTTATTATGTTGATTATGTTTACACTTTACTTCACAAATTTCAGGGTTTGCAAAACTCACACAAACACAACTGTAAAAAGTCCTGCTTTTACATGCAAATCCATCTAAATATATACTCCATAGTAATGTAACCTTAGCTTTCACCACCATTAATCATCAGTAAGCAGTTACAGTGTTTCAGAACTAAAACAAACACTTTAATTACTGGTCTAGCTGCTGCTACCTGCAAAGGATTGGACATGTTTCTTATTTACTGTGCACATGTACATTATTTGACACTTTTTTTAAACTTCTGTTTTAAAGCATTTCAATGATAATCACTTAATCTTTTCCCTTCAAGAAGCATTTTTTATTTCTGCCATTCCTGTCCAGCTGTGGGTGCTACATTCACACACTGCCCCTTTAAACACATGCAAACACCAACCAGTTCTTTAAAACTACTTCCTGTTCATTTTAGCTGTAACACTTAAATTCAATAATTTCAAAAAAGGCACATAAATTTTATATATTTATATATATATATATATATATATATATATATATATATATATATATATATATATATATATATATATATATATATATATATATATATATATATATATATATATATATATATATATATATATAGTGTGTGTGTAGAACCTGTTGAAAATATATTATATATATATTAAATTGAAAGTACTGGGTGATCGCAATTAACAATCCTATTCATAAGTGTATATTTCTATAAATCAGCTGGGTGAAGAGAATATATGTTAGAATACAACCAACAAGATATTAGGATTTAAAAATTAAAAACTTTGTAAGATCTAAAACACATCATAGCAGAGAATGTACAAGCAGGTAATTATAAAATGAATGATGGATGGAACAGCTGAATATAAGTGAGCCGCCATTAATATTATCAGTAACAAGTGCACTTTTCTGACACAAGTCAAAATATTTCTTGTGAAAAGGGTATACAATAAAGAAAAATAATAATTTTACAACTTATTTGATTACAGTATAGCAAACATATGAATATATTTGAGGTTAAATCTTCTGGGCATATACACTGTTGCTCATAAAGTTAGAATGAAATATTTTTTAGTTCTTCTCATAAATTTATTGTAACAACGTGATTTATTCTTAATAAATAAAGTTTGTATCTTCTCAAAACTTTATTTATCAATCTCTTCCAAAATCACTACAGTTTAAAAGTATAAACCACAATTCATCTTTGCAAAAAAGAGGAATGTGTCTGAAAACAAAATTATTCCAACTTTATGGGCAACAGTGTAATTCCACAAATATACAAAGATTATTAAGATCAAAAACTTCTGGTCATTGTTTACACATTTACTGGTATGTATCAATTGTAAATTAACTGTAGGAGATGTCTGTGTCTCTGCTCAGATTGGGTTCCTGCCTGGGTGAAAGTCAGGGACAAATGTAGTGGCTACAGTGATTGGAGTACTGTAGCCAAGGGCAAAATTGTAAAGACCAAGCATTAGACACTTCCAGGTAGCATGCAAGGCCTTGCCCATATTCTGAAAGACAAACAGACAGATATACAATTAAACCTGTAGTCAATGACTGTTATCAATAACATAGCAATCTATGTGATCATAAATCTGTCAGAAGAAGATAAATCAGCAGGAATCCAATCTTAAAAATTATCAAAGAAACCCCCTACAATGCTATTGTAATTTTTATCCCCACATTAATTAGATTTAACACACCACTGATTTAAGAAGTAGGTCATAACATGATCTGAGGCAGAAGCTGCAAGGAAATCTGCATATATCATACTCTAGAATAATAGCACAGCAGGAGCAAAGGTACTGGTTGAGGGGTCCCATAAACAGTATTGTCTCCTGTGCTCTTTGAACAGGAAAGGGCTGGCCGGATACAGGAAGTCAAATATAAATAAGCCAAAAAAAAAAAAAAAAAGAAAAAGAAAAAAGGAAAAAAGAAACAAAAGAAATCCTTAATGTATCTGCTAGTTGAACGGATTATTAGATTGTCCATCCACATTAGTATGCATCATAATAATTATACACTAAATAACTTTATTATCACACTAAATTCTAACAGTATACTGCACCACATTTAAAATGTGTTAAGCAAGTATTCCTCAGCATTATGTAGGTTAATTTATCCAATAAATCCAGTAAAACAATTCAATCGTTCATGAAAATGTTTTCATACAGACTGTAACAAAGATAAACTAAAGCTGAATCACAATCACATTCACTGACATTAAGTTTTAATGAAGACAGGCTTTTCTTTATGCAGATGGACATCTTTGAGCAGAAAATCCTAAACTCTACGTTCCTTTTCGGGACCCTCCAGGCTCCCCTTACATCAGAAGCAATGAAGTGGTAATTGGTGACAATCTAAAGCTGCACTGTAAAACGAAATAATTCAGCTTCACCTTATTTAGTTTTACAGTGACTTTTATAATCAGAAACTTTAGCCAAATGTTAGAACTATTGTAGCAATCAGGGTCCATGGAATATAAGTCAGTGCGCACATAATATTTCAGGATGGTTGGCAGAGTAGAGGTGATAATGACATTGCTGGTTTAGTAATTTAATTTGATCAGTTTTCATCAAAACCAAAGTGTTCCTGGAACAAGTATTTTCAATCAACAGTTTTTAAAAAAATCATTAGTCTTCTAACTTTGTATTTTTTTTTTATTAAGTGTGCATCAGAAAACTCTGAATGTAGCTGATTGATATGAAAAAATCTACAGTACATTATTTCCACTTACCTGTGGGGAGACTACAAGAGAAGAAAATTTCAATTAGATGTGATTTTACTAAAGTAGCATATTGCAACAATTCACAAACTGCATATGCAAGTTAATAATAATTACTTTATTATATTTATAATACTAATTTCCTTTTGATTCTGTAAATACATTAAGACTCAGTAGTGGAACTGGTTATTTTTATAATACACTTTGTTTACCAGATGCTATACTGGAAACATTAACAGGCAGAACCTACTTATATGAGTTTGTTGCCATAAATAAATGTGTCCGATCACTTATTGTAGCAAATTTGGATAAGGTTAGTCTGTTAGCCATTTAATGTACTATGAATCATCTGAAAATTGGTTATAATATTATATTATTTATAATTATAATATTTACCCTGTACTTTACAATATGTATTGTTTTCCTCTTTAATGAAAATAACTGTAAACAAACCGAGGCATAACCAAGCAGGAAAGAATGAAAAAGCCATTTTTAACAGCATGTTCTGACTTTTGCATCGTTTGTCAGGATTTTCTTCTGTCTCCTCTGCTGTGTGCTGTGCAGCAGCAAACAGAAGCCAGAGAGGTGTAAAATATGAAGCTCTATAGTGAAAATAATATCTGGTTTTTATTCTTGTTTTGCTCAACTTGAAACCAGATCTTAGGCCAGCAATTAAAAATATGCTGGATGCTAGAAAGAATACAACTGTAATACATAAGTGATAACAGTTGCAAGCTTTAATCTGAGCTACGATCACGCATTTAAAATTTCATGATCTGTGAACTCTGAAACTGTAAACAAGACAGCTATCAAAATATGTTTTGACAGTACATTAATTATCAACCAAAGATTTTATGGGCAAATGAGGGCTGATGCATTGCAGCGCACAACTGCCTCGATTGATGTTTTTACTTTTGGTCACATTTATCATTTTAATTTATGCTGATAGTGACAAGTTTTTACATGATTTCCAATTTACTACAATAGTTTGATTGAGGCTGATTTATGCCATATTGGAAATAATGAATTCCGTTTCAACTTACCCAACCTTAGGCTACAAAAAAAAGGGAAGAAAAGACTGTTAGGAACTGGTTAGGCTGCTACAGCACTGATACACATTTGCAAATTCCTAATTATTACAGTAAATATTAACATAAACACAAAGAAAATTCACACCAACCTTTTTCACTTTTTTGTACTTCTCTTTCCGTCTTTTCTTCTTCTCTTCCTTTGCCTTGCCTTGCACTTCGTCATCCAACAGTGGCTCATACTTCTCAGCTGCAAAAAAGTGTATTCCTTTGTGGCACTTCTTACTTTGTTTGCTGCCGTCTCCCACTTGTTGGTTGTCATTATAGGCAGACTGATCCTGACCGTCTAGATGATCCTCACAGTCTACTTGCCTCTGATATTTTGCTGCTTGTACACCTAGTGTTTCACATGATGCTGCTGCTGAATTTCTTCCAAATAACCTTGATGGAAGAGATTTAGGCTGCATGTTGTTTGGTTGTTTCAGTTTTCATGGATTGAATAAAGTACCACCACTCTCCTCAGGAAGCCAGGTATGTTGTCAACAGACGTTATGTGCATGAGTGGAAGTACATTCCAGTGGACCGCCCTGTGTGGGGATTTGGCACAGAGCCCTTAAAGTTGCAAATGCTTCCTCCTCATGAGAGTGACCTTAAACAGGTCTCAGGATTTCAATTTAAATGTTTCATTGCAGAGCCAATTCTAAATGGTTTTTAAGCAATGAATAATCAAAACAGATGAAAAACATCAACAATGTTGTAAAGAAAGAACTTGAATCCTTACCTAGTCAAACATGAAAAAAGAAAGTCCACTATAGTCTACAGTATGTCCTTAAAGACCCAGCAACACACAATTTGTCTTTCAAGTTGTTTATTTTTAAGAACATCCTCCACTGCCTACATTAACAATAATATTAAATGTTTAAATGTGTAATTAAAGAAATTTTATTTTTACAATTATTATAAAATATCCGCTTGCTATACACGGCCCCTTCACGTATTAGTACTAACATTAACATTTGTAGAAAGTACAAAACATGTTTTCATTTTGACTGAGAAGAAGTAAGTTCTAACTCGACCTGCCGTCAGACTTCTGCACGATTTTAGCAACTACAGTAGTATTGTGACTTCAGCTGTCAGCACTACTGGTCCTTGTGGTGACATCTGAGTTGTTCTGGCCACGGTCTGGATCTTTCAGACGGTGGATGCAGATGAGTTTGCTTACTGGCAGAGAACTGGTGGAAAAAAAGAAAAGAAAAAAAAGATGACAAACTATCTTTATTTTTGAGTTTAACTGACTTGATTGATGATTTTTTTCCTCCAGGAAAACATGACTACAAATCACATGCCCTTAACTGCTGAAAGGATTAGTGCATCACAGCTCATTTATTATGTTAACATTTAGCACCTAAGTGAAAAATCAGCATCTGGGTGGTCTATCATCTTTGATACAAATGTTCAAACAAAAAGGATACTGTGTAAGTGATTACCCCATGCTCTGTGGTGTGAGAAAAACAAACTGTCTGTAGCGCTGAGCAGCAGCAACTTTCAGCATCATGTCCATTGATATCCTCCTGTTCACCATGTCCTAATTGAACAAAACAACCAAGGTTCAAATGTATTTCCCCTTACCTCTTGTAATTCCTTTAGTATTTGTTGCTATGATTGGAGATGACTTCAGTCAACACTGTAGGCATTTAGTATCCAGACTTAAAATCAGTAATAACACATCCTCTTTACCATGTAAACATCGAACTCGTCAAGGCAACGGAAAGGTGCCTCTGTAATGGCCCAAAGAGAGAGAACAAAGCAAACAGTGGAAAAAGAGCGCTCGCCTCCAGACAGAGAGCGCATGTCGTTTGAGTCTGCACTGGTTCCTTTGCCTGGCTGTACCTAAAAAGAAAATGTAATGACTGAAAGTCAGGTTTGTACAAAGAAACATATGCTGTGGAATGTGACACATAACGAAATATAGTTTAGTAAAGGATTCTTACACATGTTACTAATAATTCATTTAAATAATCACAAGCTTAAATACAATGTAATGCTATGCTATAAAATATAACTTATTTCAGGTAATATTTGCACATTTACTTGAAGAATTATCTGACAGATATAATAATGTTCTTACTGAGATGGAGAGGGTTTCGTTCTTGTGGTCAAAGTTCATACTTCCAGTGTAGCCTCTCTGGGCCAACATGCTGTCAAAGTAGTATTTACAGCGTGCTGAGAGGAACCTAAAGCGTATACATAGAAAAAAGTACAGATGGAGGGGAAGAGGATGGGGAAACAAGAAATGAGAATAAAAGGAAGGACATGGGATTAATAAGAAGATACTACTGGCAGTTTTTTTTAATCAAAATTTCAATACATTCCAAAGCTCATTAAAGCTTGGTGTAAATCTAAATTGTATCTTGTTTAAAACTGAATGCTTTACTAAACAAATGCCATTGCAGACAGCTGCACAGTAGCCGTTTGTATGTGCTACCCTTGCCTGCATAGATTTCTTTCCAGGTAGCTTGGTTTCCTCCCACAATCCAAAGACAGTTAAACAGTTAAAGAGGGAGGCTGTGGTGTGTAATGCTTCTAAATTCTTTGATAGAAGTAAGTCACACAAGTCTGCTTAGGACCCTATTATCTCTGAGCGCTAAGGATTTATATATTTTCTTTGTAGGTCAGATTGTTTTCTCCAAAATAAAAGAGCCATCGTCCATCTTGGGCAATCTGAAGACTCAAGTGTGAGCTATGCAAGTCTTGTAGAGTAAAATAATGCTAATGAAAGTTAAACGCAGATCACGAAGTGCACTAAACGTGAGTAAAAGTTTGCAGTAGCCATTACTGGTGAATAAGGATCCTGGCTAAAAATGCCATCAGGATCATTTGGATTATTTTATAGAGATGTTTTTTCCCTCTTTTTTTTGACAAAAGTCATTTTCTGTTTCATCATTATCTTGTCAACTTTGACAGATGTTTGTATTTGTTTTCTATCAAGGGAACACTTGAAAACGGAAAACTTTGTCGACATTAAAACCATCAAAGCATGTCACAGATGATAAAACTGGCCAACACAGTGAAGTAAACATTACACTGCCCGCAATGTTTATTTTTAACTAAGCGGATTATAATAAGTGTTAATACATTTTTAAGTGTTATAGTGAATGGAATTGGTGATCTTTTAACTTTTGTACAGGGACTAGGTGTACAAATGATGGGTAAACCCATTTTTGTGCCTTCACCTTTTTGAAAACATGAACTGATATGTAAAAACACAGGAAGTTTGGAGGAAAAAAAGTGTTAATCGCATGCAAAATTCAGACAATGTGTACACAGATATCTAGAAGAAGCATAAATTAATCGATCGATCAAAAAGGCAATAAAAATAGTTTGGCTTTGGATTGTTTAGTTGTTTTGTCAGTAATCCTTATTCTCTCATTATCTTGAAAAGTCTGAAAGTCTGTACATAAACACTATAAGTTATTATGTTATTACTTGAAACAATTATCTGCTTTTTTTCCCTATATCAATTTTATCTCTTGTAATGAGAAAGATCAGCAACCTTTCCAGGGTGTACCTGCCCTTTGACCCTACCGGTGGTTGGGTCTAGTATCCTTCAACGTGTTAACAGGATAAGTGTTTAGAGATTAAAAGGATGGATACTGCAAATATAAAGATAGGATTGGACTTTATTATAAAATATGAGATTAAATTATTTCATAATAAAGTGCTTGACATGTATTGGAAACAGGGTTGAACAGTGAGCTGTAATTTTACAACTTGCCTCCTGAAATCAGCGTAAGCCTGAAGTCTTTGGTTCAGAACACTGTCCAGACTTTTGATGAAGCTGTTGAGGTTCTTCATTTGCTGTGCCATGTTTTTGTAGTTCTCCAGTGCCTCATGGTACTGCCTAAATGTTGGTAAAGGACATGTTGAAAAAAGTTGAGGCTTTTTGTGCTAGCTGCTCTGTAAGTTAGTTGTTTTGGCTTAAATTATGTCAAAATGTGCAGAAAAGCTTATCAGTAAACTTTCAGTAAAAGGGAAATTCAGTTGTATTTTAGCCATGCCAGCTGTTTTACTATCATTTATTACAGTGGTCTGACAAAAATTCTATTCCACAAGCCAATGACAAGGAACCTTGTTCAAACAAAACCCCATTGTATAACCAGAATTTAAAAAGCTAAAACAACCACAAGCAAGATAAGAATTTCCAATTTAGCACAGTATATTTACACAATCAATTTACAGTTTGAAAACCCAGGTCAAAATCCCCAGAATGGGGAGGTGGAGGAAACAATGAAGAAGGATTTGGTTGTCAGGATGAACAAAAGTAGACTTTCAAAGTCAAAGCTAAGAATCTTACTATAGAGAAATTGAGCATTACCTAGCAGTAAGTAGGTCTGTTCCATTTTTGTTTGGAATGCCAGCATAGTTATTCCTAACTACGTGGGAGAATGGTATGACGTAAGGTGCTGCTGGTTAAAGGCACCGAATGCCACAAAGTACCATACCTCACAACCTCCTCACGGTCCCCTTGTTGTTCCTGCTGGTTGGTGATCTTAATCTTTAGGCGGTTGATCTCAGTGTCTAGGCTTTTGGCTGTACGACGGACCTCCAGCCGCTCGGGACAAATCTCTCTAGCCTTGGACACGGATGCCTGAACCGCAAGATAAGACATTTTTTGAGAGGTCGGTGTGTAAAATTATGATGTTTTTTTAAACTCAAAGCACTGCAAAATATAGAAAATAGCCTTATTGCTGCCAAGTTAAAAAAATGTAAATTGTAAATGGTGTAATCTAAACAATGTGTGAACTGTTTTGTCTTGTACACATATCATGAAAGTTCTTCTCTGGTTTCTGTAGCTAAAGACAAAAAAAAAAAGATAATGTCTACACTCTGCTTTTAGTCAGTGATAAATATTCTACTTGTCTACCTCAAGTTCCTTCATCTTGTTTTCTAGGTTGGCTTCTAGACTCTTGATATTTTGGACATGTGCACTGCGCTTGGTCTCATAGTGTTTCTTGTGATGCTTGCACTTCATCACCTCCTGGTCAGTTTTACTCAGCTCCTCCTATTGTTGGACAAAAGGACAAACACACAAAGCATAAAAACATGCACCACACCAATTAGTCAGGGGTTGAAACTCTTGCAAATTTGAGGCACAAGGAAAAACTTAATCTAGTTTGGATGTATACCTTAAGACTCGCTAACTACCTTGTGATATGAATCTTAGAATAAATAATCTTATGTTAATAGAAATGTAAGATGCATTGATGAGCCTTGGCCACCCAAGACTGTGTCGCTGGTTTACCGATTCTCCTTCCTTTGACTATGTTCAGTGCATTCTGATCACTGCAGACTAGAAACATTCCACAAGATCTGCAGTTTTGGAGTAGCTCCGACCTCGTCAAGGGTACACATGCAACATGCAACATTTGCTGTGTAACATGAACAACACAGCCATTTTCTACACAGAAATAATGAATGCAGAGTATTCAGATTTGAATTACAAAAATCAAAGGTATTCTGTTTTTTACACAATGTAAATTGGGATTGTACATACCCCACCACCCTGTATGTTTCTACCGTTTAGAAGTACTTGTTCAAAAGCTTAAATATATTATCAACATCAACTTACCACATAGACTTGTAACATATAACATATAACAACACAAAAAGCTTTTTTCTGAGAGGCAGAAAAGTTGTGACTCACTGTACAGTAAATAACTTAGGAGCTAATCTATGTCTCTTTTGTCAATAAACTGAGGTCGGACAGCATGGCTGTCAACATTATTACCTTGATTGAATCAGCATCTTCAGCAATGTTGCTAATCTTCTCTTTGTGCTGCTTGTATTCCTGATCTGCCTTTTCGTAGGAAGCTTTAAGCTTGGCCATCTTAGTCTGTTCCTTCTCATACTCAGCACGCTCGGACAAGATCTTACTATCAATCTCTTGAAGGTCCTCCTCCTGTGGTGAAAGGATGACAGAAAGAAATGACAAATGTTCTAATATTGTTATAACATTTACAAAAACATTTAATACATTTAATGTAAGATTGTTTGTTCTATGTCATCATTGTATATCTGCCATATTGTGCTGAGATGAGTACAGGTGAGGTCATGTACAAACCAGTGGTCTAAGGTCCTCTGACTGAGGTTCTTCCACATTATTTAGGTCTGTGAGCTCCAGCTGTAGTTTTGTGACTTTATCCTGGAACAAATACACAAATAAGGAGAAAATTCATACTCTCACCATTTCATTTTCCTGGGGTCAGAGTGAGAGACTTTTTTTTCACTCCATTATGCAGTGAGCACCCTATTGGCATGTTTTATCCTAGACTAGGCTCATAAAATCCAACCTGCAGTTCTCCTTAGAATAAAAGCTAGTGTCAGAGTTGAAATCGCTGCAGTTAGTAATACTACCCCCTCCACCTACCACTGCTGTCAAAGCACTTATTATTATCAATCTTTTTATATTTTACAGTCATTGATTCCATGATCCGCCTGTGTATGTTCTGGATTATTACATTGTTTACAGTAACTAGTAAATGTGTGTAGAATTGTTACAACAGTTACAGATTGTTTTGCTTAAGCATTTGTGCTAAGTGGCTAAGTCTAATTAAGAGTCTAAGTTTAAAAATTTCAGGCAGTTGGTGCTGTGTGGAGACCTGCTGCCTCTCTTCTGTCTTTACAAACCATGAGTTACTAAAAGGGCTACATTATTTAAAATTTGGTCAAGAAGCACATATAGTGTGTGCTTGCAAGAGACAATGTGTATAACAGAAACCAACTGAGAGTAGAAACTCCCTCCCATAGTTGCTTACAGCAGCTCCTGTTCACAGCGGCTGAGTGGCTGAGGACACAATTAGCCTTCAATTAGCCATACTTGGTTTGGTTTCGTTTGATGAATTGAAGAGAGTAACTGATGTTTGTCAGGGAAAGAAATCGTGACCAGATTCAGTTTGATATTAATTTATAAATTAGGCGTTATATTAAAGTTTTGGAGCACACCATAATGACTCACTGCCACCTTTTTCTCCTAGTGAGGAAAAAGCAAAGGGTTCAGAAGACATGGAGTACTCCCCGACTGTTTTTCTTAAGAATGAGGAGAAAAAATAGGTTTTAGAAGAGAGAGAGAATGAGACCGGGGCAGCTGTGGCACGGGCAATAGAGGAAGAGGGCCAAAAGGCAAAGAATTTATCACTTAATATATTTCCCAATATTCCATTAAATTTAGCATAGTTTAGAGGCCAATTGCACCAATAGCAGTAGACCAAAAGGTTTATAATTTGTATAGACATCGCTCTCACACAAGCTTCACTGTTAGTTGAATTAGAGAATTAGCACATCCACCCCCCAAACTCTGTCTCCTCAAACACATCTGCTCTCAGATTAAGTGACACTGACCAAAGGTATCTCCGATAAATAGTCAAATCATGACAGAGATATTTTGTACGCTATGCATTATTAGTTACAGGCAGTAGTGAACAACCATGTTGTATCACAGATAATATGCTTTGTTCTCACAGCTTAGTGACAGCAAAATTAAATACTATGTGAATTGAATGTGCGACAAACAGTCTATGCAAAATTGACCAGTTGTCCTGGCAGCGTGCAATATATTCGCCTATGTCTGTAAATACTGATTTGTTGGAGGAAAAGGTACCTTTGTAGTTCTTTGCTCTATGTGGGTTCTTCTCAGCAGCCCTTCGTTCTGTTTGACGTCATCATCTAACTTCTTCATCTGTTGTTTGAAGCGATTTGCCTGAGCAGTTTGGTTCTCAATCTCCCTCTGTAAGTGTCTGAGAGGAATAATATGAACAAGAGCAGAAAAGAAAAGTAAAAGGTAATAAGGGAAATAAGGGCGTAGGTTTCAGTGTTTCCTATACTTTGGTACAAGCATGCCAGCCTGCCTTGCCAACAAGACCCCATTCATGCTTACAAGACAGGGAAAAAATATTTTTATATCTAGTGATGTTACATTCACAACCCATCCGCTTCTTTTTAATGTCTCACAGGTAGATATGAAGGTATCCGAGAGACGTTCTTGTTAATGTTGTGTCCAAATTTCACTGCCTCTCCTGCACCCACTTCACTCTCCTTTTTACTTGAAGAATTAGAACTAGCCGTATGATTGTTGTCATTTGTCCCCTCCTCCTCAGCTCAGTGAGAGAGAGAGCAGCAGTGGAGTGACATAGAGACGTGGTGTTAGCGATATCAAATAATTAAATCAGAGAAATCTAATGTTTTTTTCCGATCGTTCCACAGCGGTTACGTTTTGAAACACAAACTAACATGGGCACACCACCACACAACCCTGCAGTAAGGACTTTGTATTAACACATCTGAAGTGCACATATTTCATCTGCTCCCCTGTGGCCTCTTTGTTCTGCGGGTGTGTGCGCGTGTGCGACCGGAAACTGGATGCAGAACAATGCAGAACAGTGACATTTGGTCTGACAATATGATTTTGTGCTGTTAAACCAATTTCACACATAAGGGGAGATAAAATATATTGATGGGATGCTTACATTTGAATCTGATATATCAGACTACCCATGGAAAGTTCCAGTTTGTTGGCCTCATATGTGTTAAACTTATTTTTATTATAATTCAGTTTAAAACAAAAACAAACAATATTTATGAAAATAGCAGTTAAACATTATCTTTCATAACTGGCAGGAATATTCTGTTGTATATGCCATCAGCATAAACAGCCTGTTAGAGGAGGAACATCTCAGAGGGCTTTAATTGAGGCCCCCAATACAGAAGAAATTATATGCTTGCAATAAATAAATCTTATTATTTACTTTGCTTTACTTGATCCTTACATGGAATTTACCAATCAAAGTTGTTCCATGAGAAATAAATACCCAAAATTGTTTTGTGTGTGCATGCAAAACCTCTATTTAACTTCTGTCTAGGGCAACATTGGGTTTATACAACCACTTCCTGTAGTAATTAATTTACAAAGAAAGCTGAAATGCCCAGCTTTTTTTAATGCTGTCCATCTACTCTTTCAAAGGATTCCTTTTTCTTTTTTAAACACTACAACGCCCAAAGCAGCTAAAGATGACTTTGGTGACCAACGGTATCTAGAGGTGAGGTTCCCAGAGTAGTTAAACTTGCACATTCTCACAAACCTGATCTCCTCTTCAACGTCTCCCGAGAGGTACTTGGGTCTGGACTGATCAGCAGAATAATTGCGGTTCGTAAAAATCTGATCTCCCTCCTTAGAAAAGGCTTGGGAACAGTTTTGAGGAGGGTGTTTGCCTTGCATCACTCTTCGAGCCTCTGTGCGGTTCTACACACACACACACACACACACACACACACACACACACACACAAATCCATGTCAATATACCACAACTAAAACAGTGGAAATAAACTTTTCTCTGGTATACAACTTTTGTGATCAAAGGCAGAGTCCTGCACGGGTCCAATTTAGCAAAAGCTTGGTTCCAGACACGTCGTGTGCACTAGTCTGAAAATCATATTTATACCCGAAGCTGTAGCATAAGGTAAACTTACACATACAGTAATCAACCATAACACAGATGGGGCTATGGACATTCTGACCAGTCTGCAGCTATGCAGCTCCATATGCAACAAGCTTCATGGTGTGTTCTGACCAGTGAATAGCAGTCAGCATTAGGATGTGCTGAGTTCTCTCCACCACAACAATAAATCACCATGTTGTGTTACTGTTGTGGCTCATTAGTGTCTATTTATAACCAGGATTGGCTTGTTTCAGAAAACTGTTCCATTCACATGTGCAAAACACTCGCACAGTGAACTCCAGTTGCTTATGTAATGCAACGTGACACAAATAAAACCAATCTTGTGCTAATAATCTGTCCACATATCTGGTTACTGTTAGGGAGCTGCATTATAGTCATGGAATTAGATGTGATAAAACTGTACTAGTTAAAGAACACATTTTCCCCCACTTCTGTTTTCATTCTATTCTTTATTTCACCCGGTACCTGCCCACCCAATCAATTTTTGGTGTGCCTGCAATTTATGTTAATAATTTTTCACTAAAAATTATTTTTTGGAAGTCACCTAGCGCAGGACTCTGACTATAGCTGCTAAATAAATAAATCAAACAAAAAAAAAAAAAAAAAACTAGACACCATCAACAACATATTTTGCTAATACCATCAAATAAATGTATCTAACTTCTAGCATTTCAGTAAAGTATTTTCCTGTCACTTCTGTCATTGGCCAGCTTGAGATGTGGTCTGGGTTTATGAAAACAATTTTAAGCCTGACCAACTTGTCAATAAACTTAGACATACACTCGCCCTTGTACCACCTGTAATCAAATGGCAACACAGGGTATCTTCCGTTACAGTAATATTTTTTGTGACGTAAGTGCCCTTTACCTTAATGATCAGAATGCTCTCTATACTCTTTTGATCGATCAGGCAATTGGCCACAGCTGGGTCCTCAATTTCAAGAGCTTGAAGCACAGAGGGGTATTCAGGGTGATTTACGGCCCTGACACAAAGACAAAACAAACCATGAAAAATATGGGTTAGACGTCTTCAGATACTGTTGCGCTGTTATAGGCACGAGAGTATCTAGTAAAAAAATATGTATACATGAATTATCACAGACTCTTGCCACCTTTGGTTGGCTTGAATTCAGTTCAGACACCGCCAGGACTGTATGTACTCCAATAGAAAGAATTTGTCCAAGTAGGTTAAAAGCATTAAAAATAAAAAATTAAAAAAACGTTTGAAATCCCCCTCCTCCAGAGTCCTCTCTTACTTTGCCTAAAAATGCACAATGCCTATTATATTTGTTACTTTAGGTCTGTTGTGCTTAAGAGGAATTTGGCTAAATTAAAAATCAGTCAATAGTAGTAATGTACATGTACCCACTTTCTTCTGGTATCATGGACGTGTGGAAGGAACTGGCTGGTAATTATGGTAGGTCTCCGTCCTCCTTTGAACACTTTGGCCATGAGGCCATGCAGCACCCTCTCATCCTCATGGTTGTCACAAGTAAAGGCCAGCAGCTGGCCTTTAAGACATACTTCTATAGCTAGAGCCATCTCTGGGTCCTTCAGGCTAATAAGGTAACCTGTGATTGTAAAGGAAACCTTTATTTTTCTAAATAAACCTCATACAGGCACTAAAACCAACACTGAAATGCTTTTACTCACAGGCTGTCAGTCTTTAATTAGGGTTAGCTTGTGCATAAAGCTGTAGAGCTCAGCTGTTATCCAAAAACACTAACACATCAGCCAGTAACACCAAGTTAAGTTTAAGTAGTAAAAAAAAAGTAATAAAAAACAATTGTCCCACGATTACCATAACATTAAATGATGGGGATTTATGCTCAATTGCTGCTTCCTTATTTTAGACCAACAACTTTATGTTCAAGTGCTTCAGAAAACAAAACAAAAAACCAAAACATGCTACCTAGTGGAACTGTGTGTCTGGCTGATGTGTAGTTTTTTCTTCTTCTGTATTTGGACAACATTGAAGATTTACAGCATAGACAAACACAGTTAACCTCAGAGGCGAATGATTAGGAGTAATGCATTGTTTGTTTTACTGTGATAGAAAATCACACAAGTTATTCTTTAAACTTGGGTTTAACTTTTGCCAAAAATACCAAACGAATAAACTATTGCCAGAACCTTTCCTGCTGTGCTTCACTTCCATTACTGGTATTTTCAAACAACAAACTTTCAAACTGACAATAAAATTAGTAATTGTAGTTCATAAATAGCCTACCTTTTTCCTAATAATTAATGGATAATTAAACTCATTTGAATTTCTATTGTAAAAAGTAATTATCAAGAAAAGTTTAATCTTATTCAATGCATATACAAACCCGATTCCAAAAAGGTTGGCACACTGTACAAATTGTGAACAAAAAAGGAATGCAATAGTTTACAAATATCATAAACTCAGAATACAACATAGATGACATATCAAATGTTTAAACTGAAAAAAATTATAATTTTAAGGGAAAAGTAAGTTGATTTTAAATTTCATGGCATCAACACATCTCAAAAAAGGTGGGACAAGGCCATGTTTACCACTGTGTGGCATCCCTTTTTCTTTTTATAACAGTCTGCAAACGTCTGGGGACTGAGGAGACAAGTTGCTCAAGTTTAGGAATAGGAATGTTGTCCCATTCTTGTCTAAAACAGGCTTCTAATTGCTGAACTGTCTTAGGTCTCCTTTGTCGCATTTTCCTCTTTATGATGCGCCAAATGTTTTCTATGGGTGAAAGATCTGGACTGCAGGCTGGCGATTTCAATACCCGGATCCTTCTTTTATGCAGCCATGATGTTGTAATTGATGCAGTATGTGGTCTGGCATTGTCATGTTGGAAAATGCAAGGTCTTCCCTGAAAGAGACGTCTGGATGGGAGCATATGTTGTTCTAGGATATACCTTTCAGGACTGATGGTGCCTTTCCAGATGTGTAAGCTGCCCATGCCACACACACTCATGCAACCAATACCATCAGAGATGCAGGCTTCTGAACTGAGCGCTGATAACAACTTGGGTTGTCCTTGTCCTCTTTAGTCCGGATGACATGGCGTCCCAGTTTTCCAAAAAGAACTGCAAATTTTGATTCATCTGACCACAGAACAGTTTTCCACTTTGCCACAGTCCATTTAAATGAGCCTTGGCCCAGAGAAAACGCCTGCCCTTCTGGATCACGTTTAGATATGGCTTCTTTTTTGACCTATAGAGTTTTAGCCGGCAACGGCAAACGGCACGGTGGATTGTGTTCACCGACAATGTTTTCTGGAAGTATTCCTGAGCCCATGTTGTGATTTCCATTCCAGTAGCATTCCTGTATGTGATGCAGTGCTGTCTAAGGGCCCAAAGATGACGGGCATCCAATATGGTTTTCCGGCCAAGACCCTTACGCACAGACATTGTTCCAGATTCTCGGAATCTTTGGATGATATTATGCACTGTAGATGATGATAACTTCAAACTCTTTGCAATTTTTCTCTGAGAAACTCCTTTCTGATATTGCTCCACTATTTTTCGCCGCAGCATTGGGGGAATTGGTGATCCTCTGCCCATCTTGACATCTGAAAGATACTGCGACTCTGAGAGGCTCTTTTTATACCCAGTTATGTTGCCAATTTACCTAATAAGGTACAAATTGGTCCTCCAGCACATTTAACTTTTCCCGCCTCTTATTGCTACCTGTCCCAACTTTTTTGGAATGTGCAGCTCTCATGAAATCCAAAATGAGCCAATATTTGGCAAGGCATTTCAAAATTTCTCACTTTCAATATTTGATATGTTCTCTATATTCTATTGTGAATAAAATATAAGTTTATGAGATTTGTAAATTATTGCATTCCTTTTTTATTCACAATTTGTACAGTGTGCCAACTTTTTTGGAATCATAGACAATAGAGAGGAAGAATTCTTACTAATTTTATTATAGCAAAATATGCTGTCCCATTATTTTGTATTTATATGGAGTGAATCAAAACCTTGACATGAACATTTACATTTGTGCCCATTTGGGCACCGAGACTTACCTAGAGGTCCTCTCGGTTTATGCTTGAACTGGCCCTTTTGGTAAGTTTCCTGAATGGCGTTGAGGAGTGCAGGCATGTGCTCTCCAAAACGCTGTAGCCGATTAGAGCGACTGTTCTCCAGAGTCCTAAGGTTCCTTTTGCTGGCATCAATAGATCTCTGGAGCACTTCCTGCTCTCTTCTGAAGACAAAAGGAGGTGTGTGTCAATATACTATAAGCAAAACCTTTTCAGGCGCTACTGAAGAAGAGACTGTATAAAACAATCTGTATTCTGTTAACCATGTTTATGGACAATAAGCTGAAATTTAAATTAAAGAACAGTCCAAATGACAAATCCAAAGAAACCAAAATGCCTTATGAGAATTCAAATGAGAATTGTCTTGTCTTCTTGGTTAAACAGATCTGGGGCAAGAACAAGAAAGTTAGCACAAGAGTTAGACTGTTGTCTGTACTGGTGAATATTCCCATCACTTGCTCTGAAACCTTCATATCCATAGTGATTTATGTTGGCAATGAATCAAGGACACCTTTGCTGCAGATACTGAATACACCTCAAAAAAAGCACTGCATTTGCGAAGAAGACGAGCTGTCAACTAACTGTTTGATTAAAACTTGCTGTGTTGGAGCATATCAAGGTCAGATCCGGTTCTTATCACACACACACAAAAAATAAAGAAAAAAGAAAAAACAGAGCTTATTTAGTTGCACTTAAAGTATGTGTAATGACTCTCTTACATGCATGCATTCATTTCTTCGTTGTGATTACTTTTTTTTTTTTACCTCATCTTTCCTTGTTCATCCTTTGCACGATTGCTTGCGTGCTGATATTGGTCAATCTGCTGACCCAGAGTGGATATTTGGTGTTTCAGGTCTTCTAGCTCAGTCTGTATCTGCTCTATACGTGTTGTCCTGGCCTGATTCTCTGCTCCTGTTGTCTGAGTGATGCTAGATGAAAGAAAGAGGTGATATGAATACATATTTCAGTTTGAATGCAACGCATAAAGGACGTGAAAACAAGAAAAGGTTGTACTTCAGCTTGAGATCATTTATCCTTGAGGACAGCTGAACCTTGTCCTTTTCCAGGTCTCTCAGGGTAGCTTTGAATCGGTGGAAAAGGACCTATGGGGCACATAAAATGAGAACATTAGGAGATACACAGGTTTTTTCCACTGTAACCGTCTTGACTGAGAAATTTTGTGCTTACTAGAAAAAAATGATTGCATTGTTTGCAATTTCCTGAATTTCTGTATAAATTGGCCATAAAATGATCTATAGTCACAAAATTCAGGTCCAGGAATTGTTATTGAACGTGCTCATTAAACATACCAAGTGATCCTGAAAAACGTAATGCAACCAAGGCTTGGCCTCTACTTGGCTGAAGGGCAAGGTGTATCTCTTAACATTTCACTAATGAGGTGTTTTACTTGTCCAATCACCAAACTTAGAAACAATTTGAAAAAAATACAAACTGTAGACCTATTAGATGATAAAATAGGATTTTGACAGTGGCTGTATTTCATTAAACACAGAAATCATAAAATTTAATCTCTACTTTTCAAATTTATATATATATATATATATATATAAATTTTATGAATGTTTAGTTTTGTTGATGAAGAATGCAAAAATATATAGTGAGTTTGGTCTGTCAGCACTACATTAATGTATTATTTTAACCAATTTGTTGTTGAGCGCCACACATAAATAAAAACTCTACTGGGAAAAAAACTATTGGGAAACTCTACTGACTTCTCCAATCATAGCATTTACTTGCTTTATTCACAATTGAAAGTAAAATGTACTTTGGTTTTATTTTTATTATTTGTTGTTTCATTATTTTATTTTTTATACATAGCCCTGCAGTCCACTGTTCCACAGTACATAAATATGGTTGAAATGGCAATGAATGAAGCTTTCTTCATTTGATTTGAGTCATTGACTTCACACAGTGCAGATGTTAGTACAATGACAACGCTACTTCAATTTATATAAAATAAATTATAATGTATGTCTAAATTAAAATTACGATTTAAGGATGTCTTTAAATCATAATTGACTACCCCCTGCTCTAGGTAAAAGTTAAAGTCTAACCATGCACTGTAGTGGAGTGTCAAGGTCCATTTTGGCTAACTTCAGGAGCACTGCAATGTTGTTTTTGGAAAGGAAAGGCTTCTGCCCTTGTTTCCTGGCATGATTACTGTGCCCGTATGCCCGTAACGTATGGTTGACTTGTGAACAGAGATGTTGAACAACTCTAATGCATCCTTAATGTCCTTAGCTTGGGTTCATTCCCCCCCCCCCCTCATTAAGCATTCTGCATGAGTGTGTTCACTAAAGAAAGACAAAATCACGATTGAGCCATTGTGTTTTAACAGCTTAAAAATATTGTGTTAGTTGATATTTGTGAAATCTGATAACATATCATAACCAAACAGTGCCATTTTTTCCCTGTGAATGTACAAAATATTTAGAACCTGACCTCACTGGACTTGTAAAGAGAGTTTTGTCTCTGAGCCTCGGCCTTAAGCTCAGCACATTTGGGCTGAAGCTCCTGGACTTGCTGGGTGAGTCCCTCCAACTGTTCCTGGGTCTGCTTGTATTTCCTTTCAGCCTCCTCAACCTTGTTCTGCATGATTACATACAATACAAGCAGTGAGATTAATGTTAGAGAACAAAGAATGACTAAACATGGACCAGTAATACATTTTGTTGTGAGCTATTAAAACAGAAGTAATACTTTTATGATGTTATAGTGAGAGCATAACTTCTTAGTGATGCTGCCTACTACAACTATATATGGTCCCTGGTGTAAATCCACCAGTCCAAAGACATGCGGATAAGATTAACTGGTGACTCTAAATTGACCATAAGTGTGAATGTCAACATCAATGGTTATCTGACTGGGACAGACTGGCAATCTGTCAAGAGTGGGCCCTGACTCTCACCCCCTGACAGCTGGGACAGGCCCCCTGTGCCCTGACCAGGATAAGCAGCTAAGATAATGGATGGATGTTGATAATGGATGGTTTTAAAGGTACAGATTACCTTCCATTCATCAACTTTCTCATCATATTTCTCTGTAGAATGTTTGTCTGACCGCAGCTTCTCTTTCAATGGCTCCAACTCTTTCTCCATCTCTGACACCTGCAAAATTTTAACCCAAATTCATAATCATCTATTACAAATACTGATTTTGTTTTTTAATTCATTCAAGGTTTATCTTTACATATATAGTCTTAAGCACAGAGCCAAAGTATTTTTGCATTTTGAGTGCAGAATGAAACTAAAAACAACTGTGCGATTTTTATGTGCCTCCAAACAAAAGTAGTTTGTCTAATCTAGGAATGCAAAATTAATGACATGGCAATTCATTTAAGCATTTAAAGAAACATTTGTGATTTGTTCGCGACAAAGGCTAATTAGTAAAATAAAAGAAAACTACAAAGTTTCAAGTTCATATTTCATTAAAACACAGTGTTCATGGAGATTCCCCACCTACACCTTCCTGTCATTGCACTAATACAGGTGCATAAGGACATAGGATAGGGAAATTAAAGTTATAGTTATAATAGTTATAATAACTAAAAAAAGAAAAGAAATTCACCAAAGCCCAGGCCATCTGCTTCTGTAACTCTTCCAGTTTGGTGTGCATTTCATCAAGAGATGCCAGGCTCTTGTAACGGTCTTCTTTTTCTAGGTACTTGCGCTTCAGTTCTTTCAAACACTTAAACACAAACAGTGTCATATGAAATTAACTGAGCTGTGCAAAACAAGAATAAAAACAAAATACAATGACTTTAAAAACGCATTAACCCATTTTTATTCACAATAGAATATAAACATATCACACGTTGAAAATGAGACCATTTACACATCTGAAAAAAGTTGGGAGCAGGGGCAACAAAAGGGAAAAAAGTAATTGCTGCAAATAAAAATACACTAATGGAGGATTTGACAACTAATTAGGTTAATTGGCAACAGGTCAGTAACATCACTGAGTATAAAAAGACCAAATTTAGAGAGGCAGTGCATCTCGAATGTAAAGGTGGGCAGAGGTTCCCCACTCTGTGGCAAACTGTGTCTAAAAATTGTGGAACAATTTCAGCAAAATGTTTAACAAAAAATTGCAAAGACTTCAAAGATACCACCATCTTGTAATGTAATTTAAAAAAAAAAAAAAAAAACACAACAGGCAGTATATTTCTTACCTCACTGTGTTGACCAACTTTATCCTCTGTGACATGCTTAGTGCTTTTGATGTAGACATAGTCCTCTCTCATCTGCTCCAGTTGTGTTGCTTTCATAAAGAACTGAGCAAGACAAGTTAAAATGAAAACAAATAATATGCATGTGTACAATGTGCAAAAAAGAACATGTATCATAATGTAGCTTTTGGCCAGGATACTTCTTCAGCAGTAATTTAACATTCCAGATGAAAGTGTATTTGTCCTACAATCCCTTGAAACACATTCACTGGTAACAGGTATACACACACAGGTAACCTCTAATGAATTATGTACTTTCTAAAACCTTGGCTGCATGTGCGATGGCTTACGTGAGTTACTTTTAAGGAGGTGAATAATTTATTTTTGGTTTTATACTTATTAATCTATATTACATTGTAGAGATTTGTTTTCACTTTGATGTAAGAGAGTTGTTTTTCTGGTTATCCATGCAGAGAAAACAGAAGGTGAAAGCTTCTGAGCGGGGGGAACACTTAAATACTGAACAAATACATTTTTAACATTTA
This sequence comes from Channa argus, assembly GCF_033026475.1. Taxonomy (NCBI): domain Eukaryota; kingdom Metazoa; phylum Chordata; class Actinopteri; order Anabantiformes; family Channidae; genus Channa; species Channa argus. Next base: position 10,641,781 of record NC_090213.1, on the reverse strand, counting down.
CATTTTTAAATTTTGTCATATATATTTACTTCCAACACACCTTATACTTGTCCCCCTCTCCCTTGGAATGCAAGAAGTACTTGCTCATTTCTTGAGTGAGAATTGAAACAGGATTGTTGACCTTTAGAAGACAACAAATGATTAATAACTCTTTCTTAGAAAGATAATGAAACTGGTTTGGGTTGCAGAATTTCTTTTGGTCATAGTTAATGTTTAAACAAAATTGTACTGGTCAATACTTGCATAGCTCTTACCTGAATATTAAAATTGTCCAAGATTGACATAAGCTCTTCCTTTTTGGATGACACAATCTGACCTGGAAGAGGAAAAAAAACATACTACAATATATTGGAATAATTTATTAAAGTCGTGCTATACTTATTTAAAATAAATTGAGACATACTTTATAGCACGTTTTTTTTTTACCTGATTGGCTTCTCAATTTATAGGTTCTCAACCCCTCACGTGTTATTCTCAGGTCTACAGTGATGACTGAGCCATAGACCTCAGCTTTGTAAGCATCCCTTCCTTTGTTACGCAGAGTGATCGATACATCAGCTGAGCTGAGGAAACAAGCAGTTTGTTTGTTTGTTTGAGAATTTCTTTGTGATGCTTCACATAATTAACACAGCTTTAGAGTGTGAGCGTTTCAGTCAAATATATGACATTTTATACAGCATTTTATTTGCAAATGAAGAGTTGGGGGTTTTTTTTGTCCTTTTGGCTTATCCTGTGAGTTCAGGGTCACCACAACGGATCATTGTCCGCATGTTGATTTGGCACAGTTTTTATTTAAGCCGAATGCCCTTCCTGATGCAACCCTCCCCAATTTCTACCGAGCTTGGACAAGAACTGCACAGCTAGACATGGCAAGGGGCTGTTGGGGGTTCAGTTTCTTGCCCAGAGACACTTCGACATATAGCCGGGACCGGGGATCGAACCACGACTGCCTTACCAACTGAGCTACAGCCGCTCCCTTATTGGCAAATGAAGAGTGCAAGTCTCAAATTCATCTTATATTTCAATCTCAAATGAAAAAGGCATTAGATACTTCTAACACTCAGATGTGAATGAAAAAAAATCTGGGAAAGTGCCAAGTAGGGGGTTTAGCCACATGTCATCATAGGAATGTTGCTTAAAATTGCAGCCCTTTAAAAAAATTAATTACAGCCAGATTGAAAAGAAATGATAAATGATAATGAAAATATCGTCTACCTTTCGCCCTCCTTCACAAAACCTTTCAGAGATGATCCTCTGTTTGTGGCCTGTGCATTCCCACCTAAGGCAACTATGAGGGCAGTCAGGACAGCACTCTTTCCACCTATCACACAGTTTGTACACAAAAAATAAGTTGATAAAACAAAACTTACAATGCTGGTACTGATTAATTAGTTAATTATATTACTACTCAACTCTAACAGTAAGTCTGAAATTATGTGACAGATTATTTGCCTAATGGAAGTATCAAAATCCCGTTTAGAAGTGTAAGATTTTTAGCAAGCAAACATTTTTACTAATAAAAAAAAGTGGGAGCAGAGTCAGAGAAAATGCTCTTTCTGTCCTATCAAAAACTGGTAACAGTAGCATAGTCCCACCATAGGGAGTTGAGTGTGAAAGGTGAAAAGACAGGGAAAGGCAGGTTATGGGCATCAGTTTTAAAGCTAACAGAATACTCCGTAAACCTTGTTTCTAGAATAGGAAATGATGACTTTTTTTCTCTACAAGAGCACAAATACTTTGCTCATTCTCCTTTCTGTAATAGCACAGCTGTTATGTGGTTATACTCACTTCCATTGTTACCAACTACAAAGTTGACATTGGGACCAAAAGCAAAAGGGCCAAGGAGAGAGTGGCACATAAAATTCTTCAGTGTGATACTCTCGACAATCCCTGCATCACTCACAGGCTCATTTGCACTCTGCACATAAACACAAGATATTTATGTCATTTCACTCTCATACTACACATGCTACATTCCACATAACAACCAACTTTAATATGCACCACAACATTCGATCTACCTCCGGCAGTAAATACCGAGTACCTGTTCACTTAGTAGATGATCAGCCAGGCCACCATCACTAAAACTCCCATCGCTCTCTTCTTCATCTAGGACTTTCTTTGCCCGCTTTTGGGGGTTTTCATTCACGGAGTTACTTTTCCTTTTAGACATCCTTAACAACCTACTTTTGGGGAGAAATGAAAGTGAAAGAAAGGGCAGACATGAGTTGTTAGCATAGAGTCAATAGTGATAGTTGAATTTTAGACAGCGGCCGCTATTATCCTTCTAAAACGCTAACGATACTGTTATTTATTTAGCTTGTAATAAGTTGCGTCTTTCAGCGACCTAAAGGTGCAAACGATTTTCAGCGTCGCGACCGTGAGTCAACTAAAGGACAACAGTGACAACGACAGTGTTTTTACTTCTCCTACGAAATTTCAGTTAGCCACGTTAAGTTACAGAACATTTACATTTACATTTACATTTAGTCATTTAGCAGACGCTTTTATCCAAAGCGACTTACAAGTGAGGTACAAGGCAGCAAAAATCTAAGTCACGGTGAAAACATCAAAGCAAAGTCCTATCAGAAAAGTGTTCACAGTTCACGAGATGCAAGTGCAGAACTAGCTTAGCTAGCTAGCTAGCTATCTAACGCTACATGCTAAACAGAAAATAAGTTTAGCATTTTGCGGTTGGTTTTACATCGTTATCAGACATTGCGACAGCTCATACGATAGCTTTAGGAACTGACTGCTTTACCTGCCTCCCTCCCCGTAGCCGCACACTGTACATCTGATGGTCAAAGGAATCACCAGGAACTCGTCGAATTCGCGCTAAGTCTTTCCCGAGGAAGTCTCGCGTGAGCAGCATTTTTTTGGGGGGACTTTACTGACTTAATCATATCACTAAACGCAAATGTAAATATTTTTAATATGTATGTGTAATTTGTCCTTACGGACAAAACCACGTCGTTGTGAATAAAACCACACACTGCAGATTATCAATGCCAATACAGTAATAATAAAAAAAAACTGTTTTACGGAAAATAATTGCCAGCTGTGGTTATAATTCTGTAAAGAAAAAAAAGAGTACCACTGTTAACACCTTTACCGGAAAAACAGTACACTATAAAATATAAAACGTTTAATATTCTGCAGATAATGTACATTTTAAACCTGTAAACCTAACAGCCCTTATCTGCTTACCAGACCCACCAGGAACAACTTGGGGTTTAGCTTCTTGCCCAAGAACACTTCAACACATAGCAACCGTGAAACAACTGACCTTGTGGACCATGGACGACTGCCTCAGCCACTGGGCTATAGCCGCTACAGTTTGTCCTGTTTGTAAATGGTAAATGTTCTGCACTTTCCTAACTCAAGGACACATTGGCATGTGACTGAAGGAGCCGGGGATCGAACCAGCAACTGGGGGGGGTTGGTGCACGACCGTTCTACACTGACAAAGTCGCACACATACTTTGTGTGTTGTTGTATGTCATCATTAAAGCGCACAATGCCAAACACAGTTGGATTCTAGTCTACTGCCCATTATGCCCAACGTTAACACTCTGTTTCCAAATGTATTAGTCACGATTACTTTTTGTCTCCATTTTTATATTGGGAGTGAGTTTGCTGAGCGTGCAGAGTTTGGTAACTTGTTCCACCATCGTGGGATCTGTTGGGTTCTGACAACCACAACAGCGCTGATTACACCTGGAAATACAGTTCAACAACAGTAAAATAACACACAAGAATCGACTTTTGTATTTTACTTGCACAAGGGGAGCCCGGCAGGGTCTTAGTGACTTAAGACTTCACCTGAACTCAGCAAACTCCACCGGGCTCTTCCTTGTTCACACTATTTATTGGAAAACAGAGATCAAAGCAGATAGAGAGTTTAATGCAGAAAAACAACTCCTTATAAGTACAGGCCAATGTGGAATGCAATTCATCACATATTGATAATATAGCGTTGCATTGTTTCCTTGACCATTGGTCAACAAACTTTAAAGGTAAACTACAAAGGCATCTATCAAAGGCAAAATATCAAAGCTATATGGTGTCAATAATGATATCATCAGTACATAAACATACATTACATTACACACACAGGCAAACATTACATTTAATGTAGGAAACAATTATTAAATAACTTGAACGAACCCTAACAGGATCATTGCGCAATTGATTCTATAATTTTGCCAGGATTATTTTTCTTTTTATAAAGTATACATAAAAAATGGATTCCTCTTTTTTTTTTTTTTAGAATATATACTTTAAATGGTTATTGCCATATATAAGCACAGTGACAGGTTCAAGGTACAGTAGACACTGCTACAGCAGCACACAGAACTGCTATTGCTACAGAACACTTGGTTGTGGCATAGATGCCTTATAGGCGGCCGCCTAGGGCTCCAACTGCTGATAGGGGAACTGCTGCAAACCCTGCTGATGTGCTGACTGTCGCAATTTCCTCGTGCCCTGTCTTCAATATAAAAAATGAACAATTACAAAAAAAATAAACACAACCAACCCCCCTCCTCTTGTTTTTCCTTCGTTGATTGATGGGGATGAGACGAGTTATCGGGGCACATCTCAGCTGGCGGTTCCTATTTGCAAATGTCAACAAGTCATATCACTTGGGTTCAGGCAAAACTGACAGGAAAACTCTAAACAAGGAGGACCAGCTCTGTCCTGGGCCACCAGCTGGTCTCGGTGGAGGAATTGGGTGAGAGGATGATGTTAGCCAAGCTGACATCCATTATGGACAGTGGAGGCTGTGCACCCTCAACATAGGAAGTAACATTACCACAAGTCTTTCATTCCCACCGCTGTAATACTCAGTACTCAACACTTCAGCTGAATATTTCTGGTCATGCTTAATGACTGTAAATTCTCTTGGCTGTGAGTTTGTTTTGTTTATTTATTTATAAATGATTTTGTTCATAGAATGTATATTCCAATTTTTTAAATTTTGTAAATGCCTTTTGCGCTTTATACCGTTCCTGTGATCTGCTTAAGGAGTGGATTTCCCTGCTGTGGGATCAATAAAGTTTGATCTTATATTATATTTATTATATTGATATCGTCATCATGAAAAGGCCATCCAAGCCCTCAGGTATGGCTTTCATGAGATTTTTAGGCAGGTATCATTTGATGATACTATAGATGTTACGAGGATTCTGTAAGGCGGAATGTTTACAAGACCCATTGTTACCAAATACTAGTACAAAGTATTTACTGACCATAGCACCACTTCCATTTATGTTGTTGAAAAAAAAAAGTGAAAAATATTTGCTGTCACTGGGACTGACTTTGAGTTAAACCTGCACTGCAACTTTTGAATTCCGTTTTTATATTATATTGCACTGTTTTGTATTGTTTGAACATAGTACCTTTTTAGTATTCATCTTGTGGGAGGTGTCAGGACTTGCACAAAACCTAAACAGGAACTCTGGTTTTATTTATGTTATTTCATTTAAGTATTTTTTATTGTTATTTATGTTTTATTGTTATTTCAACAATCAAACCTTTGTTATACAGTTGTTGTCCATTAATGTTTGGGGGGTTGTGTACACGCGGAAGGGTGGGGGGTGAGGAGGCAACAAACCATAATCTCACCTAGGGCACCAAAATGGCTAGAGTCGGATCTGCTACTTGAAAATCTCCCAAAGCCAGAAACCTTTTCAGTTTGAACTCAAAGTCAATAGGACGTTCACAGGGAGACTTGTAGTTCCCACTCATTGTTGAGCTCAGGTAGGGAATGAGCGCACAGTTCTCTTCAAACAAGGCCAGTTTCTTTTTGTACATCTGGCGAGTGTAGTCCGTGCTCTTGGGGTTGAAAGCTGGAAAAATAGACTTTAATCATTAGTTGGATTTTATTAATTTTTTTACTGAAACAATAGCAAATAGATTAATAAAACAGTTCTTAGCAGTTCACTGATGCTATTTTATTTAACCTCAGGCAACACTGACATGTAGTTTACCTTTCAGGTAGAGGGCCACATAGAAGTGGGCTGATCTTTCTATACTGCGGAAGGGATACTTTGGCTTTAGACACCCAACAGCTGTCATAGCCTTGATGACTGCTACTCCCACACCCTAAAAGAACAGAGTCGGCACAGTGCCCCAGACAAATACTTCAAAATGTATCTAAATCAAATGATGATGTTGAAATCACTCTTAACACTTGACTATTACAATTTATTTTTCATGGGTATTTAAATGTGTCTGACCTGTTCTAAGTAGCCTAGTGTTGGAAGGGAGGTGAGCGATATAGGTGCACAAAGAGGAGGAACTTTGCTGGGCAGCTTCTGGTCCCAGTACATGTCAGGACTCCTTCATAGATAATGTAAGAACACAATGTTTCACTGGATAGACTAAGATGTTCCAAGGCACAATAATATTACACTGTTTTATCAGTTTTGTGAGCAGTAGTGAAAAAACTCACATAATGACTAGTGTACTGTATTGTAAAGAGGAAACATAAGTCACTGACAAACGTGGAAAATATACAAAGAGATTTTTCTGCACCTTAGAAACTTGTCCTGTTTCTGCTTGGTCTCAAATATGTAAATCCGTTCTCTATATTCAACAGCATATTCAATATTTCCTCGAACCAGAGCTTCATACCTAAGGGAAAATAAAAGTTCATGAAAAAAATCTATAAAACTACAAAAAAACCTAGGATTCTTTTAATTTTCAAGTCATGATACAGAGTCATTATTATATATGACTTAGATTTAATCTTCTTCTGTGGAGTTGCATTGTAGAACTAAAAAATAAAAGAAATATACAGTCTTATCCACAATTTGTCTAGTTACAGAGTGAATAATTCATCCATGCTTCCGTCCATCCATTATCTATAACCCCTTGTCTTGTTTATGGTCATGGGGGCACTGAAGGGGGCACCTACCCCAGATGCCATTAGGGAGGCAGGGCACACCCTGGACCATTCGCCAGTCTGTCTCAGGGCCAACACAGAGAGACATATACAATATAGAAAGACAACCATTCAAAATAATAATCACACCTATGGGCAATTTAGAGTAACCAATTAACCTCACATGTCCAACATATCTTTGGACTGTACGAGAAATCCCGAATAACCAGCAAGCCCAGGTACAACATGCAAACTCCAGAGAGTAAGGCTGCAGATAACTGGAGATCCAAATCTGCGATCTTCTAGCTGTGAGGCGGCAGCACAAACCACTCCAACACTATGCTGCCCCAAAGTGAATAATGTACCTCTGCCTTCCATCCAGATAAGAAACAGGACAGAAGCCCTTCATCTCAGCTTGCTGTGGAAACTTATTCTTCACCTGAGGCTCTGTGAGTTTCTTTGGTAGCAGGTGGGGTTGTGGGAGTGTGTGTGGGCAGCCAGGAGTCACAAACTCATCTGGGGTGGTTAGGAACTTCTGTGATTGTGAGAATGACAACAAAAAGTCAGAATTTAAAAAGGAAAAGGATGCGATCAAAGTCTTTTAAAAGTGCAGCTCCATTGCACAGACCTCTAAATGTTCTTCACTGCACATCTTATAATATTTCCTTTTGTACTCAGCCATGTAAGTCAAGGCTGTATTTTCTGAGCAGTCCATCAAGTGGCGATAAAGAGCCAGGCATACAGCACAATACTGGTCAAACTCTCCAAGTCGATCGTGCAATTCCTTCGGTGTGATGCACAGTCTGTTGATGCAGGCTGCGTTACCTGCAAAATAAAATGGCATCAGGAAGAAAATTCAGTCTCTGTGGGGGCTTTCAGGAGGGCCTCAGCAAATTAAAGGAAAGAGAAAGGACAGATTCAATGATGTGAGTTATTATTAAATATAGTTTGCAAAATTCTAAATGGCACTCCTAGTATTGTTATTAGATTTTTAAGATGTCTTGCAAAGGGGGTACCAGCCAAAAGCTAACACTATTTAGGAGCCTTTAAAGGAAAAGTTTTGGAACTCCTGTTTTTTCCTTTTGCATTTTCTTATTTCTTTACTGCAGGTGCATCTGTGGTTTATTTTTGCAAACTCCTATGAACAAGTGAAAGATGTACTGTACATAATGCATTTAAACAATCAATGCATCATCTTGGATTAAAGATTTCTGTGTTTACAGTTTTTTTTTCTTCTGTGATACAGTATTCAGCATATTATTTTTCTTCAGACATAAAACCTTACTATTTTTATGGCTGGATAAGCTTGTAGTACTTACTTCTGCGTGTCCTCTCCAGATAATTGTGGATACATTTCATGCTGATGCTAACCTCCTTTCTAATTTGACTCCAAATCCACAATTTACTCTTTAAGGCATCGAGCAGAATCCAGTTCTGATATTGTTTTTGAAAGTGTTTCTTCACATGCTCCACTTCCTGTTTGTAACAGGAGTTACGAATATAGAGATTCTCTGAGTTGTCATGCAACAGGTGAGGCCTACAATGGAAGAAGGGGAAACAGTTTTAAGGGTTTTGGGAGGCTACTTTTTGTAAATAGCTCTCAGACATGACATGTTGTCTATATAAAAAATAATGTTTGTTTTTATGCTTCTTTAAGTGTGTTCTCTGACTTGTTGGGCTTTAACTTTTCCACAAGACCTCTCTTCAGCACCTCCACTGTGTCAAGTTCCAGTTCAACTACTATCATGGGAATGATGCTGTGAGAGTCCATCAGCTGCGCCTGCTTAAGTGTCATTGGGAAGCCATCCAACACATACCTAGGATGATCACAACCATAAAAGTACTGCAGGTGAAGACCTTTTGAAATTTTCAAGTAAAAACATGAAACAACTTGAAAAAGCAAATATTAGTTATTTTAGACAAAAACTAGGATCTTTCATTTTAATAACTTAAAACATGTAAACTGTAATTGTAACACAACTCCTCTCACCCGTGATTCCTGCAGGCTGAGCTCATGAATGCCACTTCCAGACACTGAATGGCCAGCTCATCAGGCACAACTAGACCCTGAGAGAGATGCTTTTTCATTTTGACAGCCAGCTCAGTGTTTTCACGAGTGTTAAGAACCATACGCATAGCACTGCCAATGGACAGCGACATCAAGCCATATTTTTTAGCAAACATTTGTGCGACTGGAGAGACAAAAGCAAAAAGAGAGGACCTAAGAACAAATATAAAAGAGGCAAGACATAAGAATTTTAAAAAACTAAACCTTACCAGTGGTCTTTCCAGATTTGGGAGGTCCAGTAATAGCTATTTTAATAGGGAGGGGTGGAGTGGGCCTTGACTGCCTAAGGTACTTCAGAGGGTTAAGCATAAATGTGCTGCGGTTCTCCTTAGATGCAAAGAAGTAGATATACTGATGGAAAATCAGGGGGTAAGTGCTACTGAGCGGCCACTGCAGAGGTTGGATTACGTCTCTCTCTTCATATTGCTGTAGATGTGGAAATGTTTGTGGTAAACAACATGTTACAACATGCTCATGAAACTGGACAGGGCTTTGCTCGTTAACATGTTAGCAGAGACAAGTTGTACTATAAATAACATTCAGACCCTCAGCCTATAGATGATCATGTTTGTGAATTATACCTACCTTGATGGGATCCCAGCAGCCAAAGGCACTGTAGAACTTGTATGATGAAAACAGCAGCTTATATGCCAGGCTGTATGAAATGGGTTTGGATCTTTGGAAGAGTGACTCCCTATTAGTCAGCAAAGGCTGGATTTGACGAAGCAGCTGATATCGCACAATCCTCATTTTGCGAGATGTATTGATTGACACCTTGGGTATGTTTTGCTCACTCAGGAGATCCTGATTAATGCAGAGAAGAACAGAGCAGAATATGTTATGTATGAATGAGTAATGTACATTTGATTTGCAGTGTAGAACTTGTCCTAAACATAAAATAATTACAGTAATGAAAAAGGCTGTGTCAACTGAATAATAAGATACATAGTTTGGCTAGTTGGGCATCTAAATCTGTTTGTGTGTTCTTCTACCGTCAAAGTAACAAGGTTGTTTTCATCTGTCACAAAACGCTCTTCTATGTCCATCGCTATCCTGCTAGCAGCTGTGGCCTCAGTCTCCATATTTCCAATGTCTTCGTTATTCTCTTCTAATGGAAACTCCTGCTCCAGAATTGACTCTATTTCATGCTCTGTGTTGTCAGCATCTTCATTCCCTTCATCTTGTTCATTGTCTCCTTCATCCTAATGAAATGTAAGCTGCTCAATTAGGTGATAAGCAATAAAATGGTTTAAACACTGATGGAAAAGTGATGACTATGGTAATGATGATTGCTAATGAAGATTGCTAACCTTTGTTTTGGCTGTTGTAATGCCTTTCTCTGCCATAAGTTCATCCCTTCTCCTGGCAATTTTTGCTTCCTGCACCAAAGGAAGGACATTCACACAGTCTACCCTAGTGCAGAGATGGCAAAAAAAAAAATATTGTACATTCTTACCCGGTTCTTCATTCGTAGATTACGAAGGAGGCTCAGCTGTGCTGCATGACAAATGTGGTGTTCACGCCAGTTCTCCAGGTATGTCGGCAAAAGGCGCTTCTGAACATCTGCCACATCTACTTTCATAATTATAACAACGTCAGGAAAAAGCTGTTGCTGCAGCATGTATTGCACCTCATCAGGATGATATGGGAAGCCTTCCAAAATAAAGCCTGTTGACCTAGTGAAGGATTTAAATTTTATATGTTAAAGTAATAAAAATGCACATGGATTAAATGCAAATAAATAAGGTATAAAATGACCAGCACGAGACTGGGTTTTCAAAGTTAAACGAATGCATAAGAAACTGTGAGATATACTGTATAAATGTATAAAAAGCGGTTAAAAGAAAGTTATTTTTTGACATGAGCTTTTTGATTTCTTGCAGAGTTCGACAAAAAATGGTGTAGTTGTTTCCCCTTGTTAGCAATCTGCTGGTGTAAAGTATGAACATTTAATAGTGCTAACAATCTCTTCAGCCATTTCTCAGCAAGTAAGAAAATACGACATTGGGTGGAGGAGAATGCAAGTGCTTCTGTGTGCATGTATAACTACATGTATGGCTCTTGTTTCCAATATGGGGTGAGAAGCATATTCAGGATCACAGGAGTTAGTGGTTCTCCATCAGAAAGATATGCTTTGATGGCCATTTCCTCAGCAGTCAGTTCCACCTTCTGCTGCGGACACACAAAAGCAAATGCATAAAACTTTGACTGTGTCAAAATCATAACTGAAACATTTTATAGTCCTAATTAATATTATGCATTATAATACAATACTCCAACAGAGAAACAATACAAAAGCTGACCTCCATGTCATCCATGCTGTTAGAGCTATCCTCTGTTTTCTCCTGCTCCCCCATAGCTTCCTTTATCAGGACCTCCAAGTCCTCACGAGCCATCTCTGAAGGCTCTACCTCATCCTGATAAGGCACGCGCTTCTTTGTCTTGGCCATGATGAGCATCTGCAGCTGCTCCCTGAACTGAATATGGAAGAGGCCAAGCTGTTGGGCGAGCCACTCACCATGAGTGGTTTTGCCGGAGCCACGGGGGCCAAGCGAAAAGATACGCAGGGCAGGAGGCTTGAAAAGAAGCGGTTAGAAAACATGTTAGAATTTTTTTTTTTTACTGCAACTTTTTATTTCTCTTTCATGTCAACCTATACCTTCAGCGGCTCAGTCTGTGCAACAAACTGTGCAGGATTTTGAAGGAAGGTGTCTCTGGCTTCAGTGTTGGAGAAGTAGTAAGTCTTCTCTCGGTACTTGGCTGCAATTTCATCCGTACAGGGCCACAGGATGTTATGTATTTTTAAGGCCACAGGGCAGAAATGATGGGTATCGCCTAATAATCTCCTAGATGTAATGTCCCCCTGCTATTGTGAGAAAGAAAATGCTTAAGATTTGTCAAGATTTATTTAGTAATTAATTTATCAGGAAAGAAGTAAAAAGGTCTGTAATGTCTGTCAGTTTAATTAAACAGTAAGAAACTATATAGTATTCTATAGTTAATAAAGTAAAAAGAGCTACTAATTCTGTTTACTGACTTCATTCTCCTCCTCTGCTGCATCATTGTCACTGCTGCCTTCCTCAGCTCTCTCCAGCTCTGCTAAGGCCTCATAATCCTCTGCCTCCTCTTCCTGATCCACTGATGATACCTCCCAGGAAATATACTGGAATGGTTCTGTAGATCATGCATGTTAACCAAATACTGTAATTTTATACGGTATACGGTTGTGTGTCAAATTTTTGAGAACATCATTAATATTCTAATATCAAATCGTGTCATAACAGTAGTTACACTGACTTTCCATCTCAAGTATCATCTCTTGAAGCAGGTCTTCAGGGCATTTTTTGGCGATCTCCAGTACTGAATGAGTGAGAGTTAGAGCTGACTGCATTTGCTCCCATTCTGTCATAAACTGCTCCAGTTGCAGTTTATAGTCATTCATCTCTGGGCCGTCTGGATAACCAAACTCACAATAATCAGGTAGTTCCAAAGCTTGAGCAACAAAGAGAGAAAAAGAAACGAAAGTCACATACGGGGGAAAAATATATTTTTTTAGTATAATGCTCCTTTCGTGGCTTGTAAATGCTATGATGAATGAAGACTTGTTTTTCCAGACCAATTTACATTTAAAAAAAACATGTAATCAAAATGTCTCACCTTCCTTTTCACTTATGCCAGGATGGGCAGAGCTAGTGATGTCAAATTGCTGGGAATTCTCTGCAAAAAGAAAAAAGAAAGATTCCTGATTAAATTTGATATGGTCAAGGAGGCTAAAAAGTTGTTTAAATTACAGGCAGGGGTATCCTGTCAAAATGGCGAATGAATGAATAAAAATTCAAATTTAACTTGGCATGACATCAACTTAACATTTTCTACAGACACATAATACATACCATTAGTCTGTTCGACAAATGTTTCTAGATTTGAAAGCCCTTCTGATACTAGCACCTTTTCATTACTAAAATGAAGGCAAATGAGACACAAAAACAACAGTAGATAAACAATCTTGCTAAGATATAAGAAACTGAAACTGTTTTACAGCATCCTTTTATATTTACTCACAAGACTTACTTTTCATTCTCAGACTTTTCTTCCTGGGAAGTCTTCTTTATTGCTTTGTCAGAATTCTCCTTGTTCATTTTATACAATCTTTTCAGTACTGTTCAACATATTGACATGCAACACAGCATGAACACTCACTCATATATGTTAAAGTACAACATGCTTTTGATAGTGTGTATTACCTTCATTTCCATCACTGTTAGTAAGACAGAAGAGCATGTCTGGCAGGATATCAGCTTGCTTCAAAGCATCCATTTGTGAGAAATTGCTGGGAAAATTGTCAAGTATCCAGCCTGTCTTGACTTTATTATCAGTATCTGCCTCTTCAGCCTGTAACAGCAACTTACTTTACTTTTTAAACTAGATCTAAATTGTAAGCCAAAACATAGAATGAGGATGACTGGAGTGTTATATCTGGTTTGGTCTGAATGGGTTTAAGTGAGCCTGATCTAATTGTTGTTAGATTCTCTTGTATTTGCTTGTATTGTATGATTGTGTGTCAGGTATAGTACTGACATGTGTACACAAAAATTTATTACAGTAGAATGAACATGATGGTGTAAATGCAGTTGCCATGTTTTACTTCTTTAATATACCTCTTTAATATAGTTCTCCAGTGCTTCTGCATACAGGCTGAGGGGAGATATACTCAGTTGTTTGGCTTCCTCTAGCGAACTAAGCACCATGGCTTTTACCTCTGGATGATCTTCTGTCACTGAGAACCGAAAACATTAGTACGCAAATTCACACTGACATTCAGCTGGATCTTTTCTGGCACCATTAGATTCATAGGTAGACAGTTAAACAGTTAGATGTCATACAGTTAAAGATAGGAAAAAAGGGACATTCATGTCATTTTGTCACATAAACAAAAGACCACTTACCTTCTATGTCAGAGTTTTCATCTAATAAAAAAATAATTGCAGATGATTCATTAAACAGTACAAAGTACATATTCACTATGTAAACTGCTTAAAACATATAGTATTTTCAAGATCTAATGTGTGAAGTACCGCATTTTAGTAAAACATTTTGGCATACTGTATTACAGCTATCTAAAACAAACTATGACCTTGTGCCTATTTTTATAAAAAATACAATACAACTTTACTAGTAAATCCATTATTTGAATATATTTTTTGACTTGCCTGAACCCTCTTCTTCATGCTGCTCCATCCTAATTTTCTCAATATCGACCTGTGTAGGCTCCCCTTTGATTTTCTCAAGCCTCTCCTGCTCCAGCTTCATCAGAACTGGTTTCACCAGTTCCTCCATGTCAAGCACTAATGTGTTGTAGTGCTGAGCTAGAAGCTTACACAGAGTGGTCTTCCCTGCCTTAGGAGGCCCAATAATGGCAACCCTGCAAGGGGGTCTGGGCATTGGAGGCATTAGATACCATCTGGGGCTTGCAATGAATTTTAGGTAAGCCTCATGAGAAGAAAGAATGTAGAGTTTGCCCTGGAAGCTGTGTAGAGGTAGAAAAAAAAAAGAATTTTTCCCTTTTAAATTGTTGGACCAATTCCTGAGTGGGCCATGGGCTACTAAAGTGCACTCACCCAACACAAAATCCAGGCTTGCCAGGAATGACGTTGCCTTCCTTCAGAGCAACAGGACAGGTCCGGCCCCACCGGCTTCTTCTCCACCTAAAGCCAGGGGCCACCACCTCGCAGGAGGACATGATTCTCAGTAGGTCCTCCTGAAAAAGAATTGATAGACTAAGAATTAAACTACTTCTAATTTTTGAACGGTGAATTCAGGGAAAGAAGATTGTTAAAATACTTGTTAGTATATGATTAAAACAGGCAGTCCGGTACCAAGATTTAGGATTACGTTATTGTTACCTGTACATGTACATGCATAGCTAAAATGCAGATTGTTTCCAAATGCAATATGCACACAGTTAGAAAAATTAAATATATAAACATGGCCATGAATGGCAGACCGTATCAATGTCTTCAGGTAATTCTTCATCTTCGGGCTGGTGGAGGAGGACTGGAATGGATACAGGTTTTATTGCCATGGATCCCAGACGGGACATCACAGACTATGGTCAAAACAATCACAAAACTAAAATCAGGCCACAGGATACATTGGTAGTTAAATATGCATAAATAATACTTAAACAAGCACACACACACAGACAGCCCTGATGTCTCACATGGCAGCACCATAATAACTTTACCTGCTATTTTAAAACACACTAGAGTGACACAATCAATTCAACGGCAGATAATGTACAAACTTTTGTTATTTATCATACAGTGGTATACTTTAGTTCATAATACTACGGAATATGTCTTAAGTGTATTTACCAAATTCAACTCTTCAGGTGTGTTGTTTCCATCTAACTCCAACAGGTAAAGTGGGTTGTGGTCTACAATGTAGTTCTGAAAAAAAGGGTAATTAACACTGACAATGCTACAGTAAAAGTTTCAGTGTTAAGAGTTTTTACATTTATCTGAGAGGTAATTAAACTAATTACCTTCTCATTTTATTTAGGACAGAATGTTACACTAAACTGGGACTGTAAGCACCAAATTTTAGAATTAGACTGTGTTCATCTGTTGCTCCATAAGTACATTAGTAGCAACATCTCAAATGGCATCACTGATGAAGCGCAAAATCATAATAACTGTTTTGTTAATGTGTGAGTTGTTCGTTGCAATGCAAAGTAACTTACCTCTAGTGGTCTGAGCACAGTGTCCTTGTACATGTTGATTCTACGCAGTGCATTTCTGACCAGATTCTCTGGTGTCCACACCATCTGATCAATTGCATCCTTTCTGAGCTCCTTTTCTGTAGCCTGCAAACAAAATCTTGTCTTGTTGGTATGCTGAGAAAGTCACAGATTGGCAGTTTTCATCAGGATATGACAAGACTTAACCGTTGGAAAAGTTAAGTTTAGTTAGAAGGGAAATTGTTATCCTCAATATGCAAAAGCCGCATCAAATAATAGTGTTTTTCCTTTAAGTCATACCAGCTCCTCCTCAACTTCCTCATCCATGCTGTCTTTCCTCTTTTTGTACAACTCTGCAGACTTTGACACTTTCATGTTGTACAGCTGTCCTGTCTCTGGGTGTTGCTTCAAACCTGACAGCCTATGGGCCAGGTCCTTGTCTGCACACTGGTGAAGATGGAATAGTTAGGTAAAGTGCGGTACAGAGTTAAACCAGTGACACATTGAGACATCTAATTAAAAACAACAGATTGAAAATTGAAAAAAAGAAAATGAAACAAAACTACTGGCATAAACTATAAAAGCAGTACATAGATATGCGAAGATAACCTTGATATTAATGATGAAATCAGGTGTTAGCTTTAGGTTTTTGATCAGTTCAATCTGCTCATGAACCTTCAAATATTCTTCTGACATGAGTGGCAGGCAGCTCAGTACATATCCTGTATCACAACAAATAAATATAGGTAAACAACAAATAAATAAAGTTCAAAGTGACAGAACTCACAAACACATAATAGCATTAACTTCCAGTGCTATCGTTGCTGGTGGTATGTATTAAACTTCATCACACTCCACAAACTACATTCGAATATACACAGCTCTTTTTGCATAAATGATCACTAAACTCAGTCTGATCATATAAACACTGATTGCATGAATTACCATAGTGCTCCACATCTGGTGAGTTAAGTCTAGCAAGTATCAGTTGCAGCACCATGTCTTCTGGTATACTCTTCCCTTCAGATAAGATCTCTAAGAGCTTAAAGGATCAGATACAGTAGAGGCCATAACAGCTATGAGGAACATATAAAAACACATGACATACAAAGACAGTTGACTGTTCTGCACCAAACGATGACACAAACCCTAGAATACTCACCTCTATGCCTTGCTTTGTTTTGTTGTTTATGTGTGTGTTGAGAAGATCTGTATCTGAAAAATTGTGAAAGTAGAAGTGAAATATTTGCACCAAGAGAATCATATGAACAAGTGGCCATTTTTAAAGAACAAAAGATACTGAAAATGTTCTTACCATCAACCAAGATACATTTCCAGGACTCTGCTAGTTTTTTGCCCAAGGTGGATTTGCCAACACCCTGCCACAAAGAATTCCACAAAATTGATATGAAATCACTACAGTAGGTATAATGACGTGAAATGGCATTTGCTAGAGTTTGAGTGTGTTGCTTCAATTTTGGGGTTTAGTGGCAGCAGTCTATAAACTATCTATAGTTGAGATATGGAACCTGAGACCTTGAAACTTGCTGAGTTTGCCCCCAGCAACCCTAATCATTTCAGAATTCACTCGGTTCTAAATTCTTTGTATAGTATTGGAAGGACGCTGTTAAATGTTTGATAACCTTTTCCTTGATCATGCATGTTTGTCCAGCGTTAATTAACAACATGAGATGAAACACACATGATCATTATTTCTTTATTTTAAAATAAGAGGAGCAGACTTGGCATTCTGCATATCTGCATATTTAAAGTATTTATTAATTAATTAAGAAATGAAGGGTTAGGAAAATTGTATGGATATCATATGCTGACCAAACATTGTGTAATTATGTGTATAGTAAAGTGCCACTAAGACCAATTTGAAGTTTGTGTTAAAGAGAGACATATTACCGGTCCACCCACTATGAGGAAGCAGGTGGGTTTAGCAAGAAGAGTTTCTCTCTCAGCTTCATCTTCGATTAGGTGGTCCACAAAACGGTCAGCGTGAGCTTTTTAAATATTGGTACACAGACAGGACAACATCATTACTTTCATTTACTGCCGTTAGCGTTAGAGAGCTGGCTTGTATGAGGCCGCTGATGTGGCCTATTAAATATTTTTTGGTGGTGCTGTCATAGTTCAAAAGACTCACCGTGTCCTTGGGGCAACACTTTATCCATTTTACTCATTTAAATGGTTATCATTATTTGTTGACGTAGCTTTAACTTATGTAGCTGTGAGCTACCCTAACGTTAACGCTGGGCTTCCAAAAGTTATTGCAACTGGTTACCATAGCAACTAATAAACTGAAGCGGGGCTAGGGGAGTTCTACGTTGTATTAGCACGAGCTCTTTGTGCTTTGGTGTTTTAATAAATGTGCATTATCTCTGTTATAAAGGTTTCTACATTTAATTACTATTTCTTTAGCGGTTATCTGCGAATGAAAAAAAAAATAGAATAATGACACCGTTAAAACGAGAACTGTTTGCGTTCATTTAAAATTCTCGTGCTTCATCTTTTTGACTGCGAGAGACACCGTATCAGCTGACATGCGTGAGGGGGAAGCCATTCATGACAGTCACCTGATTAAAACAAATTCATGTTGCCCGCTATGCTAGCCGTCAGTGCTCGGGCAGACAACAACAGGCAGTAGACATATTTTCGTTATTAAAAACGTTTAACGTAACGTCAGTTGTTTTGACTGCTAGAGAAGATGTATATTATAAACAGTGGGCATCGTTTCTGGTCAGTGCAGCTAACTAGCTAAATTAAAGGTGAGTAACGTTAGCTAGGAAATGCTATGGTTCAAAATAAGACAGTTTAAGTAATAGGGTTAATTAACAACCTGCCTTATCAGGGTTAAGTAATTGTTTTGCGTATATTTTTGCATCCTGCAGCCCCACGGTTGTCTCATCTGAGCTGTGAAGATTTGAATACAGAAGAATATAGAAGAATACAGAAATAATAAAAATGCCCCAGTCTGCGGCTGTCATCAGTGGGATCCAGAAGATGGTTCTGTATGAAACTAGAGCTGTAAGTGTGATTCTTCTTTTTAAAAAAAAACAAAAATTTATTTTTTGGTTATTGTCATTATCTGACCATAACACCCGAAACCTCCAGTGAGTCTGTACATACACTGGACAGGGTGTAAGTAGCCAACAAAATGACTGTTGTTTTCCTAACACAGTTAAAGCTTTGTAGGACTGCTTTTTGGGGTTTTACTAAAAGTGCATTGAACCGTGTACTGATGTGACACTTCTTTGAACCAAAAAGAGCGGACTCTACTTTAGCAGCAACAACTTTGAATGCATAGGGTTCTTAGTCTCACTTTGAATCTACAAACTGCAGCTAGGAACTAACCAGCAGAACCAGTTGTGATGGAAGTGTCACTTTAGGGGCACAGTGAAACTTCAATTTTGTCAAGACACAATATCAGAACACATTTCTTGCAGTTGGTCTGAGTATTTAAACCTCTGATATTCAAGCCCATCTCTTTAATGGGATCATCAGATATCAAAATCATCCATTACTGCTGCAGAAATGTGGGATTTTGTGATTTGTTTTCTAGTTATGAATGAAGACGTAATCTATGATTTCTTTACATTAGAAAATTCTAAAATTGAACCAAAGATTGCTGAAGAAAGATGGGGAACTATGATTTCTAGTATTTGTCAGCAAACACTAGATGGCAGCAAATGCGTGTCTGATTATTAGCTACTCCTCATATACCTCCGTGTGTGTGTGTGTGTGTGTGTGTGTGTGTGTGTGTGTGTGTGTGTGTGTGTGTCTTTTTGGCTTATCCTGTGAGTTCAGGGTGGCTACAGTGGATAATTTGTGCGCGTTTGCATTTGGCACAGTTTTTATATCCAGTGCCCTTTCTGATGCAAACCTCCCCAATTTCTACCTGGCTTGGGACCGGCACTGCACGACTGGGGATGGGGGTTGGCTGTTTGGGGTTCAGTGTCTTGCACAGAGACACTTAGACATGTGGTTAAGAAGAACATGCCACTCTACCAACTGAGCCACTGATCTACTTTAATTTAATATGGCCAAGGAAACCCAAATCACAATTGTTTTGACAGTGATACAGTTTTGACAGTGAAACAGTGTTGTTAACACTGTTTTTTTGTTTTTAAAAATTACATCAGTATTGAAATAAAGAATGCTGTTACAGCACAATTAGTCACAAACATTTAGAATATACGGCAAGAAGACATTTGTCACCTGTCAGCTCATTCTACTCAACCATGGACCAAGAGCTCACTAGGATACTAGGAAGTGTGAAACAGGACAAATCGACTGTAATGGTTTCCGAATGTACTGATACACGGTGTTCCAATTTAGGCTTCTTAGCTGTCTTCCCACCTAGAATGTCAAAAATAATGACTTGAAAGACCAATACATGCAAGAGAGACAAATTTTAACAATAAGCAACGTAAGCTTGTGGTTTTGCCTATATGTACACTGCACTGTAAGGAAAAAAACGCCTGAAGCAAGTAAGACTTAAACACTGGGACTGTACTGTAGAAAACCAACTTGTAATAACAGAACATCTACGTAGCTGACTTTGCAAACATCACTAAACTGTACCGAATGGATTATAACTTACAGTGCAGTCCTAATTTTATTTTTCTTTGCAGAGGTATTTTTTGGTGGGTAGCAATCAGGCCCAGACTAAACATAGAGTGTTGAAGATTGACCGCACCGAACCCAAAGACCTTGTGATAATTGATGATAAGGTAAGCAGTAGAGTTTCGACTAGGATTAATACAGTGTGAATATATATGCTTATGTAATACAGTGCAGTGCGCCTGGGGGGAAACTGTACAATTACTCAGCTTATCCCAAGTGCGTTGTGGTTGACACCTCCTTTTCTGCGCCACTGCTCATTACCAGGATCTATGAGCTGAAAGTTGATTTGTTTGTTCGTGTTTTGGTAGATTATGATTATGATGTTTGTTATTATGAAGCATCCATAACAAAATATCCATCACCCCACCTGCTCATTCCTGAATAAATTAAGCTGCTCCTTGGTAAACCATGTTTATTTGATTGGCATAGTGTGATATAGTAGAATGTACAATACAGTATTTTATAAACAGTGTGGGAGCTTGAGAACGTGAAGAAGACTTGTAGTTGAGCAACCTTTAAAGCTGTAAACAGTCTGTAATTTTATTTTCACTCAGTTCATATAAGATATACTGTATGTTGGCTGCAATAAAAAATGAAAAGCCTTCACAAAGGTATGATTAGATTAATAAAGATTATACTGTAAATAATTAGAAAAGCAGCAAGTGTACACACAAAAATGTTATTGCCTATAACCGAGTCAGTAAAAGCTCCATCAGCCACAACAATAAATCCAAGTGGTCGTGTTAATGTTGTTGTCAGCATGGGCACGCTAACCGGTCTGTGGCCCTGCAGTCCTGCAAATGTCCTGTGTGTCTGACACCTGTTAACCGTGGCCAGTATTACATTTTCCCCCATGTGGACCCATCGACCACAACAGTAACACCATCAGGTGGAATTAATGTTGAGGTTTATCAGTTCGATAATGTGGATGTTCATATGACTACTTTGTCATATATGTTGTTGGTCTGTTTACACTGGAAAAACAATGTTTAGTGTTTTGTCATTACAACACTGCAAACAGAATTTGGAAAGCAGCGAATCTATTTTTAGCTTAATTGCTGGGGATCAGTCTAAACACTTGTCGAAAATTTGGCAACATCAAATTAACAAGGCCTGTTAGTTATTTATTTATTGTTGACTCATAATGTACTGTACCTATTAGTCAAAAACCTGTCATTTAAAGCTGCATATTTTAAGTAAAAATGACATACAGTACTCATGCCCTTTTTTTTTTCTCCTGATGATGTGTATTTGTCAATAGCATGTGTACAACCAGCAAGAGGTTCGTGAGTTGCTGGGCCGCCTGGACCTGGGCAACCGTACCAAAATTGCCCAAAAGGGTTCCTCTGGCTTTTCCAGGGCCGTCTCAGCCTTTGGCATTGTGGGTGAGTTCAGATCTCTCAGGATTCTTTCTCAGTGGCATAGCAACAACCTTTGTGGGGCACGATGATGGCAACATGTACCTCATTTCTAAAGAATTATTTCTACAGCTGTTGTTGTTGACCTGGTTTTACATTTATTTGCAGAAAATGGAAAACGATATTTAATAAAAGGAGCACCTGGGAGTATAATGCAATTTGCTACAATATAACCCTGCTACCACCTTTACTACTGAGGCAATATTGTTTGGGGGAGTTACACATCACTAATACTTGTATACAGTGTATATTGAAACTGTGATGTATTTTTTTAGTTTGTCTTCAGTTTAACTTTAAAGTAGACTGTTGTGTTGCCCATCATTTGGTCCAGGGGCAGTAAGCAATATAATAGGTAAAGTAATTTATTAATCTCCATACTGAGTACTAAATTATGTCATTTTATGTAATATTACTTTTTAAAAGATTTATAAGAAAAATGAATGCCTTACTCTGCGTGAGTCAGTTGGTAACATAACTTGCCAACACTGAATCCTAGTATTTAACCTTAAACAAATTAAACTTATTCTTCAATTTGCCAAATGTGATTAAAAACCTACAAATCATAACATATTTTTTTTTTCTGTTAATGTGTCAAAAACCACATTAAATACTCTCTGCTGCAGAGGAAACAAATTACATGTAATTAATTTAGTTTCTGTGAAATTGCAGACTTGAATTACAGTGTAACATGTTGTTCTTGATTCAGTTTGCACAATTATAAGGTTGAATAAATTACAATTTATAATATCTCTGTTCTGGCCTTTTGTTAACCCAAAACATGGAACACAGGTCCCCTTAATTTTCTCAGGTCAATAATTTCTTTGTCTGCTCCGTATATGAAAGCCTCGGTTTTGTTATGTGACAAGTCTGTAGAACTGATTACACGTGTAGCCAACCCTGTCCACAGCGTTTCCAGTGGTTGTGTGGAAATTAGTTGCTGTCGGAGTCATGTCACATTTGACATTTTGCGTTACACACATTCTGATATAGCCTGCACAAGTGGGTTTGAGTCCTGATAAACTTTCCTAGTAATTTCTTCATGACCAGTTCTTATTCATGCTAAATAATTTATGTCAGTGAAACGTACATTTCTAAAATAACAGCTTGTGAACCTGGTGAAAAATGCTGCCCCTCTTCTACAAAGATATTCCAATGCCAAACCATGTTAATGAGCCAGAATGAATTGAAATCAAACCCTGTCTGAAAAAAAAAAATGCCTTTACCCTAATAATAACTGCATTTATTGAACCCAGAATTTGGGTTACGGTCATGGAATGGTTATGGAGCAGTACCACCAGCAGGGACGTAGGGATGTTTACTGTGTCAGGGCCTGAGCAACTCGCCATAAATGAGGGGAGAAAAATTATGTAGCTAGACAATAATCCAAATGAGTTTATGGGAATGAATCAAATTTAGGTTTTGGAGTGGCCATGTGTATTTTGTGTTTACTCAGGTTGTGTTTTTATTTTAAATGTTATCATTTAGTATTGGGTACAGTGTATATACCAAAACTGAAAAAAGCATAAGGCCTTTTTGATCCTGACTCAACCTGAGTCTGAGGTTATTTATACTGACACAAATTTCTTTTCTTTTTAATCCATAATTTAAAATATTATAAATGATTTAATCTGTACATGATACGGTTGTCTCTTTGTTGATTTTAAAACTGGCTAGAGTTTTGTAACTTTAGTTTCGTGTGTGTGTGTGTGCATCCATCTCTATTTCTGACTAAGAAAGAACACAGTACTTGTTCATTAATATTAGCAAGGGTTTTTCTGTGCATAATTGCAAAGATCCGGATGTAATAGTATAATTTTAAGATTAAATTCTGCATCATCATTGAGGGTAGATGTATTGGTCACACTGACACAGACAGATTCTGACATCTGCGTAAATAAATTAGATTCTATTTTCTCTGATGCCCTAATGCCACCTTTGTTCACAAGCTGCTTTTTGACAAAGTCACTGTTTAACAAGGAAGAACAGATTGAATCAGCCTGGAAGGGAACAGTGTATCCCAAGTGCCCCTTTACGTGGCACCATTCTTGTTGCAGAGTACCATTATTTTAAGTATATTTTTATTCACCTTGATTTTGTCACTCTGACCTGTTTCTGGAAGTGAGGATCACACGGCATAGGAATTGTCAGTCAACAAGGCCACAGTTGACTTCATCATGTAAAAATGATGGACTTCTCATTTTAGCATGTTTCAGTGGAGGACATGCAGTCAGGCACATACTGTACACGAAGTTTGAAATTACAGAGGTTGAAATATTTCCTTCGTGGACTAGTGTTGAACCTTGTGCTAAAATTAAGTTTTGCAAATTGTTGTTTATGGATCGGCAGATTGACATTTGTAGCACTTTTATATATATACAACAAATATAACTTCATCATGTTAATTAGCCAGCTTACAGCATAGAGGTACGGGGTCATCTGTGAATAGTTTCCATGCACAACGGTTTCTCATTCAGTTGCAAAATTGCATCTGTGGCAGACTGTTCAGCTGAGTGCGTAAGTAATATAATGAAAGATGACACACAAACACTCATGATCCGCCACTGGAAATGGAGTTGTTTACTTGGTTATATTATCAGAGCTCTAGCTGATTTGCACACAGCAGAAATCTTGACCTACAAATTAACTTTTACTCGGAAGAGTAAGAATTTTTTTTTCTAAACTTCAGACTTGTCACAGGTTGTGTAATGGTGATGTGGGAAAAATGTTAATTGAACGAAAATTGCCTTTTATTAGTTTAGTTTATTCTGAAACCCTTCAAGTAAGTATTTTTATTTTTTTATAGGGTTTGTACGTTTCCTTGAGGGGTACTACATTGTGTTTATCACTAAACGCAGAAAGATGGCTGACATCGGGGGCCACTCCATCTACAAAATTGAAGACACGAGCATGATCTACATTCCTAATGACTCAGTGAGAGTTGCACACCCGGATGAAGCAAGGTATTGTTTTGTTTTCCCAGCTCTCCCCTTCCATTTATAGACTTTTTTTATACCACATATTCCACGTTGTACTTTCATGGGGTGTGTGTTTTCAAAATGAACACAATATCCCTGTCTGAACACGTGTAGGAAAAAATGTAATGTTATATTCCTGGGTGTCCTTGTCTGCGCACAAACAAACCTATTATTGTCTTCAAGGACATAGAATTTGATGTTTAGACAGAATTGAAGCTTTGATTCCTTGTCAGTGAAACTTTTCTCTTTTGTGTTGAAAATTCTTTTTATACTGGTGCAAGTAGCAACATGCCACATTTTCCTTACTATAAAAGGTATTTTATTCATCCTATAAGTATTTTTGTTCTAAATTTGTATGAGTTTTGGTCAATTTGATAAAACACATTAAAGTGGAATATTAAGTTTAAATATTGTTGTCAAGCTAAAACCTTTTTGAACGTGAGCTTTACTAACTGAGTTTTCCCCTTATAGATATGTGCGAATCTTTCAGAATGTGGACCTCTCCAGCAACTTCTACTTCAGGTAAAACAAATTCTCAGTTCAACTTCTGTTTTCCCATAGTGTTACATTGAATAGAGTGTAAAAGATCTGTCATATGTAAAAACCTTTTCTTTGCACACAGCTCTTCACTATGCATACTTTCAAGTTGATTGAAATTGCTTAATTAATTTTCCATTATTGAATTTGTTTTATCATATGTCATAAACTCACCCCAAGCCTTGCAATGTGCTATAATGTCCAGACTCCACATAGGACAAATATCTGAAATTTGAAACTGATAAATGTGCTCTGGGTTGTCACAAAGAGTCCATACACCGCCAGAAAATTTTATTGAATGCTTTGAATAATGGTGATTTATGACTTATATTTGTGACTTATGTGATTACATACTTTTATTGTATTTTATTTTAATCGCTTTAACAATGAAGGGAAATTAACCTTTGTTTTATTTTGCATATGCAACATTTTGTTGACAACTCAGTTATGTCTGCCATGCAATACACTTTCGGGTTGTACAGTAAAAAAAATTTTGTTGGGAAAAATCAAACATTGTTGTGTTTGTTTAAATAACCCCTGCAGCTACAGCTATGACCTGAGCCACTCACTGCAGTACAACCTGGCTTTACTACAGAGGCCTTATGACCTGTGGTCATCAGAAGCTTCATCTGCTGAGGAAGAGGTACACACAAGAAGCAAGCAGAATAGCTTTGACATCTTTGAAGATGAGGGTTTGCCTACACAAGGTGAGTAGAAGTTAATCAAAAGCCCTTTTATTCCTAATGATTGTTCCGCTGGCTGGAGAAGACCTCTGTCAGAGAAAATGGAGAGCACATGTAGGTAGGTTTTGGATGGATGAGATACAATGTAAGGTACAGGAGGAGAGAGTAGAAGCTGTAGTAGA
Organism: Channa argus; assembly: GCF_033026475.1. Lineage (NCBI taxonomy): Eukaryota > Metazoa > Chordata > Actinopteri > Anabantiformes > Channidae > Channa > Channa argus. The sequence continues at coordinate 10,615,661 of NC_090213.1, read as the reverse complement.
GTCAACAGAGTGACTGGACTTTAGTTTTGGCCAGCGGTATTGTTGAAATTTTACTTATAGCTGACATGAAGGCTACAGGCTCAAATGCGTCATGTAACAATAAAATTGTTCAACAATTTGTGCAATCAAGTGTTGCCTGCTGTTAGATCTTTTGAGCTAACATAAGCAAGAAAGGGCATTACCTAGCTTTACTTGTTAATATTCTGTTTTGCAAGTCTTAAAAATGTAAAAAGCTGTCTTAAGAAATAATTAATTTTCAAGGTGTAATAATTTTCCATCTAAATCCATGTTTTAAAAAAATCAGATCGTTAGGTCAATGTTAAACATAAACGTACCTGTACTAGTGCTTTTGGTTGTTGTTTTTGATCTTCGTGGGACTAAGTCTCTTCACATAATAAATTAGAAATGCCATTGGCATAACTGATCTTTTTTGTTGGTATCAATGAACATAAAAACTGTAAAGTCATTAATAGATTTGCTGGAGTCAGAGGATCAGTTTTAGTCTGCTGCTGGTTTGCCTTATTAAAATGGTTCAAAATAGCTTGGGTGCCTTAACTGATGTTGTGTCATGTGGTTTTTAACAATGATTTAGGATTTATCTAAGTTACAGCAACTTCATACATATACTTCTAAATATATTGATTTTCCACAGCCTGCGTCATTTCACCTAATCTGGTGTTTTCCATTGGTTGCTTTCCGACTTATAGTTGAGATTGATTCCGCGTCTGTATAGTGATCCACAGGTTTTATGTGTTCCAATTCTTCCACCACAGTGGTTTTCGGCCTCCGGAACGAGCCGTACTACAAGTACGTGTGGAATGGAAGGCTGCTGGAGCGTGTGAAGGACATAGTGCACCATGACTGGCTCATGTATATAATCCATGGCTTTTGTGGCCAGTCAAGTATCCTTTGAGCACTGTTAAGTCAATTGTATTAAAGCTAAAGTAAACTCATAATTGTTGATTTACTATAATTCTATATGCTTTTATGTACACACATGCACAAGTCAGGGGTAACTTGACTCAGTATTTTCACAACGTGTGGGATGGGACTGGACAACCCACTGTAGCTCCTGAGCTGCCCAGAAAGCTGTGACATATGTGTATAAATACTTAAATAATATCATTTAAATGCCCATACCTAACATCTGTCATCCCTAGTGTGTGTGTGTGAACACTAGAAGACTGCTGTATCTCTCTGAATGTCATCATTTGTCGACACTCCCCCTCATCTCTCACCATCACCTGCTTAACTGTGCCTCCGTCAAAGCACGTGGATTACACTGGGAACAAGGGCGTGTGATTCACCAGCAAACTGCAAATGCAATTTGTGTTTGTTTTTAGGGCTCTAACAAAACAAGTATGATAGCAGTTAATCAATGCTTATCAGGTATATAAACACTGTCACTTGCATAATCTCCCCCATCTGTTATCTGCAGGGGAAAAAGCAGCAAAACTGTGCACAATCAGATGAGATATATGGCTTTTCTTTTTGGATGAAAGACAAATCTTGTGTTTTGTATGTGTATTTGAGTGGTACAGTTGGATTTGCTTTGACATTTTGACTAGACACAAACTGCATACCAGGGATTTATGTTGGGGGCAACATGAATAATTTCCTGGATTTCTGATAAGCTTTTGTAATATTGATGCATGGGTTTTAGCTGCAGAGGGGCTTTAAGCTTGACTGGAGCTGAATAAACAGTTTGATTTATTATGGTAAAAGTATGCCTTAGGTTACCTATAGATTCCAATCCATTTTCCATCAACCCCCTTTTACATAACTTTATAATAAGCAGCATAAACTTATTGGCCTTTTGTGTTTCAAAAAAGTAATATTTTATATTTTATTAGTGATTTTAAAAATAATATTTCAATGCAAGGTTTTGGGATGTTAACTTCACCTAATGCCTGTCTGCTTCACAAAAAAACAACAGGTAAATAAGCAAAGCTGCACTTTACACTGTCATCATTTATCAGGCATCTTGCTGCCACAGTGACATGGTGCGGGTGCATTGAGTTTAGACAATTGCTGGAAATGGTTTAGTCTTCAGTGTAGCTTGCTTGAGAGCATGAGAGGGCCAGTTGGTGCAACAAGAGAAGATGGGGGTAAGAGAGAAATAGAGACATTAGACATTATGGGTGAAACAAAAGTTATAAGGGACTCATCATTATTTAGTTTATTTCTATCATACATAAATACAGAATTTAAGATTCAAAACTGTTTTTATGTTTTGTGTTAACTCTACAGTAAAAAATAAAAGTGATGTTGAAATCACCAAAAAAATCCAATGGGGTTGGTCTTTTAGGTGGTTAATCTATTGAACTAATGTTTTAGAAGTAAAGCTTTTATTGGCTAATAGCATGTAATACAGTGCATATAATTGCAAAGATATTGTTAATAATATTAATACTCATTTAGTCATTTAGAAATTAGTTGTGTGTTTACAAACAAGGTATTTTGTAATGCCGTCATTGTGGTTCCTCCTTGACCTAGCAACTACAGAGCTGCTGATCTATGGCCGACCTGTTCACATCACCCTCATTGCTAGGCGCTCCAGCAAATTTGCCGGGACTCGCTTCCTCAAAAGAGGAGCCAACTGTGAGGTACAGCAGTTGCCAGGGAAACAGGAAAGAATAGATAGTGGAACTAGGGCTGAGGGCCACCGTGATGATTGAGATGACTCAGGTTCATCACTGAGGGTTAATTTGACCCGCTGCTTCTTTGAGTATGCACAAGTGCACTGTGTGGGTGTGGTGAAAGATGCAAGAAACTTTGTGTGATTTCCTGTTACACAAACAAAGTAACCTTTTTTATGCTAAATTATCCACTTTTAAATTATAGCTTATAGTTGTAACTTTTTTATTTTTATTATTTTTATTTTTTTTTTGTTTACAATATTTGTAAGAGCAGTAGTAATTCTTTTGTTAACAATGGCTGTGTTCCATTTAGTGTAGGTCAGTGAGCCAGCATACTCTGGACCCTGGAAGTAGTGACGCTAGATTGTGCCTATTATAATTATTATTGGCTACACCTGTGGTTTTCTTGCTCTGTCATATGAACACATTTTTACACAACAGGGTAAAAGTGATGAAAACATTGTAGAAGCTCTAGGTTTAAAGATCTTTCTTGACTTGGAAACAACAGCTGAAAAGCCAGTCTCACTGCAGCGAGCAGTCCGTAGCTGCTCTGGAGCTTTCACATGATTTTCAGCTCCTTAGTGTGTGTCAAGTTGCACGGAGCTGTAGAAATTTCCATTTTTTCTGAGCTCTTTTGATGATGTCCATATGTTGGAGACGCTCATGATAAAAATGTCTGGAACACTAAACAATTTAAATGGCTGTATCCCACTTTTATAGTCTGTATTTTCTTAGCCCTAGGTGGAATCTTGTCACATGATTTTCAGAAGATGCACATGATTGGAACCACCAAAGTCAACACAGATGGGAATTTCTTGAAGTACTCTAAAAAAAACAAACTGAGGAACATTTATAAGTCCATGACAGTTTAGCAAAATGCAACAACCAATGAAACATATATGCAATAAAAACAAAAGCTTCATGTGAGGCTATTAAATCCACCTTGTAACATTGTCTTTTGATCAACATTGTTTGGGTTTTTTTTTCTTTTTCTTTTTTTTTTCCAGGGGGATGTAGCCAATGAAGTGGAGACAGAGCAAATTGTCCATGATGCCTCAGTGATGTCTTTCACAGCGGGAAGCTATTCCTCATATGTCCAAGTGCGTGGTTCAGTCCCACTCTACTGGTCCCAGGACATTTCCACCATGATGCCAAAACCCCCTATACGATGTAAGACTACTGTTATCTAGCGGATGTCTGTTACTTTGTACATGAGCAGCCTCTGTCTGACATCAGAGTATTTTCTTCAGGATATCAAAGATCACCTGTTAAACTGTATGTTGACCCAAGACCTTTTCATGGCTTGGCTTTATAATGGAAGAGTGAGCTTGGCTTTATACCAGGACTGTTCTTCTCAACCACTGGTACAAAGATAGAAAAAGTAAAAAGGTAACAGGTGAAGGCAGGACACCCCCCCTCTTGGTTTTCATCTTTGTATCCCTCCATCTCATTATAAGCATGATAGAAACATAAAACCAGGGCCTGAGGCTGATGTCACTAGAGACTGCTGTGTGTGTGTGTGTGTGTGTTTCTGCGTGCATACACCTGAAGACATTGGTGCCTGCATGTGTACAATGCCTGTATTAAACCGTAATCTTTTCCCCTCAGTTTGCCCTTTAATTCATCCTTGGATGACATTTACATGAGTGAGAGAGAGATATCAAACGTGTCCCTAAGATCCCTCTTTGTATCAGCTTACCTCATCATCAGACCCCTACTTTGATCCTTAAAGACAGTCCTTATCTGACATTTCCCAAATGTTGCCCAGTTTACACCTTTTAATCGTGTGTGTGTGTGTGTCTGTGTGTGGTTTAGACAGTTTGAGTTTCCAAACAGATATCTAGACATTTTTGTAAGTACATTTATTTGTTTCTTGTCCAAAGTTTTGCTCGAAGGTTGATATCATTGACACTGCCTGTAGCTCAGACATACTGTATAGTCCACTGCTGATTCCCCACTTTCCCCAGCTTTTGACTACTTTTCAGTACTGTGAAACTGACATGTAGCCTTAATAATTCAAAACTCGTCAAAATCGCAGATTAGACAACTAATCAACCCAGGTTCAATGCAGTAGCTGCATTTACTGTGCTGCTTAAACTAGCATCTATTAGACAAATGTAGGTCAGTGACATGGCTAAGAGACACCATGGATCCCCTCCACTCTAACTGTCAAAACTCATTGTTACATAAGTGTACAATAACAGTGTTATCAGAAATCATCTCTTTATTTTAAACATAAACACTCAAAGCCCTTAGGAGAGGTAAAGTGGGCAGCTGCTGGGGGGAACAGTAGTGGTTGAATAATGGGAACTGTGCTGGAGCCTGTGTTTGTACTGTCAATTTTGCGATGCCTGTGAGTGACAGTATGGTACTAACACGATCTAACCTAATATTTCTCATCTATTTTCTGGCTCCTTCACTGGTCCAATTTGATAGCAGGGTGCAGGTGCAGGACCTGACATAAGTGGCATTAAATATGATTTAAAAAATTAAAGAAAGAATGGAATAATGGAAATTAACAGTGAATTGGCAGTAATGTGTCCACACACAATACCCAAACAAATCCTCAGTATGTGCTCAGAGCTCCCTTTCAAAAGTTCTAATTTTGCTAAGCATTCCCTGAATTTAGCTGATAAATAAAAGATATTTTGTTGACTTTTCTTTTAGTGGACCAAGCTGACCCATATGCCCATGTAGCAGCCCTCCATTTTGACCAGATGCTGCAGCGTTTCGGCTCTCCAATCATCATCCTCAACCTGGTCAAGGTAACACACACAAACACTTGTTTTAGGTCATCACTGTGGCAAATAACATCCCAGCCATCCCAGTAAAAAATTAAATTAGCTAAAGGGCTTAACTGTTAACATAATATAATACTTGACCTTACACATTTAGAGTTAAACTTGTGATTTACACAAGCAGAAGTTATACAGTACTTTTAGTGAAAGACCTTGTAATGAATTTATTCAGGACTGTTTTTGCATAAGAGCATTGGAGCAATATACGAGAAACTGATATTCCATAATCTAAATCAACTCTATAAAACTGTGTTGCAAAATACTTGAATATTGGCTTTCAGTGTGAGCACTCATTGGATATTGTGGGCCAGTTGTTTCTGCAGAAACTTCCAAGTCACGAGATTTACCATGTGGTTGCTGTTTGTTAGCAGTTGTAATGATACCTTAAAAATCCTCTCACTGCTTGCCTTTAACACACAAACACAGCATCCTTTAACTTGTCCCTTCACTTTATGAGGCTTAGAAATAAGCATTAGTTATTAAACTGCTTTTATACTATGAAAAACAATTATAGTTTCATAAATAAATTAATTCCAAAAATGGTAATACTGACACTTTGGCAACTATGACACTAATAAGATGCTTCACTCATTTCATGTTTAAGTATAAACTATAAAGTAAACAAAAGCCTGCATGAGCTACTTGTGTTAATTTCTATGCTATCCTCATCCCTGTTTGCAATGTTGATACATTTTCTCATCTGAGCCAGGACTCTACTAGTAGCAGTTGTGTTGCCTTTTTGCATGCACACTCATGGACACACTTGGGCACGCAGCCATACACTCTGTAGCTTGGGTTTCACGCTCACGTTGTCACTCACAAGGGAGTCGTGAGATCAGGGACCAATCGCAGACCTCAGAGGTCCGCACAAGCCACAGCCATGTGATATTTGCAGACTGTGGGGAGTAGGGGAGGGGACCCCTGGCTAATACACTACACCTTCTCTCTTATGCCAATGAGAAGGAAAGAAGATGTGGCAATTAACCATAAAACCATAAAAGATAATTTTGCTGTGGTGGAGAGTGAGGTCTGTGTTGCCATGTCAGCTTTGGGATGGGCGCATGGTTGTGTCATGGGTTGGTGTGTGTTTTCTTAGTGTGTACGTTAGGAATGGCAGAGTGACGGAGTAAGAGAGCACATGGCTAAACATGTGAATCATTTTTCCAACCAGCTAACTTAATTAGAGTCCATTAGATCTTTGGGAGATACCTCACACTTTCTAAAAGTGTGTTATTTCTTAATTTACTGTCATCACAGTCCTGTCAAAAGACAATACAAGAAATCTTTTAGATAATCCTGTTTAAAATGGCAGCAACCCCTGTCAGACCATCAAACAAAAAGAGTGCTATAATGATAAGAAAGAAACAATCCATTAAACACCCTTTTACCTCTGCACAACTATATACAGTACATTAAATTAATTACATTTACATTATTAAATTGTCAATGACCTGCCTTGTCGTGAATGAACATGTGACTGTTGGTCATTCATTTGTTCATGATTTGTGACTGCACCTCTATACTCCTACAACCATTTATTAACTGGTGTCTGCCTGCAAACAGGAAATGTGTGCTTTTATATCTGCACGTGTTGTGCATGTTCTAGTGTGTGTGTGTGTGTGTGTGTGTGTGTGTGTGTGTGTGGAAGTGCATTGGTAATTTGACTGCTGATGTGTTGCTTTGTTACTGTTAGATGTGTGCTTAGCTGCTAAATGATGCATCCAAGCTGATTAAGACCAAGGGTGGTCTGTCAAAATGCACAGTGGAGGGTAAAGCAGAGAAACCATTTGGTCAGTGTGACTACAGATCACAAACTGTGTTTGTATTTACATTTTTAAATAAAAATATATTTCTATAAGTTATTATTAGACCCATATATTTGTTTTATAATCAGTCAATAACTGTTTTAATAAAATGTTTGCAGCATAAGTTTTTTTTTTTTTCACTCACTTTCTCCAAAAACATGTTTTCAATATAAATCAAAAAGTTCTTCCTAAGCTCAGTGATTTTGGTTGGGAAACATCTTTGAACTACCATGTTCAAGTCTCTCCACAGGTGCTCTTTTGGGTTTGAGTCTAAGCTTTTATTTAGTCTCCCTAAGTACAGTCAGTGACTTGTACCAGAACCACTCCAGCGATATATTGGCTGTCTGCTTCTGGCCATTGTCTTGCTGAAAGATTATCTGTTGACCCAGTTTCGGGTCGAATTTACTCGAGCTGTTTGTTTTTTTTTTCCCCAGGACTTCTTTCTATTTGGCTACTTTAATTCTCTTCTGATTTGTGACCAGTCTCCCTGTCCCGACCACTCTCTAAGGCTTTTTACTTAAAGTGGCTTCCATCTACCCACTCATTGATGAAGACCCGATTGACTAAGTGCTTCTGAGAGGGTCTACCTGGTTCTCCTGTCTCTGCATAGAATGTCTAAAATTCTGTTAAGATTGACTTCCTGATCACCTGCCTGATCAAGGTTTTCATTGTTACTCAGTTTGCCTTAATAGTTAAATATCTGAAGAACTAGTTTTTCCACACTTCTTCCATCACAATTATTGAGGTGACTATGCTCCTCATAACACTAAAGCTTGAATTTTATTGTATATTATTGGCCTAATCTATGAATCAACACAAATTCTATCTACAGAAACTTCCTAAGTCTTTTATAAAGGAGACGTTTATATTTTTAATACATTAGTAAGATTTTTTCTTTGTCATTGTGCATTGGTGTGTGTAGATTGGTGCAAAAATGGCAATCATTATCTAATTAAAATAAAATCTTTAACACAGCATACAGTAAAGTGTGCAAAGTGGGAACTGCTTGGACCCTGTACAATTGTTTTTGCAGCTCAGATTTTGTCTGAAGTGATGCACTTCGTTTCTTTCTGTTATAGAAACGGGAAAAAAGAAAGCATGAGAAGATTCTGAGTGAAGAGCTCTTCCCAGCGGTGATCAACTTAAATCAGTTTCTCCCTCCAGATCACTGCATCGATTACATCGCCTGGGACATGGCCCGCTACACCAAAAGGTTCCAGTGTAATCGGTTTAAATCTTCACCTTTTAAACTGTCAATATCTCATTAAAAAGTGATTCCAATGCTTTTAGTCAGCATTTTTAGGCAGCTTGTCTACCATTATTATCTTCAGTAAAAAAGAAACATTTCTGCCATAATATCTGCTTTCTGTTAATATTTGAAACACGTTGAACATGTGTTCAGCAGGTGAGTGATTTTGGGATTACTGTTAAATTCAACTGACCTGAAAAACTGAATCAGCATATTAAAAAAAAAGCAGCATTTCATCTTCCTTTGTGTTTAAAAATTAAATAAAGCATATTACAAACTCAGCCACACACACACAAAGGGTTTTATGTCTAAAGCAAATACTAGTTTGACCTACCAATTTCTTTTTCTTTTCTTTTCTCCAGTAAGCTGTGCAATGTTCTGGACCGTCTGAGTATGATAGCGGAGAATGTGGTCAAAAGAACAGGTTTCTTCATTAATCGATCTGAGTTCTATTGTCACACCCTCAGACCAGATGAGAGGTGAGCCGTTTCATATCTTACACTGCAATTTTTCTGTTGTGGTTTTTATGAAATCTCTTTGGACCAGATTCTGAGTTTTGTTCGGTCAGCTGTTGTGCATAAAACACACACACCTTCTATAGTAAACTAATATAAACCACATTTAAAAACAGTAACATGTTTAGGCTCTTATTAGCACACTTGCTTTTACAAAGATAATTGTTTAAACTCTTTCAAGTCACTGTGTTAAAATGAGAGGGAGCAGCAGATTAAGCAGTGACGAGGGAAAAAAAAACTTGTTAAACTAGTTACACTGGCCTACACCACACCACCATCTTCTCTGCATTTGCACAGTAAGACCTACGGTATAAGTGAGTGTGTCATCCATTTTTGTGTAATACATATGCAGAATCATACATTTATCGAACTGTTCAATTTGGCAACTCTGTAGATTTGAATTCCTAATGGAAAATATGCCTGATGGCAGTAGTGTCGTGGAGAGTTTTCTGCTAATGAGCTGAGTAGATTGCCATCCATGTACTCAGCGCATGGCTCTTCCACAGTCTGCATGTGTTAATCACTTTCACCCAACATTACCATTCTGTTACATAACCCAACGACCACGCTATGGCTTGTATTTATTACCCCTCCTTCTGCATTACCTAATGGTACCTCACTTTCTTTGTAATACACTCTCACTTCACATTCAGGCACAAAGTTCCCATGCACCCATGTACATACAAAGATAATTTTAACAAGGGTTTTTTTGTAGATGCACAAACTTTGGTACCTGTAATCTTCATCACATGCACTAATTAGCTGATAACTAATGATAATTAAAGGTTTGTTAACATTGTCTCTACATTAAGAAATAATTTTCTCCAACGCATACATATTTTATATTTTGAGGCAGAGTTGCTCATATGTCTCAGTCAGTTCAATGAGTTCATACCTTGTAGACATCCACTTTGCTTTAAAACTCACCATTTAACAACAATTTAATTTTAGTTTCAAAGCTCCTTCAGTAATTTAGAGTGATTTTTCGTTTTCCCTGTCCTACTGCTTGTTTTGGAAAACACTTTAAATAGAAAGTGATGAATAGTGAGATGTGTATTGGACTGGGGGGGGGAGAAAAGGACTAAGAGCCTGAGGTGCCCCTTGTCTGGTAACGGACTGTTCTTGGATATTACATTCTGTAACCTAAATTTTAAAGCAGCAATGTTTTTCTCTTAGCACATGTACACCTTTTTTTCCCAAGAGTTAGATACCACTGACATTTCTATACATAACATAATTTGAGCCTATATATATAATTTCTGACAATTAAAGTTGAAACTGTCAGAAAGGTAATAATTCTATTATGTGTTGAATTTTGAGGTCATAGTGAGTGGTGGAGCTGTGAGTTATATTAAAGAGAATCTGAGAAATTATGACTTTCTCAAAATAGAATTCTTCGCAGAGCTGCTGTATTTCTTTGCATTAGATTGTACCGGTGTGCCTAAAGTTGTGGCTGATTACAAGGAACTCAAATGCCATTTTTTATGGACTACAACATAGAACAGATATCAGACGTGAGTGAAAACAATTAAAAGATGCCCAACAACAAATTAATTGACGAAAATTTAAAATGGTAAACTAAAATTAAACTCTGACTTGTGTAAGCATGTTTACTGATTGTAGTTGTCAGGAATAATGTCTGCACTAGAGATGTCCTGCTTCTCATAAACTTAATTGCTCTCACAATCACACACATACTCGCACACAAATGGGAAAGTTGCTATGCAGCTGGTCTGGGAACCCGGGAAATTCAACAAACAATGCTGGGATTAGTGGATGGCTCAGCAGGAGCCTGGATGAGTTTTAAAAGTGAGTGCACCAATCTGCCACAGCAGTAACATCAGCTGGTGGTTTTAAGTTGTGGTGGACATGGATTAACATGGGAAATATTTGATGCTGATCAACGTCTGGCAGAACACTCAAAGTGCCTATTACTGACTGCAGGTACTGTGTGGCACTATGCTGATCCCTGTCTTCAAAAATACTAACCTCACTGGGTGTGGTAATATTGTGGCTAAATGTTGTATGTATTGACTTAAGGTTGCTTATTCTACAGATATAAGTCGGGTTGCACGTCTTATATTAACAGGTCCAGTGCTAATTTGATTATAGCCTAGAGAGAATGTGGGTTTGCCAAATTGGCCCCGTGCAGGATCCCGTTTTGAGTGCAAACAGACACTGACTACAGAGACACAATTGCCTCATTATTAAGGCAGCTGCCAAATATTTTCTACAGTGACTTTTTTTAAATAAGTTTGTTCATTTTCATCAGTGTCCAGACAAGGAAATTCATGTGAACATTCGAAATGTCTCACTTTGTGTTAACAAGTGAAAGGAGCCCATCATAAACAACCAGCTGAAGTGTGTCTGTGTGCGTGCGTGCGTAAGTTCCTCACAGAATAGTTGGTTGAAATGTGCTGCTCAATTACATCTTACCTTTTCCTGAAGTTCCACGAATCTCCCGCAAATTGACAGCTTCTCTGACACCCCCAAAGCATTAACAATATCACAGGATATTTCCTCTCTTCTTGTTGTAAGCAAATCTCTCGCTTTCTGCTGTGTGTGTGTGTGTGTGTGTGTGTGTGTGTGTGTGTGTGTGTGTGTGTGTGTGTATTTTACATTTAGAAAGTACTGTGATCATGCAGTCTCTGTGTTAGGGATGAGTTCACGGACCTGCACAGACTGTATGTCATTTGTGTTTTTGAGGCACTCAAGGATAAATCAGCTCAGGTACAGTACACTAAAACAAATAAGGATAAGGATTAAATCTTTATTTCAGGTGGGGAGATTTGGGTGGACACATCACAACCAGTGGACGAATCCAGGTATGCAAAAAATTATTAAATCTCACAATTCTATTTTCATTCAAGTATTTTCTTAATGATTTATATATGTATGTTAAAAAGGGCAAAAAAAAAGTAAATGAAAAGATACTGTTCATTAGTTGAACCATAGAAAGTAATAAACCTACATATCAGTTGATTGCAGTGAGATATCTAGGCCAAGGGAACAGCTTTTTATTTTTTTATTTTATTTTTTAAGATGCCACGCGTTCATAGTGTAAGCTTCAAAACTAGTGGGATGCCTGTGCACTAAGAGCAAAATGAGATATTTTATGTTTTTTTTCATGTAAGCCTTGGTTGTCAGTACAGTAATATTCTAAGAATCATCTCAGCTCTATACTGTAATATGAATTGGCACCAAGTACTGAGTGTAGACTGATAAAAATAATCCAGTTAGTGATGCTACTCGTGATCTGCTTACTGTATTGTGCAAACACACACACACATATTTGTAGAAGGAGGTTTTGTCAGTAAGTCTTGTTCATTGTAGACTGGTGTATTGCGGACCAACTGTGTGGACTGTCTGGATCGGACCAATACTGCCCAATTCATGGTGGGGAAGTGTGCACTGGCCTATCAGCTTTATGCACTAGGAATGATTGACAAGCCCAAATTGCAATTTGATACTGACTGTGTGAGGTAAGGCTCCTTACATTGTCAAATGTTTTGTGTATTATGTGTTTATGTGTGTTTTACTCTGTATTGTGTCCTTGTTGTTGCTTTTGCGATGGTACATACAATATTTCAACCGCAGGATTAAGTACACAGCTGTGTTAGGCCAGCTGTCAGACTGCTGGAGATCTTGTGAGCATATCTCCACACTTAACTCTAAAAATGTGTATGTATACTTCAGGTTGTTTGAGGAGCTGTATGAGGACCATGGGGACACATTGTCTCTGCAGTATGGCGGTTCCCAGTTAGTCCACAGGGTCAAGACCTACCGAAAGATCGCCCCCTGGACTCAGCACTCTAAAGACATCATGCAGACACTGTCACGCTACTACAGCAATGCTTTCTCAGGTTTGTGTTACACATATAATATTTTATAATATTGAGCCTCAGAAGTAATTCTAGAGAGCATGTTTAGAGTATTGTGGTTAATCTAGTTTTTTCAGCTGCATTAAATTCTAACTCTGATGTATTCCCATAATTTAGTGGCATCGGGGGGCTTACAGTACACAGTAATAGGCAGTTGCTTTTAATTTTGTGGCTAATCAGTGTAGGTTCAACATATGGCACAGTTTAATTAAAGTAATGCATTTAGTTAAATAAACACACAATATATAGATTTCCAAGAAAAGGGGGACCGTGATGCGTTCCTAGTAAATATTTTTTAATGTAACCTTTCTCATATGCAGCATGTAATCATGCTCACTCTGTTCAGTTTTGCAAGACTGACTGGTGTTACTGCAGGTTTTACTCCTTCTCCCTGAGGAATTAATATACTTCTTGAAAATACTTGAAATTTTGCAAGTCTGAAGCAGCACATAACACACTCTAAACTTAACAAAATCTAAAAGCAAGACTAAATACAAATCTTTTATTATTCCAGCTTGTGATTTACCGGCTGATTTTAAAATGACAGAATGGGAACATATCCATTTCAGTATCCACAGCACACTGTCATATCAGCATAGCTCCCTGACTACCACTTTTTTTTTTTTTAACTGCCACTAGTGAGATATTTGGTGGAGATTTCTGATATTGTTGGCTGGTATGTTTTTACCTCCCCTCTTACTTGTAGCCAGAATCTAATTTGCTATCTGTGCCTGATAAAATGGTTTTGCTATGCTTGCTGTCTGTTTTGTAATAATTGTAAATTAAGCCCTGGTTTTTAGATTGATGGTCTCTCTATGACAATGTGCATGCATGGTAGTGTTTTAGGAGACACTGGTGACTGTCTAACATGGAAGGGTGGCATAACTAGACCCAGAAATAAAGGGGGAGGTTGTGTGTAGTGAATTCAATAGAGCTGTACTACTTGTCCTACAAAGTAGACAATGTGTCTTTGCCTTTTCGATCATTGGATGGTTGCAGAGCAGAAACAGTAAAGTTGCAGATTGTTTATTTAGGCTGAAATGTCAAGGGATTTAAGGTTCATACAATGCATAGTCTGAATACTTGCTAGTGTCTGCTGCCAATCCATCCTTTTACAAGACCACAAACATTTTTATACATTTACCTACGATTCTTTTTTTCTTTTTTTTTTAATGTCCTACCAGACTTGCCTCAGTCACAGTGATGTTACTGAGCTGAAATGCCCTGAAATGACCTCATGGTACTTTTTAAAACTTTGCAATCGTGTATCATATACTAAATTGTAATTTTGGTTTGTACTAACTTTTCAAATAATAAGACCTACTTAAGATTATATTACCTAACGCTTTTTGCATTATATATATTAATAAAACTTAGTCCCAAAAGCTAAATGGAAAACAATATTAATGTTCGGGTTACTCTGGGTAATCTTAAGTGTTCTTTGAACTCTTTTCTTTGTACTACTTACTGAAAAAACTGTTGTTATACAGTCATGGCCAAAAATATTGGCACCGTTGCAATTCTGTCAGAAAATGTAACCCTCCTCTCAGAAAATTGTTCTAATTGCATATGTTCTGGTATTCACGTGCTTATTGTTTTTGTTTGTATTGGAACAACAACAACAAAAAAAACAGAAGGGTTCTGTGTGAAACAGAATTTCACACAGAACCCCAAAAATGCTCTGAACAAAACTAAAGGCAGTCCAGACTCCAGGCTTGCTTTCTTATGCCTTTTGTGTCAGCAGTGATATTCTCCTGGGTCTCCTACCATAGCGCCCCTTTTTCTTTCAGATGGCGACAGATAGTGCGAGCTGATAATCGAGAAATAATTTCGATTAATTAACAGTTAAAACCCATTATTACGCTTCCATAATAAGTGAATGTCTGTTAGCTTGTTTAAGAAAAAAAACCTTTTCTTTACTAGAAATACTATTTTGGCTTCTCTGACTAGCAAATACATTTCAGACACACAAACGTACAGTTCACACTAAGATGTTTTGCTGCATCTTAAATGTTGGGAGCAAACTTCAGTGCCCATTATGATGGGGCTGGTGAAAAGGCAGGTAAAGTGTTGACTGATTTTTGCTCTCTGCATTTCATTCATCTTTTGAGACCAGGCTTTTTGTCAATGACATCCGTTGCACGTGCTTGTTTTTCTCACAGATCATCCATAACTCTTATCTTGTGATGTACTGGATGAGTCCCAGGCTGAAAATTACCTAGAGAAAAATTGTGGTAGCAGGATTTAATAGAACCCAGTTCAGTCTCTAATTATCTGACATGACTGTTGGAGCAGCATGCACGTGGCTTTCCAGTTGGGGGATGGATTAAATGGCGCCAAACTGGGCAACATGCAAAACACGTGCCACATACTGATCACACAAACTCTCACTGAGAATATCGTAGTGTGCTGTTCATTTTTGATTTTAGAAAGACATTTTGTGAATAGATTTCAAAATCATCTTTAAAGGATGTGACATAATTATGGAGCTTAGATAACATTATACTTATATAATATATAACAAAATTTATCTAAAATGTAAACGGCTAAGCTGATCCACTTATGAAGATGTTGAGATACAGTTCAAAGCACTACAAAAGCATAAAAAATGGACTTTGTTACAATTACTTGAACCGGATGATGATGATGATGATGATGATGATGATGATAATAATTTTATTTGGTTAAGTAAGTCAACCATGTATTGGCTGCAGGAATCAGATGTAATTTGTGTAGCCAATAATCAAAACCTAATAAGCTAGAAAGTTGACATTATTGGTATTTTTACTTAAGTTATTTACAAATAGTTTAACTGATTAAGTTGTTTTGGCTCAATTAGTGTGTAATCTTTTGTTATACAAAAAAGCTCAGCCAGAACCCTTTTTTAACCAGAAATTAAATAAAACATGAAATATAAAAATATATACAATCGCAATTCAAAAAAAGTTGGGGCGATGTGTAAAACCTAAATAAAATCAGAATGCAATGACAACAGAATGCAATCTCAACCCATATTGTATTCACAATAGAACATAAACAACTTATCACATGTTGAAACTTAGACATTTTACCATTTAATGGAAAATATTCCTCATATTGCTCATTTTGAATTTAATGGCAGCAACACATCTCAAAGTGATTACTGCAAATTAAAAACAAATGGAGGAGCATTTAACAACTAATTAGGTTAACTGGCAACAGGTCAGTAACATGACTAAGTATAAAAGGAGCATTTCAGGGAGGCAGAGCCTCAAATGTAAAGATGGACAGAGGTTCACCAAGCTGTTACAAACTCCATCTAAAAAACTGCGTCTAAAAACAATTTCAGAAAAATATTCCTCAATGTAAAATTGCGAAGATTTTGAGGATCCTACCATCTACAGTATATAATATCATCAATTTAGATTTTGGGGACCTCAGGCGGCACTGCATTAAAAACAGCCATGGTTCTCTACTGGGCTCCATCACTCCATGGGCTCTGAAACTTCCAGAAATCACTGTCTGTGAACACAGTTCACTATGCAATCCATAAATGTAAGTTAAAGCTGTATCATGCAAAGAAGAAGCCATATGTGAACATGACCCAGAAATGCTGCCGTGTTCTCTGGGCCAAAGCTCATTTAAAAGTGTCAGAGGCAAAATGGATAACGTTTGTGTGGTCAGATGAATCAAAATCTAAAATTCTTTTTGGAAACCATGAATGCCATCTCCTGTGGACTAAAGAGGAGAGCTTGTTATCAGCAGACAGTTCAAAAGCCTGCATCTCTGATGGTATGGGGGTGCATTAGTGCCTAAGGTGTGGGCAGTTTAGGCACTATCTAAACCACATACTGCATCCATCAGAACAAAAAGGCTTTGCAGGAAAAGAGTCCAAGTGCTGAACTGTCCTGCCAGCAGTCCAGACCTTTCACCAATAGAAAACATTTGGTGCATCATAAAACAACAAATCTGGCAACAAAGGCCCAGGACTCTTGAGCAGCTACAGCCGAATCCTACACCAGACAAGAATGGGACAACATTCCTCTCCTAGACTTCAGCAACTGGTCTCCTCACTCCCAAGATGTTTACAGACAGATGTTAAAAGAAAAGGGGATGTTAAAAAAGTGGTAAACATCACCCTATTCCACCTTTTTTGAGATATGTTGTTGCCATTAAACTCAAAATGAGCTAATATTTCGCATGAAATGATAAAATTTTGCAGCTTCAGCATCCGATTTGTTGTTTATGTTCTATTGTGAATAAAATATGGGTTAATAAAATTTGCAAATCATTGCATTCAATTTCATGTGTAAAATTACACATTGTCCCAACTTTTATAAATTGTGGTTGTATACAATTTATAAAAATAGAAATGTGCAATTAGAGTATACAGTATGTACTGTAGAAATTTTCTCTTGTATACTTTTTGTATTATGTCTTTGCCTTTATTGTGTCCATCTCAATCCTTTAGATGCCGACAGACAGGATGCCATCAACCTGTTTCTCCAAGTCTACCAGCCGTCAGAATCCAAGCCGCACCTGTGGGAGCTACCAACTGACTTCTACCTGCATCAGAAGAGCACCATGGCCCTGCCCCAGGAGAGACGTAGGTGCGGTACTTTACGCAATATATAATTTAAAATGTTTTTCTTATATATACTTTATTTTTCTTCTGTCTCTAAATTTATGTAAGATTTAATTGTAAAAACCCTTTAAAAATCCTTTCTTTATACACATGAAATGTATATGTAGGTCAATGTGTGTGTGCGTGAGATAGAAACCCATTTCACACAAATTATTATTTTTTGACGGTTTGTTGCTGTTTCAGTTGCATTTTATTCATTTGGTTTCTGTTTGTTTCATTTCATTTCTGTTTTTTTTTTCTTCTTTTGTATGATTTTGCCTAAAGTCACTTGTGTCTTTGTGTAGATGTGTACTAGTATGCGTGTAATTCGCTTTCTATTGTCTTCATGCTTACATAAAAGTAGACCCAGTTTTCTGATACAGGCAAACTAGTTTATGCAGTCATAATGGTACAAGGTAACAGCCATTATTCCAAGAAATTAGCATGCGTGGAAGAGAATTGAATTCTGTAGCCACAGACTGAGCTTTTGCTCTCAAACTCTCAAAAGTAGCACATCAAACACTAAATAATAATCAGTGCATTCACTCAAATTGGTTGTATTGAATAAAAGGGTGATGTATTCAGGAGTTGTACAGTAAGTGGTCTAGCTAAGCCAATTGTCATATCTAGGTTATGTGAAGTCCCAGGTGAGAAGGTGCAGAATACACATCACTCTTTGGAATGTTTTATGGAAGGTGTTAACACTTTTGTGTATCTTGTCTGTCCTTAGCTACACATTGTGGTGGTCAGAAGGAATGCTGTCCTCCCTTCCCGTGGCCTATGACGAAGGTATTATGCAACATCTGCAACAGTATATAAAATACCAATAATGTCTGAAAGATATACAAATTTCATATTTTATGAAAATATCAAAATTGATATCTGCTAGATACAGGCACAAGTTTTTTTTCAGTGGGTAATAGCAGTAGTTTTTGTATTGTTTTTGTCAAGGGCATGCTATCGAAACTTCATGCTTCATCTCCAGTATATGGATTAATGTACCGTGAAATCTTTTTTTCTCTATTCCTGTGTGGATGCAGTTCCCTGTGAGGAGAACATGAAGAAGATCAAAGTGAAGAGAGTGAACCGCTTCGACGAAACCACTGACCTCTACACAGAATTCTTCAAACCTTATGAACTGTCTTCTTTTGATGACACGTTCTGCGTCGCCATGACCAACTCAGCAAGGTGAATACATGCGCATAAACACACACAGAAATTATTACACAAAAAGCCCAACAGTTTTATAAGTGTGTTGTGTTACACCTAAAATCCAAACTGGATGCTGTCTACAATAATTCTATCAAACATTGAAGGAAAAACTCAGCTGAAGAATGTAACAAACATTCATTAGCTTTTATTGATATTGTACTGCATGTTGTCAGGTAATGGGTTTCCTTGTATTTCATTTTCATTAAGGGAATTTATGCCCAAGACAGTTGGAGTGGATCCAAGCCCATTTACTGTTCGCAAGCCAGAGGAAACTGGGAAATCAGTTCTTGGGTGAGTGCATCTAAGTAAATATTCATGGCCACCTTTGTTATGCTTTGGTAGGTGTATTTTTTTTTTCTTTTTTTTTTTTGGATTCAGTGAATCATGTGTCACTGTGCCCTCATCCACACGGCTTCATTAGACACTTTGCTCTCAGGTAACCATAAACAACACTCTGTGCTTTTTCCTCTTTGTTTAGAACACACACAGGGTTGAATTCACCTGCAGTGAGCTGTGTGGGTGCACATAGTTATAAAATAATCAACCCTGCACATAAATACTATTAGAAAAAAGCCTAATGCACTTAAATATTCTGTAGCACTCTGTTTTGTATTTGTTAGTAAAATGTCTCTGCTTTAAGCATCATCTAAGGAGCAGCAAAACTTGTTTTAGTTAGAAGAAGAAAAATATTTTGGCAAGCCAAAACGAGGGTTAATACCATTCATATGTATGTACTCACAACCCTGGAACCACAGAAAGCAGGTAAGAAGTCATCATTTAATGCTTGCTGTAGCTGTTAGGGGGGTGTATGTTAATCTGTGTACAAATCTGTGTAAAAATATTGGCAGCAGTAAGAGCAATAAAGAGGAGACGCTGCTCCAGAGGAAGACTGCAGCCAGCGCACCTCCTCCTCCAAGTGAGGAGGCAATCTCCAGCACATCAGAGGACGACTCTGAGGAGGACCGTGAGGATGACGGATCCGTGTCCCAGCGCTCCACCCCGATCAAACTGCTAACAGAGTCCGGAGAGAGCAGTCGCATGCAGGAGGTATCAAAATACAAAGCATCTAAATAAACAATGGCCTGATACAGAATTACATTTTCTAAAGTACAAATGCACAAGGAAACACATTTGCGCTGCAATAATGAGATTTGATATGCAGTCAAATCAGATTTAAACATGGAATTGAAATGATAAGTAAATAAGAAATTGTGTCACTTCAGAGACATGTTTAATGTAGAGTAAAAACAGCAGCCTATCAAATGAGATCCTCTAATGATTTGACGATATTGAATCTCCTCTAAGGACCGCAGGGAAATGTCATCACAGTTCATACTGAGTTTAAACCACCTGCTTGTATATTTGGCCCGAAAAGCATTTTACATTTCAATTTGAGTGTGTCACCCTGGTTATATTCTCTCCTCCTCATCTCCCCGAGTCTCCCACAAGAATTAAGGTCTGTGTTTCTATTGGCGTCAGACAGAAGTGTGCGTCAGTCTCTGTGAATGGGGTTTAAATACTGTTTAAAGTAAAAAGGTTCCCTGTGCCATTCTTCTTGTTCTGTTTGGAAAGGGGTTTATAATTGCTTAGTGGTTGAACTGAGTCCACAGTTTTAATGTTCTTCTGTTAAGACTTGATCTATGGTCAAAACAACTTCTGTACAAATGCAGACTGCATCTTCATATGTGTCCCTGTCTGGGCTAAGTTCTTGAACCCTGCTGCTATGACAACAGGTACCCTAAATGTATGTTTTGGAAAGATAACTACAAATGGATGTCTAAATAAGCCACTTAATACCAACTGGTGGAACTGACTCAGGCATGAAGTGAAGTACCACCGTAGCTTTTGCTTACTTACTTTTTAGTTAACAGTACTAGAGAAACTTGGAATCCTTGTCTTTGTCAGCCTCAGTTGCCTTCAGCTTTGTTAGTGAGTTACATAGTATTGCTGAAATCTGTTCTCCTACAGTTTATAACCTGTACTTAAAGTCTTTACGTTGAATATTGGTTGAAAAAGGGTTTTATTCTTATTACAACAACTTGTTAAACAACAGAAATTCTTCACAAGGTGTATTACAGCCAGCGTTTTTTATCACAGAGAAGCTCAGGCATCATTTGGGGCATTTATTGGAACTACGCATGTGCTGGATTATTTTTATTTTTTATTTAAGCATGTGATAAGAGAAGGTGCTACCTGGTTCGATTTTTATTTTTTATTTTGTGCACTTCTGGGACCCCCCTACACCAGAATCCAAAGGGTAATTCAAACCCTGATCAGAACCAAACATTTCACAAGTCTGTATTGAGTATTAGCATTGCTAAGTGTTTTGTTTTCTCAAAATTAATTGCTTTTGGACAATATGACACTACTATGCATTGATTGTTCAAAGATGAGCAGAAAGTAACATCCTTACAGAAATGATACTGTATTTTTGTCCTTTCTGGAGCTGCTTATGCAGCAAACTGTATGTGTCCTGTGTCCATCCTAATGGGACATGATGTAAACTCCTTTCTGGTTCATGTTGTCACTTATGAGGTGTTCAGTACAGCATGCTCTTTCATCTTACGGCTTCCTCCTCTAAGGCCTTGGTATTAATACAGTATGAACTGTAAATAGGACATCTGCAGAAGGATTTTCTCTGGTTTGAGGACTTTAGGTGTCTTGCATGCCTTTTTATTTTTTTGATTGCTGATGTAATCTCCCCTTTCTTTTAAATATCTCACTCAGCTTTTGCAATGTCAGGGATTATCTGTGGACCTATCTTTTCCACTGTATCCACAGAGTATTCATTTTGTAAAAGATCTGCTTTTCACTGTGCTTTCTCAATTTTCTATAATTCAGTTTATTTGATGTGATTAGGATCTTGGGATAATACAGGTAATTCTTTAATAAGAATGTATATTTTCTGTAGAAACACCTTTTACTAATATTAAAGTTACCAGTATTTGTTCAGCTGGATTTATATGTTCCATTCAGCCCAATCCTCTGGCTCTTCTTCAAACTTTATCACATAGTCCAAACTCCAAGGCTGTGATGATGTCATAATAGATTGACTAATTTCTCCCTTATTAAATTAGAGAGGACCACCAATTGTGTTCTACCAGTCACCTACATCTCCTTCCTTCTTTTAGGTGTCAATGGATTTGGTTAATACAAGGACAATTGCAGCGTCAGGTTCAGGAGTTGCAGACTTTGCCCGTGGTTCAAAACACTTTATTAAGGTATAACCGATTGCAGCACTGCTTTATTGAGCTGTCCAATAAACTGTCAACTGAGTAAGTTGAGCAAAAATATTCCCAGGATCTGCCATCACTATATGAGTATCTGTGTTACACCCCACATGGACTAGTAGCACATTCTCATACCTTATTATCCCAGATTCCATACAACAGCAGAGCATATAAGACCTACCTGTGCACAGTATCTAGGACAGGTAGGTCAGTGTGTCAGCAGCATGAATCAAATGTCAGGAACCAGGAAACATTATCTTAGTAATGATAATATAATAATGACAGTTGTGCTTAGAGGAATTATTACTGCCTTTACAGCCATGTCTACATGGGCAGAAGTGGGGTGATTTCTTCTGCTTCAGCTTTGCCCTTGTGTCATAGTTTACACATTTACACATTATTCAGTCATTTAGCAGACGCTTTTATCCAAAGCGACTTACAAGTGAGGTACAAGGCAGCAAAAATCTAAATCAAGGAGAAAACAACAAAGCACAGTCCTATCAGAAAAGTGTTTACATTTCTTTTCTTTTCATTTTTCTTGATGTCTTCTGTGCGGTGATGGGACCACCAGACACCAGAACCTGATGAGAGCAGAGATTTAAAGAGTGGTGTGACAGGAGTCCTTTTTGTCTGATTAAAAATGAGGCGTGCTGCCGCATTTTGGTTCATCTGCAAGGGTTTAATTGTGCATACCGGTAACCCCATTAACAAAACGTTGCAGTAATCAAGACGAGATACGACCAGCGCCTGTAAGAGGAGATATTCCCTGAGGTCGGGTCTGATATTTCTGATGTTGTAGAGGGCAAATCTGCATGCCCTAGAGACTGAGGAGATGAGATCCTTAAAGCTCAGTTGTTCATCAATGATGATCCCCAGATTTCAGGCCGACTTAGTGGGGACAATTACTGTACCTCCAATGTTGATGTTGGTGTTGTGTTGTGTTGTGTTGCGTTGTGTTGAAGGTCTTGCTAAGCTGACGATGTCTCTCTCTCATCCAGGCAGAGATGTGTCAGAGAGAAGCAGAAATGCGTGATGAGACAGTTTACACATATATCTCTGTCTCACACTTGATGAGAGCATTTCCAAAGATGACAGAACGTGTTACTTGCATTGATCGTGTTACTATTCATTAGATGGTACCAAGGCTTTGCATCATTTGATGTTTTAGATAGGTCCTGTTGTTCAAACTCAATGCCATTCTGTGCAGTTTTATCTGTGGACATCTGTAGCTTCTTTAAAGGGAGAGACATTTGACATGATGTTCCACCATCATCCTCTGTCAAGAGGTGAAGTGTAATAAGTATATATTATCCTTATATACCTTATATACTGACCTTATTATTAAAAAAAAGTTTGAAACTATGATATGTGTTTTTAGGCATGTGACTCACAGTCACTCAACAGTTTTGACACAGACTGTGATATCTCAAAACTTTATGGTACAAATATCCTTCTTCTCCAATTACTAAATCCTGCATATCCCCGCTTATATATAATATGAAACTTCGGCCAACAAATACTACAAACATTTTACTACTATCTATTACTGTTTGGTAACTATCTTTGCAGTTATTGGGTGGATTGCTCCCCAGAGAATATTTGAGACTAAAAAGAAAAGAAACTAGTAACAGCACATTGGAAACATTCAAAGCTGGTTAAGGGCGGCTGTAGCTCAGTGTGTAAGTCCGTCGTCCACAGACCACAGGGTCAGGGTGTGTATTTGTGCGTGTGTGTGTGTATGGTTGAATGGGAATCAGCATTGTCAGGCACTTTGGATAGAATTATCATTTACCATGACAACTGTTGAAAAAGTTAGCACTCTGTTGCTGGCACACTGACAAATGATGCGACTCTACAAATTAACTTTTTTTTTTGTGTGCATCAAAAATGGATGTAATTAGCAGAGCGAGACAGTAACTATAGTATATTTATTTTTTTCCCCAAAAACTCAATTGGAGTTGATGTCAACTGAGCAAAGATTCTGGATAAGACAAATTTAAATGGGGCCAATTTTGATCTGCTTGAGGCAAAGGTTTTTCCTCGAGCTCCATCCATCTCTTTCCTCCTCCTGATTTATGATGTATTTTCTGTTGGTTTTCACTGCTCTGTCTTCTCCGGGCCCTGAGTAATGAGCCTGGTCATGAATATTTCTGGCTGGGCAGGCAGCTCACGTGTTGGGCACACACACACACGCTCTCATGCATCTTGTGTCTCCGCCTCCGAGCTTGTCCGGGAGAACTGATTGCCAGTGTGCCAGCACAACGCAAAATATTTAAACATCAAATTATTACCAGATTTGGTATGTAATTACACATGCTCATTTCATATTCCAAACCCAGTTTGGGTGTATGTGTGTCAGCATGAACATGGATAGATTTTCAATATGTGTGGGTGTATGTACAAGCAAGTGTGTTTAGCCACTTGTCTGTGCTCCACACACCATATGATCGTGTATGCTGCAATGTGTGTTCCCATGTAATCTTGGTCTGAACAAGACTGTGTGTGTGTGTGTGTGTGTGTATTCACAGCTGCCATTTCTTGGACATGATCTTGGAGCACCCTCATTTTGTTCTGCCCTCCCTTTCAGTTCCTATCAATAAAAGTACGGTAACAAATGAAAATATTACGTTGAGCATTTTGCTGCAGAGTCGGTGATAACAATGGTATGGCTGACTTCTTTAAGGTCACTTGTGTGCACGTTGGTTGTGTGCACGTTGGCCTTGTAAGTTTACAGAAAGAATATTGCAATAAACCTCCAGGTTTCATTATTTATTCAGGAAATTACTTTTCTGAGAAGTATTTGAAGCACATTTAAAATGTCTTTTTAAATGGACAGTAATACATTTTTCTTTGTTCACCATGCTCAGTTGTTATGAAATTGCCGGATATCTGCCAAGAAAACACGCACAACCACAATATAACACTATACCCACAATCTCATGCCACAACACAAGGCAAGATGGATTCATGATGTTTATGTGAAATTCCCACCCTGTCACCAACACGTGAAAAGAAAAATGCATTAGACCAGACTTTTTATTTTTTATTTTTCAGGTTTAGTCGTCTGGTGCTGGTGAGCATGTGTCCACTGCAGATTCAGCCCTCTTATTCATAGCTAACAGAAATGCAGTTTGCCTTAGTCTATTCTTGTGCACCATCTGCTTCGAGGTCTTACTGTACACCACTGTTGTGCCAAGCTGTTATTGACCTTGTAAATAACGACAAAAGGCTCAACAAGGCAAAAAATATTTTCATGGCAAACATGCTAAAATGTGTTCCCACATGTTCAACAAAAAGTTGTACACTACAAAAAAAGTACATCTTTAGTTCATTTCACAGAACTGTTAGTTACAAATTCTGACCATTTAATACAATTAATTTGTTTTTAGCTAAAGCCAAGATGGCCAATAGATTTCGAAAGAGGAAAGTTCAACAAATTAAACTGTAATGAAAGATCCTGATTAAAGAGCCAACCTCAGCCTAATTGGGAATTCATACTAAAAGTGAGATGTGAGCTCTCAGCACAGCAGAATTGGAAATTAAAAAACTGGAAATAAATGTTGTCCAAACTAATGTAACTCGCAAATGCACAGTTGCCCAGCAGCGATACAAGGAAACGGTGATTCGAAGCATGTTGGTCAACGTTTGTTAAAACCAGTTTTGTAATGACGAAATATGTCTCCCAGTGGTGCCATGTGTCTGGATTATGTGTTTAAAAAAATATTTTGGCGCTAATGGAGGACTATGGCACAGACAAACAAGTTAATGGGACTGCAAGCTGACAAGTGACTGAATATGAGCAAAAAAGATTTAGTCTTAGTGTTAACATCTGTTAAGTGATTTTAAAATTTGATCTGTTAAGAAAAGGAAAGAAGTAAGCGTTTAATCATAATTATTTCAGAGGTTTATTCCATCCTTTGGTTGCTCTTTCTCTTGGTTTTTTGAATACTACAAAGATATTCAATTGTCTGGGGACATACAGTGCTTATCCAGTTCCCAGTTAATATCATTTTCTTCTTTAAAAGCTTAAAAAATGTTCACCAATGTTCACAATTGTTTGTCATGTTATAAAATTCCTGCTTTGCAAATTCTTTTTAGCTTCAGAATCATCGTTTATTTCAGTCTTTGGGTATAAAAATTTGTGTTTGATCTGCCATTCAGAACGAGAATTTTCCCTACGACTTTTGCCCTCAATGTCAGCAGCCCTCCCCCCTCCTTTGCTTCACAATCAACACTGTGCTTGACCCCATCTGATCCAATCAAATTCATTTTAGTTTCATTTGGAGAAACACTGTATTGCAATATTCATCAGACTTCTTTTCATGTTGTTTGACACAGGCAGAGTTAATTCTTGTGCCATTTTGTGCACAGTGGGTTTCTTTTTGGATGGTGTCTGTAGTGGTTAACTTCATACAGTCTTCACACTGTTTTCACACCTCGCACTGTCGTAGCAGTCACTTTTTTTCGAGGAAGGCCACTGTGTCTTCTGCTAAAAATCACAGGTGTACTCACAGTTGTTGCACTGACGTATTTTGGGGCCTATATTTAATTACAAACAAGATCAAATACCCAAGAATTGAGTACTTGAAAAATACTTTTTAATCATTTACCATTTTTAGATATATTAAGTATAATGTACAGTGGTGCAGTTTTTTGTGTACTGTAATGTCCTTGGTAATAATTTATCGTTTCATCTCTAGTTTTAGGCGATTCATTGTTATTAGGCCACAGTCATCTCATTAGTTAATGGCAATTTCTGTTGAAAGTTTTGAAATAGATAAAGCTCAGTCAGATTCAATGGAGAGCATCTATGAACAGCAGTTTTCAAGTGTTGCCACAGATTCTCAATTGGATTTATATTGGATTTACTGGACTTTTAACACACAAATATGCTTTCTGTAAATCATTCCATTGTAGCTCTGGCTGTATGTTTGTGGTTGTTGCGCTGCTGGAAGGTGAACCTACGCCCCAGTCTCAAGTCTTTTGCAAACTCTTACAGGTTTAGTGTGAGGTTTTTGCCAAACATGCATGTAGTGTTTTAGGCCAAAAAGTTCAATTTTGGTCTAATCTGACCAGAGCACCTTGTTCCACATGTTTGTTGTGTCCCCCACATAGTTTGTCACAGACTGCAAACAGGTCTTCATATGGCTTTCGTTCAACAATGGCTTTCTTCTTGCCACTCTTCCATAAAGGCCAGATTTGGGGAGGGCACGACTCGGCTGCTTCTTTGATTCATGCTCTCCTTGTCCGGCCTGTCAGTTTAGATGAGCATGCATTGGTAGGTTTTGCAGCTGTGCCACACTCTTTCCAGTTTCCGATAATAGATTGTTAGACGCTCAAAGCTTGGGATATTTTTATAACCTAACGCTGCTTTCAGCTTCTCTACAACTTTATCTCTGACCTGTCTGATGTGTTCCTTGGACTTGATGATGCTGTTTGGTCACTAATGTTCTCTAACAAACCTCTGAGGGCTTCACTGCACAGCTGTATTTATACTGAGATTAAATCACACACAGCTGGACTCTATTTACTAATTAGGTGACTTCTGAAGACAATTGGTTCCACTGGACTTTAGTTAGTAGTATCAAGGTAAAGGGGGCTCAATACAAATACACAAATACATGCCACACTTTGCAGATATTTATTTGGAAAGAATTTTGAAAACCATTCATCATTTTTCTTTAACTTCACGATTATGTACCACTTTGTGTTTATCTATCACATAAAATCCCAATAAAGTACATATACATTGTTATGTAACAAAATGTAGAAACATTCAATGGGTATGAATACTTTTGCAAGGCAGTGCACTGTTCAATAATGTGTTTCTTTATTTTGTTCATGTTGATCATTGGCTATAATTATAGGCCTATAATCATTGGACTTACTGATTACATTAATTTATTATTTTTACTGGTATATGATTTTACGGTGTCTTTGTCCACTTTCTTCTGACAGTAAGTGATATTAATACTGAATAATATATTCATTCTCATTAAGAACTTAATTTCCTTTTGCTTTTCAAAGAAAGCCTTTCGAAATCTGTCAGGTTCAACCGGTCTGACATTTCTAATCTGATTTCCTGTTTGTTATGATTATTCTATCTCTACAAACCCTGGACATTCTGTGCAAAATCCCCAGGAGGGCACTGTCCCTGAACATGAAACTATCTTGTCAGACACCAACAATCAAATTACATGTAAAGTTGCTTAAATTGCACTCCTTGGGCCTTTCTAATTAGGGAATCAGATGTAGAGATGCAGCTGAACCCGATGACACCGAAGTGTATACCTTTATTATTAAATGTCCTTTTGAAGTCCTAGCTGTGCTAAAAACCTTTTGATGTGTTTTTCTGTTTCCGTCCCATGTGACATTTTACCTTTCACAATTCACCTTTTTAGGAAATCCAGCAGCAGCAGACGGTCAAGGAGCCCTATGGACTGAATCTGGCTAAGCTTCCTGCTGAAAAAGACCTGCTGATTTATGAAAGGTAATGGATACAAGTCTGACACACATGTTTATGTGCACTATTATTTATTACAGTTAGAAGCAATATCAAACACTGCAATGGTTAAGCACGGTACAAAAGGCCTTTATCATGTTTTAAATCTAAGCATTTAGGGTACTACTATAAATACTGTTGTAGCAATTGATACAGCTCAAAGGGATGAGAAAGGTAACAATATCTAGAAATATATATATATGTGTGTGTGTGTGTGCGTATATATGTGTATGTATATATGTGTATATATGTGTGTGTGTGTGTGTGTGTGTGTATGTATATATATATATATATATATATATATATATAAAATACACACATATATATACATACATATATATAAAATACACACATATATATACATACATATATATAAAATACACACACACACACACAATAACGTTTAGTATTTTATGCACTATTGTTCTTACCAACCCTCTGGTCAGTTTGTTTTCATTTTTCAGCCTAATGATGATCGACTGTGCTGCAGTGACAGGAACTCAGGAACTAATGATAGACTGACACACACTCTGGAACAGCTGTTCAGCCAACTAAACAAATACTTTCATTAAAAATGGCTTTAATACCTGCATGATTTAAACGTTACTTGGTGAAACCCTTACATTAAAGGTGGCAGTCTGAGATGAGGTGCGACCTATAAATCTACCCTTGCATCACGTTTAATTTTAAATCCACTGATGTGGGAAACACACCCAAAATGATAAAAACACAATCCAGATACAAACAGTCTTGACGTTAAGCATTAGGTTTATGGAATCCATGGCAAAGCAGGTTTAATATG
Source organism: Channa argus (assembly GCF_033026475.1). Lineage (NCBI taxonomy): Eukaryota > Metazoa > Chordata > Actinopteri > Anabantiformes > Channidae > Channa > Channa argus. Next base: position 10,586,425 of record NC_090213.1, on the reverse strand, counting down.
AATGTTGTGTAAGCGACTTCATGTTTCATTGCAGTAAAGTTAAATATATTGAAAAATAAGATATAAAAAAATAACACACAGACTTCTGGGCACATTTTTAACATCATAACAGCCATACATATCTAATGCAAACCAATGTAGTTTTTTGTTGACCTTTAGCTCCCAGTATTTCTTGTCTGAAAAGATGTTTCTGACTGTTTAAGTGGTCTCGAGGACAATGCTTTCTTTATTTATAATTATTGACAAAGCAACCAGTAAGGCAGGAAGGGAGGAACAAGCAGTCAGTGTCAGCATCCCCCTCAGGGTGATATTAGTCATTTTGCAAAAGGGACATTGTCAACTCTACCCTGCTGTGTGCATCACACTTCTGACCTCACCGCTTTTTGTCCACTTCTTCTCTTACTTCAGCACAGTTTCCTTTTCTGCCTCTCATTTCCGTTTCATCCTGACCTTTTTTTTCCTGTATGCTCCCAACCATGATGATAAGCTACAGTGGAGAGCCATCATCAGGCTCAAAAACTGAACACAACTATCTGTTCTTTGGATACAAACTGCACATTTGATACAGTATGATGCATTTGATGATCCTGCCCTAATCAGCTGCCATAAACCCTATGAACTTAACAGTTTCACTGTATTTTAGTAGCAACCATATTGTGGACAAACTACTGTTTTACTGTAAGCTCAAAAAGAGTTCCAGGTAAATGCAGCAACAGTATATTCATTTCTTTAAAGCAGTGTTGTAGATAAAAATAAACAAATAAATACATAAATACACCATTCACTTGCATTGACCTGAGATACTTCCATTTGATTCTTATTGATTGCTCCAGCAAAGAAACGCATGCTGGGATGTAATAAGCTTTGTGGTTCACCTGACTTTAATAGCAGACATAGGTTTCAGGTGTGAGTGAAATAAGGTTGTCAACATAAAAAAAAAAAAAATCAAAAATTGCAGTGAAGAATATTGTTCATATCTTCTCACTCTAGTCGCACATAATGAGAATGAAACGGCATTCATTATTGAGGCTGGAAGTTGGCACAGCTCCAAGGATGTTGGCTGCAGCCAGAGCTCAACTAATCAGTGCATTAATATTAAAAATCATAAGCAAGAGCCAGAGGGGAACTCTCAATTATTGCATTTTGTTGTGTCTTTGTGAAAGAGAGATTATCCACCGGGGAAAATCTGAGATTTGATGGCAATGTGCTCTGAGCATTAGACATCTCCCCAGTTAAGTTCAATGGTGTTTGTGTGGAAGAACAGACAACGACAGCCTCAGATTAATGGCACTGTAATTAGCCTCTGTTAACTGCTTTTCTAGTGATGAATATGGAGTGATGAGTGTCTGAGACATACACATATAGAGAATTGTATAATTGTTGGAATTTCATTTGTGGTTTTTTTTGTTTGTTTGTTTGTTTGTTTTGTTTTTGATTTTTGTTTTTTCAGTTTTGCACATCTGGGTGAAAACCAGCACAAAGTGGAGAGAACAGAACACATAAAACTGGAAAACATCATCTGCCTGTGAGTAAAGCACGTGACACAGTAAATCAAACACAAACTCTGAATAAAATGTGTAAACATACTGAATAATCCTCTCTAGCATAATGTTGTAACATTGGTTTGTAGTTGTAACCTGATCTTTTAAACACCACTCAACATTTACAGCAACCTTGAGACAAGTAAACACTGTTGCTCATCCAGAGTGGTCTCTAGGGAGGCTTCTAGCTGTGCCGTCTCTTGTAACCAACCACTCTTTCTTTACTGCCTTTTATCCCTGCAATTTCCCAGTCAGTCTAACCATCACTGTTCACTGCAGCCATGACCCAGCAGGTCATAGACAGTGTTTTTTTTTTGTTTTTCTTTCAGCCAGATTCAAAATCAAACTCACGTGGGATTGCAATGTGCAGCCATACAGATGCATAAGCAGTTTCCCCCTTTGTCTTGCTTTTTGTATTTGTAGTTCAAACTCAGACACAGACACTAATTCCCTAATCCCTAATTCCCTAATTAGGATTCCTCATAACAGGTATTCAATTTCAGGTATTGTATTTCTCAATTTTGTTATATTTGTCTAATGACAATAAAGGCATTCTAATATATTATTTTAAAATCTTTCTTTTTCACTTGCTGGGGCTCAAATCATTCAGAGTCCTATGTTATTTAATTCTATTGTAGAGATTAGATGACAAGGAAAAACTTAAAAGCCTAAGTAAACATAAAAAAAAGTATTATGAGATAATTTATTTTGGATGGGCAAGCTATTTTATTAACAAAATGAAGACTTTATATCCATGGTAGTGATGCTGTCAGCTCAACATCAGCATGACAACGTGCTCGTGAAATGTCACCATTATTATGTGAAGCAGAGATAATGTTCACCTTATTATTTTGTCATGTTACCATATAATTACAGCTGCTTTATGGGAATGACATCTTTTTTCGGAAATTGGATCATAAACTCAAGTTTTGGACAAATTAAAGCTTTAACCTGATGATGGCTTTGCATAAAAAATGAAGAGATTACATGGATTATCAAGAGTTTTTCTCCAAGTACCATGAATGTCTGGACAACATTGTAACCCAGCTCATCTAATAGTTGTTGAGACATTTAACTACAAACTAAAATTCTCAAGCTCATTTGCAGCTTGGCAATCACTCTAGGTCAGGGGTCACCAATATGGTGCCCGCGGGCACCAGGTCGCCCAGAAGGACCACATGAGTAGCCCGCAGGCCTGTTCTACAAATAGCTCAGCATAGCGCAACTAACCAATGAGCTGCATCTAATTTTTTTGCATCTAATCACATTTGATAGTTATTGTGAGAAATCATTAACATGATCCGTGTCTTCACATAGATGAATATCATTAATTTAATTAATTATAAAAAAAAACATACAATTAAAGTTAAATTGAGCAAATTTGTTATTACAAAAGTGCGTATTAAACTGGTAGCCCTTCGCATTAATCGGTACACAAGACGTAGCTCTCATTTTCAAAAAGGTTGGTGACCGCTGCTCTAGGTATTGCTGAGATACTTTAGTCAGAACCAAAGAGATGGGCCTGATGGACATTATCATCCATAACACCATGCTGCTATGATTTGTAGATACTTAAAAAAGCACTGCTGTGCTGTCAATATGAACAGATACATACAGTATTAATATCTTTCCTCACAACTGTCCTGCTGTCTTGTTAGAGTAAAGACAGTAATGCACTAAGGATGAACAGATGGATGGAATGTTTTGTCCATAGCACTTTTAAAAAGAACATGTGACCCTCTGTGGCTCTGTTTGAACATGTGTCTCTTTTTTTGTACATAAATATTTGCTTGAAGAAAGAGAAATTCCATTTTTGATTTAGCACAGGTCAGAGTTATTATACGTCACACAAAGGTGGCAGACATACAGTTATCGACTTTTGTGTGCAGGAGCAACTTCAGTCAGCAGTGAATCCTAATATCTTTTTATCCTTAGTCAACTTTCCCCGTGTGCCTGTATCTTCATCGTTCTTCACTGTGGCCGTTTGTCATTCCATCCATCCATAGCTGTCATCCTTATGTCAAGTCCACAGGGTCTGGCAGGTGTGTCTGATGTTGCACAACAGTACTATTCTAAGACTGTGTTACAGCACCCCAAACGTGTTTTTACTGTTAAGAGCCCTTTAGTCTGGGTAGTCCTTTAGTCTCCCTCTGTGTAGTTCCTCTATTGACCTATCAGGTATAGGCAAAGCTGACTCAATTGGTGGAGATAAAGCAGAAAGGATATGAATACTGTCAGATTCCTGTTGAGAAGCATTAGTTAGGTGATCTTCATCTCACTTGCCTTTTTGCAGGTGTGACACTATAGGAAGGAAACATTCTTTAGAGCCTTTACAACTTGCCAACATGCTAAAGATTATCACTAAGAGGTGCTGAAATTTGTGCAGATTTAAGTCAAGACTTAATAACCCCCTGCCAATTTTACTTAAACATAGTGTGCTACACACAGTGAATGCACATATGACACAGGTCAGTATTGCTAAAACTGTACCCTTTTATGCTTTTCTCTTTGTAACCTAGTATTCTCTCCTACATGTGTGCACTGACATGAACTGCTCACCAAAGGCCTTTAATAGATCCATTGTACACACTCGACTATTGTGTTTCAAATAGTTTTAACAGGGCACATTACAAATTACGCTGCTTCATTTATAACATAATACCAGGGTCAGATTGATATTCAAAATGTACCATTTTGGTTTCCAGAGTTACATAAATAAGGTACTTACTGAAATTGAAGTGTCAAGATTAACCTTAATAAAATGTATTTTCTAGCAAAACTTTAAAATGTACTTTTTGTCAGTTTTTATTACATTCATCCCCCCCACAAAAAAAAAAGAAATTAAAACTAAAAGGAACCAATGGCAAAAATAGGTAAATAGGTTCCAAGTTCAATGTTGGCAACAAATGAAAAATCTTTTACTCAAGGTTTTCTAAAGAAATCTAATTGTATTCATCTTATCTAATGTTTTCAAGTTAAAACAAATCCTCTTAAGGTAGTGAACAGTATTATTATGTGACTAATGCAAATTCAAATTCTGAATCACTTGCTGCATAAAAGGACATGGACACTGTGTGTGAATAAATCAACAACCTTAACGTTGTAGTGAATATGGACAACATGACAACAGCTGTAGCCTCAGCATATGTAGCAGATATAAATATTAAAAACGTAAAACAAAAATGAGACCTGAAATACACAATAAATCCAACTGTTAAAATTTGATTAAACTTTTGTCTGGACCTTGAACACTTGAAGGATGTAGGAGGACCTCATAACATGAGTGTTTAGTTTGTTCTTTAAAAAATATATGTAAAACAATGAAAATTCACCCCCAAATCTTATAGTTTAATATTGGGCAAAATGGAAATAGTGATGTACAGATAAAAGTAAAAGTATTACAGAGTGTATTAGAAACAGCAAATTAACAATACAACATGCTCTACTGAATATGAAACAGTGCTGACTGTATACAGTAGTTACTTGTGCTTACAAACGCAACAGCCATAATGGGGGTAAACCAGGGTGAAAATGTGAATCAGGTTTTCTTCATCACCTCAAACAAAAATACCTGCTTATACATGTTTTGCCCACTCTAATTTAGATGGAAACCTGACTTGATGACACTTTAGGCTCTTAATTCATCTCAAGCGTGTCCACGCGGGCCTGTGTTGTGGCTTTGATGCAGCTAATCATCAAGGAGGTACATTTGTAATGCAGCCATGTGTCTTAGCAGCTCCACACTGGGCCTCAGCTGCTGTTGAACTGGCTGACTGAGTGGATGACCTGACAAGCACGCAGTGGCTAATCTACCCTGAAGATGATGAGACATGCTTTGGAGTCTAGTTTCTGTGAAATTATGAGCAATTCTGCTGTAAAAGTGCCAATCTCTGCCATCCTCCTGTTGTTTCCATTAACAGTTCTCTTAATGACCTGCTCTCTGCGGCACATTTTCACAATGTGGTGGTTGGTTTAAAACATTTTTTTTTTATCTTTAGGTGACGACTATACATACAGTAGCAACAGTTTTCCCACATGCGAAAATTAAAATTAATTGCTTGTTTCTCTACCATGTGAGTAGTAGTCTACAATTGGTAATTTACTACATCCATCGTTTAATATGTTTCTCTCTGTCTTCTTTCCCCCTCCATCCCAGAGAGCCCGTGTCCTTCTTTCCAGAGGACAGCATATACGTCGTTTCTCCTCCACAGGTTGACAGAGACAGCCGCGATGTGTTTGAGAGCCATGTGATGGCAGGTCAAGGCCAGATGAGGGTGCTATGCAGGGACGACGTGTTGATGTACAGAGAATACGTCAAGAACAGATACATGTGAGACACACGAATCCCAACATGAACTGGAACTCTTGTTACTAATATGCACAACCAGGACGATCGGCTACAGTCCTGCACAATATTCCAACTCAGTTTGTTTGCTCTGGCAGCACAGATGGTGCGTCTCAAAATTTGCAAATCTGCTTTACATCAACTACCCATCTCTTAGGTTTTTTCTTTCTTCTCTGAGAAGAAAATGAGCAACACATACAGTATGTCCTATACTTGGACAAAACTATGTTTTCTGTGATTTAATAACTTGAAATGTAACATAAGTTCTTTTTTTTTTCGGTCAGATGTGTTAACGCTTAACCTTCTACATATGGTGTTTTTTTTGTTTGTTTTTTTTTGTGTCGTGTAAAATCAATTTAAATTTTAATCTCAACTCTTTTAAGTGACTTTACTTAACTGTATGTACATTTCAGACCCATAAACGGATTAAAAAAAAGATTTGTCTTGTCAGTTAAAGTTTCTGAACATAAATATGATTGCATGTTTACAGATTCCAATAATATGTCCATAAAATCACATGTGTTTTGAGTTCTGATTTTTTACTTTGGTTAATTTATTTTGCATAATGCATCACTCATACGTCATATTGTGGGTTTTATGAAACCTCATTCTCAGTTTACCAGGTGCACAATGACTTTGATTGCCATGTATGCCAGAGATGTCAGCTGAATATTGTGTAGAGATGTTATAAATTAAACATTTATTTATTACATTTTGTGTGACAGGCGTGATTGCTGTTGCTTATAAAAAGCCCTTTTACTTGTTTTTTTTTTTTTCACCCATTATGAACCCTGCTACTTGTGTTTTGTCTGTCACACTTTCTCTGCCACAGTCTTTTAGTACTCAGCTTTCACCTACAGGTGTCAGAAAACTTGAAATGTGCTGAAGGCTGCCTTTCATCTAGTACACATAGACGTACTGACTGAACAGTGGTCTCCACATCAGTGCCCCGTGAGCCTGAGGAGGAGGGGAGCAGGGAGCAGGGGAGGGGTGCTTGAGCATATACAGTAATGTGATTGAGTGCCGTGGGACGATTAAAGAAAAATCTTTTTTTCAGTTCATTTAAATTCAAATTACGTAAAGAGGTAAGGAGAGGAAGAAACCTTGTTCTTGTCCTAGCATCACCATTATAACTGTATCACTGGGAGATGCTTACAGTGCTTTTTTATATAGAGTATACAACTGACTCTGACTTTCTGCTGTATGTTGTTGCTTAGAAAAGACCACTACAGGGTAATGTGAAACAAGTTAGACTTCACATTTTGGGGCGACTGTGGCTCAGAAGCAGTTGTCCACTGATTCCAGATTGTTGGTTGGATTCCTGGCAGGTCACAGGTGTACTTGAGCAAGATACTGAAGATACTGGTCCCGGTGAATGCAGGCCAGCTGCGTAGTGTGAGTGTGAATGAAAAAAAGCTATAAAAGTGCAAACCATTTCCCATTTGCACATGATGCCTTTTCTCATTTCTGATTTTCATGAAACAATATCATATAATAAGTAGCAAATCTACAAGGTTTCCCAGCTTGACATGACAGCTTGACTCTGTTAAATGACAACCTTATATCTGTAAATTTCATGCTTGTACACTAGATTATAATGTAATCAAAGCCTTGTTTTCAAGCTGGTAAATTAATCTTAACATTGTAATGGTCCTATAATAGTCGGTTTAAATAAATAATGGTTTAAATAACGAATTGAGGTTTGTATATGATTCCCATAAAAAGATTAATATGTTTGCAATTACTCTAGTTTCCAAACTTTATTGGAATCCACACAGTATGTACAAGGACATCTAACACTTTCTATTATCATAGTAAATTATAACATTCTATTGATTTATTTCTCTATAAGGGATATAAAGCATAATTTAAAAATGTTCTCTTGTCATTTTGAAAGCTAACTGACAGCATTTGGGTCACTTTTTAAGAGTTCAACAAATAGCTTAAGCTATGTCCCCTAGTGAGGACTGGACCAAACGTTCAGCTAGTACACGTGTTCCTTCATCATCAGAAATAACAGGAGATGATTTAAAAGAAAGACTATAACTCTGAAGACTATAATCCAGAATTGGAAGAAATGCGGACACGTGAAAATAACAAAAAAGATGCTAGGAAACGTGTTTGAGAGCTACATTAGTCCAAGCCAAATAGCAGGGGACCTGTCAAAGTCCTCAAAGTCAGCTGGAAGAAAAGCCCACACCTCCGCAGTTAAATGTACTCTGAACAAGTCTGGATTGTTTGATAGAAAAGCACGAGGAAGCCATTGCTTACTGCCAGACATAGGGCAGCACACTTTGAGCATGAAAAAGAGTATGTGAACAAACTAAGATAACAAGCTAAAGTTGAAGAGGCAGTGGATCCTTCAACAACAAGAGCACAATCTAAAGCACAAAGCAACGTTGACTTAGGAAGGGTTTAAAAAGAGCACGGTGAATGTTTTACCATGGCCTTCCTGGTCTCCAGACTTAAATATCATTGAAAAATTGTGAATAGATTTGAAGAGGGTTCTACGTGGCAGATAGCCAAGCAGTGTGGTAGACCTGGAACAATCATACCGTGGAAATGGGAAAAGCCTGGAGGAGGTTTTCACATTTTATAAAGGGGAATGCACAAGCAATAGAATTTTCATTATTACACTATAACGCTTTGTACCCTCGACCATTTTTGTTACTTCTGATGACAAAGGAACATTCATAACAGCTGAATTTAAATTCAATATTGTTGATGAATTTGACTTATTATAGATCCGTCTTCTGGGTTTTCAGCTGGCACTTAGAACTCATACATTTTTAGCAAATGTAATTATTGTGATGCGGAAGTTATAATGATACTGGTTCAGACACGTTGATCAAGTTATGTGACTGTTCCCTTTGTGTTTGGTCCCCTTGTTTTGTTTTCTAGTAGCAATAATGTGTGAGCGAAGTGTCCTTGAGTGAGTACAAATATTTCTGCTGTGAGAAGTGGGTCTGGTTTCGGAGTAAATGGAGGTGTTTCACCTTGGCAGTAAATGTGTGTTTACAAGGTCTCAGTTCCGCTTTCCAAGACACATTTTACCTCCATTTTCTGCCATCACCTCCCTTTTTCTACCTCCACTTGTTTCCTTCCACCTGATGTTTTTGATCTTTTATTATTTACATTTTCTTGTCTGACCTCTTTCATTACTCATCTCTTTTCAGCCTAATTACCCAGTTTGTTTCCAACTAAATATTTCTAATAAAGACTCACATTAGGGGCGAGTCACTGAGCGTGGGTTTATATGCGAGCACGTGAGAGCACTGCTGTCTGTGTTTGCTGGCAGGGGGGCTGTAGACTGTTAGGGGTTTGTTTCCAGAAAGGGGCTGTTTTGAAAGGCAAAGGGCCTTTTATGTAATGTCCTGTTTTTCCCCTTGTTTTCAAGTTCCTAATGGCAGGTGTTTCATTACACTGAAACCTCTCAGCACACATGGGTATGAATGAATAAATGCAACTAGTCACTGATATTTTTTTTGGGGGGGGGGGGGCATCTGCTCTTGTTCATCCTCACAAAAACAGAACAAAGACTGAACGATTCTGTATGTTGCCAGTGGTGAAGTGATTCTATTTTGGTAAAAATTTAGAAAGTTAAAATTAGTCCCACATTGAAAACTATAATATATATACAGTATATATATATGTATAAATGTATTATTGGTCCTGTGCATGGTTGGGTATCTGTCTAGGTCTTTGACATGAGTCACTAGGCACTTCATGTGACCGCTTAGCTTATGAATGAAAACAACCCCCTCTCCAGTCCGCAGTCCACTGACAAAAGATGGCCAAACAGCTGTTGCCTGGAAACCAGAACTGGTTACCATAATGCTATGCTGCTTTGAATCTCCTCTACTTTCCCCCATTCCCCCATTGCTATATGACATTTGATCATTGAGGTGTGACCTAAAAAATACAACAATTTTGCAATAAATATCACTTGCTGATCAAATATTTTTTGACATCTGTTAAAGATCTTGCTTTATTTTGCTTCACAATCTCCAACTTGTAATCTCTGCTTTTCGTAGAGCTTTTGATTGTGCAATATTTTTAGTTTTGTCTATAATGTGTGTTTTTGTGTGTGTGTTCTTCCTTTTCCACTTATTCTAATGTACTTTTACAAGGTCATATTTTCTTAGTTTTAAGTTAAAACTGTCAGAAGGTGATAATTCTACTATGTGTGTATCGTTGAGGTCATAGTGGGTGGGGGAGTCATATCGAAGTGTTTCAAATGTTTTGGCCTCCTCATTCATCTTAATTGCCTGTCCAAAACACTAGATAACAGGATGTTTGTTCCTAGATAGAGGTTTGGTTTATATCTAAGATACTTAGTTATAAAGGTTTGCACAGAACTGTTGACTGATCAATATGAGCATGATGTAATTGTCCACACTGGATAGTAGCTCCAGAAACACACACACAGAGTACTATGCAAGGTGCAAGGTACAGTTAGATCACAGGTTTTTGCCTACTGTACAAGACTGTAGAGGTAACATTCTTCCAGAGTGCTTTAGCTTGTTAGTTATTCTTTTTTGTACAGACAACAACAATCCGCTGATAATCTCCTCGCCAACAAATTCATGCAACTAGCAGAGGAACTAGTATAGTTTAGACCAAACTCATCAGAGAACACCACTGGTCAGGTCTGTGATGTGAGTCTATAACTGCATGGGTACTTGGTCCTACTTCAATCTATAACAATGACATTAACATGGTAACAATTACCAATCTGTAAAAAAAAGAGGTTTTTCATTGTCAGTTAAGATTTATCTATTGCAGACTATGAAATCTGTATTTCCTTAAGTAATTGCTTTGCCATTTGAGGATTTTAGAAATAAGGGGGAGACTGGATTTTTATTTATTTTTTGGTCCTTTCGGCTTATCCCATGAGTTCAGGGTCGGCACACCGGATCCTTGTCCGCATGTTGATTTGGCACAGTTTTTACGCAAGATGCCCTTCCTGACGCAACCCTCCCCAATTTCTACCGGGTGTGGACTGGCACTGCACAGCTGGGGATGGGAAGGGGGAGATTGGATATTGACCTATAATTGGCTAAAACACCTGAGTGTAGAAAAGGTTCCTTGAGTAAGGGTTTGATTACAGCAACCTAACATGTACATGTCTATTAAAAATAAACCATCTTTGAAGAGTCTAGTCTGCATGGGGTCTAAGAGGCATGTTGATGGTTCAGATCAATGGTCATTAACTCCAGGCCTCCAGAGCCCTTCTCCTGCTTATTTTCCAACCTTCTCTGCTCAGCCATATGCTGATTGATTGAACACACCTGATCCAGGTAATCAGCAACATGTAGGGCAGGGGCAGTTGGAAAACAAGTAGGATAGGGGCTCTCAAAGCTTGAAGGTAATGAGTTTAGATGTATAGTGTGAATAGTGGTTTAGATGAAGCAATAGTTGAAGTTCACTCAGTGAGTGTGAGGAAGCAGTCTAAGTAGGAATGAGGTCCTATAAATGATTCTACAGCCTTAGCACACAGTAATCTGTGGTAATTGTGGGAGGATCTGGTGAAATGTTTTTATATTAATTACAATTTAATTTGTAAAAAACATCATAAAGTCATTGCTGCTTAGAGCAGGAATAGGTTCAACAGAGATAAGACTCTTTGTCAGTGCTTAGAAGAAACCTGCTTTTACTTTCCTCCATTATTATAAATGTGGAACTCTGAATGGCCTTTAGGTATATTATTAGGCTACATTAGGCTACAAGCTGTTCCTTTTCCAGCCGTTGTGATGCCTGCTCCAAGCTGCAGGTTTGTGAATTGTAGACTTGAAGTCTCCTCTGATTCACTGACTTCTTTTTTGCTGCTGCAACAGCATTGAGTATCTTATGAGGCTGCAGCATTAACAATAAAATAATTAACTTGCAAGTTACATTGGCTGCTCTATTGTATTGACATCTGATAGTAAATAAAATAAAAAAGCAATGAAGGAAATGAAGGAATCCTTTTCTTACGTTTTCAGATAAACACTTGTAGTTAATAAACAAACATGCTGTATGGTCCATTGTTGTGAATTCTTATGTAATTAACAATGGTCAGAGAAAAAAAAGTGAAATACTGTTAATTATGACAGTAATTAAAACTGAGTAAGTTTATTTAGATTTTGTGACTTGATCTTTATTAAAAACTAAATCAGATTCTGATTCAGTCACAAATAGGACTGGTTTTTGAGTTTCCCAGTTTCGGTGTGAGATACTAAGAGTAAGACTATAAGTTGTTGTAAACTATGTTTAGGCCTGATTATTAAGTTTGAGTGGAAGACTGTTGCTACTCCTCCAGCTCAGTCTGTGCTTCTTGGAACATGATAATTAATATGACTGGGGAGTGTTGACTCATTTAGACTGATATACTTTTCTTGCTGCAGCCAAGTTTCAGTAAAAGAACAATATTCATTTGATGGTTACTTATCAAGTCATCTAATAGTTGACGTTTCATGGGGTTTATCTTCTGTTACAGACACTCAGTCAGAAGTAACAGTACCTAATGGTTGAGTGAGGGCATCACTATAACTATTTGTTTGCTTGAAGATCTGACAGAATTGTGGACCTATCAATGTCACTTAAACTGAGTCATTAGATGTTGCTATAGCAACAGAATAGATAAAGATATAGTGGATGATAGATAAAGATATTGGCTCTGCTTTTTTTTGGCCCATAACACTGAGGACGTTTAGTCCTGACAGTAAGGAAACAAACAGCCATTATTGGCCTTTAAAACTCCCCACTCAAACCACACTTTGGAAACTGTGTGGGATTAGAAGGTGTTTAGGACAAGTTGTCTCCAGGGGACTTTATAACCAGGCAAAACATCATTTTAAAGTAAACTCGAGGCCAGTTTGCTCATGTGCATAGGCCACTGACGTTGTTTTCTTTATTATTTACAAAATTCATAACAAAAGTAAATCCCTTGAGGTCATTGCGTAGTTTTAATTTTTGATTTATTGTAGCCCACTTCTTAAATGGGAAAATTTTAAATAATGTGTATTAAATGGAACATGAAAAAACTAATATTAGTTTACAACACTTAGATGTAGGACTTGCTTTCTACTTTTTGATTGATATACTGATGCCGGTGCATGTACAGTGACTTTTTCACAAATTCAGCCATTGTCTGAAATCAAAATTCATGGCGCGTGTCCGCAGGTGTGAGAGTAGAACGTGCAACAACCCGTAGTTTAATTTTCTGAGTAAAGAAGCGATGAATTATGCAGGAGTCTTCCAGAGAGAGAGAGAGAGAGAGAGAGAGAGAGAGAGAGAGAGAGAGAGAGGAAGACTGGCATCACATCTCTCTCTCTCACTTTCTTTCTCTCTCTCTCTCTCTCTCTCTCTCTCTTTCAGCCGTGACGTCACTCGCCTTTATAGCTCTCCTGCCGCTTCTTCGCGACTCGGTTCCCTCTCGTCCTCCTCCTCCTCCTCACGTTCACCTTCCTCTCAGAGCTGAACACCGGCCAATGCTTCACACCACCCCTGCCCTGGGTGTCTGTCCCATGCGTGGGAAGCACAACAAAATCAAGGGCTTCACTTGAGAGGCTCCGCGGGAGCAAAGGAAAAAAGGGCCAATCGTTGCATCGGCTTTGATTTTGTTTTTTCCATTTTAGCTTTGGACGAAGGGCTCTGATTTCAGCCAAAATATCACCTCACACCGTTTTGCCACAGAGGTAGGTAGGCTTAACTTGTGTTTAAAATACTGTGTGTGTTTTACTTTGTGCCTCCCAAACAGCACAGGTTTACTACGTATTTCTTAGAGGATTAAAAACACTCACAATTCATATCGCATACAATATATTACAATACAGTTATCATTAGTTAGTAAGCACCAGATCACTCTGTAAGTCTAACAGCGTTAAAGACATTTATGAAACTAATGAAATGAGCGTTGATTAGTTTGTCAGTCGCTGTAATTTCAGCACCTTGGACAGCTCCTGTGTTTTTCACTGCCCCACTACTGCAACAGATTTTAAATGGGAAATAACTGACTTTTTGATATGCTGGTGTTTTTTTTTTTTTATGGTAAAGTCAACTTCTAAAAGCTGTTCAGAAATGTGGAAAAATGAAAATTATCATGCCTTAATATTTAGTTTGCCATTATATATTTTAACTAATGAGCAAAAAAAGATCTACAGTAGGTTATGTGACATGCTGGCAGGAAATGTGTCCTAGAGGTTGTTCGGTATAAACTCTCTATAAAAGCAGTTTGAAAGACGTCTTGTAAATCATGGCATTGTCTTTGTAAGTTCTGCACGTTCTGCTCCCAACTCAGCCAAGAAATACTTTATTCTCAATTACATTTTATAGGAGTTTCTCACTTATAAAACGTCTGTTCAATGTGAAATTTTGTGCTAGGCACTTATGCATTTCAGAGAGCAAGTAAGTGAGGTTGAACTTCACTGGTGGGCGATGTTGAGCAAACACTCGTCTCAAGTGTCACTAAGCAACACTTCTTTAAAAGAGAGAAGCGAAGTGAGACATTTCCTTCACATTATCGGTAACAAATCGGTAACAATCTCTTTGTTTCTTTGTTCAAAGGACGAAAGGACAACCAAGTGGAGAGATGAACGAGTCGCTGGTGGTAAATGACTCCTCTGCGACTCCTGTGGCTGGTGAAGCTCTCACATGGATGGAGGCAGAGTCTCCAGAACAAAATGGCAGCCTGGAGTTCTCCACCAGCCCTTTGCTTTTCCCTGTCAATCCGTGGGACATTATGCTGTGTATGTCAGGCACCGTCATTGCCTGTGAAAACGCCATAGTGGTAGCAATCATCTTTTACACGCCGACACTAAGGACTCCCATGTTTGTGCTGATAGGGAGTCTGGCCACAGCAGACCTGCTGGCAGGCATGGGATTAATCCTGAACTTTGTGTTTCAGTATGTGATCTCCTCTGAGACTATCAGCCTCATCACTGTAGGTTTCCTGGTGGCCTCCTTCACTGCCTCCATCAGCAGCCTCCTGGCTATAACAGTGGACCGTTACTTCTCCCTCTACAACGCCCTGACATACTTCTCTGAAAAGACACTGCAGTACGTGCATCTTATGTTACTGGGAACCTGGGGGGTGTCTTTGTTCCTGGGCTTGCTGCCGGTGCTTGGCTGGAACTGCCTGGACGAGCCGGCCTCCTGCAGCATCGTCCGCCCTTTGACCAGGAGCAACGTCACGGTCCTGGCCACATCCTTCTTCGTCATCTTTGTGCTTATGCTCACCCTCTACTTCAAAATCTGCAAAATTGTGTGCCACCACGCCCACCAGATTGCCCTGCAACAGCACTTTTTTGCCACCTCGCATTATGTTGCCACTAAGAAAGGGGTGTCGACTCTTGCCATCATCCTTGGGACATTTGGGGCCAGCTGGCTGCCCTTCGCCATCTACTGTCTGGTAGGCGAGCAGGACTATCCACCAGTGTACACCTACGCTACGCTGCTGCCTGCCACTTACAATTCCATGATAAACCCTATAATCTACGCCTACAGAAATGCAGAGATCCAGCGCTCCATCTACATGCTTCTATGTGGCTGCTTTCAAGCCAAAGGGGCCTACCGGTCAAGGTCACCAAGTGAAGTCTAAGAAGGTGCTTGGGCTCTTGGTGTGTGAGTACGTGTTTGTGAAAAAACAGAAAGCAAAAAGACAAACGCTCCCATGACCATCGACAATCTCCTTACAGGTGACAGTAAATGCTTTACAAACACGGAGAGATGCTGGAAACGTGTCTCTCATGCATACTGTATCTGCACTTTAATATGTCTCAACACGAATTAGGATGAGATTCTGGACATGCTGTGAACAAGAAATGTCTGTGAAAAAGACTAAACTAACCTGTGAATGTACCTAACTGAGAAAAGGAATGGAAAATCTTGCACTTTATTCAATGTTTTTTTGAAATGCCAAAGCAGTATTGCTTACTGTGTTAAAACGTTGGAACTTGTGAGTACTGTGTGCCATTTTTCTATATTGTCTTTGATTTTTTTTACAAGAATTAAAGAGATAAAATCCAGTTGTGGCTCCATGCTTCTTTATCAATGATCCTTGACTTGTGTTTGTTTTTTTACATCCTTACCACCTTGTTCCAGCCTCTTCCTCCAGAGCACAGGTGGGTCTATTTGAAGAGACTAATGGCACATTGACCTGGTAAAATAGCTTCAATTTACACCGACACAGATGAATCCTGTTTGCTCAGTGCACGTGTGTGTGTGTATGTGTGCGTGTGTATATCAGATGCAGGGAGATACCACAAACGTGTGAAAACATGTGCCATATGATTAAATGTGCTTCACAGCTTTAATTAGCTCACTTTTGGGGTAAGCAGGTAAAATTCAACCTAATGCACTGTGTGCCCAGCTATTAAGTAAAATTAGCATTTTTTGTCTTGCAGTTTGTTATCTATAATACCCCTCATCGGCCTCGGCATATGGCTGAGGTGATAAGATATAATGCACTCTACTGTGTAAGCGCAGGAAATGAGAAGTGCTGTGTGGACTCTTTTCTCATCAACATCTACAATTCTGTAAAGCAGCCACTGGCACGTGTATCTGTGCGTGACAGGGTGAGAGAGGAGGCGATAATAAGTAAGTCCGATGTGCAGTAAAGATTCTGACAGAAGCCTGGCAGATAGATATATACTACTCTATCTATCAGGCTATTTAAACTTTTAACTGGTTAAAGGCCGAACAGAAACAAAGACCAGAGGGTTTAGAAATATTTATTTATCATGTTCAATTTAAAACACACACATGTGTGTCTTGATTCTTTTGTAAACACAACTTTTGGAGTGGAAAATGAAAAAGCGAATGAAATTTATTGGTGGACCATGGACCTCTGAACCCGGTTTTTAGATTTAGAAACAGCTTTACTGGTCTTATATTTTTCACATACGTGATGCTTGACTCTTGTAGCTTTCAATATACATACACACAGTGCAAAACCAATTTGTTGGTATAATACAACAAAAAATAAAAAAAAAACACAAACATATGACTATTATGTACAAACAAGTAAATAGGTCAAAGACTATGTAAATGTGCAAAAATAAAAAAAACACACCTATATTCAAGTTCAGTGATGGTTTCTAAATGACATGAGTGTTGCAGGTGTGAAAGAGTGTAAAGAGTGCACGTGGTCCTTTTGTTGTTTTCTTCTGGCAGTCAGGCTGTAGCTGTGTGCCCTTCAGGTGGGTCATTACCACCAGGACACATAACATTAAGGCTTTGCAGAAAGCTCCAGTCTATTTTACAGTGTACAGGAAAACATTTCTAAATGTCACATGTACATCTTATCTATGTCCTCAAGTAGTAAGGCTTTGTGTGTCAATCAGAATTTAGTGTCTGTCAGTTTAGTTTTAGTTTCTGTTTAGTTCTGTAACTACATGGCTGCTTACAAAAGTGCACATTTTTTTTACTTTGTATGTTTTCACCTGACAGTTGCTTCCTGCATCACAACACAAGATATTTTTTGTGGTAAAGTCAATAAATAGAAAGCATTTTCTCACAGCGACACTCTACTTCATGGTCACACAGTAGTAGTAGAAGTAAAAGTTGTAGAAAAACAAAAAGAGGAGGGATAAGAAGGAGGAGCAGATGAAAAGAATAGGCAGAGGAAGAGGCAAAAGAAGAAGAGTTCTGCACTTATTCAAAACTAAAGCTAGTTGCAGGACAGTTGTGGTTTAGTTGCACCTTAGCTTGATACACACCTTAAGCTTTCCATCGTATCTCATAATCTTCATAAGCGGCTGAATGGACAGCAGCTGAGTAGCAGAGATGACAGATAATTAAAGTTACAGTACGATACTTTTCAAATATGTGAAAGATAAAGTCTGGATAAGGTCGGGAGCATCTCACTCAGACATTTGCCTTCATACATACAAAGTAAAGAGAATTTCAGAATCCCAGTGAATGTGTGAAAGGGGATAAAGCAGACACACAGAACAGAACTAGAAACAGCGTCAAAATATTATCTTGTATCATGGAGCGGGATTCCCAAAAGTTGCATAGTAAGCTTTAATATCCTAAATCCTAAATGCTGTCCCATCTGAGAAGAGTGCAGGAGAATAATGGTTGCACTGCAGACACTGCAGGATACATTTTGGAGCTTGCACACAGGACTCAGCAGGGGTTTCTCTTCTGGTTACTGTGAAAATCACACATCTAGCTACTGTGTGTACAAAGCTGACAGCAACAAATCTGCAGAGATAGTAAGACCTAGCTTCTGGCATTTTCTCTACCTACCCCTTGTATCTATGGATTGGACTTCTTCATGTCTTGTGTCTGTTGGCATCACTAGAGGTTAATTTCAGTGGCATGATTTACATGTTTGCAGCATCATATTGCAATTTAAATGTCCAAGCACTAACAGCTGTTTTCATAAAAAGAAATACATTCACGTGTCTGCGTCACCTATTCTCAGCAGCAAAGTGGACTTTGCTTAAAATTAACAAGAGGTTAAAATTAACAACAACAAAATTCACCCGTGGACCTTTACTTTGATATTACACCCATTAGATTTAATAATAGGGGCTGGTAGTAGTGTTTGAATTATGTAATGCTTGATCCGTGCAGACCTGAGCAGCTTTCCAGGCAATAATCAAAGTACACAGTTGAATAATTCCCTCATTAATAACATTAATTATAGTGTAGAAAGTGCTCTCCATAGGCTCATTTCTTTTACTGACTTAGCCATTAGCTCGATGGAAAAGGTTTTGGTGTTATTGATTGTGTAATCAAACAAAACGCTAGGTTTTGCTTCCCTCCTCCTTTTTCATTTTATATTCATATGAAAGTAAAGGAGAGTTAGAGATACGTGTGGCAGCGAAAACCCTTGGAAAACGCAGCAGTGCCCAGGAACTGCCTGCATGGTGATTATTAGGCGGCGAGGTTTACCGTGATGACCGCACACCCAAACACACGCTTTATCTCCTGGAAAAGCACAGACAATCCCACACCAGTCGCATAAAATCTGCTTTGAAACAACAGCTACAGTCATTTGCCTTCGTCTGTCCGCCTGTGGCCTGTTCAAACACCAGTGTGTGTATGCGCACGTGGGCTGTACTGCATGAGTGTGCTTGTTAGTAGCCTTTCTCCTACCTGGGTATCTTAGCAGAGTGTGAGTGGGTGTATTTGTGATGTCTGCATGTGGTCTGTATTGTGTACAGTACAGTTTATGCGCCTTACATGCTGGTTGTCTATGCTGGGTGTGAGTGTGAAACCAGCCTTAAACTTTACTCGAGGGGGGGGGGCTCCGCTCCCTCTGGCTTATGAGTGTAACACGATGACTGTATATGAGGGACATTTTTCAGCCACAATGATCTTAAGTGTTATGTTTTAGCTTTGTACCCACAAAACATAATTGTGTTTATTTTAGAAGTTAAACAGCGCACGGCAAAACAGAACGTTCCATCTAGATTGAGAGAATGACAGCAGACATAATAACACAAAGTGAAAAACAGTTTTGTTGTGGCAGTGATAAATTATATGTATTTTGTGATTTAACCACATTTCAGATTGATAACCATTTTGGAGCAGATATACATTTATGTCTAATGATACAGAAGTTTCTTTATTTCTTGTTTAAATTGTTTCAGTGTGGAATATCACTGTGTGCATGGCAGTTTAAAAACCGTGAACATCATCATACACATTAGCTCTATGTGAACATGTGCTACATACATTAGTGTAGTGAAACATAGATATGAAGATGAAGGAAACCCTGCATTGTCTACATTAGATCAAATTCGTGGTAAAACATTTCCACATATGTATAAATTGTTTAATGAGCCGATGTCAGTTTTCCTACTAAAGAGAAGATTTAACCAATTAAGTTTTGCAAGAATGCGACTGAGTGTTGGAGTCAAATTGGCATCAGAGAACGAGTGACAGTGGCACCAATTAAATATTTATCGTGTGTGCCTCAAGAATCCGGACTACAGGGAAGATCAGGGCATTTATTGTACTGTAGGCTCTGGGGTAGGTGCTACGGGGAAAGAAATCTTACATATTATGTTAACAGGTAATGGAAACCAAATTTATGATACAATTTCTGTATGTTTACACTGATGAATTACATTAAACATCAAAAAGGTTTCATGTGACAGATTAAAAGAATTTAGACACTTGTTTAACAACAATATCACAGTATCTCCAGTGACCATTACCTGGAATTTTATTGGCTACCGTCTCTCTGGAATAACTCCCAATCCTTATGACTTGTTGGTGCATGAGAGGTAGGAGGGGAATGGGAATTTAACCACCGTTTGCAATTTGTCATGTGTTAGACCTGTTATCAGAAAGGTAGGAAGTGGCCAATTATTGATAATATACCTTCAAGCTTACTTTGGTAGATAACCCTGTTCAGCCAGATAACTAAATCAAATAGACAAAAATGAAATCAATTGTTTAAACATGCCGGGGGCTCAGCTTTGTTTTAATTTTAATTTCTTCAACAAGTTCATCACAGCAACTTGGGCAGAGAGACTAACTATCATGCAAAATGAAATGTCACCATTACTTCCTCAGGTGCAATGGGTCATATTGACCTGTAAGATAATAAGATGCTTGAGATGGCAAATAAAACTGCTGAAGCTGAATGTGTCAGTTTTCTCTGCTGAAGAGCTGCACACAGCAGAAGCCAAGTAACATACTGTCTGATACTTCCACGGGCCTGGCTCTCCATTAAACACAGCTTCATATGGCCTCGTTACCTAGTCTCACCTTGTCCAATACTGTTTATACGGTAACTCACTGAACCTTCCAGTTCCAGTCCGGACAGTACAGAGTAGCACAGCTTTCATAATTTTACACTTGAGAGCTACTTCTGTAATCAACTTTCCTTCTTGCTGTGAATTATATCCCTCACTCACCTCCTGTTCTGCCCATCCACTTGACTCAACTCTCATCTTCTTTTTAAGAGATACTTATATTTAGTTATTAAAAGGAATTTCATCACTGGGCCTGCAGAGATGGTGACTAATGTGGAAATTAGATGTTGATAGCTAATAAATTCAGCCATGATCAGCCTTAGGAGTCAAGACTATGACTTGCATTAGTATCTAAGCATGATGACTTTAGCTTCTATTAAGTGCTTTAATGCTGGCAATGTCAGAGAAATAGGCTTGAGATTTTTTTTTATATTCGTGCCACGTCACCCAAGGGGGAGATGGCTGCGCACATGTTCTGTAAATGTAGAAACAGCACAGGAGGAAAAGTGACTTAAGTACAAAAATTCAGATGTACTAAGCAAGACTGATTC
This sequence comes from Channa argus, assembly GCF_033026475.1. Classification (NCBI taxonomy): domain Eukaryota; kingdom Metazoa; phylum Chordata; class Actinopteri; order Anabantiformes; family Channidae; genus Channa; species Channa argus. Next base: position 10,565,289 of record NC_090213.1, on the reverse strand, counting down.
GTTAGAGTTTTAAATAATTATGGACTGCATCTCCCTGCTCTTGTATGTATGAGTCAAAGCTCAGCATGTTTTGGAAATTGTGATTTTCTTTTTTTTAAGTTACACAAATTGCAGAAAACACCTCTGGTTCACATCTTTACACTTCCACTCTACTACATTTCATAGACAAATATTGCACTTTTTACTTCATTATATTTGCATGGCAGCTACAGGTGCTTTAAGATTTCTTCAAAAAAGAATTATCAGTGTGTAAATATAAGAGTAAGATGCTGCTTACACAACAATCATGTAATAACACCGAAACACTTTTTCGGCACAGTTTTTCTGCCACTGATAAAACATTAAATAAACATACAGAAGGCATTAATGCTGCATATATAGGACACACATTTAGCCATTAGTAACAAAAGAAATAGTGCATAATAAAAAATTTGATTCGATTAAGATATCAGCAAACATTTGATATAAAACCCTTGTGAATGGCCAGAAAGAAAGTTCAGTACCTGCAGAGATGACCAAACAACTTTTAAAAAACTTACATAACATAATGACATTTGACACTGAACCTCCACCTGCAGTGGGTGAGCTCTAACATCCTTCTGCTCGTGTACCAAGCGAGGTGACATCTGGCATTTTGGTGCTCAGACAGATCTATTCTTTTTTCTAAAAAAAAAAATATATATATATATATATATATATATATATAAATGAAATATATAAGTCGTGTACATTCTTGACTTGAGGACATTTAAACAGTGTCTTTAAAAGCAAAGCTGCACACAAGGTCAGGATCTGACAGGGCAAAAGTAAAGCCAAATAATAGGTTTTATATTCCAGTTAAAAAAAAAACTTACTCAAACAAAAAGAATAAAAGAAAAAAATCACTTAATAACAGTTTCACCAATTAACAAATTGAATGAAAACATATATTCAAACTTATTCAGTGCCAATAATCATCATTTAAATCCCACAGAAGTGTTGCATAATGGGTTTGTTTACACTTGTTGTATCTGGGGATGAGAGGGGGAAGGTGTGTAGGCGTGACATGCACTGTGTTGGTGATAATAGCGTGTGTGGGAGGGAGGGCACACAAATAATTATTTGCTGAGCAGTCCTGTCGTATATTTGACTGGATTTCCCAGCACAAAAAAAATCACCTCTCGAGCCTCCAAAATAAAAAAAAATCTGATATTGTTCTAATTAAAAGATGGTTGGCTGTTTAATTTATTTGTTGCATTATTTTCACCCATAATAACAATACACCACTAAGTATTGTTATCTGATTTTCAGTAGGAATCACTTGGCTGGGGGCTGAGAATATGTGGTCTATTTCTGGGGCTTGACAATAATAGAATATTATAGAATATTGCCAGCCTTACATTAGAACAAAGAAAACTAAGGTCACTTTTGGTGGACTCTTGCTAGACCGCGGATATCAATCTACGACAGTTTTTCAACACCAGATACCTTTAAATGCAGGGCAGAACTAAAACTGATTATCTCTATTGGAAACATCACCTGAATGGGACTTAATCTAAAACCTAGTTTTCAGTTTAAGTGGCTTAACATTTTATAATCAAACACATATTAACCTGAATAGAGAGGTGTCCTCAAGCTGCCCTCATCCAGGACTGTGTCATTGTGGCATTATTCTGAAATTAATCGTCCAATTACGGCAAGTTTAGTACTCTGTTAAAAGTTAAAAATGCCACCAACAAAACAGATTTTAGAAATGCATATTGCATTTTTAAAAAGGTGAAGCAGACAAGATATCTACACACTTAAGCCAGCAACAAAAAATCTGTTTCAAAAATTAACAGTATTTAATTTATTTATGAAAAAAAACACACACAGACACACACAATACCAAATATTAGACAAACAACAATTATAAAGATGATACCCAACCCCCACAGCCTCATTTGTCCTAACTGTGTTACAACAAAGACATTTGTGAACATATTTGGCATCTTACTCCTTTCAAGAGACATTTCATTGGCAGCAACAGTTTATCATAAAACATTAGATACATTCTTCAGGTCCTGTGTAAATTATGTGTTCCAAGTGGTGAGTAACTGGTGATACAATCCACTATGGCCTGCAGCCGTGTACAGATGTCATAATGGAATAACCAACACATACAGTGATAAATATTCACCTTTTGTCACCTGACAACCAAGTATGACTATCCAAAATAGCACCAAAACACTGCTGGAAGAGAACTGAGACATGTTTAACTGTTGTGATAGAGAATCAGTAGTGAAGAAAGTAAAGGCTGCCATTAAGACATAGTTTAGACAAAATGCATATTTGATGAAGGTGTGGTTAGGATTTGGACTTGCAGAATAAGACCGAGTTGCTGACCAGGTGGAATGAAGATCCAACGATGCCATCTGGTGGCATCAAAACGGCTCATGGGTTCTTTTTTATGTGTTTAATCCTTATTGTTCTTTTACGAGCAGCAGGTCCCTTTAAGACACTGTGGTATCATGAGTCCTCCTCATTGCAGAAAAACATGTAGTACAACAGCGCACTGATGGCAAGCAGAGCGACTGAGAGCAGCATGTTCTTCCGATTCTCTCCTCTTAGGGTCTGTAGCTCCTTGTCTAAAAAAGACAAATAAGATAAGTGTGGACTGAGCAGGCACCAATATTTATCAGACATAAAATGCACACAGAGGTCTGCCCCTTCTACTTATATACAAGGGTATAGCTGAACTAATTAACAGTGGTCTCTTTTTATAATCATTCAGTCACTTTCCATAACTATGTCAGTGTACTTTGATGTCAAATTCCTACTAGATTTTTTCTTCTGACTCCCCCAAGCCTCATGACATTTCTCTCAATTTTTGTTCATTGTTAACAATAACGGCTATGGATATCAGATTGTAAAGGTAAGCTAAATATTTTAACTTGGAAAAGTGGGGCTCTAAACCTGTAAATGGGCGTGTATGTTGGCTCACCTAGCTTTTGCACTCTTTCATTCATGATTGCCATTTCATCTTTTAGTTCCTGCCTGTGGAATGGAAGGAACGAGACAAAGACAAACGGCACATTTAGGATTCAATCATTAGGTTTTATCTTTGTAAGCAAGCCAAGGTTTAGGAATCGGTGCACAATATTTAACTTAGAACTTAAAACAATATTACACACCTCTTTTTTGAAACTAATATGTGTTCAGTAGTTTAAGTAAGCCAAATCAAACTGATTTTTCAATTATATACATCACTTTTACAACTGAATAACCATTTGGTGCTTTCTCTGAACAGTGCTTTCTTGCTGTTGCAGTCCAAGTTCCAAATACATGAACAAGAGGAACTGGAGCGAGCACCAGCTGTTTGTCCGTTAATATAGGTGATTGATTATTGTTCTTAGAGAGACTTGGAAAAATATGAAAACAGTATGCAGCGGTCACAGTGTGCGTGTCCATCACCTCTCCTGGTCCGAGAGTTTCTCCTTCCGGCTCCGGAACTCCGCCCTCTCCAGGTTGTCCTGGCAACGTACCCGGCGCTCCTCCAGGCGGTCAATCTACCGCACAGTATTTCCAAGAGAAATACGGGATTAACGCTAACTACATTATTATTAATACATCGTTCACCAAAAGAACACTTACATTGAATTAATCAATGGCATTTGTACGAGCACGATGCTAACTATGGGCACAGTACGTGGAAAGCGTAGCTTTGACTACTAGTTAGCTAAAGGAAAAGACACGCGTTTTGACCTCTTACCTCTGTGGCGATACTGACTTTCTCTCGTCTTTTATCTTTCTGTTTAGCCATTTTGTAACAGAATGTTAACACTGACAGCCAACAGCCTGCCAACTTGGTTAAGTTGGACGAAGTGTGACTATGCGGAAGTAATGTTCTTCTTCGTGACGTTTATTTTGAACTTTTGACGTACCCCTTCCTCAGGTTGTGCTGCCCTCTATGTGTTTCCCTGCCAGGCCATTAAAGACCGGAGCAAGTCGTGTCCTGCTGCACCAATTCAAAACCTGTTCATGTTTTTTCACATCGAGACATACGCAGTCACAGTTTTCAAGAACACTCGCAGATCGATCTGATTCCTGGCCTGTATTTTATTGTTAGACGATAACTGTAACCGCTCAGCTTCGCTCTTTTGTTGCTTGCCAAACGCAAATAGGTGAGCCGACTTGAGGAAGCCCCTAATCGGATTAACTATCTGACCTCAGGTACACGGTCTGATCAGCTGAGAAGAAAAGACCTGAGGCTGCCCATTCTCCTGTCTGCTTCTTTGGTTTTAGTTTAAAAAAAAATGCCTCTCTTTATTAACAGGGACCAAATATTTGCGCATCAGGTACATCTGTTAGAGCACAAGCTTAGGGTAAGTTAAAGATGAATAAGTTTTATTGGTGTTTAATGTGATGGAAGTATTAGAGTCTGAGTGCCGATACAGTGCTATTGAACAATTTAAAACATAGAGGGAAATAGAAAGAGCATTTGTGATATAAACTGGACATATGCTGCACTGTGTTTCAGAGTAAAGAAGAGCGGTTACTGGAGCTGGAGACAGAGAATGCTATTCTTCATTTAAGACTTGCTGAGGTAAAAAGATTTCTGTCCTTCATTACTACAGGTACAACCTTACATTGACCTTACTGGAATTCCACATTTTTCCATTTTTTCGCTTTCACTCCTCTAACACAGAATGAAGGAACATTTTATCTGAATGACTGAAGTTGATATTAGTGCTGTGTGTGTATATTGCATGAAACTCATTTCATTCTGAAAATTTATTATTATTCTTTTGCCACTAGTTCATGGACAGGTTTTTTATCTTTGGGCTTATCCTGTAAGTTCAGGGTCACTACAGGGGATCATTGATTTGGCACATTTGTGGACAGCTTAAGCTACATTATGCTGGATGACCTACCTGACGCAACCCACCCCGGTTTTACCGGCCGTCGGACCGGCACTGCACGGCTGGGGATGGGCGGTTGTTTGGGGTTCAGTGTCTTGCTCAGGGACACTTGTACAATACAGTATCACTTAGAAATGCTGGCTACCCAAACTATCATTATCATCTATCATCACAGCAGATAGTTAATTGTCTGTGTCTAATTTCACCTCCATGATTTTCTAACTTGCCTTTTTTCAGTTTTTTTTTTAATCAAAAATTTAGTGTGTCTTTAATACGTTACTGCTTGGAGCAGCACAAAACTACAACACAGACTGTTTTGAATGCTTGTATGGAACATCAGCAATGTTGCTGACTTGACTGTGCTTATGTTGTAGACAAATTTGGGTCAAATTGTGTGACTTTGAGCAGCTTTATTTTTCCAGCTACACATAAAATATACTTGCTTTAAAGATCTGTTGTGTAGTCTCTAAAATCTAATTAGGATTATGTTTTTAAACAGTTTCACACATACAGCCAAGTAGTCTCTAACTGTGCAGCACGCTTGGTTTTAACTTTTCATATTGTTTATTCATTTATTCAAAAAGGATACAGTAATGCTAAATAGCACAATTACTGACTATTAAAGTGTATTCAGAGGTATTTGGGAAAACCCCATTTGCCTTCTGCTTAGTGTGTGTTTGATACACTTGAACAAACCAACTGATGGTTGTGTTTTTTTCTGTGCTCTTTACTATTCACCAGTTGACAGGCAAACCAGCCTTTTAAAATCTGAATCGTATAAAAATACATACAAAATACAAATAAAGTTTTCAATAGTAACATGATACAATTGTGATCATTCAATTTTAGCTGTTATTTATACAGTAGCTTGACAGCGTATAAATGGATCAGGACAGTGTTGCAAAATAAGTATGTGTATATTATATCCTCCACAGTGTCTGGGGAAACTGCATGTAGGCCATGAAAAAAACACCAAGGCCCTCGACCATCATCAGCACCAGAGAAATTCTGAAAATATAACCCAGTCTGTCCTCACAAAACTCCTGTCTGAAGTCCAGGTACAAATGCACTGAGATCATAATGTGTGTGAATTGTCGATAATGAGTTTTATATGTTTTGCTGAACTTAAGATTTTGTGAAAACACAACACACCCACACACAGTCTATACATGAGTCAATTGTGTTTGTGACAGGCTCTGAAGCAGGACCTGAGTGAGGTGTTTGCAATATATGTGAACTTTGCCAATGAACTGGAAGTTCAGAGCAAGCAGCTACTGAAGAAGGTAGAGGAAGCCAACTCCGCACTGAAAGATTACAAAGGAGATGAGGTTCAGGGTAAGTACCTGCGTGTGTTTACCATACACTTTTTAGACATCCATAGATTAGGGTTTTTAAGGAATGTATTGAAGCTGGGGTTTAAGTGTACTGTTCAGCCCCATCTTGGCACTTATTTTATTTTTTCCCTCCCACTGGTTTCCACATTTTCTACCTTTCACTGCCATTAATATTTCTGTTCCTTGTTCCGCTTCTGTGCGCTTGTACAATTCTGAAGTGGCTTACATGTTACAAGTTGGCTGTATCTCATGCAGGGTGTGTTTGCTATTAATCCTCTCACACTGTCCCTCCCCTCTTATCTCTCACCCCTCCCCTTCAGGTTGACCAAGGTCAGCAGTTCTTTTGTTGAATGTACGGCGAATCAGCTGATTGTCACTGCTCCGACGATCAGTAGAAACCGATCTTGTAACATTACAACATTACATTAACATTAACAGGATTATTTTCAAATGTTTTGATAATGTTTTTTGTTTTATTTACATTTTTGACTATCAAATAACGAGTCAGATGAAGAGATGAACCCTGTTCTTACTGTTGAATAACATGACTGGGAAACTGATTTTTGAAGCAACATAACCCAGAAATGAGCTATGCCCTTGTCTTATTTATTAAATTAAGTTAGCTGAGACTATGCCAAACATTCATACTAATTACAGATATTTACAGCAAGTTAAAGCTACAATGTGCACTTTAAAGATAGCAGAGGGCTCAGGATCAATCCATCCCACTCAACCCAGCCCTCACTTGGCCTGCTCTAGTTACTGTTTAGTGGATTTTTCGAAATTAATTTGATTCTAATGAATCAATTTCATTTAATCTTGTCAATCTATATTCAGATGTATTTATAATCAGCTTGATCTTCCTGAATGTGCCGTGCTGTGTCTGAATGGAGGTGTTTGGTGCTAGCTGTGTGTACTTGTTTGCTCATGGATTAAAGACTTAGCCTGTATTTAAAGAATTGCACCAATGTACAGATGTCAGACAGGTTTTCATTCAGTTTACTGTTTTCTGTTTTCGGACAGCTTGAGCTCCAAGTTACTGCTGCCCCTGATCCTTATCAAATCCTGTCTGGCATCTTTAATTGAACACACCGATGCCTTAATGATATAAATTGTGAGACTTTAACCCTAGTATATCTTAAACCTGGAGGGAAAAATTGATCAATTACTGTCCTCCGCTTTCTCTGTCCAGATTTGCAGGCTCGTGTGGAAGCGCTGGAGCGCACTCTGGAGGAGGAAAAGGAGAGGTGCAGGGCAGAGAGGCAGAGGAGAAAAGAGCTGCACAACATCTTAGTTGTGAGGACAGACATTATCGGTTTTATAAAGACCTACATCAAATCTCCAAATATTTTTTTTTACTCTTTTTTTTTTGTCTGTCTCTGTTACAGGAGTTGAGAGGAAACATTAGGGTTCACTGCAGGGTGCGTCCGGTTCTGCCTTTTGACTATATCCAGTTTCCTGAGTCAGGGTACGTCATTCACACATCCCAACATAACATATTATGACAATTGACATTTGTGATGCTGTAGTTGACATGAGGTGATGTCTAAGCTGAAGATAATCTAATGTTTTCTTTTCTCTACTAGGCCGGCACCATCAGAAGAAGTGGTCTATGCAATCAGCGATGTGAGTTTCACAGAACTGACTGTTGTAATTTGTTTCTGATTGTCTGAGGCAGTGAGCTGAATTTGTTGTGTTATTCATTTGTTGGTTTAAGGACACAGTGGTGGTAAATAGCTCGAAGACAGGGATGCCAGTGCAAAACAAGATATTTGAGTTTGAAAGGTAAAACCAAACATTACTGTATGTGGTTTAGTTACTTAGGGCAGAGTACTGTAGGTTATCCACCAGTCACAGGGTTTGCAGTTCAAGCCCTAGCTCCCCCTGTTCCCATGCCAAAGCAACCTTAAGCAAAGCCCTGAACCCCATGGTCAAGTGTGTGTATGTGTGTTCTCACTTGTAAGTTGCTTTGGAGAAAAGCCAAAATCATTAAATGTAAAAATGTGTTTTTGGCTGTTTATAGATTGTGTCAAATTTGTTTCTTTTAGGGTGCATGGACCAGACGATACCCAAGATGCTGTGTTTGAGGATGTCAAGCCGCTCCTCACGTCTCTGCTGGATGGGTAAATGTGAAACATTACCAAGAAAGGATTATATCATAAACCGAATAAAATGCATGTAACACAGCAAAGTATGTCTGTATGACCTCAGTATTAATTGAGTGTCCTCTCCCTTCCTTCCCTGAAGCTATAATGTATGTATCATGGCATATGGACAGACAGGCAGTGGAAAGACACACACCATGATAGGATCCCAGCCTCTGGAAGAGCACTCAGCCACGATGCAGGAGGCACAGCAGGGTATTATCCCTAAAGCTGCTGCTGAGTTGTTTCGGTGAGAGAGGGGGGCCTGTTTATTCATTAGTTTTGTAAATTAATCTTTATGTAATCATTTGATGCAAGATGAAAGTATGCTTTTGTGCTCTGCAGCTATCTTTAATTTGCTGAATATCAGAGGTAAACGCCCCAGATCTGATCTAGTGTGTTGTGCAATCTTTTATAAATGAATGTAATTCTCTCGAGTAACGTCCAGTCTAATATGCTCTGTGAACTGACTAATACTCTAATTGCCTTGAACTTTGCCCCTGTATCCTCTTTATCTGTCTATTGTTGTGTGTCTGATCCCATGTGTGTGACTCAGGCTGATCTCCGAGCAGCCTGCGGAGAGCCACACAGTGGACGTGTCAGTGATGGAGGTGTACAACAACGAAGTGTTTGACCTGCTGGCCAGAGATGAGCAGGGGAATGCTGTCAGCAAGCACAGGGATGTCATCAGCACCTCCTCTGGTACCAGCCAGGTCACCTCCCTCACATCTGAGTGAGTAGAGCCTGAGCTGAGGCAACTGTGGGCAGAAGGGGTTTTATTGGTGCTTCATTATTGAGGGTATTTCTTTAGAAGTAGCACTTTTTAAGATTCACTCTAATTTAGGAAAACAGAGCAAAGAACTGTGTGTTTGTGTAGCAAATACATTTTCAGCTTGTTGCAGAGCTCCTACAAAAACCACTTGTATACTCATCCATGTTTAAGTTGATATGTTAAACTGTTAAAGAAAGTCCACCAGACATGGAGCAAAATTAGCATTCATTTGGAGTCTTGTTTCAGGCCCCCCAATGTGAGCAATGTCTGGATCTTCGACTATTTGTTGTTAGCTGTGTTCACCACACTAGTACTAATTTGCTAGTTGTGAACCAATCCTGCAATAAAACCAATCGATATATGAAGGACTTCATAACTGGCAGGGAAAAATAATAAATACAAGGAAATGCGTCCATTTTATTTTGTAATCATTCCAAACATTTTACAGGCCTGTGTTCAGCGCATCTGAGGTGATGCACATCGTCAGCGGTGTTCTGAAGCTCAGGGCTCACCGTAACACTCTGATCCACACCGACTCTTCACGCTCTCACCTCATTGTCACTCTGACCCTTTCCTCCAAGAGCCCCAATGCACTGGCCCTGGGTGAGATGTATTCAAATACAGGCTTACATGACACCTGCTGGTGGCACATTCCAGATTTGTGACTTTCCTCCTTTTTCGTTTAGCCCGCAGGCTACAAAGTGCAAAGAAAGACATGCAGCGATGCAGCCAGAGGGCGTGGTGGAGTCCACGCTGTCATCGTGCCAACCCTGCTGCCCAGAATTCACCTGACAAACTCTTCAGAAGCCCCTCCACCTCTCCCCGCCTTTCCCCATCTCATTCCCCCTGCCCCTCTCCCAGGCAAACAATCTCACCGACTCCGTTCAGAACCAAGCTGCAGCTGGTGGACCTGGCAGGGAGCGAGTGTGTCGGTAAGAGGGGCTCAGTGTTTAAGGATGTTTAGGGTTTGATGTCATGGGAACGCAGGTCCCAGAGTGTCTAAGATGCACCAGACAAAATTTAACTAGAAAAGAGGGCTTATCATGCAAAATGGGGTTTTAGGCCTAATTTAGATACAGTAGATAATCCGCTGCTAACACATGCATTTATGAACTGGCCACCACTCGTCTAATTCTTATGAGGAAAAGGATTTTTGTATTTTTTTAAGGCCCTTTTTTAAACTGAAAATTTGACTGAAACCAGTACGCTCTCTCTGTGTGTATGTGTGTCAGGTGTATCTGGAGTTTCAGGTGCTGCTCTGTGGGAGGTGTCCTGTATAAACCGCAGCCTCTCTGCTCTCTCTGACGTCCTGGGAGCTCTGGCTGAACATAGACCACACGTGCCCTACAGGAACAGCAAACTCACTCATCTACTTCAGGATGCCATTGGTGAGGACACACACACAGCCCACAACATAGCCACAAGTAGAAGCCTATGGAAAGAACAGCGTGAAATGTGCTTCCATACTCAGTAAAGTATTTAATTGTTCCACCAGGTGGGGATGCCAAGCTGCTGGTGATGCTGTGTGTCTCTCCAACACAACGCTTCATCACAGAGTCTTTGCAGTCATTGGGATTCGGCACCCGAGCCCGCCAGGTCCACAAACTGCCGCCCCATAGGAGGAATAACACCCTCAAAGATAAGTGAGGAGTCAGAAAAAGGTTTCATCATCTGCAGTTTGTGGCAACATCGATCCTTTAGCAGCCATGCTAACAGGTGTGTTTAAACTTGCATGCAACTTTATTAAATTATCGTCACAGTATATGTGGGCACTTAAAAAGTACACAGCCTTAAACAGTATGACAGTAATTGACTGCAGTTATTATACATACATATTCATTTGTAAAAACTCCTACCCTACACAATAACTACAGCTATAACTGTCTACTCTACATATTCATAGACTAAAAGTGAATTTAATTAAGAAAAAAAATGATTGAGTCTATAATTTGATGAAATATTAATAACTTGACCATGAAAATACTGAATTTCATACTTCAATGTCTTCTTTACTAAATTCCTTTAAGGGAATAAAAGTGTACATGTAAGTCATGCAAATAGTCAGTAGTGCTTCATAGTAAAGCAAAGGTAATGTGACTCTTTATTCTGCTGAAGTTCATCTTATGCCTTCTATTTTTTTTTTTTTTGGTGCAGCTATGTTTGTTCAGAATTTATAGACATTTTGATGTGCTCTATATCTGGAATTATGGTTGCAAATTACAAATCTATAATATTGTTTCATTGTTTTAAATAAACAGATGCAAAGATCTTTCTCTCAGTTTTTCCACCAATCCAACACAGACTTCGCCAGCAATCTGTAATTAAAAACAGTTACATTGTGTGGTTAACTCAGGTTAAACCATTCATAGACAAGTTATTGCTTACTAAAGGCTCTATAAACCACCTCTGCTCTGGGGCATTGTTCCAGTGTTTCTGCTGCTGTGTGATTACAGCAAAGACAAACACATAAGCACTTTAGCATTAGGCAGTGTTATTTTTAGATATTGTTTCACAATAAATTACTAGGACAAGCCAGGTGGAATATTCCGCACAAGCATAATTCCAGTAGAGAGCAGTAAAACTGTGACACTAGAGTACACCAGCTGATGGTAAAAAAAAGTTTGGCCATGTCTGACTACAGTTTAGGAAGAAGAAGAATCAGGCACTTTCCTCCAAGGTGAAACAACATGGGATTAAGAGTGTTGGGACAAACATTAGCATCTTGTCACGCTTATGCTCCTAACTACTAAAACACTGTCTGCTTAGGGAGACAAGACAGTGACATAGAAGAAGGGAGAGGTGTGGTAAAAAAGATGTTGGACATGCAAAGAGAATGAGACGAGATAACACTCATCTATTTAGATTGCCAAGTCTGACAGAACGAAAAACGGTTAATTTATAAAAGTTTACGGTGATTATTTATATCTGACCAAAAAAATAAAAAATAAATAAAGCATAGGTGTGTGCAGCTGCTCTCATACAATTACATCCTTAGGCCCAAACTTTGAAACCTGCAGACTTAATCACAGTTAATTTGCTTCATTATAAATACACTTTTATAATTGTTTCAAAACTCAAAAACCATTATTAGCTGTTAGTGGGATAATTACATTTTAACGTTCACAATAATAAAAGAAAATTGGAACAATGTCAGCACACATATACTTAGTTGGGCCATGATTATTGTTAATGTAGCCTTGAATACAAGAGTAGTAATAAAAGTTTATAGCTCTCTGTGAGGGCTTGTTTGTGATATAAGCAGTTGCGGTCCGGGCCATTAAATCCTCCGTCAAGGTAGAAGCTACTTTTCGGGCAGCAGCAGTGGATGGTGCCTTCTTGGGTGGTTAAAAGGGATTTATTGTTGCATTTGCCAATACTGAGGCTATGGCTCTGTATATAAGTGAATCATTTATTATCCAAAAAAACCAAAAGTTCTTAAATTAACCCATGTCAAAATCCCTGTCAAGGTCAGCAACCAACTCAACAATAAAATAGATTACCAATGACTGCTGAAACATAACATTAGGCTTTAATTAATTCAAGCAAACTGTTACAGTCAACAGTTACATAAGTTACATGGTATACAGTATTGATGTAATCTTTTTCTTTTTTGTGAACCAGGGTTTCTCTGTCCCTGTCCCTTTCTTCCCACACATAGAAACAGCAAATCCATACAAGCGCAGGCAAGTAAGTAGTAACAGCACAATACATTCAACTCAACGATACGTTTTGTACGAACAATAAGGCAAGTAGAAGAAAGGACGAACAAACCAACAGAAAACGATGGCGGACATTTTCCTTAAAATGAGCCAAAACAAGACAGCGTGTCCTTATCTCTTGGGCCTAAAAGGCAGTATGACGCAGAATGTGTTCCTCTGAACAAACGTTGCTGCAGTGGAATCAAACGAGGTCAGGTTCCTCGTTAGAGGGCAGGTACACAGTAAAGGGGGACTGGAGGAAAGAGCTGCCTTCTGTGTTGTTGAGTGGTTTGTACCTGTTGTTTCTCAAACTCATTATCATGGGTAACTTCTCAGAAGTTTTCGTCGGCACGCTGGATATTCACTTGCAATGTCCATTTCCACGGCGAAGAAAAGGATCGGTGCTGATTGTTAAAAACTGATGGCTCAGTGTTTGTCTTGCCTGGACTGAGAAAAGGGCTCAATCTCTTGGCATACATTTTCCTGGGGTGAATGTTTAATCTGCAAGTGGCTAATTCTGCACACACACTGCCAAGGCAGCTACTGTATATGCTCTCCCCTCCTTCATTTAAGCATACGACAATCATCACATGACATACCATCACAATCCTATGTGTACTGATAGTGCTCAAGTCAGTCCCGATGACAACAGACAACAGGACGACCCAGCTGGTGTTTGCACTAAGTGGCTGTTTAGCTAGTGGTCAGTGGTTATCAACTACTGGCCCATCAAAACGGCAAATGTTTCAGCAGAAAAAAGTAAATAAAAGGCTATCAAATAAAACAGCATTCATTTAATGCCATGTTCAGCCACTAGGTGGCAAAACTGTGCTGGAGAACTAATGATAATTCAACATGCCTTCATTTTTTTCCTTTTCTATTTTCTTGTTTTTTTTTTCTCTCTAATTGACATACAGGTAAGAAACAAAAACAAGTGGTTCTCCAAAAAGATTTCATGTATAATAAAAGTAAACACAGAGGATTTCATCTCAAGAAATCCAGCAGAAACAAGTTTGTGTGGTAGTTCAGAAATAAATGGATGCAAAAAACTACTCAGAAAGACAGACGGAGACAATGTGAAAACTCTTCTCTGAACAGAAATCACAACAAGACAGCGGTATGACGAGACAAAGGGGGATAACAACGGTTCTTTCCTTTCTCCAGTAAAAAGGACTGTTTGATGATGAAGTGTTGAGTGCAGGGTTTGTGGGGCAGCTGAACAGGTTTGTCCTCTCCTGCCATCGCTGCAACCCCCCCTTCCTCATCTACCTGACCATCATCACTCCATCCAATCTCCTTCATCAAACTCAGACTCGTCCTCAGAGTCAGAATACTCCACAGCGATACGACGTGACAGGATGGTGGCTACATCGTTGCCAACTCGCTCATGCTTAGCCTCTTGCTCTCGTTGCTCCTCCACTTTTCGGAGTTGTATGCCTGGAGTGGGAGGAAGCAGTAAACAGGCAGAGAAACTTAAGTTTAGGTTGGTAATAATAACTGGTTGCATGTTCTTCAGTGGTATAATTAGGATTTAGCTTTATTTTTATCGATTATTAAATATTCTTACTACTTTACAAAGTATTGTGGTCTCAAAATTACTACATTCTTACTTATTAATTACATTTAATCCACATTACACAACACTGAATGGGTGTCCTGACCAATCCTGCGATCAAACAGCAGACTTGCACTTAATTGTTCATTCATTGATAGTTTAAAATCAATTTGACTTTTATCGTGTGCATATCTATAACATGGTGTGCAGTGTTTCCATTATGGCCCTGATGTGCAGGTCCACCTCAGGGAACTCTGGTGAAGTATGTTCTCCACTTAAATTTGGCTGTATATCCAGTATACACTTTATCAATTGTGCCCTCTCCTCCAAATACAACGTATTTGTAACAGTGTAATCCCATTCATCCCATTCATCTTTGTTATTTCTAGTAAATCTAGTAAAACAATCAACCTTTTCTGATAGCTTCCAGCAGAACACTGCGTGCGTCGCTGATGGGTGGCAAATTGGCTGGATGGTGCCTCTTGGTCCCCAGATCGTGGACAGTGTGGGGCAGTGGAGAGGCCATGGCTCCTGCTGTGGGGAAGGCGGGCACAGGTGGTGCGCTTGACAGACAGGGCGACGAGCTTCGCGCTCCAGGGAGGGGCAGAGGAGGTGGTGGTGGGGGAGGAGGCAGGATGGTGCCATCTGACTGGGTCCCGGAGCCCATGGGTAGGCCCTTGTCCAGGACCTGCTGGAGACGAGCCGGAGAGGAAGAGTGTAGAGGAGGCGCCACGGGCGGAGGGGCCGGGTGTAGCACCCCTGGGGCAATCTGGAGAGGAGCAGGGGGCGGCGGTATCGCTGGGGGGTGTTGCTGGACTGGTAGAGGAGGAATGGGAGGAGGTGGGGTGCCCCGCAGGCCCGCAGAGGGTAAGGGGGGCGGCGGAGGGGGGAGAGGAGGTGGCGGAGGAGGAGGAGTGTTGGAGTTGAGGCCTGCTGTCCGCGCTGGAGACTGAGGTCTGCTGTCAGAAAAACCAGAACTGGAGCTGGATGGGGGAGAGAATAAACAGAAGGTCATCTGATAAAATCTGCCACGGACAGTTAACATTTGGACTTGGCAAAACGCAGGGGTCACTGGATTGAAATTAACTTTTGGCTTTTGTCAACCTGTCTGAATCTAGGCAGCCATTGTTTCAAAATGATACACACTGTAAAATCTTGAACAGGAGTCATTAAAACTATGTACAGTAAGAAGCTCATAACAATAATTAAGAGCAGCAGTGCTGTGTGAAAGTCAGTTCACAAATGTTGAAGTACATGTTGAGCATTGGAGGATTTTGTTCTTTTGTACCGAAACAAAATTATTAATGAACTGCTCCATCAGTTCACAAGACAAACTACTTTCCAATTACAATTGTGCAACAGTGCATTAAGAGTGTTGTCACAGAGGTCACACATCTCTGCAAGGGGTCCTTAGCTCTGCAACAAGTCCTTACAAAGTCCTTACTGGAAATTAAAAGCGTTCTAAAGAATGTGTACCTGAATGTTTGTATGCTGAATAAGAGGTTAAAAGACTCAGACAATTGAAATCCTGGAGCTTCTATCTTGTACATTAAAGACAGAATGTTAATAGTACTGGCCATTCAGTGATGCTGAAGCTGTGTGGGTGGATCGAGCTAATAACAAGCACGACAAGACAGACGTGTTCACAATCAATATTCTTCCTACGGAGAAAACTGCTGCAGACAAAAAGCACAGCAAGAGAGAACGTAGAGGAAAAGAATGTGCCAATAATGTCTTCTAAGCACACGCGAGGCTGTATCTGTACCAATAGCTACTTAATGTGCTGCATTTAGTGTCGGAAAGGTTTGAAAAAGGGTGAATTGCGAAGATAAATACAATAATAGTAATGTCATAAAAGAAGAAACAGTGAGACTTAAGTGCATCAGAACTAAAGGTCAGAAACGGATTGGAGAGTAAATAAAATACAGCGGGGACGGAGAGAGTTTGAGTGGAGGAGGAGAAGATAGGTGCAAGGACTTCTCCAAAAAAATCAATGCAGTATTTCTCTGGTGCTGCTAAAGCTGCAGTCCTAATCATTCCCTCTGATCTCTCCATCTCTTCAAACAGTGACATATGCGGCAAAAGTGTGGAGCAGAAAAACTACCTGTAATACACTCAGTGGCCCTTCTTAGAGCTCTTCTCTTTCTAACCCATCTTTGGTCTAATAAACCTTCAGTCCTCCATCTGGTCATCTAGCACTTTCTCCTTCCATTCTTCCCTATGTTTTTCTGTTAAGCTCCGTCGGAGCAAAAAATCCAATTCGTCCATATGAGAAACAGAAAAGAAGCCAAAAACATACGGTAGCAGTAGGATTACAACGCTGTAGGTGTGAATCAGAGACTATGTAAAATAGTATTTACAAATAATTCTCCAAACTCTATTCACACGAGGAATCTGCTCGATGAGCTGGAAATCAGCGCTATGGCAATTTCTCTGGCTTGCAAATGAGGGGTTGTATGTTGTCTCCTGTCCCACCTGATCACAGAGGGTGGCTTGATCTCTCCCAGTGGGTGCATGGCAGGTGGAGGCGGTGGAGGGTCGTGGGGCCGTGAATACATTCTGTCGCCGGTACGGTTCAGCAGCTCGTTCATCTGGCTGTAGGGCAGCGCCGCCAACGAGAAGGGCCCTTCCAACTGCTCCATGTACAAGGGAGCCCTGAGCAGAAAGATGTGTTTTTGTTTTCTCACTTGTCTTTAATCCTGTTTGTGTGTGTGATCATCACCATCATCGTCATGAAAAATTGTTCATATTCAACATTTTAAACCAATGATGATTTGGATGATCAACAGTGTGCAGGACTTTTTTGGTCCTTTCACAGTCAGAATTTGAAAGATTTGACAGAGTCTAGACTATGGGCCCTATTCAATCGAGCAATGCGTCCTCATGTCCCCTGTCACATTTGCTTATGAAATTTCAGTGATTTAAGAGGCCTGAAGAGACATAACTATCCTGTAAGTAAAAATATAAAACAACAACCCATCTGGATACGTCCAAGCTACCAGTATATGTTTATCTATCTACAGTATCTGTCTGTAGATCTCTCTACAGTACATGGTATCAATTTACTTTAAATCTATTATCGAAGATATTGAGTCAGCTGTTCATGACAAGACAAATCCAGGAAATCCACCAATTTGCATGAAATCTATTAGTATTTACACTGACTGGCAGGAAATTAGTGAATACAAGTGGTGTTGGAGCTTTGAGACACACTCTGTGAGGGACCTTAATCATCGCTGCTGCAGCTTCATTTCCCCAGTGCCAGTGAAGTGTACTGTAAAGTGCAAAAACCCATTCTCTGTGTAGTGGGAACAATTTATTTTCGAAGATGAAGTGAGTACATCCTGCTGACATAAGGGTTTATCTGATGAGTATTTTTGAAGCTTATTTTAAAAGGTAAAGCTATAAACTCTTTCATATTGTCTTTCCATGGCTACCAGGGAGTACAAGTATGTGCATGTTCCTACAATGGGATGTCTGGCAAACACATTAATAAAAATGCTTTGCTTACCTGTTGTTGTGGTAACCTGCAGATCCGTTGGCTTCTCTGTGTCCGTCGTCAGGTATGTCCTGGGCCAGTTCAGCCCCCAGCGCCAGTTTCTGCCACTCCTTTTTCCGGTCGTGAGGTGCTCGCGGTACTTTCTCTTGCTCCTGTGGACGGTCTATCGCCTTCAGCTTTGGTAGAGAATGTGAAAAGGGGCAGAATGACGTGATGTTGACGATGGTGTGGGAAGAAATAATTTGAGGGAGGACAGAGATAGGGAAGATGCAAGAGATGAATCAAGTCGGGGAAAAAGCCATTGGTGATAGTTTGGGGATAGAGGGAAAGGGAGGGAGAAGATAACACCTGGTGTTATTCAAACTTCACTTCACCTTTCAGAATGCAAAACAGAGTGGCTGCCTGTTACACACTATAACAGGAAAAGCTGTGTGAAACGTGAGTAGAAGAAGCATTTTACAACACTTCAGACAGACACACAATGAAATCAAACGTCAAACGCCAAGTTTCCCCCTCTACAATTATTCTGCTACATCGTCTTTATTTAGATTTGCAAGTACCACATAAATATCCATAAACAGTAACAATTAACCTTAATTTTAAATGCCAGCTACTGACAAACATCTAAACCTGACAGATGTTACATATATACACAATGTACTCTATTTGCTTTCTGAAGAGGCAGATCACAAAGTTGTTTAGGGAGAAGGGTTCTTAAAGCACTTAACAGAAAATAAAATACTATCATACAAGCTTGGGAACAGGGAGTGCTCATTGACTAACTCAGCAGAAACTAAATTATCATACAAGTATATATTTTTATCAATACATAGACGCCACAAAGTAGTAATAAAGTGACAATTTGATTAACTTATTTACTGAGGTCCATCATGAAACAGCACTCCCTTCCTCCCAGATTTCACCACGATTTGCTTCAAAAACACATTTTACATTGTAAAGAAGTATAGTAGAGAAACTAAGCATTAAAGTGCTGTAGCATAAAACACACACAGTTTTAGGATAATCGCTGTATTTTCACATACCTGCCCTGGAAGGTCTAAGTACCTATAGACCTGATCATACATGCGGGGGTCCTGCAACTACAAGAACAAAAACCACAAGAGAAGCACCAGGGTTGAGGGGAGGGAGGGGAAAAAAAAAATTAACATGGCAGAGGATGAACACAACACTGCTCCACATAGTCAACAGGGACAAAAAGAGAGTGGGCGGTGAGAGCAAGTGGGACAAAGGGGAAAGGGGTAAAAGAAAAGTGCAGAAAAATGACAAATGTGCACAGCTCAGGGGATGTCACAATGCAGGCGGGACGCAGTGGCACACAATTTAGTGCAAACACACACACACACACAGACATAAAAAAAACAACTGAGCTTCAGAGAAAACACAAGACTGATGTAGAAAGTGAGAGATTTTACTGGAATAGAAGAACAAAAATGTGCAAAAAGACAGACCTCAAACAACAGCACACACTGAGTAGTGACGTGCAAAACAAACACACATGCTCAAGCCAACTCAAAATAATACAGTGGAATATAGCACAAGGAGGAAACTAAGATGAAGAGGACACCAGTAAGCATGAAAACACCTTCTCAGTTATTTAATTATCTTGAACCACTTTATGCATTCAGTATTAGAAAATAATATGCAATCCTAATAAACAGTTTTATCAAAAATACATTTTCCAACTGTATTAGCACATATATTTGAGGACAAGAGTGGTCATTTTTATATTGCCTTTACTTTCAAAACGGTTTTATGAAAGAAAGCAGCAATTCCTTAAAACTTCCCCAGAATGTGTGTTCCACTCACCCTAAAGCCCACCGATTCACAGCGAAGATCATTAAAACCAGGTCACAAATTTAAAGTTGTCTCTGTTTTCAGAAAGGCTTTCGTTTTTCTTTTACATCTAAACACTACAGATTAGGTCAGACATTACTCAAAATAGAGTAATTATAGCATTTGTCAGGGACTATTTTCAGTAGTGACTAGTTGCACGCATTATTATTGCGTGTGTAATGCTATACAGTGTAATGCTGGCTGTTAATAAGATCAACTCATTGTTGGTTTTGGCCTCTTTGTGGGATTTGCTGAAAATAAAAAATATACAACATCCCCAGGCAACCAAATGTTCAAATCAGCAAAAGTAGGCAGATTTGTGTACATTACAATAATCAGGTTTCATGCAAGACGTAGCACACCCAATGAAACAAGATGCATTCTACAAACTGCTCTACAAACGTCTAACATTTCACGTTTGCACTCTGGCTTTTTAGAAACCTGCAATACTATTTCTAAGGCATAAACACCACATAGATTGGATATGTGTATTAACACATTTCATGTTGTGGTGCATCATTCCCCTCAGAAATGTTTCTGGAGGTAAAGCAAAGGTCTCTGAAACATAATTTCTAGCCTGTCACAGTTGCTCTCTCCATTAAAGCCAATACTAATCAATTTCTTTTTTTGTCATGTAGATCCTCCAGGGTGGCATACCCTGTGTGTGTGTGTGTGTGTGTGTGTGTGTGTGTGTGTGTGTGTGTGTGTGTGTGTGTGTGTGTGTGTGTGTGTGTGTGTGTGTGTGTGTGTGTGTGTGTGTGTGTGTGTGTGTGTGTGTGTGTGGTCAAATGAAACATGCTGCCTGACAGGCTGGTGATTCAACATGACACGGGTTGTGGACAGCATCTCCTCTGTTTTGGCTAAATGATGTTGATGTTGCCCAAGAGCAAGCTTGGGAGTAAATCCTAATGGTAATGCACATTGATTAGGTTCTGATTCATTATGGCCCATTACCCCTGATGAGCCAGTGGCTGAGGAGAAGCCTCTGCACTCAAACAAAAAAACACACACACACACACACACACACACTGAATGACTGTCTACTTGGCTCCAACACATTTATATATCTGAACTGACAATCTGAATGCTATATATTCCAAACTTGAGAGAGCACTGTGCCCAGACAATATTGCCTGCTTAAGCTGAAGGTGCATCATCAGAAGTTCAAATATTTTAACCTACTGACTTCTGACATTTTCTAAAGTATACTGAGCTTTTAAAATTCTGCTATATAATTTAGACTAGTTTTACTTAGATTAACCTCTGACGTCATGTAAGCTTTGCAGTAATCATGTGCTGGCAACATTTAAAGGGCATACTTGCACACAAACAAATAAACTCATCCCTGTGCTACATAGGGGTTTGCAAATTATATTATACGATTTTTGTTTTATTGATGCTATAGGGAGTGGCAAGTGGTCAGCAGATAACAGATCAAAGAGAAACAGGCACAATGCTACCAAAGGGGGACAACCATTTGTTCAGAGTGTCACAAAGTGGAGATTTTAATGCAGCAAGATGAAAAAAGTAAGAAGTAATAAAAAGGGGAAGAAGGTGCAATTTCTTCTGAGGTGAGAGAAAATTAGTAGACATATTTGTATGTTTTTCAGTCTTTACAAATGTAGCTAATTTCAGAGGGATGTTCACCTCTGCTACGTATCGTCGCTTCTTTGAATAAACTGATACTGGCAGATAAAAGTGTCGCTGAGTAGAATGTGTGTAATATAGCAGATTTACAGCATGTTATATACACAACACATTCTCGTATGCCTGTCTCTGCTCATACAGGGAGACTGTACACACTGAATGCACTCAATATATAGACACACCAGCAAAGTGATAGACTCAGCAAAACTGCAGCTATGTTTCTGTGTAAATGACCCCGCTGGGAGTCAGACACAGCCACTGGACCACCCTGATGCTGACACTAACACAAACCACTCTCACAATACACAAATTATTGCTGCTGAACTACTGGTTTTGTACATAGTCCTGCATTTTTTGTATGCAGCTACTGATTTTCCTAATGAATGTAATAATAATCAATTGGCAGTTAAAAAATACTAAGGAGTTTAGAAAATGTCCCAAATCCTTTTTTATCTATTGTAGACTAAGAAATTCTTCAAAATTATCAAGGTGTAAACACCACATGTATAATGTAACTAAAATGAGAAGATTTTCCATTCAAATAGCTTTTTCTTCTCACATATACTTTTTTCCAGGTGGGACAGTGTTGCTAAGCAATACGGGTATAAAGAAATACATGAACAAGACAAATGTTCTATATTCTAGCAACAAACAGCAGCGAAACTTAAAGCAACTGAGCTGAGCAACACTGAGTTGAGTTAGCATTTTTTTCAAGTAAAACAAAAGTAAAAGTCGATGCACTGACTTGCTGTTTGCTATGCATTTGTTTTCCATCTAATAGACATTTGCTCAATACTCTTAGGCGAAGGTAAAATGTACTAAGGTTTTCAAAGTCGAGACTCCTGGGCTGCTACCCCTAAAGTAGAACTGATATGCAGTCAGGACAGGTAAAAACTAGAGGGCTGTTAATAGTGGTTAGGAGGAGGGGAGCTCACTTGTCTAGACCAAACCACAGAGGGAGAGTGAGGAGAGGTAGGTTAGAGAGGGCTGCAGGCAACCATGTCGAGGGGCAGATGCTCTTGTGGAAGGCCATGAAGGTCTTACCTCTGAGGGAGTCAGGAAGGGAGGATGGGTTTCAGAGAGGACTCTTATAAAGCCCTTGGGAAATACAAGATAAGGCATTTCCAGCTGCACAGATTTAGAAACAAATTAGACCAGGAACCAAAAAATGTAAAGCAAAGGCTGACAGGAACAAGAGAAGTATTCCTACTGCAAAATGTTTTTCTAACATGACCACGGCAACTGACACCTTACTTATTATCATGATCATAGACATGTTGAGTTGAGTGACAAGATATCCAGCATTATAGATATATGCCTATACAGTATATACATTTACTACATAGGCGGCCTAGAGTGAATAATATAAATAAAGATAAAAGCATAGTTCTTAGTTATTCTATTTAAAGAAAAAAAAAAAAAGAAAAAGAAATCTGCTTCTCAAATCGCAGCCATTACGGAGCTCGTCTATGGTCAGATACACAGAGGATGTTTGGTACGTCTTGCCAAAGATTATTAAAAAGTTCACATTTAAAATGAATCCCTATTTATGTTCCAGAGAAATGCAGAAATTGCACGTGAGATCCCCTCAAGAGTTGGAATGAACCCAACTCTAAGAAAAGGTAGTTTGATCCTGCAAATTCTAGTAAAAAAAAGAAACCTTTATCTTGTATCTCTTCCCAGACAAAATATCTTCAATGAAACACCCAGGGGTGAAGCTTCGATGGTGACAAACAAAAAGCCAAGTGTGCCTGTGCTGACAGTGGGACAGCCTTGAATGTGTACAGCTGCTCTGGTCAGGAGCAGGGCACTGTTCAGGGTGTCAGCCTCGGTCACTCTCTGTGACACACGGCTCCAACTTTGCAGTCTTAGTGTCTTGAAAGGGTCAAAGTTGTTGCCACAGCAACCGCAGCATGATGGGTAGAAAGATATTGCAGGGAAGAAGACATTGCAAATTTGTATCCCAGCAGTAATAATAGAGATATGATGCTTTATCTAACGCCTACAGCATCTGTGTGTGCAGATTCAGGAAAGGTTTTCATGGGACTTACAGCACCTTTTACTCTGGTAACTCCCAGACTGAAGCTTCAAATTATAAGATTTTATTGACAAACAGAACAGGTTTTAATCTGAAAAGGATCTTCGTCAGGTCAGACCCCCAACAGCCCCCACACAGGAAAACATGGTTTTCCTGTGTGGGTTTTAGATCCCTATTAAAAAGAGTTTGGTTCAGCTCAAGGGTTTTTTCCTGAATAGGATGAGCGGTTACAGATAGGTGGATAAAACATTTGAAATTAACTCTGAGAAACAATGGACCACCCCCTGGCCCTGAAGGGGACTGGTAGCTACCCTTCAGACTTGGACAAATTCAGTGGTGCTTTTTACATATATACGGACAAAAATAATTGGGCCTACGTATAAATGTACATTTTTCAAATAGGATGCATGTGTGTGCCATAATGAGACAGAAGTATGAGTTGAGGAACTGGAGACAAACCTCAATCTGCTTCTCTCCTTCTCCTCCTTTGCATTTCCGCTTCTCCTGTGTCCCTGGGACTTTCCTCCCACTCTCTCTGTCTCCCTCTGACTGGCTCAGCACATAGTCCACTACTAATCCACTGAGGGTGAGGCTAACACAGAAGCTAATAAGATTAGGACTTTTCCTGTCTCGGCTACAAGTCAGTGTAACTGTTTGTTGCCCGTTTGACTATTTACACACAGTGTTAATATGTGGTTTTGTTCATGTGGTTTTACTAAATAGTGACATGATGCATCAAATTGCACGGTCAGCAAACTCACTCCCAATATTCAAAAAACTCTTCCGCACCTTCTTATGCACTTAAATCTTTTTTTTCTAAACTTGTTTTCTCCTATTTGCACTTCATGAAACGTAAACACTTTTCTGCTAGGACTGTGCTTGGATGTTTTCTCATTGACTTAGATTTTTGCTGCCTTGTACCTCACTTGTAAGTCCCTTTTGATAAAAGCCTCTGCTAAATGACTAAATGTAAATTCTGTCAAATGTGGTCACTAGGACATAGCAGATTATTATTGCAGCTCTTGGTGCCAGTTCCTACATCTCGAATGTAAGAATTTAATTACACTATAGGGACACTTTAGAAGATATGTTGGCCAGTAGGTTTAGAAGGACATACGTTAAAGACAATTCAAGAAATGGATTGCTCAAAAAGTACATAAAATGAATTTTTATAATTAATTATACAATATACTTCATATGAGGACAGATCAAGGTTGGTTGAGAACTGTAGATATGAGTGAGTACAATCGTAAATGGGGGTGAAAAAACAGGTACTGGTACTTGTACTGTAGTAATAATGGATGCCCAATCACGACTGTACTTAATTTCACTCACAAGTCTTTCAATATGGTTCTTTAAATCCCTACAATAAAATACTTGTCATTTTTCTGTGGAGTAGGAACTAATGTGGATCTGAACTGATGAACTGTCTCCCAAGTGCTACAGTTAAAATCAAATACTTTTCCTACTCACAGGAAGACATCCAAACTTCTTTTCTCATCTCAGTGGTTTCAAGGAATGTATTTAGAAAAGCACCTAAATAGTCAGATATACACAACAAGATTTAGTTTTACTACAAACAAGAGCTGATGTCTATTGTAAGTCTTTGTATAAATTGTTTCATGAATGTGTTATTTTAGACAAAGTTTTTGTGGATGACTAGCCATTAATGAAATTCATACTGTACTGTACACATACTGTACATTTATTAATGTTACATTTGTTTTGCAATTCTTGACAAAAATCTCTTGCTTCAATTGATGCTGCAGAGAAAATGTTAATTAAAAGTAAATCTGATTTGTCTAAGATTTTGTTTGATGTACAACATATGTACAACTCATGCAGACATACATACATTAGCTCTGTTGGGAAAAAACAGCACCCTCATTTCTCTAAGTATTACAAATCATTGTACAGTGCTGCCACTAGACCTACTGTATTTTATTTTATTTTCTCACTGGTACTATAAAAACTGTGCCTACCACCACATAAAGCAGGGTGCACCTACTAAGTTCCCATTTCATTGCATTAGATATAAAATCCATTATGTTATGTGATTTTGCATAACTTTCTCACATCCATATTTACAAATTAGCTTTTGATATTTTATATTTACTTTTGATATTAACTAAAACCATAATGTTCAGCCATTTCACATAATATAAAGTTGTGCTGGGAAGAAAAAGGGTGGATGACCCTAAGAGACAATGTAAGAGTAATGACAATTACAGATAATCAAGAGAAAAAGAGAATTGGAAAATTGTTTGTCATGGCACAAAAATGTTTTGACAGCATGACCGGTGGCACAGCTCATCAGGTCCTTGACACTGCAGCTTCATGGTAGTTCATCATTGATTTGGATCTTTTTAAGTTTGTGTTTGTGTCAGAGTTGCCACTGGAAAAAAATATTTGAGAATTTTATTTTTTTTTTTTCCACAGTGTAATTGCTATGGTCCTCATTCACACCATTTATCCACCATGATGGTTACACAAACCAACAAATATGTGTGTGTAATTCTGCTAATCCATCCTGCTTTGCCTGTCTGTGAATGTCCTCTAGGCCCTTTCATGGACTCTGTAAATGCCTGTGTGGTGAATAGGGAAATGAACATGGCTTTTCAAGCTGAGCCCACCCAGGGCTTTAATTAGAATGAAATCATTGGAATGAGCTTCAGTCATATCAAACAAACTCTCTCTACTGCTGAAAATTAACATTGTGTTTTATTTTACCCTTAAAAAAAAAAAAAATCCATGTATTTTATTTTAGCATCTGTAAACTGACATAGACTAAACTACTAAATAACCACTTATAAACATCATTAATTTCTCTACTTACAGTTAATTCATGACCACTATTGCTCTGTCTTCTCTCCACCATTCTCCCAATCCCTTAAAACCTCAAACAACAATTTATATTCTCTTTATTCACATGAACCCCAAATGCAAAATCACTCTGCCTTTTCCCTTATTGACTTGTCTGTGATAAGCTTTGATTTACTGTGAGGGGGCAAAAATTGAAGCACACCCTTCTTCCCACGCAGGGAAATGCAAGCTGATCTCAAATAGAGCTCCTGGTGAAGAGGGTGGGAAACCCCTCTATTTTGCTGAGTAGGGGTCATAGAGTTTAATGAGGGAGACAGGCTTTCTATGTGTGTGAAAGAGCTCTTTCATTTATTTGTGTGTGTGTTTGCATTAATCAAAATTCAATGTACACAAGCCATTCAGACTGCATGTGTACAGATCTTCCTCCTGAGACCGTGTGTGTGTGTGTGTGTGTGTGTGTGTGTGTGTGTGTGTGTGTGTGTGTGCGAAGGGATGATGCACAGTGTGGGAGCAGTGAAGACCAGATGCTTCCATTAATTAAATGTAATGATCACACAAGTAATAACTAAGAGGGCTGACTGTAGAAAGAGTTGCTTAATCAATGACTGGTGGCTAATTAATGCATTAGGCGACATGATATGGAGCCAGGCCTGTAAATCTATAAGTGAATCATTCTGTCAGTTTGTTCAAGCAGGACACATCAATCCCTGTCTCTTGTTCACTTCATGTCCTCAGTGTTCACAGCTGCTAATCACGGACACCTCAGCGTACTGCAGCAACCAACCAATCAGCACAACCCTCATCTGTTGTGTGCAACGAACAGTACAATACACAGCTAGGGCCCTGTGTTTGTTATTGTCAAGACTTACCTTCTGTTTTCGCCTCTCCTTCCTCTTGTCCTCTGTGTCCTGCAGCATCTTCTCTCTCCACAGGTCAAAGAAATATGATGGATTGGTGTAGAACTTCAGACCCTCCTTCCCATCGTCCCTGTAAATGGACAAAGAAAGTTTGTACATTTCAGTTGCCATTTTGAAAAAGTAGTTTTTTTTAAGAAGCTAATAACAAAATAAAAACACAGTTTGGCAATATTAAAGCTTCAATGTATATTTAATTGATTAAAAACTTTATTGAAAAAGAATCTGGAAATATTATGATAATGGAAGAGCCTAATTAGTTTAGTTTTTCCTTTTTTCCCCCCCCTCTCTTTGCTGCTTTTCTTTATCATACAAAAAAAATTTAACTGTGTACATACATTCAACTTTAAGGGCTGTTTGTCCAACAAACTAAGACATTAGATAACATCACAGTGCGCTGATTTTTATTTATAATAGTGGTATTATGGTAATAATGGTATTGACATTTTAAAATTCATTCAAACCTTTAAGTAATAACCGAAATACTGCTGACTGATTAATGATTCGCTTTTCTTTCAACTCTACATAAAAGGACACAGGAAATGGAGACGACCTTAAAGATCTATTTGAAATAGCCTCTCACATTTATTATTTCATTCTGTCTACTTAAACCTATAATGACATAGTTGGGAGAGAACTGAAGAATAGACAGTGTGGGACATTTAATAATTGATAATTTGATATAATATCTTTTTCCAGAAATGTTCATCTGTTTACCATTTGTCAATAATATTAGCTTATGTCCTATGCCATCATTCATTCCTCCTCAACTCTGCTCCTCACTTGGTTCAGACCTTTGTGGTTAGAGGAAAACAGAAAAAAAAGACAAGAAAATGCCTACACAATCTGTAGGAAAAGTTTCATATTATAATATCATGGGGTTAACCCTTGTAAATGTCTTTTCTTACTTCTTGGCCGTTTGTAAATGTCTTTTTCATTTTTTTTCCCCCCATTCCATTTTCCATTGAATTTATGCAATATTGGGAAATCTAATATACATATTTCATACCACTGTCGATTACATCCTGAATCTAAAAAGGATACATTTAAAGGACTTGTCAATGAAACACAGTTTTAGTGAGGATACACATACATGCTAGTTGCTAAAATGTATAAATCAAAAGACATATACAACAATATATTTCCCATGTGCAAACACATTCAATCTAAATATACTGGAACAAAAGCCAGACATAGTGTAGAGCAAATAATAAGCAAATTTCCAGAAAATCAGCAAAAGACAATGAAATTTAAAAAGTATTTTCATCCATTGATGTCAGGTACTTTGAATTTAACATTTTAGTGAATCAAGAGAAAGGGTGGTTACATTCATTCTCCATTTTTCTTCCTCTGTCCTTAAATGCATTTTCTGCAAACTAGTATCGGAATATACTCTGTGACAGTGTTGTGCAAACCCACTTTTTACACCTCTGAAGACAGAGAGTCTTTGAGAATCATATCTCTGGTCATGGTTAAAGGCTGAGCGTTTTTATCTTAAAAAGAAAAGAGGTGATGCATCCTGACCAATCAATTCTATTTTAAAGTATACAGCTGCCTTTACCCAGCATCTGCCATGCTTCTGGAGACAATTACCTGATGAGGACACCGATAAGAGCAAAAACAGAGAGCATGAAAAGGAAATTCTTCAAAAGGCAAGAGTGGAAAGTTTAATGATATGCCACACAACAAAGTTATGAAAATGGAATTCAACAATGGGATAAGACAAGGGCGAAGAGAGCGCTCACTAATTTGTGTATGCACTGCAGATAGTATTCAAGCATTCGTGTAAATACTCGCTCTGAATTTTTGAGGTGTTTATGTGCATGTTTGCTTATGTGTATGAGAGGGAGACAGCAAGAGATAGAAAGAGCATAACAGCTGCGTTCATGGTGGGAACTGAGGAAAAAAAAACTGATTGGGATGTTTCCTATGGAGACTCCTGGTGAGGAAAGGAGAGAACGGAGAAGAGGGGAAAAACTGAGAGGAAAGCATAGAAGCACAGCGATTGAAAAGAAAAAATAGAGACAATACTTAAAATTATGAATCATAA
Source organism: Channa argus (assembly GCF_033026475.1). NCBI lineage: Eukaryota > Metazoa > Chordata > Actinopteri > Anabantiformes > Channidae > Channa > Channa argus. Next base: position 10,536,081 of record NC_090213.1, on the reverse strand, counting down.
CAATGAAATCACAACCCATGTAAGTGCAAATCAGCCATTCTGAACTGATGAACAAATCATTTCTGAAGTGAGAGTTAAAATAGAGGGGAACCTAAAACTAATTGGACCAAACGGAAACACCAGATGAGCATTGTGTAGACCAAACAACTGACAAATCAAAAAAGCATATTAAATCATGTTCTCTCACAGCTGTCTATAACAGATACCTCATCCATGATCTCAAGGGAATTAGTTTTTATTAAAGGAGGTGTGAGAGCAATTCCAGTCAGCATGGGTATTGACCTTTGTGCTTACAATGTGGAATTGTTATGTCTAATTCAACCTGCAGCATTTGTCTGACTAAAAATTGTCTCGTAGCTTTTTGGCAGCAACAAACAGGGCATTTACACTGAAATTGGAAAAAACTTCAGCCATATCTGCCGCTCACTCTGTCAGGACCCAGAGGTTAAAAAACACGCCCGCGACAGATTGTAATGCTGCAGCCTAACGCCTGCACCTGTTTCCTTACAGTGCTTGTGGACGTGTCTCTACACACATAAAATGGAGAGATTGTGTTTTTAACCTTGTTCAAGTAGTTTGGTCAGGGGGAAACTATTTAACAGACAAGGGTCATGTATGAAGGAAAAAATTGAGGGGTGGAAAAGAAAAGTAGTGAGAAAACAGCACGATGAGAAAGCTGAGAAATAAAAAGGAGGGGGAGCTGACCAGCAGAGGTTTTTTTTTTTCTTTTAGATTATTCATCTTCAGAGGGCTCTTTCTAACACTCTACTCACCCAGCTCAACCTCAAGAGCCAAAAAAAAGATGCCTGGTGTGAAAGAGGTACAAGCCTGCCTGTAATAATATACCAACACAGCTGGGTTCTCTCATAGATGCACTACAAAGACTTTAAAGACATGCAAACAAAGCCCATGAAACATAAGGCATGTACCTATATCTTCTTAAGTCAATATCAAGTCAAGCGTCATATCTACTTGAGGTTACAGCTATCAATGTGTGTTTTCTACTTTATCTGTGTGGTGCCTCATTGTGAGTATCACTACTGCGTTTATGAAATGCTTTTACAGTGCCAGGCAGAGGTGTAATAAAAAATAATGGCCAAACTGCAGCCAGAAGGCCATCTAGGTACTTTTTTGTTAACACATTGGGCATCAGTATTTCGATGTGCCTCTCAACCCAAAATACTACTGTATTAATTTTTGTCATGTTCAAGACTGAACTGACACATTTATGTAAAGGATGGTGTAGTTAGTGTCATGCTGGGCTCAGAGAACAAGTGTTACTATTCAGGGGAAACTTGTCTTGTCAGGTTGTCATTAAAAAAGGAACCATAGCACTTTATTTTATGTATTTTATGCACACGAAACTGAAAGATTTGCTTTTCAAACATCATCATATAGAGCTGGCATAGATCCAATGCTGTTCTGTATTATAACATTCAGACCTGTAAGGTGTGAGGATGTTAAGGGGCGGCGGCTGCTCGCAGGTCTGAAAGGTCTCCTGTAGTGGGATGGGCAGTGACTTGCGGTCAAAAAGCTGCTGGTCCTGAATAGTGGAACTCCTGAAAGCCTTCCTCATTGTAATATCCTGAAGAGACACTGAGGGAGTGATGGGGAGAAAGCAGAAAGGAGAAGAGAAGATCAAACATTGTTGTAATTGTAATTGCTAAACACATGCTATGATAGCCTTACCTGGGTTAGTTCAGGCTAAGAACATCAGTAAGGGGCAGCGGGAATAACTGCCCTTTTTTCATACAGAAACAGCTGACATTTTCATGTGGCAGAAAGAGTAAAAGAGGAAAATTGATGCTGCACAGCTGAAGCTTTCAGAAAAACATGTTAGAGAAATTGCTGAGGGGAAAAGGAAAAACAATCAAACTAATGGTAACCCTTAATCTGGCCGGACCAAGTAGAAAAAGGCAAGTCTTGGAAAGAAATCCAGAATGTTGAAACTAGATCTGAATTATAAATGAGGGAGTGACAAATGGGTGTACTTTGCTGCTGCCCAGGGGAAGACTGAAAAAGTTGTGTGGCATGCACAGCAAGTATTGTTACAGTCCTCTAGCATTTAGCCTGCCTACCAAACAGAAACAATATGGTGGCAAAGATATAACCCCGGATTGAAACCAATACTAACATACAGTAAGTTGACTTTAAAGCAAAACAGAGAGAACAAATAGGTTCTCAATCCATAATAAAATATGACTATTAACTTTAAACACTTGTTTTATTTGTAGAGGCTTAGAGAGGACAGCTACCCCATTCTGATCTGTTACATTGCAGCAATACAGCTGGATGTTGACTTTCACAGACCCCCAGTGTAGTATAGGACCAGTCACCTGAGGCACTGAAGTATCACTATTAACAAACACTATCAAGAATTTAAGGTTTGGTAACTAACACCATGGGACTGAGAAAGGGGGCCAGAGAATGCAACAGAGACATAATAGAGCAGCATGGACACAACAGAGGTAGGCTAATGGAAACAGGGGAAAGACAGGCAGAGAAATACTGGCACGAGAAATACTGGCAAGAAAATGAAGAGAAGAGACAGAGAAAAGAGGAAACAAAAACACATAAAATTATTCAATACAACTTTGATGGGAGAAAGAGAGACGTAGAAACCTGAACAGAGCCAGAGGGTGGATTTGGCCTCATAGAATACAGAGGGGGAAACTCTAGCAGTCATTTGGACAAAAACACATGCTGTGCACTGCAGATTGCTTTACATTTAACACAAATGGCCACAAGAGCAACCTGAGGGTGGGTGCTGTTTCTCAGGTCCTCCTGAGCTACAGATTTTATAAAACGTAGCACAAAGTGGATTTAAACATGAATAAATCCATGTGAAATTTTACTGTGACGCTTTGAAGAAAGATTCAGCTCAAAATAATTGAAGGCCTCATCTTGTACCTCTGATTACAGTTTACCAATTACAATTAGCCCTTCATTTACCCCCCAAGGCTTACTGTGCACTTTCTAATTTACCAAAACTGATCTTTTGTTGAATTTGTTCCTTGTGAGAACCTCTGGTAACTTTATCTATTTGCAGTGACAGACCACTTGCCCCCTTCTTGCTTTACACCAGTGAACAAAGTCTCTTTGTGCCATAAAGCACAATAGATTTTCCCAACCTTCAACCAGGTGGTTTACAGTGTACAATACACTGAACAGGCCCAGTTTTTATTTTTAGTTATTTATTTCAAGCTGAGAACATCACAAGGCCACGGCTCATTGATAAAATGCCATTAACTGCAAATATTTAAATAGATATTAAATATATAGGTAGGTATAGGTATGTAGGATTCGGTACATAATTATCAATTAGGTTAAAACTGTTCTTAAAATAATAATGGAAGTTGTAGCAGATGGCAACATCACTACATGTATTACATAGAAAAACAGTCTAGTTTTTAGATTATACACTACTACTACTACTACTACTACTACTACTACTACTACTACTACTACTACTACTACTACTACTACTACTACTACTACTACTACTACTACTACTACTACTACTACTACTACTACTACTACTACTACTACTACTACTACTACTACTAGTTAGGGGCCTAGCTGTCAGGTTTTACAGTATAAGCTACAAAAAAAACCCCAAAATGTTAATAAACTGGAATTATGCTTGAAGACCTAGCTAATAGTTGCAAAAGGGACGGCCACAGATAAACTTCAGTTCCTAGATCACCAACACAACTTGTGACTAATGACAAGAAAGACAAAAATCAAAGCCATAGACACAGTGGGATGAAAATTACACTGCCCACAGTGATCACAGAGTAGAGAAATGCCAGTGAAAAGTGGGAGTAATTGGTGAGATCTAAGAAGTTGAAGTAAACTTCTTAAATTGAGATTAGAGAATGTAAGAAATGAAGATGTCTGAAAGGAGATATGAACTTTAAAGTGATGCTTTGTTGATGCTTGAGTGATTCCTGGAGGGCATTTAAATGTTTGCATTAACCCCTTTCCACAGGAAGGTCAGAGTGAAGGTTAGGATAAGCTACAGGAAAATGCTCCCATTTACACCGCTTACTAATTTGACACAATAGATCAACACATTGAAATGCTTTTAAAACAAAACACCCTAACAGCACCAGAAGTAGCTATTGGCCAAGCAGACAGTGTCAATTTGGTGTTGTTGAGTGGTGTATGTTGAACAAGAGCAATTCGCCCTCCTGTCCCAGTGCATTTAGGGATTGCAGAGTGCTGTCAGAATGTGTGACAAGTTTGTGGAAAAGCGACAAACTAAAGAATGGCAATACAAACGTGTGTGTCAAGATATATTTGATGCAGAGTGAGGTAGCTATGAACTTGTGCCAAGCAATGTCGAGCACTGAGAGAAGCCCGCTGCACTAATGAGTGCAAGCAGAAACAGAAGATACACATTCACAGAATCAGTCAAAAACACACTGATGGATATATCAACATGTCCTACATCCTAATTACCCCAACTTAGCTGAGCTACCAACTCCAGACATTTACCTAATGAGAAAACAGTGATTGAATGTGCTGGTGTGAATGTGACAGGCTGCAAGTGTGCGTTAAGGTGTGTGTGAAAAAGTAAGTGAGTCAGGTTGAGTCGAAACCAGGTGGACCAACAGTTTCTGATCTTAGCCTGTGAAGCTCCTTATCAGTAAGTAAGGGATAGTTTGTAGTTTATCTTTCACTCATACCTTTCTCTCAAGCAGATAGCATCTCACTAAAAAAAAAGAAAAATCCTCAAACAAAGAGAGGTGAGGAAGTTCTTGTCACCCTCACACACGCACACCTCTATCTCCTTCAGCTTCCTTGTGAGGTTTAAGAAAATGTTTTCCCTCTTCCCTCATAGAAATGCAGTCCTACACACTGCCAGTGAAGATAAGAAAAGGCATAGGCCAAGCTGTCTCTTAGCATGCAGGCATGGCTCTGTCTCCTGTTTCACATCAATGCAAATGTTGGCCTACATTTCCACTCCTGCAGCCCCGCAATGCTCTTACCTCTCTGGCTCAGTTTTTGCTAGATGTCTGCTGTCTTTTTCTGGTAACATTGTTTGTCCTTTCCTTTTTATTTTGTCCTCTCCACTAGATTTTCACATTTGCATCGACAAAATCACAAGCCTCGTACCGTGAGTTTAGGACAAAATAGGAGGAACTACAATATATGCGGTACATGCCATTCATCTGGAATTATCACTGGGACATTATTTTTAACATCTGCTAGCTGGTCATAATCCATGAAGCTTCTTTATCTGCATCATGGAACATGGGCATCTGCAGTGTAATATGCCTAGTCCCTTACAGCTTTGGTCTGCCACGCCAGTCATGTATGATATGGTATCTATAAATGTATATTTTTTTGATCAATACCAAATGTGATAGTAGTGAACTTTCTATGGCAAAGATTAATTTTGAGATATCTATAAATACATAACTAGACAAAAACTTTTGTTTATGTCTACTTACAGTGTATACCACACAAATGAAGGTACTTTTGCTCGTTAATTTATATCCAATACAGAGTACTGCCTTAAAATAGTTCTGCTTTGGTGATTTAGAGCGTTGTGTAAACACCCACAGATATTGGAGATTTGTATCTCCATATAATAAATTTCCTATACGGACACGGATACGGACAGTTGTATTTGAGAGTGCAACAGTAAATTCTATGTGTCACAGACAGCAATTTTATTGAAATTCCCCGTTCTTATACCTGGCCTTATGTGTAAATGAGGTAAAGTGTGTAACTGACACTCTCTTGTGTATACATGTACATCCTGTGCATCACTAAAACTAAAAGTTCTAAATAGCTTCAAGCAAATTATTAATTTTGCCACTCCAGTTAATTTAGAGTCAAAGGAAATCACTTTAGTCTTTTTTTTTAAACTGTTATATCTGTAATTTATAATAAACATTTATATAAAGTGTGTGTACATGTCTTTTTTTAGTGTTTATTTTTAGCAGCCGTATTGGTAAGGATTGTTATAGACCTTAGAAAAAGAGACAAAAAGGACAGTGTGAGATAAATGAGGAGTTAAGAAAAAATGCGTAAAATGTGCCAGAGAAAATTAGAGTCAAGGAGGGTTTAGAGGCAATAAAGGATACGTTAACTAGGGGAAACAGAAAAACATACTTAGTAAATGGCAATATTTGAATAAGAAGACATCTTATGGAACAGAAGGCTGAAGGACTAATGCAAAAAGAGGGAAAAGGAGAGGAACATTGGAGTATATAAAGAAACATTTAGAGCCCAGAGGGACTTGGGATGGCTTTGTGGCCTTCCATAATGGCCCTCAGCCAGTGCACTGATATAACAGTGCCATTAAATAGGGGATGCAGGCCATTACTTTGCCTGGCTAGAATGATACGGGGGAAGAAAGCCTGACAGCACACAAATAGCATCACCTCAAAATGGAGGGAGAGCAGAGATCAATCCGAGACATGAGAGAGGGCTGGGGAGGACAACAAAGAGCTATAGGGAAGCAGTTAGCGGTCAGGAGCAGAGGAAAAGGAGAAGGGGAATGCAGACCCAAAGGGCAAACTTAGGAACGACAGCCTCTAAAGGCTTAAGGGTTGGTAGGGTTGTGCATGTGCATAAATACATGTAATAAAGCACATTTGACCTTAACAACTGAACTGCAAAGCACACATCCCTCTGACCTTCTCCAAACATTGTTCCAACCTTCAGAAAAACATCTTTCATGTCGTTCACCATGTAACATCTTCCACGTCCCTATGCTTTGGACTGACAGAACATACTTCACACCAGTGTGTCTTTTTACATCATGACTGAATTGTCTAAGACCACTACTGTGTTGTTTCTGTGTTCAAATTGAGCTCAGCTGCACTGTGTTTTTCTGAGGATTAGATACTGGTACAAAGACTGTGAGTGATCTCAATAATGAAGTCACAGTTCGTTTCCTTACAGTTTGTCTGAGCTGTGAAGGAATGTTTAATTTTAGTTCTTAATATAAAAACACTTTTTGGGTGTCAAAAAGCACCAGTCACAGTGTGACTAAAGGCATAAATGTGTAATATTAGTACATATATAAAGTATATAAAAATATATAGTTTTACAGAAGGTTAACTGAACTGGAATTTGATATTTTTCAATACAGAATACACTGTACAACAGTACAGTATATATCAGCTTCTTAAGTTCTTAAATCTCAGGGGTGTAATGTTTGACACTTACACATTTTTTGACACTTACCACAATAAATATTTCTGCAGTGTTTGCAGCTGATGCACTAAAAGTTGAGAAGGCAACTATGTGTCCTCGAGTCCCTCTGTGACTTGCTTGTTAAACCTTGGTTAAGGTTGGCATGCATTGCCATTTACTTTTAGCAAAACATCTCTGCAGCTAAATTATAACACAGTGATCACTATATGAGGAGAAGAGGTCTGAAAGTAGGCGATGAACGAGAAAAGCAGAGCAAGCAATTTCACAAACAGGACCAGGAGTCACAAACACATGCCCACAGATGAAACACACTTGAATGGGTTTTACATTCTCAGCAAAAAAAAAACAAGTTTTATCACAGCTGTTTATGCTGCAAGGTTATTATTTACATTAATAATGTGTCACTAATAAGTTAAGTCTTGTTTGTGCAAGTAATCACAGTAAACTACAGTTCATACAAATACTGCTTTTTTGGTTAATATTTCACAACAGGTTTTATTGTAATTTTGTCTAAATTATGTCAAAAGCAGCTGTTCGAAAAAATGCAAACATTAAAAAGCCATTTCTATTGACAACATTGCTTGACTAAATTGTATTCATCAATGCAGGGCTTAACATTAAGCATTTTGGGCAAGTAGCTGGCATGTAAAACATGCCCGGCAGCCAAACTTACTTGTCCAAAACAACAAATGAAGACACATTAAAAGTTAAATAAAATATAAAGTTGTATTGGACGTAATTAAAAGCATATAAACTGAGAGTGTAACAATTATATGTAATCTCCAGTTTTAACTGGTTGGGGCAACTGTGGCTTAGCTGGTAGAAGGTTTGTCGACCAATATTAGGATTCAATATTATATCCATATTTTTTATTGAGGGAGAAGGCACATCAACAGGAGAAACCTGTACGTTGTACATGCTCCAGTTTATTAGTTAGCTCATTGGTGATATTTCAAATCATTTTATTTTAAAAGGGTGTTTTTATTGATTTATGTATTGGTTGTGAGAAACGTCATTTACTACTCACAGTGTAAAATGTTCATGCAGCTTCTCCTCTATGATCGGGCAACTGCATGATGCATTTCACTTGCCTGATCGCAGTTTACTTGCCCGGGCAAGTGGGCAAGCAGGCAAGCATTAATGTCGAGCCCTGTTAATGCTATTTAAATTTAAACTAATGCCCTGAATTATTTAAAAACTCTCAACCATGATAAAAATAAGATTGTGATAATAACTGCATTTATTGAGAAAGTTAATATCAAATATAAAGCAAAATTTTGCTTGGAATCAAAACCCACTACTGCAGCAAGATTTAATAATTTGATCCACATTTTAAGTTATCTTAGACAGAGTGTAATCTGACTTCAAGGTTCTAATGAGATGTTTTGAAAACAGCATCTGTGCAATTTTTTGTGGCTTCTTTCTTTCTCCTCCATCATACCCTACCCCCATCCTGCTATCTTCATCCCTCTACAGTTCTGATTTATAGTCCCCTCTCTGCCTGCACTCATTCCCCTCTCCTTCACTCCGCCCCTCATACCAACTACAGACCCACAAATACATTTACAAGTCAAGTAATATACTTGTGTAAAAAGCACATATTAAACTGTATGGTCGTGCATTTGAGAGTCCGAGGGTAAAGAACGTGTGGGGATGCAGATGAAGAGTGAAATTTACAGAAAACAAGCCCATGAATTTATAAACCCCTCCCACAATTGTTCATCTTTCTCTAACAAGTAACACACATTACTGCACTACTTCGTAATTACTGAATTGATCTTTAATGAACAAAGTTTGTAAAAGAAAATGGATATTCACAGTGTGGGAATTTCCATTTACAAGAAAACTTAATTTGGTTCTAAATGATGGTGGAGGAGTTGAACTGAGTGGGAAATCTGTGTAACCTGCAGAGGAGGCCATTTCAACCTGGCCCAGAAAACTCTGCAGTACAATCCTTTTACAGGCCACTGCTTTTGCTGCAGTGCCCTCTATCCTTCCATCTGTTCACACACACACACACAGACACACAGACACACACACACTTGAACTGCAAGTGAGCTTATCCTTATATACCGTCTCTCAAGCCAATACTTCAGGCTAAAGCGAGAAAGTCAGGCTTATTTATGAAGGTAGATAAAGCCAAGGTCCACATGCACAGATGCAGACAAGTGTGCGTGCACACACAAAATCCCTCACGATCTGTGTCTGAACACAAGACGTCACTTGAATATGAACAAGCAGCCTTTTGCCAAGATGATACAAAGACCAGCTTTGTTACTGCCAGGGCATTTCCCAAAGTAAATCTGTAGATGTGTATCTAATGGAATAAATGTTAATATCCTATCTTCTGCTGGGTAAGATATCCATCCTTAGCCTGTGTTTGCCCTTCAACCTATTCTGGATAATATGGACTCACTTACAGTCTGAGACACAGAGACTCCTATAATTAGATCACGTGCAATTATTCAATTAGTACAGATATATTATGTGAACAGGGTGAGGAGAAAGAGTTGAGAATCGGGTGGGGGGTTGGCATGAGATGATAAGAGAATACAAGGTGGAGGATGTTTTCTATAAAATGTGGGGGCAATTTTTTTAATGGGAGGAATCAAAATAATGGAAGTTTAGAACAAACATCATGCATGCTATCTGGAACTTAAAAGATCTGTCCTTGATTGTGTTTAAAATACAAACCCATGATTGTAACCAAGAAACAATTACCGTCTTTAAAAAAAAAAAAAAAAAAAACCCGGGAGGTCCTGTGCTTGCATCCCAGAGAAGCCATAAGCTGCAAATACAGGCCAGTGAGCATGTTACTGTCTTTGAGTCAGTGACAAGGAAGCACTTAGAGTAGCATTGTGCAAAGTCATAAACACACTACTGGCCCATGGGAAATCGATATGGTGTCTTGGAGCATAGCATTACACTGCTGCGATTCTCTCCTTTTTCACTTTGCACTCACAGTTCTCTGTAGGTGCCTCCCTCCCCTCCTTCAGCATAACCTGACTTACCTGACAGTCCCACAGATCATCACATTACTTTTTATTATTGCTCATCACAGGAATAGCCCGACCACAGATCCAATTTCTCCTCACTAAGAAAAGCATTTATTGAGTATATGAAAACCCAGGCAAAGTGAAAAGAATGTTTCTAATAGAGGATGGGGTGAAAACATCTCATAGCTACCTTTTCCTCTAAAAACAGGCATTATTATGGGTGAAGGACAGGGGACACACAAACACAAACAAACACACACATAGCATAGTCTTTGTTCGCATTATGGTGCAGTAACAAACTGATGAAAGAGTAGAGGTGTAAGAGCGGAACACAAGTTTAAAAGAAACTGTCAAAGAGTGACCATATAAGTGTGCGTGTGTGACTTAGACTGAGAGAGTGTGGTTATAGCACTCACATTCCTCCTCTTTGGGGTCCAGCTGTGTGACGCTGATAGAGAGGCGGTCCACACGCTCCTGCAGGGAGTTGACCCGGAAGGAGAAGGAGTGGGCCTCATTGAACAGCTCTCCAAACAGGTCTTCTGCATATTTGCCTTCACACACACACACACACACACACACACACACACACACACACACACACCTATTACAAACACATCTTTTAAAAATATGATTATGAAGTAAACAAATGTTAAAAAATATAGATGAAAAGAAATGTGTGGTATATTTATAGTATATTTTTACAACTATTCTATATGCAAAGATGATTAAACTAATTGTTAATTGTCTGAAATACTTTATGTTTAATCCAGTTTTCAAAGCAACTTTGGAAGACAATTTGACTTTCATGTAGCTCTTAGTTACATAAACTGACTCAGGGGACACGTAGTCTGCAAAACTTCTCCTCTAAGTTTTAAAATGGTAAACTAAATTCTTTTTCAAACAAAATACCAGAAAATTAAAAGCTGCTCTTTCTGTCGCAAGCACAGTTTATATGGGCAATTACTGAGATTAAGAGTTGGAGACACGCTGTGTCAGTGGTGACTGGAAATCCTCAGGGAGTCTATCGTTGCAGGTTGACTGCTCTGAGTGAGATGTAAGTGCTAGAGATGCTTTAGCATAGATGGCTGTGTGACATGGAGGTTAAAAAAAAGGTGCAGATTAAATTTGAGAAAATGTTTTGTGTAAATCTTCTATAATGGATACACATCTCAGACAGGTTATACTACAACTTGTATCACTGTGACAATAAACAGGATAAGCAGCTAAAATAATTAATGGATAGATAATATAAGTTTATATGTTTCCTATTGAAACTGTCAGGAAACCAAAAAAACTATACATATGCCTTTCACTGTTCTTTCGACATCCATAGACTGCAAATATCTCCTCAATTTTTACAGTTGCCAGTATTTAATCTCCAGGATTAAAAAATGACGACACGTACACATTACCTGACTCACACTCTATTTTGAAGTCAGTTAAATGACTTACTGTATGGGGAGCAGGTGTGTGTGTGTGTGTGTGTGTGTGTGTGCGCTATTGTGCTACTGACTGAGGCTGCTGAGCTGGCGGATGACGTTGGCCAAGGAGATGTTAGTCACACACTCCAGCTCGTTCTTGATGTTCCTTGGCAGCACCGTGTGGCACAGGTGCCTGGGCTCAATGGTGCGCTTCACCAGCGGCATCCTTCTGCTACGACACCGCTATCTTCAGGATGAAACAGACAGGACAGAGAAAGGAAAAAAAGGAGGAATAAAAATATAAAGTTTAGTAGTGCACCTTGCTGTTTTGCTGCTTACAACAAAGCCCCAAAAGTTGACATAATGAAACTATTTTACATGAATTAATTAAATACAAGAATTACAATGACAGAGGGGTGCTGAGAATATCATTAGAATAGGAGAGATAACACAAAATGAAGGGTAAAAGAGGAGTGTAGAAAGAAAATACAGACAGTGCATTGTCTCTCTACACTGAGAGAATACGAAATCAGGGGGTGGGGAATACAAAAACAACAACAAAAAAATTAGGACTTATGTGGCAAAACCAGTTAGTGAGTCATGTTAACAGCACATCATCTGTCTGCTGTCACTTCTTTTTAATTAGAGGAAGAGTGAGCAATGATGTGCAGATCAGGTGCTCAGATTGACTGATTGGCTGGGCTTGACAGTGATGAGGTCTTGTTAATACACTTATTAAACTTTAATTGACATCTAGTGCTTTTAATATCCTACTACATTCTTAGTGATGTTACTGTCACCAAGGAATAAACATGATTGAGCGTAGCCATTAAAATGTAGGGCAAGGAAGGCTATTCTAGGAAGTGGCCCAGCTATGGATGGTTAGAGGGGAGAGACGGAATCCAGTAACAAGCTTTGTTAAGGTGATTCATCTTGGAAGCATCTTAAATGGGGGCATCAATGCCCATAAAAAGGAAAGAATGAGGACATGCACCTCTCTAAGCTTTTGTTAAAGTATTTTGAATGAGGTGTCAGGGTGATGTTTTTGCAGAGCGCCTACCTCTAAAAATAACAATACATCCTTTCTGCTTCTCGGAGATTTTTTTTAATTTTTCACAGTCTCTCCATCACCCACATGCACAAACGAACACACACTTCCTGATTGGGACCACCTCTTTACCCAGTGAGCGTTGACATTTTCCACAGCCTCCGGTAGTATTCAATAATGGAAGCTTAACCCATGAGGTACCATTTGAGAAGGTCGATGAGACAACTCCTTTGTTAGTGTGTAAACCTTTAACATACAGGCCACACACACACACACACACACACACACACACACACACACAACATAATGTGATATCTACTATATGTGCTCTGAATAAATTAAACAAAAGCACTATAATAAATAAAAACAGATATAAAACCAAAATGTCAAATTTGAAAAGTTGGACATTTCTGTTTGCTTTGTTGCAGTGACTTACTGTAAGCTGCTTTCATTATTGCACTGCCTCCCCCTAGACATTACTTGGAGATGCTGTATGTGAGACAAATGCCCAAGTCCGATTGTCCAGAACTTACCCAGACCTTATCTTGGAGCTTCCAAGTCCGAATCATGTCTGCATTAACCAATGTGTGGATAGAAAACAAATTCTCTAAAGGATTTGTTTCAATCAGGCGGTAGCTCGGCCTTCATTTTTTGGACTGGCAAGACTTCGATTTGCAACAACTGCTTTGTGAAAATGTCATTTTTACAGTTGTGTATTAAACAACCAAATTGCAACATGTTAATTAGTAAGCTTCCAACATGCCAGTAGTGCTACCAATCGCAAACAGCACGAAAATGTACGTCTAAAAATATAAATTTGTAGATGTACAAAACCATCGACACCAGTAAAATAATCTTCTGAGAGCTGGGTCGCATTTCAGTTTCATTCCTTCATACCCTCTCAGAGCCTCAATACCCTGTGGATTTAGAATCAGAAATCAATACGGCATTTATTTACCTTTAATTATCTCATCGGTTTTCCTTATTAGAACTGTAAGTGTTCCTATACTTTGTATCCTCAGCATATCTCTAGGGTACAGGTGTACACAGACAAACAGAGACAGATAAATAGTCAGGCAAACAAAAATTAAATCAGTCAATCATAACTGTTTATTTCTCTGCCAGGCACACTCACCATCTTATATAACCTACCCCCACGCGCACGCACACACACACACAAACACACACAGATCATGACAAATGTATCTGCCAGGCAAGCTCATGCTGTTTTTGTCCCCCCCCCCACTTGCTCATCCCTCCCTCTTCAAGGTTTCTCTCTTCCCTCATCTCTCCATAGAGGTATGTGTTGTCCTTTCACCAACCTTCCTCCTACCTAGTGGGTCATGTAAGTTATTTCTGAAGATGACAGAAAAGGTTTGTTTAAAGGTTTGTTTAAACTTGGAAATATGATGGAAAATTAAGCTTTTAGATGGCAGTGGATGAAAGATGACACAGATGGGCAAGAAGCAAAAAGGCTACACATTAAAATGAATAATATATTTTTAGACGGCTTTCTAGAAAACAAATGTTTTACAGACATTTATGAAGCAAGCAAAATAAAAAAATAAAAACAAGACGAAATCAAGCCAAAGCAGCAGTAGATGAAAGAAAATCCTCAGTTGTTCCCTTTATATCATAATACTTGTCTATATGTTATTCATTGATTACAGTGGGATGTTAACTTGTTTTAAAAACTTCTCCGGCCTTTCTTGCCACAGTTCATACACGCTTGTGTGAGATTAATACTTGCAGTATATATATTTGCAGCCTTGCTGATTGGCCATATTAACTGAAGCTGTCTACAGAAGGAAAATGCCTTCTCCACAGAGACACACACACAAGCACTCGCATACTATATGCACACAGAAACATGTTGCACTTATCCACTGAGGTTTTTATACCATACTATGACATGATGAAATAAAACAGAGCTGTTCCCACGAGAAATGCTTACACATCATTTTGGTTCTGACAGAGACCGAAAAAAAACAACAAAAGAGAGCGAAAGAGACGAGAGAAACTAGAGGAAACTACACTTAAACTTATAAACAATAGCAACAGTATTTAACATGACAGAATCAGCCCTAGTTTTCTGCTTGGGCGAAAGGGCTTAGTAAGATACACCTGCATTGTCCTAGTGAAGCAAACCAATTAATAAGAAATCACTAAACAAAAAATGTCTATCATGACGTGTCAATGAGGCCTTTTTCTTTTCTCCACTAAAAGAGTTTCACTAACTGTGTAGCTCGAACAAGAATCCAACACATTCAGCTGTTCTGCAGTAATAGCCAAAATAAATACAAGTGTCAAATTGTGCCTTGTTTAAAAGGGATTCAGCAGGAGCTTTTGTGGGTTGTTTAACTATAAAATGAAAGGCATAAAAAGGGGGGAAAAAGAAATTTAGAAGACAAGGGCAGCAGAACATAAACATCGAGTGGGAGTGTGTGTGTCTGTTTGTGTATGAAGATGTGTGTGAAGCCTGACAGAAATTCTGCTAACTTGTAAGTGTTGTAACTTGTAAGTATAGTCTGCTACTGCTGTGATTCAAATGTTATTAAGGGTAATAACAAATTTATAAAAGTTAATGTCAATCTGCTGAACATTTCTGCAAAACTAGAGCCATTTCAGATTATCCAGGACTAAATGAGTTCCAGAAAGTGCTTGTCTGTAAAATCATTACTCCTGAAACTCATTATCTTACATCAAATAAATACACAAAATGAATCTGAGAAGGTGTCCAGGCTAAGTCAAAATCAAGCTCTGTGTTTGAATAGTTCATCCCAAAGAAAATTCAAATATTTACAGGCTGAATTCTCTCAGATTTGAAAAGCAAATCCAACAAAACAAAAACAACAAGTAAAATTCCAAATTTCTCTACTGGATATAAAGCATACAAGCCATTTCTGAGTGATTACTCAGACAGATGTTCTAAATTTTGACAAAAATAGCTGCTTCAGAAAAGGAATGAAGTGGATAACACAACTGACATTGTCAACGCAATAAAAATAATGCCCTTTCATTTTTAGTTTTATCCTGATTGAATCAGCAAAGGAGATGGCAATGCAATAATGCCAAAAAAAGAAAAAACATTTTTACTTTTAGAAGGAAATTCTTCACATACCCATTACCTTTTCTTCTTTCTCCTTTATGTTTTCCACCCAATCTATGGTCTCTGCCCACCCCTTACCACTGTCCTCCTACTTTTACAGTCCATTCATCTTGGGTGGTGCTTCTCTAAGTCACTTATCACCATGGCAATGACTGCTGTGGGATGTCATTGGTTAATATATAGTATCCCAAGAAAACCAGGGGGGGAAAGGGGGGAAAAAATAAAGAGATGGGCAGGTGAAGAGTAGTGGATGGGCCAAAATCAGGGTAACTGGTCGAAACAGTGAAAGTTACTAATTAATGAGAGAGAGAATAGGGAGATTAGTACTTGCTCTGCATTGTGTATAAGCACAAAGCAAGGTGCGAGATGGGAAGTGTAAGTGGCGATCTGGGAGGCTTCCTCTGCTGCTTCTCTTGCACTTGGGACAAAATGTCCAACTAGAGGCTCTATTGGAGAATTTACTGAGTCACACTGCCACTCAAAGAGAAGGTTAAGGAGAGTTTGGAAGACACACCATCAGCGACTGTTAGATATACACAAGCATACCAGAGAAAACATGAGTAGACATTAAATGTTCAGCCAGCATAACTAATACCCAGAGGTGACATTCTTTTAGCTCCTTATGAATAATCATAATAGAAGGGGCAACAGAAAACGAAACTAGCATAAAGTTGGCAAGGAAGCTGGTTGGAAATTAAATGTCATTTAGTGATGTAAAGTTCATAGTCTGGACAGGTAATCAAAGCATTTTCTCTTTGGATCATCAATGGGATTAATGTTTCTGCTGTAGACACCTCCAATGAAACAGACTCATAATAACTTGGTGTACCATTACATTGTGTATAAAAATAGACAAAAAAAAGCCAATACTGACACAGCTCAAGTTGTAAGGATCAACAATTCAAAAGCTGAAAAAGACCCATGTTTCCACCAAGAGTTATTTAGTAGCAGACTCACTCAGTGAAAGTTACTCCATAAATATGAGCTGTTGAGTCTCAAAAGCACCTCTATGGAGCCAACTTTTAGCTTGAAGATGGGGGGTATTCTTTTAGACAAATCAGCCAGAACATTTTGTCCAGGGCCAACTAATGTGGGAAACATGTGCACTACAGCTATGGTTACTTTCTACACTTTAAACAGCTGTAAAGACAAAAACAAAGACTTCAAAACAGTAAAGCTGGCAGAGCCACCGCAGCCAATAGCTAAAAGAGCGCAGATCAAAATGGCTAAGCCTACCAGCAGCTGGTTTAAATCAGCAATGCAGATATGCAGAGCTGGACTGCTACCACAGCTCATTATAAGACAAAGACAGATGGGGAAATGTACAGTGAAAGAGACTGTGTTTCCTAAAGCTGGTTGAAGAACTTTTTCTTTGTGACTTCAGAGGCTCAACAGGAAAAAAAAAAACATGTCTGAATCATCTTTTTTGTTATTCTAATGAGGCAGCTATGAATTTTTAAATGCTATTTGTTCTTTCATTTGCACATATGGCAGAAAATTCCAACTTTATCTCCTTTGGAAGCAGCTCGGACAGCCAGGCACTCTTTAATCACAAGCTAATAAAATGCTTAATCTACTGTCTCTCTGTAGTTCCAACTGCATCAGCTTGGGACATTTTTGGACTCATTGATAAAATACTGAAAGGAATGATGTCTGATGCATGACTCACAATCTGAAGCTTTACTAAAATCACCACCTCAGTGCAGTGCTTTGCCTGCACCTAGAGGTGAAAAGCATAAAGGGGTCAGTTTGCCTAAAGTAGAAATCTCCCCTCCCACTTATGTTAATGATATTGAGATTGGTGAACTGTGTCTGACAAAGTCTCATGCAAATCATCAAATCACTAAAATAACATGCCAGACACATCAGCGCCTCCACTTGAGACTTCAACATCCCAGTCCCCCCAACCTAACATCAGGGTCTCTCCTTGCCAATTAAAATTCTGTACCAGCCGGCACCACTTTAGTGGTGAGATGACACCTCCTAGGCCCTCACCAGTGAGGTGCTGTAATATAAACATACAGATCCCTTGTTGTCGGGCTAAAAATACACCTGCTGCACCAGTGCTGTCAGACTGGGCTCAGACAGCTATGCTAACTAGGTTTGCTGGTGTTGGGAAACTTTACAGGCTGCTGTCGCATTGGATGCAGCTATATAATAAACTATTTTTCCTCATAGCAATAATTCAGACTTGCACTGTATTTCTTATTATATTCTTTTTGAAAGGATGTCAAACGTGCACATAAAAAATTGTATGGAGTTTTTTTTTTTTTATTTATTAAAAGTTGCAGACTTGTTTTTTTGTTTTTCTCCCTCAAGTCAGTTTGTGCCCATTTGTCATCTACATTTTAGACAGTAAGCACTCCCAAATGAGGCAGGGGTGTGAAGCAAGGCAGTCAGTTAGCACTACACACTGCCTCTCCTTTTGACAAAGCCAGCATTGATCAAAACACTGGCTGGCACTCAGATTGTACTCAGGTACTCGGATGGCGCTGGTCCACTAGCTGGCTGGCTTTCTGGGCTGTTATAACATTGTCTGGCAGCTGTAAACAAGTTTCAGAAGTTGCTGCAGACAACAAGAAAACAAATACCAACAACACTGATTGGTGAAAATTCAAAATTACAAAATCCCTCGATGGTATCAGTTGACTTTAAGCAACAATTAAACATGGAGTAAAATCTGTGCCAAATGTTTGTCTTCCTGCAGCCATAAAACAAACCAATGTTGATATTGTTGTTGTTAGCCATCGTGGCGTTTCCTTCCTGCAGCTCTTTCCAGGGGATGGCAAGAGTCTTAGGTTTCCATTCATCAAAATGTTTTGAATACAAATCATTGTGACTTAACAATAGCTTTGTGTCCATTTTATTTCACATTCAGAGCACAATTAATGATGAACCCTTTACTGAATGAGTAGCTGGACACAGTTCACATTGTGTTTTTTCATAGGGTAGATTGCTTGAGACATTTTATTTAGCAGTAAATGCACAACTAAATATTCATGGTCATCTGTGAGCCAACATCAGTGAGGAGAGTGTCTGATGAACAAACAGAGTTTAGGAAGTTTATCTGCTGAGTGCACAGAAACCCATTGGTATGAATAATAAAAGCCTGCTACTCAATAATAAATGTCTGCATGCTTGTACTGTGCAGCTGCTTGTTTGGCCTGTGAGGGAAATTTCATAACATGAACTCCCTTACTGTTCATACAGACGTGAAGGACACGCATACAAAATAACCACTGCAACAACACCCGTCAGCTTGAATGACAGATAACATGATCATAATAAAACGAAAAGAAAATTCAGCATAAAGCACAAAAGTGCTATCCAAGCCAGCCAAGAACCCTGTTAGAAGGGCAAGACATTTAAAGAGGACATGCCTGCCACACGAAACTCTTCCATTCATCATGTCCCCTCATTTGGTAGTCGATAGATATTGGAGGGGTCTTGTCACCACAAACACTCAATCACATTTTATGAACCCAGTGGCTCCAGCTAAATAATACCACAGGTGAATGTGTATATCTCAGTGTGTGCAATTCCATTTGTTTTCTCTGCATGAAAATGACGAGAGTTAAAGGTTTCAGGAAAGAAGAAAAAAAGTTTCCAAGCTGCTGTGCAGAGATGGAGGCTATCCAGAACTTTTTGGGGAAATGTACAGCAGAGAAAAATAGAGAATCAGTCAGCTTGAGGCACAGTAAAAGCCAATAAATAAATAAAAAAAGCCCAAAAAGCAGTGTGGGTGGCATCGGGGGAAAGGGAGAAAGATAGAGATCATTGAGATCAATGCCTGAGTCCATACCAGAGGCTCTGTGTTTCAGGGTAGAAAGGTAAGATCTTCAGGGAATAGGAGCTAATACATTTTTTCACAATTTTTATCCATATATTGTAATGCATCAAGTATTGTGATTTAACATGGTACAATGTCCTGTTATGTACTGTTCCACATTCACATGGCATCTGTAAATATACCAAAGGGGAACATGTCAAAAGCAAATACACAGAAGTGTAAAAGACACGAGTCACAAGAAATGGAGGTCTACAGTAGTAATCCACATCTGTAGTGCCCTTTAACCACTCACCTTTTTATTTCATCACCCCTCACTCTAACCATCTAATTCTAATGAGGAAGTACAAATACGGCACACTGTAGGTAAATTGTAATCTACAAAATAAAAAGTAGTTTTGTGATACAATATTAGCTTGCAGCCAAAGTCTGTTTCAGTCTCTCATGCACCACTGCTTTGTGCACTAATACATAAACACCGGCAAAAGAAAATCTTCTACCTCAAAGAAAAAAAAAGAACAACAAAAAAAGGTGTTGACAAATGCAGTTTTCTCAAAACTTAACTACACAATGTGAGATTACGTTTTGTTTTTTACAGCTAAAATCTTGCATTTTACATGCTTCAAGAATAACAAAATATGAGTTTATTAAAAGAGCTCGGTCTGTCTTCTGAAAAGCAATATAGAGAACTGAGTGGGACCTGGCAGCAGCTGAGGTTTGAGAAAAAGAGACAAGAGGGGAAAGAGGGAGGATTTGTGGGATAAATTGGAACGATTACACAGTGCCCAGGGCAGCTGAGCAAACCTCTCTTAGTCTGTCTTTTGAGTTTGCGTGCAGTGTCAAAGTCTGTGTCTATGCAGGAGGGACAATTCTCAGAACAAAGTGCTGGCAGAGTACGATGGTGATGGTTAGTGCAAGGTGCCCTTGCTGTGAGGAGGCCTGAGGCAGTGCCAGAACAGCAGGACTGACCACTGGGACCTTAGCTTTCTCATTAGCTTGGTTAGATACATAAACATTATCAGAACCCAGGTAAAAAACAAAACAAACTTAGAGTGGTATTTGGTGAACAATAACTATTTCTCATATCTGTACAATTTCAATACAATTTAAAAAGCTATGCTATACACTATATATTTATATGCTATAAATCTGTCGTAAGTTGTTTAGAGCCATTTGGAAAAACTAAACAAAACACAATTAAACACATCTCAGGACCTTTTTCCATTCATAGAACCAGCATGCTCCTTAGAGGTCAAAAGGTAATCTGCAGGCATCATGTTACCCCTACATGTTCACATCACAGCACCCTCCACCCTGTGCACCCACACACTTTCCTCCCAGAGATGCTTAAAAATGCCTCTGCAGTGCAAAGTGGTGGGTGAATATTCTCTGCATGCAAATGGAAAGAGAACTGTGGTGGGAGGAAAGAATGGATCTCTATAAAGCAAAGGAGAAAGATAAAGTTATATGTATCAGGCTTTTATTAACAGCATTATATAAAACTGACCCAATTAAGACCTTGTTCATCCACATCCTTTGACATTATATTGACCAGTGATTTTCTGTGCCTGACAAGCAGGTTTTCCATTTTTTTAGATTGTGACAGACATGATTCAATTCACTATTTAGACAGAGGCTAAGTATGCCAGACTAACACAAATAGAGACAGGAGACGGTATAGTATAAAATCCACCTATATCAAACCCATACTCACACTTGTCACATTTGTCCATATAGAACTGATCATTACATCCAACCCAGTACTTTGTCTTGACTCTGATGAAGGTGATATATATGACAATGGGACAGAGAGGTTTCAGACAAAACCACTTTTGAGTCCCTTTCCTTCCTGTTGCTTTTGGGCGTCACCAGGCATTGTGAATCTCTGCTTTTCTGCCATTGACATACTGTATCTTGAAAAGGAACAAATCCAATTCTTCCTGCAGGTACAAAGCCTCTCTCTCCCCTATTCTCTCCTCTTGGTTATCGCTTTTTTTATTTTTTTTTTACCTCTTATCAGTGAGCACATTTCAAGCCCCCAGCATTATCTTCATTTTTAGGGTATGCTGGTGTGCATGTGTACAACTGCGCGTGTACAAGTGCATAATGTAGAAGACACTGAATCAACAGTAACTGTTATCGCTGCACTTACACGATTCCTTGTTATCTATCCTGGTCAGTCAGACTTTGGCTTGTCTGACGTCCTCTTCATCACTGCGCCTCCGTGTAAGTGTGTCAGTGTGAGTCATCATGGCCCTGTCAGTCACACTCCTTGATGCATCGCTCAAAAACCAGGAGCTCTCTTAGTCCTGTTGCAATTAGATAAACACCTACTCCTTCCTGCTCAAAAGTCCACCTCTTCCTGTTTCCATACATAGGAGAGCAATTCATATAACAAGCTCTATATCCTCATCAGACTAAGGACTAAATTTTCCTTTTTACCTGACAGGGTTATTATATTGTACATAATTCCACACTATTCACTAAAGGTTTTTTTAACTCCAGGTGAGACCCTTTTTGACCCCAGTCAAAACATCCAGTCAAAACACATGCACTCCTGTATTTTATTACTCACCACTAAGTTATTTAATGAACCACTACTCCTATTTCCACTTGTACATCCAAACAAATCTGATTAAAAGAGCAGCATCAGCATAGAATAGAATAGAACTTTATTAATCTCTTGGGCAAATGCCTTCTGGGGAAAAAATAAAGATAAAAAAAATAAATCACAATAAATTTGACAAAAATACAAAACAGAAGCAGCTAAAATATTGTTTAAGTTTAATGAAGCAATGAAACCACTTACTCTTCTAGAATAAGAGCACTGATGTTAATTTAATGGCCATTTGTAAACCAATCGTGAATGTGTCTTACAGTGTTAAGATTATACTACAGGAGGCATGATTTGCATAAATAAACCTGGAAAGATTTCCTCTTTTATGCTTGATTCATGCTGCTTTTAGATTTAATTTGAAGCTCTAGGCAACTTCTGACCTGGTGAGAAACTGTCACTCTCCTGCTACCTCCTCTCTTCCACAGTAATGTTACCTTTGTTTGAACTCACCATGGATCTGCATAC
This sequence comes from Channa argus, assembly GCF_033026475.1. Taxonomy (NCBI): domain Eukaryota; kingdom Metazoa; phylum Chordata; class Actinopteri; order Anabantiformes; family Channidae; genus Channa; species Channa argus. Next base: position 10,513,462 of record NC_090213.1, on the reverse strand, counting down.
ACGAAACAATCTGACCATGCCCCAGACACTGCTGATGCCCAACAAAGACATAATCCTGACCACAAAACTGGCTATCATAAATCTCACTCTAAGAATATAGATGCGCCAACTTATTTAAAGTAGTGCATTGGAAGAAGAGGTATCGAGAGTTATGGCCACACATGAAACAGAAGGAGAAAATATGTTACAGAGAGAAAAGACAGGAAGCTGGGATAGAAGAATGGAGAGCGAGCGAAATGGTAAAAATTGATGCTGTAGCAGCCACAGCAGCAGTCCCAGCAGTGAGGCCCAGCTCGACTGTCAGCAGCTATCTGTCCTCTTGAGGCTCAGCAACACAAACCAGGATCTTGCCACGAGTTGCCATTAACATTTATACAACCAAGGAACTACACTGGCTGCTGCTTTACTACTTAGTCTGAGGAGGATCGTTGTCCTTCAGGTAACACCATGTTCATTTACTCAGACACACACTGTGACGCATTTGCAAGACAGAGAAGTTGGTATATATGCCTAATGACACTTTGCTTTATATATTTTAAGCCTTAGTGTGAAGCTCACAAAGGGACATTGTTGGGATGAATTGTAAATGTTAATTTAAAGCACAGAGACACCTCTGCTCCATCAACCCCCATCCCTGCAGTTATCGTTTTATTTCTTGACATGTTGCTGTACGACCTAAACACACCTAGAATAAATTTACCTGCCAACCGACAGCCTGGTTATTGCTGCAGTTCACAGGATTCATGCATCACTGGTTTCACAGCTCACCACGGTACAGTATGTGTGAAGGAATGTCTGTCTCATGTGTGTACACACACACACACACACACACACACACACACACACGTGATTACTTCTACATAACTGGTTACTGTATTATCAAAATAAAATATGCACCTGTCATAGCAGTAGGTTTTTTTACTTTATTCTGGGTTGGACAAAGCACATCTGTAGCAACAACGGCAGTCAACAGTACAGCACAGACAATCAAGATAGTTGTGTCCTAATTTATTTATTTATTTATTTAATTTTTTTATTTATATAGCGTGCGTCTGAATTAAAATCTGAAAACAAATTGCAATGATCTCTTCTCATTCAGCCCTTCCTTTTGCTGCTTACACTGTCGTGCAAATGCGTGGTTCTAGAAAAGGTAATAAAAACCTAGTTTTAGCATCTCTATAGTGACTTTGAACACTTTGTTTAATTTAGAAAATAACTGAATTTATCCATTAAGGCTTGAGAATGGAAGCTGTGAGGACAAATATAAAGCAACACTTTTTGCTCCTAAGTATGTAGATTTCACATAGCCTTTGCTTGCAGGTATAATAATGCTTAGGCGGTCTGAAAAGGGTGACTTAAGAGAATGTCATCTTCATTTGTATCGTTCCAGTTTAGGGAGTAAATGTATTTGAGTGAAATTAAACTTCCTACTGCCACCATGTATTAAACTACTAGCTGCTAAAACTAGTGTAAAAGCTTTTTTTCTCCAATTCTTTCTAGGTCCACCTTGAAGGACAGCCACAGGGCATGTCTAAATTTAGGAACCAAAACAATCCCTCTGCCATACTGTTCTCATGGAAGTGAAAAGCTAACACTAAATTACCAGCGCATTTGAAAGAAATGTAGGTCATAATATTATGTTAGACTTCTATATTTGATGCTACTGTAAGGAAGCTATAACTATAATGTTTCTGACTGTCCATCACAGAGTTCATGCAGTATTTTGTGTAAGTTGCAATGACCTGCATAACTCACTCCAGAGCATTTGGTTTTGTCATCCCTGCATACTGTTGTGACTCCGCTATGACTAAAAAAAAACATAAAAAAAAAAACACTAAAATTAACAAAAGCCAAGAGAAAGCAACTGGTGGTCAATGTTAACGTAATTGTGCTACAACTAATTGCTAAAGCCTGACAAACACAAATTCCTGACCCATCCTTCGTAAACACCTTACCACCAATGGATGCCCTGTGTACCCATAAAATGAGTTGCCTGGCAAGCATTCTGTGAGTCTTTGGTGGCACAATGGAAAGATATACCTATCACACACATTTTTCTCTATATTTGTTGGCTATAAGTCACCAATTTTGAAACCAACTGTACTTTGTATCAACTTGACCTTGACAAACTCAATTGATACTAAGGAAAACATCTTAAACCCCCCAAAAAATTGTACCACCATTAAAAACTTGATAATGATACACCTAAACTGACTGTGTTGGGCCAGTCATCAGCCAGTAGTGTTGAGGTTTATAAAAAAAAAATAAAAATAAATAAATAAATCCAGTGGCTATGTCAAGAGCTTATAGCTTACAGTTGCAGCTCACTGGCAATAATTCCCATTCACACATTCATCTTGTGGTCTAGTCACTAGTGCGTGAATAAATCAGTAAATAAAGCATACACACACAAGCACACACACTTGCATGTTATTGTGTCAGAGTAAGAGCAAAGAGATGACACCTCTGCCGATGGCCAATATTAGAGTATGTAAACTAAAGATTTTAGATTCATATACATTTCTGAACACCAAGAGAACAGAGTTTTCC